>NC_064642.1:69138995-70351495 GCF_023864345.2 Schistocerca serialis cubense
ATGCACGACAAAAGGGAACTTACACATTAGCTTTCACCCAAAGCCTTCACCAGAAAAGGGAACGCATACACATTCATTCACAAAAGCAAGCACAGACTACTGCTATCTCTGGCAGCTCAGACTAAAATGAGAGGTGTCATTTTTACAGTGAGCGTCAATCTCTCTCTTCCTTAGTCTATATTGTTAATATTCTAAATTGGAGTTTCCATTGTTTGGTTATGATATTCCTTTGACACAAATGACTGTGTAATAACTTTAAAACCCACTTGCTGCATCTCACATGTAATACACGATAAAAAAAACTGCAATCACATTTGAAGAATAGAACTGGAAAACATTCTAATCGCCAAATATTACACTTGTGAGGAAAATCAAACAACAATGTATCTTTTTGCGCTTATTTGTATCTGAATAAACTTAGAAGATATTCTGATATAACAGAACTTCACCGCCAATCTCATCACTTTAAAAATATTGGGATAAAGTAGAAAATAAAGAATTTGTTAAGAATGTTCTAAGTGTCATTACAGGAAACTGACTACAGTAGTTCCAAGTACCAATAAGAAAGCTTTTGTTCCAAGTGCTATTACTACAGAGGCACTATGTTTGTACCTGCAATAATGCAAGTACAGAAATACTGCAGAAATATTTTATCCAATAGGACTGTAGTCATAAAAAATTAGAATTCATTTCATATTTTTATAAGAGAATAAGAAAATTAAATTTATGAAAGAACCCTTTCAGTATTGGCTTCTGTTTGTTATACAAATCAACTCTTGGGATCAGATGCTGCAAAGTTTACAATAAAACACCCAGTGTTCTTGAGGAAGAAATGGGAACATCGTCAACAGGTCTCCCTGTTCTCTAACTGATAAACAGGGCTGATCTTTCAAATTAAGAACAGCATTTGTCGCATTCTTTCCTCTTTTGAATATACTGACATTTTACCATTCCACTGTTACAGAGAAAAAAGCTTTAATAGCTGTTTGAGGTGAATGAGACACTTTGATCACACTGCATTTGGAGATGTTATGCACCACAGTATTTCTGTAGCATCTTTAAAATCAAGAAAGTCAGTTACGTGCATTGGAATGATATTTGGAACGCCTGCTTGACAAACAGACCATGCACTTTCTAGTAATTGATGTTTGAAACATTTGGAACACATGTAGGGGCATGCAACACAGTATTGAGAAGACAGTACCACTGACAACGGGGTTTTGAAGGAAACAATTACGTTTAGAACGTGTTCCAATTTCAACCTTCATTTGTTGTTGTGGAAATATGATTTTTCAACGTACTATACAGGGTGTTACAAACAATCCTCACACACAAATAAAGAAAAGATATTATGTGGACATGTGTCCGGTAACGCTTAATTTCCATGTTAGAGTTCATTTTAGTTTCGTCAGTATGTACTGTACTTCCTCGATTCACCGCCAGTTGGCCAATTGAAGGAAGGTAATGTTGACTTCGGTGCTTGTGTTGACATGCGACTCATTGCTCTACAGTACTAGCATCAAGCACATCAGTACGTAGCATCAACAAGTTAGTGTTCATCACGAACGTGGTTTTTCAGTCAATGCAACGTTTACAAATGCGGAATTGGCAGATGCCCATTTGATGTATGGATTAGTACGGGGAATAGACGTGGCGCGGTACGTTTGTATCGAGACAGGTTTCCAGGAAGAAGGTGTCCCGACAGGAAGACGTTCGAAGCAACTGATCGGCGTCTTAGGGAGCACGGAACATTCCAGCCTATGACTCGCGCCTGGGGAAGACCTAGAACGACGAGGACACCTGCAATGGACGAGGCAATTCTTCGAGCAGTTGACGATAACCGTAATGTCAGCGTCAGAGAAGTTGCTGCTGTACAAGGTAACGTTGACCACGTCACTGTATGGAGAGTGCTACGGGAGAACCAGTTGTTTCCGTACCATGTACAGCGTGTGCAGGCACTATCAGCAGCTGATTGGCCTCCACGGGTACACTTCTGCGAATGGTTCATCCAACAATGTGTCAATCCTCATGTCAGTGCAAATGTTCTCTTTACGGATGAGGCTTCATTCCAACGTGATCAGATTGTAAATTTTCACAATCAATATGTGTGGGCCGACGAGAATCCGCACGCAATTGTGCAATCACGTCATCAGCACAGATTTTCTGTGAACGTTTGGGCAGGCATTGTTGGTGATGTCTTGATTGGGCCCCATGTTCTTCCACCTACACCCAATGGAGCACGTTATTATGTTTTCATACGGGATGCTCTACCTGTGCTGCTAGAACATGTGCCTTTACAAGTACGACACAACATGTGGTTCATGCACGATGGAGCTCTTGCACATTTCAGTCGAAGTGTTCGTACGCTTCTCAACAACAGATTCGGTGACCGATGGATTGGTAGAGGCGGACCAATTCCACGGTCTCCACGCTCTCCTGATCTCAACCCTCTTGACTTTCATTTATGGGCGCATTTGAAAGCTCTTGTCTACGCAACCCCGGTACCAAATGTAGAGACTCTTCGTGCTCGTATTGTGGACGGCTGTGATACAATACGCCATCCTCCAGGGCTGCACCAGCGCATCAGGGATTCCATGTGACGGAGGGTGGATGCATGTATCCTCGCTAACGGAGGACATTTTGAACATTTCCTGTAACAAAGTGTTTGAAGTCACGCTGGTACGTTCTGTTGCTGTGTGTTTCCATTCCATGATTAATGTGATTTGAAGAGAAGTAATAAAATGAGCTCTAACATGGAAACTAAGCGTTTCCGGACACATGTCCACATAACATATTTTCTTTCTTTGTGTGTGAGGAATGTTTCCTGAAAGTTTGGCCGTACCTTTTTGTAACACCCTGTATACGTTCATATCAAACATGCTGCACTTTACATGACCGTTGCTCAGTCTGTTTTTTATTTTCATTTACTATAATTTTTCGTCATTTGGCAAAATTTCATTTTTGGCCACTTAAATGATTTGCTCTTATGTACATGAGTAGCATTGCACGGTGTATGTGGGTAAACGGCCCCATACAGTACACGATCCGGCAAGCTTGTCAATTAGGCCTGAAGAGATCGCCGGAAGACCGGCGTCCACAATGTGCACGAGTCGTGCTGTTTTGTACAGTCCAAACGGCCGGAGAACGATCGAAAACTAATTCCTCCATCCGCCCGAACTGAGGACTGCGCGGGTGCGCCGGGGAGTGTAGGTGGTGATTCCGGCTGATGATTATCGCTACTTGTTATCGAGTCGGTGCGGTTCCTGATAGCAGCGGTCTCACGGGAGAAAGAAATGATTGGGAGAGTTTATCAGCATAGATCAGAGCGAGGGCTGCCTACGGAAAGCGAGGTCTGTTGAGTACAACGATTGGGTGAGGCGGGACGCTGCATTTGCCCGACTCGTGAAAAAATTGAACCTGGTTGCGCGAAATAAACAGTCGTAAGAAAGTCAATAACTTATGGAACAACTACTGGAAGGAGTTAAAAATGGTTAAGGAGTTCGTGAAAATAGATGCGTCCGCAAATGAGGTTTACACACCAAAACTTTCGTATTACACGCGGCTTGAGTTTGCAAATGGCCAGGAAATCCCCAAGTTCACGATGCAGCGAACCCAATAACAGGCCAGTGCACAGGCTAGGTAAGCATAATATAAAGCAACAATGAAAGTACGATAAGGTCGTCAGTTAAAAGGGGCCATCAGTAACAACAATTGCACGTATGCACTTTCTTCTACTCTAGCTTGTGGCACTCTGTTGCTACGTGTCAGATTAGTATCTGATTTCAATCATTTATAATTTTCCTTCTTTAAAACGTTTGCAATCATTCTAATAACAAATTAGTAAATATTAACTAAACAGAATTCATGCTTCCGTTTGTTCTGGATGCATTCAACTCGCTGTATTTGTAAACCTTACAACAAACATTACTCTGCGAAGTTGCAGATTATCTATGACCTGTGGACAGCAACTAACACATTTGTGTTACCGGTATGCTAAGGGGGCGTTGCACATGTGCCCCCCCCCCCCCCAAGGAATCGTTTCATTTTTTTTTCATTACAGAATTAATTCTCATTCAGCATGGATAACCATTAGTTCCTTGGGAAACAATACGTTTTGTGTGTCACCTGTAAAAATTAGTTCTTGTGGCATGAGAAGCCTCGAAACTGACGAATTTATTTATTAAAAATAACAGTTTTTGGAGGATTTCCCTCCCCCATTCCCTAATGCAGAACCTGCAAATCATAGCTGACTGTTATAAATTTTGGTTTTGTATGCAACTTAACGAAAATGATGAATGAAATTTTCTTTCAGTTACGGTACCCATAATTAATTATTCACTGACTGAATGAGATCCGTTTCCGCCTCCTCTCAACATGAGCGGAAGACCTTTTACAACTCAAGCTGTTTATTATCGGTACCTAATACCCGTTATTTTGCCACATTGTAGCACATTCTAACTGTGTCTCAGGTATTAACGGCTGTACCTATGAACAATATTTTTAATGCATATTCATGCGCACTCTGGTGTACTTATGATTTGGGAAATCAGGAACATCACACATAAGTATCGCTTTCTACTAAAGGGCAGTAACTGCATTATAATACTTAACTTCTACTTTTGGTGGAACTTACGACTAATTGTTTATAATACTTACACAGAACTATATCAGCTAAGATCCTTATTCTTCACACTTCGTGAGGTAGGAGCCACCAGTTCCTTTAAAACGTCTCTGGAACTTGATTAAGGAAACCGCCAAAGATTCTATAACTGTAAACAAAAAACCCGCTCTTGCGATTTTCGAATTGTCCTCTTCTATTAATTACTTTCGTTTAGTGGTTAACAATAACAACTGAAATTTTTGCATTACTGTTGTGTCCTTTTAAAGTTGTATCATTATTTCATGGTAGGTTTTCGAATTAACCAATACGTAGATGTAGGCAATCTACACAAGCTACTTGACAACGTGGCGTTAATGTTTCCTGATTAAGGCTTCTCAACAGACCACATAAAACTACGAGTCGTGTATTATTCATGTTCTCTGTCTTGTATAGATGTTGAAAGGAATTCATGGTATGATAAGTGTGGCAAACAAATTCGGACTCTTCTCAAATTCGTTTAAGGGTAAAACGATATTACAAGCTAGAGCGCATCCATCGAGGGAAGGCAGTTACGTTCCCCTCTCCTTACCCAAAAAAGTAAATGTTTACAAACCAAACTTACATCCTGCCCTGCCAAACACTTAGATTTATCAGTTAGAAGAAATTCCGATTCTGAGTAGTAGCAAAGTGCACCCAAAGCCTTTTTTGGCGAAATCTCAAAACCGTTTCGTCATTCAAGGCGACTATCACAAGTTGCCCTCACCGCAGCTCAGGACCCCGGGTACGCTCTTGAGGCAAGGTCTATAGAGGAAAACTGACACCCTATTTGACCGCTGAATGTGAAATCGACGAGGTGATGTGGTATAATTGTTGTGGGATATTTACTACGGTAATATATTACATTACTTTTAAATATCTGGTCCGTTGGTGTCCGAAATGCATGCCTTCAAGCTGTATCGAGAGACTGCGAGGAACGAATTTAGCTGTCTGCCGATCCTGAGCAGAGAAAAATATTACCGCCCCTCGTTTGTATCACGTAGTAAGTTACATTTGTACGTAACAGAATACTACGACTGCCCCTGCTAATAAGTAATAGTAAACACAACAATATTCAACTAACCGCACTCAAGTTAGTAAAAGTTGTTTTACGATTTTTTTAAGCAAATTCTTCGATAACACATTCATAGTACTCGTATAGTTTACTGTGGTATGTCAGAATTCATGGAGAGGACAGAGCAACGCTGTTGACTCTATCCTGGGAGATGGATGACCGAAAAAATTCTTGAGTCTATTGAGTCTGTCCTCGGCAGAACAGCTGTTGCAGGGGCTGCCAAAAATATTCGTAGTGCAATCTCCAAATTAGGAAACAGTTACCGAAACTGATTTTCATGCAACACACTATACATAGTACTTAGTGAGGAGGATTTTATTTCGTTGCCCTCTCGTATGCTTTAAAATGAATAACCTCATCACTTAAAAATTCTTCCAAGTCGTCTATTTAAAGCTATTGCCATTTACTAGCACATTTCAGTAGTTCAGTGTTGTCTCGGCAACTCAAAACTGCTATAAAACACTTCCTATGATTTTTTTTTCTTTTCTCCAATTCAGATACCAATCTGGTTATAATAAACAGAAAAATGTTCACCCGAAAATCTTCCTTTCCTTCAAAAACAATACCACTCTCGGCTGTTTCGTTTATCTTACTCTTTTCGACGATAGCCTTCTCCTACATGTCGTACATAAAATGATTGTGCTCAACGTACTCAAATAAAGAATCGAACTTTATTACAGTCGCAAATATCCGTATCAACACTTTGCAACAATTTATTTGTGGCATTAATCTCTTCAATACTGCTGACCAAAAAGTTATTTGTATCACAGTTTCCAGACCCTGCAGATCGTTCATCATTCCAGTCGCCACATATCTTACTGAAGCCTTTCGAGTTTCATCATGCTGACTGATTTGTAAAGCTGATATTTCTACCCAGTTAACACTGAAACTATAGCAGGCACGGTCTAGACCAGCATGTCTTTGTAGGTCGCTTTTTTTTTTTTTTTTTTTTTTTTGTCATCAGTCTACTGACTGGTTTGATGCGGCCCGCGACACGAATTCCTTTCCTGTGCTAAACTCTTCATCTCAGAGTAGCACTTCCAACCTATGTCCTCAATTATTTGCTTGACGTATTCCAATCTCTGTCTTCCTCTACAGTTTTTGCCCTCTAAGCTCCCTCTAGTACCATGGAAGTCATTCCCTCATGTCTTAGCAGATGTCCTGTCATCCTGTCCCTTCTCCTTATCAGTGTTTTCCACATATTCCTTTCCTCTCCGATTCTGCGTAGAACCTCCTCATTCCTTCCCTTATCAGTCAACCTAATTTTCAACATTCGTCTATAGCACCACATCTCAAATGCTTCGATTCTCTTCTGTTCCGGTTTTCCCACAGTCCATGTTTCACTACCATATAATGCTGTACTCCAGACGTACATCCTCAGAAATTTCTTCCTCAAATTAAGGCCGGTATTTGATATTAGTAGACTTCTCTTGGCCAGAAATGCCTTTTTTGCCATAGCGAGTCTGCTTTTGATGTCCTCCTTGCTCCGTCCGTCATTGGTTATTTTACTGCCTAGGTAGCGGAATTCCTTAACTTCATTGACTTTGTGACCATCAATCCTGATGTTAAGTTTCTCGCTGTTCTCATTTCTACTACTTCTCATTACCTTCGTCTTTCTCCGATTTACTCTCAAACCATACTGTGTACTCATTAGACTGTTCATTCCGTTCAGCAGATCATTTAATTCTTCTTCACTTTCACTCAGGATAGCAATGTCATCAGCGAATCGTATCATTGATATCCTTTCACCTTGTATTTTAATTCCACTCCTGAACCTTTCTTTTATTTCCATCATTGCTTCCTCGATGTACAGATTGAAGAGTAGGGGCGAAAGGCTACAGCCTTGTCTTACACCCTTCTTAATACGAGCACTTCGTTCTTGATCGTCCAGTCTTATTATTCCCTCTTGGTTGTTGTACATATTGTATATGACCCGTCTCTCTCTATAGCTTACCCCTACTTTTTTCAGAATCTCGAACAGCTTGCACCATTTTATATTGTCAAACGCTTTTTCCAGGTCGACAAATCCTATGAAAGTGTCCTGATTTTTCATTAGCCTTGCTTCCATTATTAGCCGTAACGTCAGAATTGCCTCTCTCGTCCCTTTACTTTTCCTAAAGCCAAACTGATCGTCACCTAGCGCATTCTCAATTTTCTTTTCCATTCTTCTGTATATTATTCTTGTAAGCAGCTTCGATGCATGAGCTGTTAACCTGATTGTGCGATAATTCTTGCACTTGTCAGCTTTTGCCGTCTTCGGAATTGTGTGGATGGTGCTCTTCCGAAAGTCAGATGGTATGTCGCCAGACTCACATATTCTACACACCAACGTGAATAGTCGTTTTGTTGGCACTTCCCCCAATGATTTTAGAAATTTTACGGAGACTGAACTATTTAATTTTGACTGCAGAATATTCCAACGGTTCGTCGAAGCAGAGAAGAAAGCGTAAATTTTTGCTACAAACGGATAGATGAGGCCCCTTAATGGCAACACTCTACCGCTAAGGCAGAGAGCTACAAACAGAATATACACACCAAGAGAATTGATTTGGTTAAGTGTAGCTTGGAAACCAGGGTAAGTACCAGAAATATTGCTTGCATTGTCATATAACTGCACAATTCACGCACAAATTTACCTTTGAGTTACGGATCAATTTCTTAGGCATAAATCACATTAACAGCAGCTCGGGTTAATACTGGCTTGAGCAACCATGGATGTAATATCAAAAAGGATAAAGAAAGTGGTTTTTTATTCTAAATTCACATCATAATGTAGAGAAATCCATTTCAGCTCGAAATGGGAAGCATTCAGTTCTCAGTGTTGTAAAGTTTAAAGTGTATCTTTGTTCCTTACAGTCAAAATACACTGGAGAGGCAAAGAAACTGGCACTCCTGCCTAATATAGTGTGGGGCCCCGGCGATCACGCAGAAGTGCCGCAATACGACGTGGCACGGACTCGACTTATGTCTGAAGTAGTGCTGGAGGCAACTGACACCGTGAATCCTGCAGGGCCGTCCATAAATCGGTAAGAGCACGAGGGGGTTGAGATCTCTTCTGAACAGCACGTTCTAAGGCATCCCAGATATGCTCAATAATGTTTATGTCTGTGGAGTTTGGTGCCCAGAGGAAGCATTTAAACTCAGAAGAGTGTTCCTGGAGCCACTGTGTAGAAATTCTGGACATTTGGCGTGTCGTTGTCCTGCTGGAATTGCTGACATGAATGGATGCATGTGATCAGACAGGATGCTTACGCACGTGTCACCTGTCAGAGTAGTATCTAGACGTATCAGGGCTCCCATATCACTCCAATTGCACACTCCCCACACCGTTACAGAGCCTCCACCAGCTTGAACAGTCCCCCGCCGACATGCAGGATCCATGGTTTCATGTGGTTGTCTCCATACCCGTTCACATCTATCCGCTCGATACAACTTGAGACTCGTCCGACCAGGCAACATGTTTTATTAGATTTTAGTAAGTTAAAATACTGGCTTTGATGAACATTATTAGGCTTCGGGTCACTGATTTACAGAGGTATTTATCTTTCTTGGTCTCAACGTTTAATCGAACGTCCGATGCAGTGTATAGCGAATTATAAAATGTGCCGGAGAGGGAGTAAATAATTTCAAGACTGTTAGCGACAAGCCCAGCAGGGAAAGATTCATAACTGTCTTGGTGTGTATGGAGAAGTCTTTGTAATACATCTCTGTGAACAACGCTCGGAGACTTCTTGTTCTCTGCGTATATTTAAAGGTTTGTGGCTCTCATTTCATGAGAACAGCCAACTCAGAGCTGTCCATGCGGAAAATATGGTGTTCCCAGATGAATAGCTGCCACTTTTAACGTTTGTGTTTCAGAGGGATTAGCAAGCGTTTGAAAAAGAAAGGCAAGTTTGGTGGGATGATAGGAACTCATGGTATCAATAATTTCATTTACCAGAACAGTTAAAAACTATTCTCTACACTAAACTTAAAGGGTTCACCGCTTTATCGTGAAGGAGTAACAAACATACCAACTCGACGAAGAGAGAGAATAATCAGTTTCTAGCTCACTGTATCTCAAATTTTATAATATTTGTACGTGCAGCAACGCCGTCTGTCCTCGAGTGTGTACATGTTACCAACGGATACGCTCGCATGTCATAATCAAATCCAGCCTCATTGAAAGCTTTCCATGCTCTACATGTAAAGGCACGACGTCTCTCTGTAATAGAGCATTTAAAAGACACTATCATGAGTCTTCAAGCTTCTTAGAAGCTATGACACACGCCTGACTCTCAGCGGCAAAAATGCGATTGATCTGTATGAAAGTATGGATTAAATTATTTTGTGTTAGCATTGTATTCCTTACGTTGAATCGTATTATGTAGGACATGTTAAACAACAAAAGCATTTTCACAAGTACGATACAATTCACAGGTCAAAAGGTAAACAGCTTGTTCTAAGAGCACTTACTGATCCACGTTTCTTGTTATATTCTTCAAATTAATACATGTCTTGTACCATGGATATTTCAGAAAGTAACATGTTTTGAAATAAAAAAAAATTAACAATATGGAAAACCAAATGTCATTATATACATTTTGAAGGTCCGGTCTCAAACTATTTTTCTACGTAATCGTCATTCAAACTGAGGCACTTTTCATAGTCTGGCACAAGTTTTTCAGTGCCGTCTCTGTAGAAACCTACCGCCTGCGACTGCAACCACTGGTTTACATCGGCATGCAGTTTGGCGTCAGTATGAAAGCGTTGTCTAGCAAGCCATGTCCCCACTGCCTGGAAGATGTGGCAGTCACTCGGCGCAATCCGGGCTGTATGGTGGATAATCAAACACTTCCCATCCAAAACCCGTAGGAGCTCTCGGGTACGACTGGCCGTGTGTGGAAGTGCGTTGCTATGAAAACAAAACTTTTGCGCCAAGTTTTCCCAGACGTTTGTTTTGTATCGTTCGCCTTAAATTCGTCAGTGTTTGACAATACCTCTCTGAGTTACTTGTTGTGCCACGTTAGAGGTAATCAACGAGAATCATTCCTTTAGAGTCCCAAAACACAGTAGTCATGGTCTTTCTTGCTGACAGCGTTTACAAATGGGATTTTGGGTACCCATCTAGCACAAAATTTCTGGTAACCAAGCTTCTCCGCCACTACTCCACGCACCAAACTCCGTGACATTTTGGGGAAAATGTTACGAAAGCTCCGCAATAGTGAAAATGTGGTGTCACCGCCAGACACCACACTTGCTAGGTGGTAGCTTTAAATCGGCCGCGGTCCATTAGTACATGTCGGACCCGCGTGTCGCCACTGTGTGATCGCAGACCTAGCGCCACCACAAGGCAGGTCTCGAGATACCGAATCCCACTCGCCCCAGTTGTACGGACGACGTAGCTAGCGATGCACACTGACGAAGCCTCGCTCATTTGCAGAGCAGATAGTTAGAATAGCCTTCAGCTAAGTCCATGGCTACGACCTAGCAAGACGCCATTAGTAACATTGCATGTATCTAAAGAGTCTCACTTGTATCGCCACAATCTCCAGATGTACCAAAAGGATGGATTAAAGTTAAGTATTCCAGAAGCTACGTAATTTTCTTTATAGCATTCATTACGTATCCTTTTCAGACCTCACGCCCATCTGCGTGAGCGTAGCGCGTGCCTTTCGGCTTCCTCTCATTGTGTCTAGGCTGTCTTGTCTAGACACAACAGAAAAGACGATTTTCACGAATTTTGTCGTCAATTTTCATCACCAGTTCGTCAGTCACAAGGCTAGGCCTACGACTGCAGTTCTCATCGTGAACGTTGGTGTGGTCATTTTTAAAATTAGTGCACCATTGTGTCCGCAGCTCGTGGTCTAGTGGCTAGCGCTGCTGCCTCTGGATCACGGAGTCCCGGGTTCGATTTTCTCTGCTGGGGGATTAGGTGTTTGTGTTGTCCTCATCATATCATCATCACCATTCGTGGCAGTGGGTAGACTGGACTGTGTAAGGAATTGGACTACGAAGAAGTTGGGACTTTGTACGGGCGCTGGTGACCGCACAGTTGAACGCCCCACAAACCAACCATCAGCGAACAATGCACCATCGCCTCTCTCAGCTGTCACTCATTGTTCCTTTTCTGTACACATCACAAAAGTCGTGATAAATTTCAATTGGTTTACAGTGTTTTGCCAATAGAACCTAATCACCAAATGCACCCCACAATTGGCGGGATTTTCTATTGCAGCACACGTTTTGCCACTTCACAGAAAGCAAAGTAACAAAGGCCCAGACCGCGTGCTACCACAACTGAATTCAAACTGAGTGTAGAACAGTGTTGCCAACTCTAAAAAACCCGAGTCGCTAGATTCAATATCAAAAGTCGCTAGAAAGTCGCTAAAACTGATTTTACTAGGGGTGTACTGAAACTTTCGTGCTGTGAATGGTGCAATAAGCCAGTGGAGGGGAGGGGGGGGGGAAATATTAATAAAAGCTCTCATACGTAATTGCTATATTGTCTTAATTAAATGACGCATCGCTTGCAACAACATATATATAAAATACGCTAACGTTTAATTAAACTTGATGATGCAGTTCGAATGGTTTTGTCGCGAAAGGGTAACATTTGTTCGTTCCAAAAAGCTCCAATACGTCTGACGGTATGTCAAAAGATGCTCAATCTTTATTTTGTTTCTTCAGCTGGTCTCTCAATATGATCAAAGCATTAATTGTCTTTAACGATAATCTGTTACGTTGTTTAGTTTTTATAATGTTCATAGAACTGAATATTCTTTCCATTTCTGCATTTTAAGGCGGTAGGCATAGAACAGTCATTGCTAGCTGTGAAATCAAAGAAAAAGGATTCTCCCCTGCGGTATTTTCATACAGCAAAACCTCACACCAAAATAAAGCAGTGTTAGTAGTGTTATTCCACCTAATAAAGTTGATATTATGCCATTCTTGCAACATACAGTCTATGAAATCGCTACTAAAACCCAGTTCCTTGGCTACATCCGTTACAGCATTATTTTTATTCACTTTTAGTGTTTCTTCAACATTCAGCATTGACTTTTTTTCAGGATCGTAACCTTACTTGGCAGTCTTTGTTGAATTTCTTTTATGAGTTTCAGGCTAAACTGAATGCATCTCTTCTTCAAATAAACTTTATTTTGTTCAGACAAACTTGACTCAGACAGTTTCTATAGTCAAAATCTTAGTTTTGTTAATGAAAATACTGGCCGAAAATAGTTTTGAGTCGTCAGTACTCCAAAAGTCGCCAGATAAGTCGCTAAATAATTTTTGTAGCTAAAAAGTTTTTTTTGTCGCTAAGACGAAGGCAAAAGTCGCCATTTCTAGCGACAAACTCGCTAAATTGGCAACGCTGGTGTAGAAACGTTATGGCACAAATATGGCGGCTGCAGCCTCGCCCACCACCGCGATAGCCCCAAACGTCTGTTACTATCTAGACAGCCCTCGTACTAAACAATTCCGAAAGTAGCCTGTGTGTTAATTTAGGATATAAGCTGATTCCATTTCAAATTCGTCGAACCGTTTCAGCATGAAAGAGCAACAAACACACTCACACACAAACTTTCGCATTTATAATAGGTTTTTATAATTATATGGGATTAGTCTGCATCCACAATTCATATCAATGAAGCTTTTCGTAATATCTTTAAAATTTAGTTTTCATTTTAAGACGCCTTTCAATATTCTACTGAATGAAACCAAAAAGTCGACATGCAATAGTAGAGCGACTTCGATATTACAGGGTGTTTCAAAAATGACTGGTATATTTGAAACGGCAATAAAAACTAAACGAGCAGCGATAGAAATACACCGTTTGTTGCAATATGCTTGGGACAACAGTACATTTTCAGGCGGACAAACTTTCGAAATTACAGTACTTACAATTTTCAACAACAGATGGCGCTGCAAGTGACGTGAAAGATATAGAAGACAATGCAGTCTGTGGGTGCGCCATTCTGTACGTCGTCTTTCTGCTGTAAGCGTGTGCTGTTCACAACGTGCAAGTGTGCTGTAGGCAACATGGTTTATTCCTTAGAACAGAGGATTTTTCTGGTGTTGGAATTCCACAGTGTTGTTGCAACAAGACGAAGTTTTCAACGGAGGTTTAATGTAACCAAAGGACCGAAAAGCGATACAATAAAGGATTTGTCTGAAAAATTTCAATGGACTGGGAACGTGACCGATGAACGTGCTGGAAAGGTAGGGCGACCGCGTACGGCAACCACAGAGGGCAACGCGCAGCTAGTGCAGCAGGTGATCCAACAGCGGCCTCGGGTTTCCGTTCGCCGTGTTGCAGCTGCGGTCCAAATGACGCCAACGTCCACGTATCGTCTCATGCGCCAGAGTTTACACCTCTATCCATACAAAATTCAAACGCGCCAACCCCTCAGCGCCGCTACCATTGCTGCACGAGAGACATTCGCTAACGATATAGTGCACAGGATTGATGACGGCGATATGCATGTGGGCAGCATTTGCTTTACTGACGAAGCTTATTTTTACCTGGACGGCTTCGTCAATAAACAGAACTGGCGCATATGGGAAACCGAAAAGCCCCATGTTGCAGTCCCATCGTCCCTGCATCCTCAAAAAGTACTGGTCTGGGCCGCCATTTCTTCCAAAGGAATCATTGGCCCATTTTTCAGATCCGAAACGATTACTGCATCACGCTATCTGGATATTCTTCGTGAATTTGTGGCGGTACAAACTGCCTTAGATGACACTGCGAACACCTCGTGGTTTATGCAAGATGGTGCCCGGCCACATCGCACGGCCGACGTCTTTAATTTCCTGAATGAATATTTCGATGATCGTGTGATTCCTTTGGGCTATCCGAAACATACAGGAGGCGGCGTGGATTGGCCTCCCTATTCGCCAGACATGAACCCCTGTGACTTCTTTCTGTGGGGACACTTGAAAGACCAGGTGTACCGCCAGAATCCAGAAACAATTGAACAGATGAAGCAGTACATCTCATCTGCATGTGAAGCCATTCCGCCAGACACATTGTCAAAGGTTCCGGGTAATTTCATTCAGAGACTACGCCATATCATTGCTACGCATGGTGGATATGTGGAAAATATCGTACTATAGAGTTTCCCAGACCGCAGCGCCATCTGTTGTTGAAAATTGTAAATACTGTAATTTCGAAAGTTTGTCTGCCTGAAAATGTACTGTTGTCCCAAGCATATTGCAACAAACGGTGTATTTCTATCGCTGCTCGTTTAGTTTTTATTGCCGTTTCAAATATACCGGTCATTTTTGAAACACCCTGTAGATAAACAATGCTGGTTTGGATGAAATGAGTTATGGAAGACATCAGCTTCCAGTGAAATCGAACGCATACCAAATCGCCAAAATTCCGTTAACCATTCTTTGAAAAGTCTTAGCTGTTTTGCCATCTGCAGTCCCATGAGTTTGACCGCACTGGGAACTTAACACGAGGGAGTGTGAGATTTGAGAGGTGAATGTTGATTTAATTCTTATCAGCTGTTATGGTGTTTCCTAACACTGTTACACCACAAATCCATATTCTGTGTGTTCCATCAACAAAAAATATGAATTATGCCAGCAGCAGTTTGTTCTAAGAGACTGATCCCATGGTTCACTTGTGCCGACACTGGGTTCCATGTAGCAGGCAATAAGTCAAAACACTCCTTCATATCATTACATTTATTACTAAACGCAGTTGGCAAACAGGGTAACAACATAAACAGCTATCTGCCATGTTTTTCCAGTGATGCCAATCTAGCTTTTATAGACTGTCACAAAAGTACAGATAATGTCGGCAGCACAAACTACCTCAGTGTTAACTCACACTGAGTGTCTGTTGGTGTCTCTCAAAAATCTGTTTATAGCTTGTCTCTCCCCACCAGTTTAAAGGAATTGAGGTCATAAAACCCAAGTATAAATATGTACTTTATAGTAGAATTAAGGTGTTTCGTGGCCAGCCTGTTTTATTTATATTAGTTTTTACATAAAAATTTACATTTAAAGTTTCGCTACTTGAGCCATTGTAGACGGAAAATTATTTACTGTGTGTGTTAGTGTCATGACTTGCCAAAGACGCCGCCGACGTAGGGTCGAAACACAAGCATCAGTGTGTACTAGAGTTGCAGACAGTCAGCATGGGTTTGGACAGGGTAAGAAGGGCTTTACTTGTAAAGCTGTTTTTCGAACCAACAGCAACATTGCGAGTTGTTGTTGTTGTTGTGACCTTCAGTCCTGAGACTGGTTTGATGCAGCTCTCCATGCTACTCTATCCTCTGCAAGCTTCTTCATCTCCCAGAACCTACTGCAAGCTACATACTTCTGAATCTGTTTAGTGTATTCATCTCTTGGTCTCCCTCTACGATTTTTACCCTCCACGCTGCCCTCCAATGCTAAATTTGTGATCCCTTGATGCCTCAGAACATGTCCTACCAACCGATCCCTTCTTCTTGTCAAGTTGTGCCACAAACTCCTCCCGAATTCTGTTCAATACCTCCTCATTAGTTATGTGATCTACCCATCTAATCTTCAGCATTCTTCTGTAGCATCACATTTCGAAAGCTTCTATTCTCTTCTTGTCTGCACCATTTATCGTCCATGTTTCACTTCCATACATGGCTACACTCCATATACATACTTTCAGAAACGACTTCCTAATACTTAAATCTATACTCGATGTTAGCAAATTTCTCTTCTTCAGAAACGCTTTCCTTGCCATTGCCAGTCTACATTTTATATGTAGCAAAACTCCTTTACTACTTTAAGTGCTTCATTTCCTAATCTAATTCCCTCAGCATCACCTGAAACGTCCCCTTTGAACATTTATACAAGACTGTGCTTAAACTGACACACAATATTTTGTTAGCGCAACGCAATCTGACTTTCAAAATTCCCTACAAAAGAATGGCCCTGACTAACATTAAATTATACCTTTCACAAATCGCTTACCTCACAAAAATCTTCGCTGCTCAAGCTACTGCAATACAGCGAGCGCCACTACTGCCAGCTAAATAAAAGATCCAAACTATGGAAGGCACTAACTACTGATAGGGATAGTTAGCAAATGAAAGATATTAATAGAGAACAAACAATGTATTTACCTTGATATCATCATATATAAATATAGCAGTTCATGGCAAATTTCAAAACTCCGCCATCTCTCTCCCCACATCCACCACTGCTGGCGGCTCACCTCCAACTGCGCAACGCTACGCGCTGTTCACAGCCGGCTGCCTAACACTACAATGGCGAGTATTACAACAATGCAAAGCAGACACAGACTGCCCACAGCACAGCCAGTGATTTTCATACAGAGGTGGCGTTACCAATAAAAAAACCTAAACAGCCTACTTACATAGCCCCCATGCTCCCCACAAAAAATTTTACAAAATATTTTTGGGCAGTGGTCAATAATGATTTGAAAAAATTTTTCATAATTACAATAACAAAGATATCAAATGCACACACTTATTTATACAATGCTGGTCAAAAGCTAAAATTTTTTTCACAGTCCATAAAGACAGTCCAGATTGTTCATCACTGTAAAATTTCAGTGTTTTTCTCAAAGTCTGAGCAGTAAAAGAAAATGCATACGGAAGTAGTGGATTTCCATGGAGTCTTGAAGAAGCAGTGTTGTCCTTCCAACGGAAAGACAGTGCTGACTCTTGACATGCTGACAGGTAATGGGCCACAATGGAGCAAACCCACAGCAGAGTCATTCGAAGTTTTGAAGAATATTGGTAGGTAGGTCATCACAGAGCAGGCCCACTGGAGTCCTGGTAGAGATTGTTGTATTGGTGGCCCACCAGAGGTGCAGACCCACTGCAGTCCTTGTAGAGATGGCCAGCAGCTACCTGTTGCGACTGTGCAGGTGCACAATCACCATTGAAGAGTCTTGCACAGAATATAGCAAGTCCATAACCCACCACTTGTGCACTCACAAAGTTTTTGGAATTGTCCTTAGAACCAGCAATGCTGTTATCCAGTCCCTTGCTGAATCATTAACACACGTGCAAACACTATCAGTCCCTACTTCTCACATATTGTCCATATACTATGACCAACGGAAATGTGTGCGGTGAAATGAATGCTTACAAGTTACTTAGTTTGATAAACTGGTGTCAATTACAATTTTATAACATGAGAATACAATTAAAAAGATACAGAAAACATCATTAAAGCATAATAATACAGATAACATTTGTAGTAATACAGGCTTTACAAAAGAATCGAAATAACATATACGTCAGTGTTACAGGAATTATGACATGAGTACATACATAAAAGATCAGAATAACTTTCGAAACATCAACTTCACACATGAGCATTAACACAAAACAGAACAAATAACGTCTAAGCATATTTACAAGGTAAATAACATATTATTAATGCAAATTATATTTGAGGATAACAGTATTCCTCATCATAGTGAATGTAGCTTAGTATTAGAAAAATTCTACAATACAAGTCTTATCAGATAAACATATAAATACAGGAAAAACATAAATACCCAAGGGTACACAAATATATAGCGGAATAATGCAAGGAAAGAACAGGGTTTGTTTTACTGCAGTATTTTGCAAACAAAAGTTTCTTTACTTCTCGGAGATCTCCCTTCATTCTTCATTACTTCCAAAAGTCCTATCTATACCTGCTTTCTGTACTTTTCTCGTATAGCCTCTCTGTGCATTTCTTCAAATTCATCGCAACTCATTCTCTTATAGGCTACCCCCTCTTAAGCTAACTTAAATCTACTGAGCTCAGATGCTAAACTAAGGGACGAGGCAATGCAGCAGCACAAAACAATTAACACAAACATCAATGACAAAAAATTTAAATAGGCAAAGCAATTGCAATATTATAACTAATGTAAGGCACTGTGCAGCAAACAAGAAAAATAAATGCGTATTAAACTGGCTTAACAGCGTAATACAAAGTCAAATTCAGTAACATTATGCCTGGCAAACAGCAGCAGCAAATAAAAAAAACATATATCTAAACATGACATAGCTCAAGCAGAAAAAATAGTACACTAAAGACAACAATGTAGACAAGTGAAATGTATATTCACATCTTAATGTCTATGTAATTAAAGTGGTGCACCACAACAACTGATTGTAAAAAGAAATATTACCATGTACTTGAAAAGAAAATTATGTGTTACTGGTACTAGTTCCTTCTTATTGTTCTTTCCTTTCCAAGTGCTCCTTTTTTAAAGAATGTGGATCATAAACTAATTATTTAATAGATCTGTTGACAGAAAGTGTTCACATTAGCAAATGCATTTTATTTTATAAAAGCAATGCTGCAACACAGCTGGAAACCAGATATCAAGTGAAATAAGCAACTACGAAAAGCAAAGCATAAAAATATCATTCAATAGTCATGTGGCATTTCGTAAGTCAGTAGCTCTCAACTCTCATAGAAAGACACTTGTCATAATCAGGTGTGCAGATGTACGAATATTTCCCATCAATTCATAAGCATTGCAGTAATTAGCACAAAGTACGAGTAACCATATGTTTTCAGGTAATGAACGTGTAATATTTGTGATGCTTTCTACAAAGGAACGTCAATAGCCAGGATAATGGCCTCCCTTTTTTTTTCTACCTGTGCCGCTGAAAGGCTAATGGCTTTTTTTTTTTTCTTTTTTTCGGGCGGCTGTCGCCCAGGTGGGTGCCCGCGACGCATTACGTGCAGGTGGTCACTTAACTTTCTTACGGAAAAATTTACGTCAGCAGTTTCCGCTACAGTGACAGTCTCACATAAAAATATTTCACAGGTCAAGAATTAGCGTTGCAAATCTGTAGAAACAAAATCCTATGAATATAACAGTGTCCAAAAAAATTTTCAGTGGCATTGTGATACATTCACACATGATTCACACATGTACACACATTTCATAATTCTAAAGTATGATTCTTGGTTTCCAACATCCTTTTCCATAAGTCAGAGTCCCTAATCACCATTTATTACTCCTTACCTTATTACACATATATATATCCATCGACACTCGTCAATATTTCGTCATTATAAATATGAACCATAATCAAATAACTCATATAGCCTCAGCCTATTAATCGTAAACATACCTCAGCAGCATAATACACATCGTCGACGTAAAAATAACATCATAACACCTCAGTCAAATCTCAAAATCGTCGTAGCTTCCTCCAATAATTAAAAAAAATTCTCTGCTCATGTCAAAAGTGTCATCTGCCTCAAACGTACTTTTAAAAATCATGAATCCATACCAAATACATCATTCAAAGCTCTCATAGTATCACAATGGTTCCAAAAATATATGAACAGTTCACAAAGTACAAACAACATACAATTTTGTAAGTGTGAAGTTATCCAACGGTGTAATTGTGTAAACATCTGTCACTGACGTAGTAAAAAGAATGTTTGTTTCTCTGTCAAATAATCAGATAGCTGTGTAATTCTGTTTAGAGAAATATGGTACCGATGTGTAGAGTTGTATAAGCAAATACCATATTGGCTAGGGCTCCTTGTGCTTGCCAAACACATGGTACACAAAGCAAGCGTGTACCCCCCTGAGGATTAATGTAATTATACCCTCAGGTGTTACAGATTACAGCAATAGAATGAAATATATCACGGAAAACTTTCTTTGTAATTCAAAAATCTTGAAAAATACATGGCTTAAGTACAAAATCTCTCAAATGCGTGTCCTGTAGCGCTAAATGTGCGTCTTGCTGTAAGATAATTCTGTGGAAGTGTCGTACTTATCGTCCTCCGAAAGCCAAGTTCTCCAGAAGTCAATGTACTTACCTCATGATAAACAAAAGTGAAATGCTTTATGTATAGATATCTTAGTTATTACGCTTATTGCCGTGATGAAGAAAGTACTGTGCTGTAACGTATTGTTGTGCTACGGAAAAGACAATCTCATTGTTGCTGTACCACAAAAGTTACTATTAAAACATGTTTTACTTTCCAGAATAATACAGAAAAACTGTGCAGATATAAAACAGATACTCCACAAAAGCAACAATGTAAATTGTCACACATTAGTAACGTCGTGATATAAATCGTGTAGCTGTCCCATAAACTAACCACTGTGTCATCTGGTATCTCACAGAAAGTACTTTAAATACAGAATGTATTTTCAGGTAACCAAAATGTTGCATTAAAATCTCATTAGCAGTACTGGTAAATGTTCTAAGTATGTAAGCCTGATAGTCGTTACGTAATCGTGCAACTAACAAGCAAGAATGTACACACACAATAACACTGTGACGTCTGTTCACTATAACAATGCATTCGTCATTTCTGTTTCAATAAGTTCTGTTGGTTCTTGACTGGATATTTAACTTCAAACATTGTTGTATGTTAGCAGTTTCTTAAGTCTAACACAGCATACTAGTAATGTAAAGTGAAAAGTTATATGGCAAAGACAAAGTTAAAAAGCAGATTATCTTTCAATAATCGGTTTTACATGTGAAATGTGGTACAATCTTTTACTCTTCAAAGTACTCAGAATTTCAGCTTGAACGCAATTATCATGCAGTATACGTCGGTAAAGAATACTGGAATTTTTCACAGGGTTAGCGTCAATGTTATTTTTCTCTGAGCCAGCCGGCGCACGTGGGTGGCTGCGGCGTGAGTCATTGTCTGTCTCTTTGTTGCCGCGCGTTGTTATTGGGATTAGGAGACCTAACTTCTACAAATTCACCGTGACGAGAGGGCCCTGCTCTGTTTGAATCCCGCCAGTTCTGATGCAATTCGGGTCTGTCGTTACGATCACATCGTCTGTCGTCATGTCGGTAGTTCCTGTAATTTCTTTCTTGTCGGTTAAGTGGTGGAGAATTTCTCCCTGAATCGTAACTGCGCGCTGGACCGTTGCGTCTAAAGTTATTCTGTCTCCCTTGATAATACTTATTTTGGTTCCCATATTGTCTGTTTCTCTGATTGTCTCTGTGATAGTCACTACCGCGGAGAGGTGATCTTTCCCTGTAATTATTACTACTCTGCCAACGGTTGTCATACGGGTGGTGTCTGTTTTGGTCACGATTTGTGTTGTGAGAATAGTCTTGTCGCGTCCAGTTATTATTTCTTTCATCGTGGAATTGCGACGGATGTGACCTGTAATTGTTGTGTTCCTGGTTTCGCGTTCCGCGACGGTATGTGTCAATTTCCAGTTCTTGTAACAGTCCCTGAAATGCTTCAATGTCGTCTTTGCAACGTCCTGCTAAAATAATATGTCGTAAATGTTCAGGCAATTTGAGTAAGCAAATGCGGATGAGTTCTGAGGGGCTGTATGGGTTTGAAAGATATTGATTCTTATGCAACATGTCTTCAAAATATTTGACAAGACTGGAAAATTCAGATTGTTCAAAGTGTTTCATCATCATGATGCTATGTTTTACACGGTCTTGTGTAGCTTGAGACCAATCTGCTGAGAGGAAGGCATGGTAAAACTCTCCTTCACTGTGGCAATCGTGAATTACCGATCGCATTCTTACAGCTGGTTCATTCTCTAAGTAGCCACACATAAATTCTAATCTGTGTTCCAACGACCAGTTGGGAGGAAAACAATGAGAGAATTGATGGAGCCATGCTTGTGGATGAATGTCGTTGCCAGAATTCTTAAATGTTTTGAATTTACGTGTAGTAATGAACAGCTTATAGTCAAAATCATCATGTCGGCGAGCCGCATATCGGTCATTGTTAGGTCGTTTCGGCGGTTCCATTTCAAAATTCGGTGCACCTTCCCAATTTCTTTCATAACTTCCGAAGTGTCCTGTGTTATTATTTTGTGGTTGTTCCGTATTTCTAAGTCCCTCTTCCCGTATTGGAGCGCGAGTGGCCTCTGAAATACGTAATTCTTGTATTACCTGAGTCAGCTGATCTTGTATTTCCCGGATTTCTCTTTGGTGTTGCGTATTAATTTGATTCTGATTTTGTTTGAATTTCCTAATTTGTTCGCACTCTTCTGTGTCATTAAAGACTACCGGTTTTGTGTCGTTCAGATTATCATCTACCTTCGTAGATAAGTTAGTGAACTGATCCGAAAGTTCGGCTACTTTCTCCGATAGTGAACACATTTCCTCAATGTGTTTTTCTGAACCAAGTTTCAGAGTGTCCATTTGTGTTGAAATCGAATCTACTGTGTTCTTTAAGTTTTCCTGAGTTTTTGCAAGTTGCGTAACCGAATCGGTAGATGCAACTGAGTCAAATTTAGCTTGCAAGGTCTCATGATTTTCATGAACAATAATTTGCAGTTCTTTTATGGCTGCTTCGTGATTCTGTAATGCCTTTTCATGCCGCGAAAAAATAGGTTGAAAATGCTCACAAATTTGAGTTTTTACGTCATTACAGACTTTTTGACATTTCGATTCAATGTTATGTAACTCAGTAGTTAAATCTTCACGTGTTTGTTCAAGAGTTTGTTCCAATGAGTCTAACTTTTGAAGCTGTTGCTGTGTTTGTCTCTGATTTTGTTCCAGTGTGTCTAACTGTTGCTGTGTTTGTCTCTGATTTTGTTCCATTGTGTCTAACTGTTGCTGTGTTTGTCTCTGGTGTTGTTCCATTGTGTCTAACTTTTCAAGCTTTTGTCCCATTTGTTGCATTAATTGTAATAACAATGCACTGGTGTCTGAAACATGTTCCTCAGTGCTTTTCGGCAGTGAAGTTGCACCGACAACATTCACATTTTGACAAGAGGAAAATGTGTCTTGACTCATTTGAGAAAACGGTGAGAACCCAAAACCTGAGTCTGCAGTATTTGCAATATTGTGTTCTGTCATTCCCGATTCCTGAGGCAAGCTGTTGCCGACCGATCGATCGATAATGCGTCCCTCTTCACTACCTGTTTCACTGTCTACACCATTGTTTGCCGCCTGCTCCATTTCCCTATGCGCAATTACCAAATTACTACTTTGAACATCAGTTAATTCATTACTCGGTGGCGCTAACACACTGCTTTCATTTTCACTGTCATTTCTCAGTTTACTTTGGAGCCAAGTATTACGTTTTTCACACGCCATTATTGTCACAGTATTTCACACGACAACACAGAAAAACACAATTTGAAGATCAAAAATAAGAGAACACATTAACATAGCACTGAAAATAATATCTAGTTAATTGCAGCTGCGAAATACTTGGTGCAAATCTACATGCATGCCACAACTGTTTTACTGTACAACAATGAAAGACTGCAACTACAAAGGAGATTTTCTCTACAATTACGCGCTAGCAATAAACAATAGCTACACTAATTACACAAACTACAAGAAAAAATCAGAAGTTTCCAGTGAGGTATCCTCGGCTAAGGGTCGACATATGAAACGTCCCCTTTGACAATTATACATGACTGTGCTTAAACTGACACACAATATTTTGTTAGCGCAACGCAATCTGACTTTCAAAATTCCCTACAAAAGAATGGCCCTGACTAACATTAAACTATACCTTTCACAAATCACTTACCTCACAAAAATCTTCGCTGCTCAAGCTACTGCAATACACCGAGCGCCACTACTGCCAGCTAAATAAAAGATTCAAACTATGGAAGGCACTAACTACTGATAGGGATAGTTAGCAAATGAAAGATATTAATAGAGAACAAACAATGTATTTACCTTGATATCATCATATATAAATATAGCAGTTCATGACAAATTTCAAAACTCTGCCATCTCTCTCCCCACATCCACCACTGCTGGCGGCTCACCTCCAACTGCGCAACGCTCCGCGCTGTTCACAGCCAGCTGCCTAACACTACAATGGGGAGTATTACAACAATGCAAAGCAGCCACAGACTGCACACAGCACAGCCAGTGATTTTCTTACAGAGGTGGCGTTACCAATAAAAAAAACCTAAACAGCCTACTTACACACCCGACTTAATTCGACTACATTCCATTATCCTCGTTCTGCTTTTGTTGATGTTCATCTTGCATCCTCCTTTCAAGACACGGTCCATTCCGTTCAACTGCTCTTCCAAGTCCTTTGCTGCCTCTGACAGAATTACAATGTCATCGGTGAACCTCAATGTTTTTATTTCTTCTCCGTGGATTTTAGTTCCTACTCCGAATTTTTCTTTTGTTTCCTTTACTGCTTGCTCAATATACAAATTGAATAACATCGGGGATAGGCTACAACCCTGTCTCACTCCCTTCCCAACGACTGCTTCCTTTTCATGCCCCTTGACTCTTATAATTGCCATCTGGCTTCTGTACAAATTGTAAAAAGCTTTTCGCTCCCTGTATTTTCCCCTGCCACCTTTAGAATTTGAAAGAGAGTATTCCAGTCAACTTTTTCAAAAGCTTTCTCTAAGACTACAAATGCTAGAAACGTAGGTTTGCCTTTCCTTAATCTATTTTCTAAGATATTTCGAGTATTGACGCATGAAATGAATACAGAGTCCTCTTTTCGGCGCCTTGCCACGGTTCGCCCGCCGCTGTGGCCGGGTGGTTCCAGGCGCTTCAGTCCGGAATCACGCTCTCCCCGTCGGAGGTTCGAGTCCTCCTTCGGGCATGGGTGTGTGTGTTGTCCTTAGTGTAAGTTAGTTTAAGTTTTATTAAGTAGTGTGTAAGCCTACGGACCCTTCGGGCATGGGTGTGTGTGTTGTCCTTAGTGTAAGTTAGTTTAAGTTTTATTAAGTAGTGTGTAAGCCTAGGGACCGACGACCTCATCAGTTTGGCCCCATGGGGACTTACCATAATTTTTTTTTCCTCTTTCCGTACCGGAGTTGAAGAACATGTTTCGGAAGTTCAAATTAACTGGCAATTTGAAATTGCTCCTGAGTGAGGCCAGCTGCCAATTGCACCACAAATTATTTAAGAATTCATTGTTCCCACGGCTGAGAATGACGGATGCAGTATGCGATCTTTAAGTGGTGCGTGAGATGTGTCACGACAGCTGAACATTCCATCGTCCACCGTTCAAAATGTACTGCGAACTTGTGAAATGGCATCTCTAATGCGGTTCCTAGCTGTCGGTGATACAGATGGTCGTCACATTAAGCAACTTTTGTAACCTGCGATGTAAACATGATACGCAATTAACAGATGTTACCCTCTCGTGTGGAAATTGAAATGTGTTTCTTTCAATAGTTTATTCGTTACTTCTTTTCCGCATTTCCTTACAAATGTTTCCACAAACTTTCATTTTCCCACGATTGCTCGTTTTTCATGGGGACTCTCTCTAGTAGCGGAAGTTTAACTATTACCACCCTAGACAATTAATGTGGTAACAACAATATTTGAGTCATCGATTCCTTCCACAAATCGTTCTGCCTTCTTAGCAAAACAAAATAAAAGTAATTTTTACGAAATTCAAAATAACTGTAAAACTATGTTCAAAATGCCTCATCTTAAAGGAAATTTAGCGCTGATTTCAAAACTGGGCTTAGATTCTGTAACATTACGGAAGTTATGGAGACTTTAAAACTATGATTAATACTTTATTAACATTAATTCACCTAGAATGAAATTTTCACTCTACAGTGGAGTGTGCGCTGATATGAAACTTCCTGGCAGATTAAAACTGTGTGCCGGACCGAGACTCGAACTCGGGACCTTTGCCTTTTGCAGGCAAGTGCTCTACCAACTGAGCTACCCAAGCACGACTCACGCCCCGTCCTCACAGCTTGACTTCTGCCAGTACCTCGTCTCCTACCTTTCAAACTTTACAGAAGCTCTCCTGCGAACCTTGCAGAACTAGCACTCCTGAAAGAATGGATATTGCGGAAACATGGCTTAGATCCCCAGTCCATGGTAGCAAAATACGGGGTAATGAATTAAACTGAAAAATTCAGCTGAATAAGTCCAGGTAAAACATCACGTCTTTTGCGATCAGGTGATAAGGCCTATAAAGTGGCGCATGCCACAATTAAAAAAAAAAGACATTTTTGGTTAAAGCTATCGTGAGCAAGCCCTCTTGGTGCTGCAGCCTAATAGCCTGCACTAGGAATGGGCGATTAATCTTAGTTAATCGATTAGTCATAATTATTCTGGTAATCAGTATACCAATGTTTCTTCCATGTCAATTGATTTAACGTAATCAGTTATCCTTATGACTAATTATTACAGTTTTTTCTTTTTTGTTTTAAAGCCGACTGAGCGTAGTGCCAGCATCAGTGATCTATTATTGGTAGTGCCTTCTGAAGCCGGTCCACACGCAACGACCTTTCGGCGCAGATGTCTGTACATGCAATAAATTCAGCTTTCAACTGCGTAGCCATAACGGCTGCAGGAGAAAACGATAGTCGTCTGTAAAGCTGCGACAACACTGAGGCGTTGACAGTGCGCTACGATAAAGACAGGCCACAGCGCACGTCTGCGTGACGCAGGCAATATAGTGTTAGTGCCGGTCGACACAAACACCTGAAGCATTAGGCCTGTAAAAGATCTTTGTCAAAGATTTCGTCGAACTTCTTTGATCAAATTACTTCACTGGAGCTATTAAACGATCGCAAAATTTTTCACCAGAGTTGTTTGGGAACGGAAGTCGAGCATTAAGAAACGCAATTTCTTACATTCATTCATCATAATCGATGTTTATGAGTAGTCTGCAGCTGTATCACTAACGGTTTAAATAATGAAACATTGCTCTAGTTACGTTTTTTTTTTTTTTTTTCACGCTTAAGATGACGGCTTTAGAGGATATATTTTCATTATCAAGAGGAAATATTTACGTAAGTATTTTATGTGCTGTTTGTATGTCTGTTCTTCTGCTCTACTGCCTTCCAATTGTATTTTTGTGGCTTACTGCAGGCTTCTTTAGTCCGATTTTTCTAATCATCACATAACATACCTATGTATACACACACATCAATAAAAGTTTTCCATCACCTCGGTTCCGAGAGTTCCGGGGGCTATACAGAAAATTGGAATAGAGATAAACATAAACATAATTTCCGCCCTTTTTATTGCTCATGAAAACCACACATTGCATGTTGTACCACAATACAGAGAGTCCTTCAGAGGTGGTGGTCCAGATTGCTGTACACACTGGTACCTCTAATACCCAGTAGCACGTCCTCTTGCATTGATGCATGCCTGTTTTCGTCGTGGTATGTTATCCACAAGTTCATCAAGGCACTGTTGGTCCAGACAGTCCCGCTCCTCAACGGCGATTCGGCGTAGATCCGCCAGAGTGGTTGGTGGGTCATGCCATCCATAAACAGCCCTTTTCCATCTATCCCAGGCGTGTTCGATAGGGTTCATGTCTGGAGAACATGCTGGCCACTCTTGATGAGCAATGTCGTTATCCTGAAGGCAGTCATTCACAAGACGTCCACGATGGGACCGCGAATTGTCGTCCATGAAGACGAATGCCTCACCGCTATGCTGCTGATATCGTTGCACTATCGGTCGGAGGACGGCATTCATTTATGGTACAGCCGTTACGGCGCCTTCCATGACCACCAGCGGCGTACGAAGGCCCAAAAAAATGCCACCCCAAAACATCAGGGAACCTCGACAGTGTGTCTAAGGCGTTCAGCCTGACCGGGTTGCCTCCCAAACATGTCTCCGACGATTTTCCGATTGAAGGCATATGCGACAATTGTAACCTCCCCCTCACTTATCGACCTTAATGACAGTGAAAAATTAAACCGCGTGTATCTAATGGAAATTTGGGAAAAGCAATCGTCACTGAATTTAATCTGGAAACTGCGTGTACCTTATGGAAATTTGGGAAAAGCAATCGTCACCGAAGTTAATCTGTCGGTAAAGAGGGAGGAAGGGTTACATCTAAACGAAATGAAAAATGCAAATGAAATTGGTGGAAATTAATTTTGAAAAAGGGTAAAGCTAATAAAGAAAGTAAATGTGCGGTCGTTACGTTAACAATTAACTGGCGTTAATTAGATATTTGAGATTTGGGGAAATTACGGTCGCCAGCCCTATGGACAACTACTATAATAACTGAAAAAGAAAGGTTAATGCACATACAATTAGCACTGGAAGCATGACAACTGAAGGTTGACACATGTTATGTGAAAACTGAATGTCTGTCAGAAGTAATAAATTTCGCTACACTCTGACTTAATTTAGCAAAAGAACTAATAAAACCGGAAAATTGAAAGTTAATTTAGTAACTGAAATTAATAGTGAACTTTGGTTCTGAAGCACTACTAAGTTAAATAAAATAAAGTTAGTCTTGCTACCTCAACAATCATCTCAAAAGCAACTTGAATCTGCGCAATTTAGAAATAAGAGATTTAACTTTGAACATGAATTAGACGATTTTGAACAATTAACAATAGTAAAATTTAGTACATACCAAGCTGAGCTGCAGTCACAGGTCAGCTAAAATATGGTAACAAAACTCGCACTCTTAATTTGTGCTTGTGTAATCTAAATATAATTCTGTTTGGTTATGGTAGCCAGCTATGAATACTTTAACTGAACTTTGAAATTAAAGCTGTGAAATGGAATGATATTACTTTAATGCTGGCGTTTGAATTTCAACGACACTCGGGTTCATTCCGGAAAAGGAAGGGACCCTGCTTGGTAAAGCAATTGGGACATTGAGCAACAAAGGTTCATGCTAAGTTGCTGTATTTTTGTGAGGCAAATGGAACAGTTTGAAAAGCTGAGGTCTGCCGTACAGTTCTAAAACTTTACGTGCTTCCGCCTCCCTTGTTGGCTGATTGAAGGTTTGAAGTCGTCGATCGAGGAGGTGGCGACAGTCACTCATTGTCGGCCGTCGCTGTTGCAGAACCTGGATGTTGGCGCGCCTTCTTCTCGACACGGTCACCAGGCGAAACGGGCTCTTGATGTGCGCCAGCTAATGCTTCCTGTCCGCGACACCGTGTCAGAAACTATCATAGCAAGTCGAGTGCAATTACATGCTGCCAAACCCCGAAAGCGCGGCAACTCGCGGGAGCGTCACTCAGCACACCTGCTCCACTGCACTACCCCAGCCAGACTCTGCTCTGCCCGCGCTCCACGCGGCAGACTTAACACTACCAAAGATCCTAAACACTTTGGTTCTCCACACGACCTATCGATGTAGTCGTTCGATAGCATAGTTTTCCCTAGGCAAGACCCAGAGTAAAAATACAAATAATATTTACGAAACAAACCAATTATACATCGACATAAATGCATCTAAAATAGCAAAACAATTACAATATATAAAGACACAGACATCTCATATCGTCAGGTAACAAAATAAGGAAAAACGTTATAGTACAATAGATGGAAATAGGAGGATATGCATTTCCGGCGTTACATGTGCCCCACATTGTCTGACGATGTTCGTGTAACCTAAACAGACTCAGAAAATGTCCCAAAAAGGGAAAAAAATAGCGGAAATGCATAAGCTCAAAACATCAAGAAAATTTAGCATTAGGCTAATTAACCATAAACCAATTTTTAGACCATAATAATTGAGTGGAGACACTCCTAACCTTATTCCACTCTGTCATCTTACACGAAGGAAACAGGTTGACAACATATTAAAATTCATAGAAAACATAGAAAATGGTTTAGCTATTCTAAAATCAGCAAAATTCCTAACAGTATCAAGAAATGGCATACTATTTACAAAATTAATCAGAGTACATGGTCATAAAAACAGGTAGATCAAAATACGCAAATTAATAATTAATTACATAGAATACATATTTTTATATAACCTTTTCATTATTAATATTCTCGCCATGAGAGTCCACTTAACGCTAAACAAGAAAATAATATTCAGCAGATCGAAAAAACATAGATATTGATAGAGGAATTCTTTCACATCAGCTGTCCGGGAAGAAAAACAACTCCGCCTTCCGTACTCGCAAGTACAAAGAATGCCGATAGCCGCACAAGAGCTGACAGCGGCACCGCCTCGCCAGTATTGTTGCGCCCGCCTGTGCGGCACGCTTGATCTCACTCGCCTGTGTAACGGCATTTCCAGAACGTCCGTTTCACTGAATTCTTTCTGAAAAACTCACTCCCGAGCAATCTCAAGGAGTCCATTAACACTATCACAGTGGATAACTCAACACTGTCCATCATCACACGCATGTACTAGCCTGAAACTTAAAACAGCGTCTAAGTACATCGGCAATGACTAGTAAATCACATGTTTATGAAATCTTACAGCTAGTTACAAAATCATATTTACATTCCTGAATCTTCTGTGACTCAGCTGAAAACTTAAACTAGCAGCTTGGATTTTTCAAGTGTCATGACGATGTGTGCGGGCATCGGCTCTTAGCTTCATTATTTCTCACAAACGATCTTTTTTCACATCAATACTAATCTCAATCCGTGGAGGGAATTTGATTATCTCTTCCACTAAACTTTTACTTCTGTCATCTAAGAGGATTTTCTCACGTTACAGTAGTTCAGATTCATGCCTACGTCAATGACATCCAGCCAGTTAACAATGTGTATAGGCTGGTATTGCCTATGCACACCGTCTCCTGCCTCGGCAAAACTAACTACTATTGTTTTATCTTGTGACTTACATGTCAAAGTTTTGCTTTCGCAATTAATCACTGCACGGTACTTTAATAACCAAACTAACCCGATAATTACTTCCGTAGTTAAGTCTGGCACGACGACAAACTCTTGTTCAAATCGTGCCCCACATATCTCGAAGTTGACAAAAATCTGTTTTGTGACCGGTTTACTGGCCTTCCCAGTAGCACCGATAATTTTCACTCCTGTTGCTGGCATAACTACGATACCAGGTCTGTGTTTCGGTAACTCAAATATTTTCCCAGATACAGCACTCAATTCTGCACCGGTGTCAATCAACACGTTTAGTTGTAGGTCGCGCATATTAGCAGACACTACTATCTGTCTACACTTGTCCTCAACTGTTTCTTTATTTTCCCACAACAAATCCTCGTCTATATCCACGTCATTCCAGAAAAAACCATCCGGCTTTGATCCTAAATTCGGCTTATCTGGCGGCTTTTTCAGCCTCTGTTCACATACAGTTTTAATTTCAACACGTCTGTCCTGAGGCTTAGTCTGTAGCTTCGCCTCCAATACCGAAACCTTTTCCTGTAACTCGTCAACTAGTAAGTGTTGCTTTGCTATCACTTCACTAATTGTCACCTTCGTTGATTCCTCTTGAGCCAGATTGATCTCATCTGCCAATCTACCTTGAGGAATGTGCCCAGTAGTATCTGCAATTACTTCCTCTCGATCTGCACAACCCACACTGCTACCGTCCGACCGTATAACGTCAGCTCTAACCTCATACACGCTGTAATCTACGTGCTTCTCTACCAATCGTGTCCAGCTATCACTAAAATTCTCGTAATCTTTCTCCTTAATACTTTAGCAGTGTTTAAACTGGAGTTTTGCGTCGGATGAGTCGGCCACTTCTACCACTATAACTTTCGGTAAAGTCTGCCGGTCAGGGCCACAATTTTCTATCACTTCACAAATACTATCTTCCTGTGGGACGAGACGCGGCAAATCCTGCCCGCGCTCCCCATAAACACTTCTCCCGTACAGGCCCCTATAATCTCTTAGTTCGTCGTATAAGCGACCGAACTGCCTTAACCAGACCTCATCCCTCTCTGCATCTCCTCGCTCGATGACGGACGTTTTATCCGACATCTGATCTTCTCTCAACACTTGCCAATCATTCTTAAACTCAATCTCCAGTTCCGCTGTGGGTGCTACAGCTGCCACTTTATAATCGATTTCCGGAACACTACTTAAATTGTTCTCACTGACAGTGAATGTATTTTCTACTGCCGTGTCTACAGCTGATCTACTTGTGGGCGCACTCCTTTCTCCTAACACTGGCACACTCTCCCGCTGTTGATTATTCCATACGGAATTTTCATAACGACGACACCTGGGTTTTCTCCTGTTATTGGGCCGCCAAAATTTCTCCACGCCCGGTCGGCCCCTCACCGGCGCGGCTAATGGTTTCCCTGTCTCGTCCCAGCAGATACGCTCCCCGGATACTGCTGAGGCGGCTGGTCACACCCTCTGGCGTTATTACTATTCTGCGCAGCCCGTATCACGCTAGTATGATACTGGTTTCCGTCATTCCTGTTATTATTTGCATTGTACCGATTGTTATTACGGTCCGAACCATTATTGTTATTGCTGCCATGGTTGCGGTATGCATTATTCCCATGGTCATCGTTGTTGTGGTTGTGGTACCCATTGTTCTTACCACAGCCTCTACCATTGTTACGATTATTGCGCCAATTGTCCTCGTCCTCAACTCCTTCCAGGAAATCATTGATTGTCCTGTAATTGCTTCCTACGTAGCGTTTTGTATCATCTGGTAGCTTCTTGTAGAGTTCCCAGACTATTTCGGATTCCGTGCGGCGATCACGCAAATATTCCAACTTGCGGATCTAGCCCTCACAAAACTCCTTCATCGAGCCGCGCGAATACGCATCGAAAGGCCTCGATATGACAAGTTCGCGCCAGACACTTTGTTGTTTTGGCTCCGACCAGTATTCAGCCAGAAACAAATTTTTAAACTCGTCGAAAGTCGGGTTTGTGATGTTGAGGTTTAAGCCCTAACGCTTGGCACCACCAGCCAACACGTCAAAGTTGTTGTTGTAGTCTTCAGTCCTGAGACTGGTTTGATGCAGCTCTCCATGCTACTGTATCCTGTGCAAGCTTCTTCATCTCCCAGTACCTACTGCAACCTACATCCTTCTGAATCTGCTTAGTGTATTCATCTCTTGGTCTCCCTCTACGATTTTTACCCTCCACGCTGCCCTCCAATACTAAATTGGTGACCCCTTGATGCCTCAGAACATGTCCTACCAACCGATCCCTTCTTCTGGTCAAGTTGTGCCACAAACTTCTCTTCTCCCCAATCCTATTCAATACTTCTTCATTAGTTATGTGATCTACCCACCTAATCTTCAGCATTCTTCTGTAGCACCACATTTCGAAAGCTTCTATTCTCTTCTTGTGCAAACTATTTATCGTCCATGTTTCACTTCCATAGATGGCTTCACTCCATACAAATACTTTCAGAAACGACCTCCTGACACTTAAATCTATACTCGATGTTAACAAATTTCTGTTCTTCAGAAACGCTTTCCTTGCCATTGCCAGTCTACATTTTATATCCTCTCTACTTTGACCATCATCAGTTATTTTGCTCCACAAATAGCAAAACTCCTTTACTACTTTAAGTGTCTCATTTCCTAATCTAATTCCCTCAGCATCACCCGACTTAATTCGACTACATTCCATTATCCTCGTTTTGCTTTTGTTGATGTTCATCTTATATCCTCCTTTCAAGACACTGTCCATTCCATTCAACTGCTCTTCGAAGTCCTTTTCTGTCTCTGACAGAATTACAATATCATCGGCGAACCTCAAAGTTTTTATTTCTTCTCCATGGATTTTAATACCTACTCCGAATTTTTCTTTTGTTTCCTTTACTGCTTGCTCAATATACAGATTGAACAACATCGGAGAGAGGCTACAACCCTGTCTTACTCCCTTCCCAACCACTGCTTCCCTTTCATGTCCCTCGACTCTTATAACTGCCATCTGGTTTCTGTACAAATTGTAAATAGCCTTCCGCTCCCTGTATTTTACCCCTGCCACCTTTAGAATTTGAAAGAGAGTATTCCAGTCAACATTGTCAGAAGCGTTCTCTAAGTCTACGAATGCTAGAAACGTAGGTTTGCCTTTCCTTAATCTTTCTTCTAAGATAAGTCGTCAGGTCAGTATTGCCTCATGTGTTACAGTGTTTCTACGGAATCCAAACTGATCTTCCCCGAGATTGGTTTCTACTAGTTTTTCCATTCGTCTGTAAAGAATTCGTGTTAGTATTTTGCAGCTGTGACTTATTAAACTGATAGTTCGGTAATTTTCACATCTGTCAACACCTGCTTTCTTTGGGATTGGAATTATTATATTCTTCTTGAAGTCTGAGGGTATTTCGCCTGTTTCATACATTTTGCTCACCAGATGGTAGAGTTTTGTCAGGTCTGGCTCTCCCAGGGCCGTCAGTAGTTCCAATGGAATGTTGTCTACTCCGGGGGCCTTGTTTCGCCTCAGGTCTTTCAGTGCTCTGTCAAACTCTTCACGCAGTATCGTATCTCCCATTTCATCTTCATCCACATCCTCTTCCATTTCCATAATATTTTCCTCAAGTACATCGCCCTTGTATAGACCCTCTATATACTCCTTCCACCTTTCTGCTTTCCCTTCTTTGCTTAGAACTGGGTTTCCATCTGAGCTCTTGATATTCATACAAGTCGTTCTCTTATCTCCAAAGGTCTCTTTAATTTTCCTGTAGGCAGTATCTGTCTTACCCCTAGTGAGATAAGCCTCTACATCCTTACATTTGTCCTCTAGCCACCCCTGCTTAGCCATTTTGCACTTCCTGTCGATCTCATTTTTGAGACGTTTGTATTCCTTTTTGCCTGCTTCATTTACTGCATTTTTATATTTTCTCCTTTCATCAATTAAATTCAATATTTCTTCTGTTACCCAAGGACTTCCACAAGCCCTCGTCTTTTTACCTACTTGATCCTCTGGTGCCTTCACTACTTCATCCCTCAAAGCTACCCATTCTTCTTCTACTGTATTTCTTTCCCTCATTCCTGTCAATTGTTCCCTTATGCTCTCCCTGAAACTCTGTACAACCTCTGGTTCTTTCAGTTTATCCAGCTCCCATCTCCTTAAATTCCCACCTTTTTGCAGTTTCTTCAGTTTTAATTTACAGGTCATAACCAATAGATTGTGGTCAGAGTCCACATCTGCCCCTGGAAATGTCTTACAATTTAAAACCTGGTTCCTAAATCTCTGTCTTACCATTATATAATCTATCTGATACCTTTTAATATCTCCAGGGTTCTTCCATGTGTACAACCTTCTTTCATGATTCTTAAACCAAGTGTTAGCTATGATTATGTTGCGCTCTGTGCAAAATTCTACCAGGCGGCTTCCTCTTTCATTTCTTAGCCCCAATCCATATTCACCTACTACGTTTCCTTCTCTCCCTTTTCCTACACTCGAATTCCAGTCACCCATGACTATTAAATTTTCGTCTTCCTTCAGTATCTGAATAATTTCTTTTATTTCATCATACATTTCTTCAATTTCTTCGTCATCTGCAGAGCTAGTTGGCATATAAACTTGTACTACTGTAGTAGGTGTGGGCTTCGTATCTATCTTGGCCACAATAATGCGTTCACTATGCTGTTTGTAGTAGCTTACCCGCATTCCTATTTTCCTATTCATTATTAAACCTACTCCTGCATTACCCCTATTTGACTTTGTGTTTATAAACCTGTAGCCACCTGACCAGAAGTCTTGCTCCTCCTGCCACCGAACTTCACTAATTCCCACAATATCTAACTTTAACCTATCCATTTCCCTTTTTAAATTTTCTAACCTACCTGCCCGATTAAGGGATCTGACATTCCACGCTCCGATCCGTAGAACGCCAGTTTTCTTTCTCCTGATAACGACATCCTCTTGAGTAGTCCCCGCCCGGATATCCGAATGGGGGACTATTTTACCTCCGGAATATTTTACCCAAGAGGACGCCATCATCATTTAATCATACAGTAAAGCTGCATGCCCTTGGGAAAAATTACGACTGTAGTTTCCCCTTGCTTTCAGCCGTTCGCAGTACCAGCACAGCAAGGCCGTTTTGGTCACGTCAATAACCGCATTAATTTTTCTCTCATTAGTCCATGATCTGGGTAAAATTCTTTCATAATTTTTAATGAAATCGGTCGCGTGTATACCGCGTCTTTTCAAGGGGTCGAACCGCTCCTCTTTCGTCAACAATTCCGAACTATGTGCACAGATTGGCACATAGCTCTGTTTTTCGTCAAGTTTCTTTTCTTATTCCGACACTCTCGTAATTACTTGGCATGTGGTTGTCGCAAGCGTTTCCACTTCCATCTTTTTCTCTTCGCAGGTATTAGCCTGCTTCCTCACTTCAGTATCTACCTCGGATACCAAAGCCTTTAAAGTTTCCACCTTCTGTTGATCCTCTTTTTTCACTAATTGAATTTGTTCCGTCACCTTATTCTCGATGATCGGAGCAACTGCTTCTCCTACACTTTTCTCGATTCTGCTAATTTCGGAGTCAAAATGGCTATTTATGCTCGCAATTTCCGCCTGAACTCCTATCATTTCCTGTTTAAGATTACCGATTTCGGTATTAATCACAACAATATCTTCTTTGATTTTATCAACTTTTTCGTCAACAACTCCCACATTGTTGTTAACAACATTAATAGCTTTGTTCTGATTGTCTAGCTTCCTGTCAATTTTTTCAGACTGAGCTTTAATTTCTGCCGATTGAATTTCTATCTTGCTAGACTGAGCCTTGATTTCGTTAATCAAACATTCAATGAATCAGTTAAATTCCCGGAAACTACCGGTTTTACTTCCGTAGAGGGTTCCTCCATAAATGTTCCCCCGTATTCGTCATCAAGGTGTTCATATTTAATTTTCACTTCCGATTCCAATACATTTTCTATAGCTTGGAATTCCACTTCTGCTCCTTATTGCGTTTCGGCGGTCGCGTCTTTCATGCTTGCCGCCTGCCCCTGAACAATGGGTTCAGCGGTGCGTGTTTCCCACTGTTCGACCGATTGTTTCGTACCCATGTCTACCAAATTCTGGTAATTGTTGCCTTCACTCATTTTACCAATTTTCAATATAAATGCCAAATCTCATCTAATTAGGATTCTCGCTGACGTAACGACCTGTTCGCAACCAGTATTTTGTTACGAGATTTGCACAATGAAAAATTCGTGTCCAGAATAACCTCAAATCCGAAGATCGTCCTGTCACCAGGTCGCCGCGCGTAACCTCCCCCTCACTTACCGACCTTAATGGCAGTGAAAAATTAAACCGCGTGTACCGAATGGAAATTTGGGAAAAGCAATCGTCACCGAAGTTAATCTGTCGGTAAAGAGGGAGGAAGGGTTACATCTAAATGAAAGGAAAAATGCAAGTGAAATTGGTGGAAATTAATTTTGAAAAAGGGTAAAGTTAATAAAGAAAGTAAACGTGCGGTCGTTACGTTAACAATTAACTGGCGTTAATTAGATATTTGAGATTTGGGGAAAATTACGGTCGTCAGTCCTATGGACAACTACTATAAGCGAGCAGGAATGTCGCGATACGATAAACCGCAATCGTGATAGGCTACAATCCGATCTTGGTAAAACCGTTTGAGTTGCTCTTTCATTTGACATATCATAACTGTAAGTTTAATATAATAAATATTATAAAGCTTTAAAACCCTGATAATCATTTATAAACACCTTGTATAATTGTACACTATTGGTTTGAAGAACATTCTGCACAGTTGGATAGAATGGGATGGTCGACATGAATCCCACCTAGTATTTATGGGCATAGTCGAGAGATCAGTTCGTGCACTGACAACACTTTCGTAATTACTGACGCCTATAGAGGCAGCATACTGTGTGGCACATTCATTGCATTATTCTACTGGTAGATGCCATCTTGCAGAGGAAAAACAAACAGCACGTAGGGGTAGACATTATCTCCAAGGGTAGATGCGTACTTGTGTTAATTCACTGTGCCTTGCAGAATGACCAGATCACCCAGGGAATGCCATGAAAAAATTCCCCAGACCATAACGCTTCCCTCTGCGATCAGGACCCTTCCGACGAGAAAAGGCCACCTGTCAACACTCAATGGACGCCCAGTTGCGTTATTGGCGTACAAATTCCAGCCTTCGCTGCCGATGAGCAGCAACCAGCACGGATGCGTGAACCAGGCGCCTCCTGCGGGACCGAGCGAGGTGGCGCAGTGGCTAGCACACTGGACTCGCATTCGGGAGGACGACGGTTCAACCCCGCGTCCAGCCAGCCTGATTTAGGTTTTCCGTGATTTCCCTAAATCACTCCAGGCAAATGCCGGGATGGTTCCTTTCAAAGGGCACGGCCAATTTCCTTCCCTGTCCTTCCATAATCTGATGTGACCGATGACCTCGCTGTCTGGTCTCCTTCCCCGAAACAACCAACCAACCTCCTGCGGAGGCCCATACCCAGCAACGTTGGCTGAACAGTCGTTCAGAAGACACTGTTGGTGGCCCCCTGGTTAATCTGGGAGGTCAGTTGCTCAACAGTTGCACGGAGACTCGCAGGTACACATCTTCTCAGCAGTCGCTCACCTCTCTCATCCATGGCTGTGGTGCACCACAGCTCCCTCGGCGGCAGGTGTGGATGGCGCCATTATGTCAAGCACGGCACACTTTCACCACAGCGGCATGCGGACAGTTAACAGACCTAGCCATTTCGGAAATGCTTCCACTCTTGCTCCGAAGCCAATGATCGTGCACTTTTGGACATCTCAGTTTCCGCATTATGACAACTGCTCTGTTTCCTGTGTCCTCTAGACACGCTTTTTATATCCTCCATGCTAGTGCTGCCATCTGCCGCCCTTGGTGCTTATTGTACGTTGACTTCGAAGATAGACGGTGGTCAAATTAATGTGACTGAATCGAGCAGTTTTTTGGTGGTGGTGGTGGTGGTGTGTTGGGGCTTATGGGCGCTCAACATCGAGGTCATCAGCGCCCTGACACACATTAAAAGGAGCGAATGTGGACAGACCTAAGAAAACTAAAGCACACACTCAAAGAAAGCAGGAAAAGAAGGAAAATGCTGCATAAGAAAGTGAAACCTAAGGAAAGGGGAAACATAGCAACAAGAATGTCACAGGAAATTGTTATTGGCTGGCCACTTACATAAAATATGGGTGAGCTTGTCACACAGTGAGTAAATTAAAATCCTCTCCCTAAAATCTTTGTAAAAACATTTGACAGGGCACAGAACTTTAAAACTTTAACCACATTCGTCCGAGTGTTGCCTAAAAGGGACGGCAGGTCCGCTGGCAAGTCAGCCGCGGCCCGGTGGTTAGAAAATAAAACGCAATCCAATAAAACGTGGCGCACAGTGACCTGGACGCCGCAAGCACCACACATTGGAGGGTCCTCTCGCCGGAGCAGGAAGTCGTGCGTCATAGGGCTGTGGCCTATTCGAAGCCGAGTGAGGAGAACCTCGTCCCGTCGATGGGGCTGAAAGGAAGTACACCACACACGCGTTGTGGGCTTGACTATACGGAGCTTATTGTCAGTCACTTCCAGCCACTCATCCTCCCACCGACGCATGACCCGTGAGCTCAACAGCGTGGTGAGTGCGTGCAGGGAGATAGCACACTGAGGTACTTGTGGGGCGAGACACGCCTCCTTGGCTGCGAGATCTGCCCTTTCATTCCCAGCAATGCCGACATGCCCCGGAACCCAGCAGAAAGCTACAACCTTCCCCAGTCGCTGTAGTCGGAGGAGGGCATCCTGGATGGTCTGGACTATTTTGTCTGCCGGATACAAACGTTGCAATGAGTGAAGGGCACTGAGTGAATCGGAACAGACAAGAAATTTAGGAGAGGAAGAATGTATCATGTGCTCCAGTACCCGCAAGATCGCAAACAATTCTGCATCAAAGACAGTAAAAGTCTGAGGCAGTCGGACCTTGAGGACACGATATGGAAAAACAACTGAGCAACCAACAGAATCCCCTTGTTTCGACCCATCCGTAAAAACAGCTACATAGTCGTGGTGCTCAGATAAAATGGCAGAAAATGCTGCATTAAAAACGGTGGCAGGAGTGCAATCTCTCTTGTACTGCAATAAATCTAAAATCACTCCGGGCCTCTTCAGTAACCAGGGTGGCAGGCGGTTAAAACCTTGGATTTGGGGTTGTACAGGCTCCACACCGAAGGACTCTAGTACACGTTGCACACGGATCCCAAACGGCAACGTAGCCCGGGGACGGCGGGAAAAAAGGCGGTCCAGAGGTGGATGGGCAACAAGACGTTGAGCAGGCGAGCTGGAAGCTGCAAGAAACTTACAAGCCTGGCGCACCAGCAGGAGCTGCCGCCGGATGGTAAGTGGCGGTTCGCCAGCCTCGCCACAACTGAATATTCAACTTCGACACTGAAATTTGTGTGTGCCGGCCTGAAGACTTGTGTAGTGTAAAAACTGGTCGCTGTAATTAAAAAGTGAACTTTGAACGTAATCAAATGTGTGTGTTAATTTCACCAAAAATACTGAGTTGTGTACATCTTTCAGCAAACATCATCGTGCTCTCATTTAAACTTTCAGCTTCAAGGCAATCAAGATTCGTGCTACCGAGGACAGGTCAGTTAAGGCGGAACTTGCAAAACAAAGTCAGTTTCATCTCTGATGTTGACCTGCGCGACAGATAAATTTTCCGTTCTCTAACAGACATTAATTCCGTACGAAATGGTTCAGTATTTGCAACGTCAGCACTGAAACTTTCCTCAGACATTCTTCTGCATTGCGCTGATTAGGCATCTGAACAGCCATTCACTACTATCCTTGAAACCTGTTTGGCTCAATTTATCTGCAAATCTTTCCGCTGGAGCCTGCAATTCGACTCCTCGTGTCGGAACTCCATCAGAGCTTTGTCGTTTGTAAATGTGTACAGAGCTTCAACAGTATTTGTCCAATTATCCTTTTTACTTCCTGGCTAATTCGTCTTGTTTTAGCCCGTCGTCCGAATTTTATTGCGGTTTCTCTTAATGTTGTAAACAGTCCACGTAGCAACGCCAAATTCTGTCGAAACAGTCTGAGCTGAAGCATCGGCTTGGGTTTTATCAAGCACTCTCATTTTATCTTCAAACTCAATTACGTATATTTACTCCTAACACCCATTCTGGTTACTTTATTGTACCATGCTACACTTTGATACACATTTAAGCGACCACAGAGATGTCATTTAACACAATACATACGAGTTTAAACAAGCAAACTGTGAAGACTTTGACTTCGCTGTCCGCCTGTGACCCACAATGATACAAACGTCACTCATTACCGGCCTCCAGTCAAACGAATGGGAGTGGAGGAGACACGTTCAACGTTTTACATTAAATTAGCTTGGCGCGGTATATTTCCAGTACAGTCACAGGGTGCTTCACTTCGGAATAAAAAAACTCACTCGGGATTATCACGAATTTCGACTTATGTTGCGTTCGCAGTGGCACCGGATCAGTACCTAGACGCTGTCAGCTGAGGTTGCCCCATAACATCGGTCGGCAGCTTGGTCACAGCGCGCCCGATCCCATTTGTTAGCTTTTGCCGGGGTCAAGGAGTTTAAGTTAGGTTAGAATCTATACTAGTATGAAGCAGGTTAGAGTTTAGCCTCCTTGAGTGGTCGGGGATACCACGACGCCTCTGCGCTTGGAGACGAGTGCAGCATTGCGACCTTTGCTATTAAAAAGAATGAGCTATGTCAGTCTCGAAAAGATCGTAGCGACTACTGTACACTCTGTCCTCAGTTTCCGAATTATCAGACAAGTTCTACGAATATACGAGAGGGAGGGAGAAACATTCTGTTACATACTCAAGACGATTCGTGGTGACCTTGAAAAGCAATCTTACATACACTCCGTTTTCCTGTATTTATCTGAAGTTATGCAGACGAACGTCAATAACCTTCAGTGACTATCATTCAGCATACGTGTGAAAGACAAGCATAAAGTTTAGAATAATATTCTCTGAACACCTAAAGCATTGAAACGTCGAAACACGAGCAGCACATTTGCAAACCACTTCATATAACAGAATCGCCGCTTTACTGGTACGCCAGTAAGCAGTAATACGAGGTGCATTCAAGTTCTAAGACCTCCGATTTTTTTTTCTAATTAACTACTCACCCGAAATCGATGAAACTGGCGTTACTTCTCGACGTAATCGCCCTGCAGACGTACACATTTTTCACAATGCTGACGCCATGATTCCATGGCAGCGGCGAAGGCTTCTTTAGGAGTCTGTTTTGACCACTGGAAAATCGCTGAGGCAATAGCAGCACGGCTGGTGAATGTGCGGCCACGGAAAGTGTCTTTCATTGTTGGAAAAAGCCAAAAGTCACTAGGAGCCAGGTCAGGTGAGTAGGGAGCATGAGGAATCACTTCAAACTTGTTATCACGAAGAAACTGTTGCGTAACGTTAGCTCGACGTGCGGGTGCGTTGTCTTGGTGAAACAGCACACGCGCAGCCCTTCCCGGACGTTTTTGTTGCAGTGCAGGAAGGAATTTGTTCTTCAAAACATTTATGTAGGATGCACCTGTTACCGTAGTGCCCTTTGGAACGCAATGGGTAAGGATTACGCCCTCGCTGTCCCAGAACATGGACACCATCATTTTTTCAGCACTGGCGTTTACCCGAAATTTTTTTGGTGGCGGTGAATCTGTGTGCTTCCATTGAGCTGACTGGCGCTTTGTTTCTGGATTGAAAATTGGCATCCACGTCTCATCCATTGTCACAACCGACGAGAAGAAAGTCCCATTCATGCTGTCGTTGCGCGTCAACATTGCTTGGCAACATGCCACACGGGCAGCCATGTGGTCGTCCGTCAGCATTCGTGGCACCCACCTGGTTGACACTTTTCGCATTTTCAGGTCGTCATGGAGGATTGTGTGCACAGAACCCACAGAAATGCCAACTCTGGAGGCGATCTGTTTAGCAATCATCCCCCAAAACAATTCTCTCCACTTTCTCGATCATGTCGTCAGACCGGCTTGTGCGAGCCCGAGGTTGTTTCGGTTTGTTGTCACACGATGTTCTGCCTTCATTAAACTGTCACACCCACGAACGCACTTTCGACACATCCATAACTCCATCACCACATGTCTCCTTCAACTGTCAATGAATTTCAAATGGTTTCACATTACGCAAATTCAGAAAACGAATGATTGCACGCTGTTCAAGTAAGGAAAACGTCGCCATTTTAAGTATTTAAAACATACTCTCCGGTCTAGCCCCGTCTGCCCCCCTCCTCCCCTCCACCTCCCCCCCCCTCCTCCCCCCCCCTGGCAAACTGACTGTCGCATGAACGCACTTGATTTTCCCTACTTGTCTACTTGTGGTTTCCAATAAACCTGCGATTTCAGTCCATAGATGACGATCTATATCCCGACTATGGTATCTTTCATCCTCAGGATGCCACAAACTTACTCTTTCTTGAATAAAACTTACCAGTTGCTCACAGTCCCTATTTCGTGTGTCATCTGTTGATTTTGACCGAAGAAAGCAAATTGATTTGAATTTCGGTATGACCGCGCACGTGGTGACTTACTGATCAGAGAAGTTCTGTCGTCTTCGGCAGATGTTAGTCGTCGGCTGAATCCACCGACATCCGCGCCAGATTTGACCGCAGCCTTAGTGAAAGTGGACTGTGCTACCGTTGCAATGTTCCTGTGTTCTCTTATTCCAGTTGTTCGCCAGCAAAGAGTATATATACCTAGGAACAGAGCATAGTCTACTGCGCATGCTCTCAACATCAAACCGAGCTAGTCACGTGATTTTGGGACGATGCTGCTTGTCTACAATTTGCAGTAATAGCGAAACTTGAAGATCGCACATATTCGCCTTGTTTTATATCCGTTTCTGCGTGTTTGAGCTTTAGTAACATCGGTGGTGCAGTCTTGTCGTTGCTACCGGTGTAAAGAGAAGTATGTGAAAGGAGGACCAGTTGCTTTTCGTAGGTGTGTACAGCAAACGTATTGTTGTAAATGTCGTATTGATATGAGATGTTCAAAATTATCGAGACACGGTATTATAAAGTCTTGTAATATACACATAATTTTTGCGATTTTAGTGCCAGGTGTTTGCGAGACAAGTGCTGGATAAATTTGGAAGTGTATCTGAGTAAACCACCTGTCAGTGTATACATATTGGTGCTATGTTCATAAGCAGATAAAATTTAGACATGACAGTGATACATTCCCTCCAGTTTTTGCAGGTTTTCAAACCCTTGTGTGTATCTGAGTAGTTCTGTATGAGACTATTTCCTGTCATTCTAGCATACCTAATTAATTAGAACAGATTCGACAATATGAATCAGTGCAACAGAAAACATTTAAAAAAGTTGTTGGCTGTCACTTCTTTTATTACTCCAAAACACGAGCACTGATCTTGCGTTTTTTTCATTCTTTGTGCATAGTTTATGGTTTTACGTTTTGATGAGATGGCGAAAAAATGTTATAGATATTGCGCTTGCATCAAAAAGAAAAACTGAAAATAATAATGGACAAACAGGAGGTGCAAGTTGCTTACCGTATTTACTGTAACAATTTCATAGTTCCAATTGCGTTGTCTTTTTATGACACTTCGTCACTGTTTACTGTACTGTAACGTAGTTAATTAGAACAGAGATTGGACAATATGAATAAGTGCAACAGAACACATAATAAAATATTGTTGGCTGTCATGGCTTATCCCGTTATCGAAAAACGTAACGCGAGTGGAATCTGAACTGTGGTACTGGGCGAAAAATCACTGTGCCAATGCTGTCCACATGTTTAAGCTGACTACATTTACTGTTATAAAATTGTTAAGATGTTTGTAAATCGTTTGTACAAAGTTTCATTGTAGCTGCTTCTGAAGGTGACCTATCTGTAGCAGCGAAGTAATAACACTCAAAATACGCTAAGCGCTAAAGTGCGTCGTCCTAAAATCACGTGGCTTGAGCCGTAGGAGCTACTACGTACAGAATCCTCGTTCTGCGCATCCGAAAACTCACTCCATAGATATTTACATTCCGTGTTCGTCGTCAAAGATATTACACGAGCTTGGCGCAGGTGGAAATCTCTGCCTTGCGGCAAAGTAGTTCGCCGTGCGCTGCCTAGAGTGCAGCACAAGTGAAGCAGACGCCGGAGCGGCGTGCGCGCCGCGCAGCAGCGATCAATACGACGTAGGAGTTGTCGGGCTTTAAGCAGCTAGCGTACGCGGGCGCGGCTATACGACTTTTGCAGCCGTGGGCGGGAGACGGTCATCCGGTACGGACAGTGGAGGCATGGTCTGCGTCGCGCTGCACAGCTGACTGCGAGGACGGCACCATGGCACCTGTCAGAGAAGGTGGGTGTGCCGCTGCCGCTGCCGCCGGCGCGCGCTCCGTCCGAGTACTCGCGCTACCATTCATAACTCCCCGCCCATTGATTTTTTACCCGGGATCTTGTAGTACAACTGACAGCGCTCCCCGTAACTTTTAGGCACGTGCTGGAGAATACGGCGAGGCGTCAGCTACGTTGTCTTCGCCTCTCCTGCAGAACGCGGCTCGTCTTCACGCGAGTAAACATTGTTATTTCGTACCTCGTATAACACAAACAAACAGCGCTAAACTTTCTGCTGCAGAGTGAAAAGATTAAAAATAACTTTTTCTGTTATCAATACAATATTCTTCTCCAAAAAGGTAGTGAGTATGCGGACGTTTACCTCCGGAATAACTTTTCCGTAACATGTCAAGCAGCCTTTCCTTTGATCAAGTTTATTATTAATTTTTTGCCGATACAAGTATCACTAATAATTCCCAAGTGTAAAAAAAAAGTTATTTTGAATACATTCTAAACCAAAGAACTCAATACATAAAATTTTATCAAACGCAAATTACTAAAAATAGTGGAAAATAACGAAGACGTCAGATAGAAATTTTCTGGTAGAGTTAAGGATCGCTGTAATTTGCCATGCACGAAGTAAACGTTACCTGAATAAGCTTCTGAACTGAAAGAGACATCTGCCCGAGTCAGTGCAACAGGTATCTCCGAACCCGAAGTAATATCGAACGATTTACTTCGATGCCTGTTCCTTCCCCCTTTCTCTCGCGCACGCTGGGAGAAAACAAACGATGATAGCATTGTAACGAACGAATATTGCCTGCGGGTGTCTGATAACTTAAGTGTTGAACCTTTTTACTTAACTGCAGTTACTAATATCTCATTGAGTGGAAGGACAGGATTACTCTTAGCACAACGTTCTTGAAGGCTTTTTATCATTTTCTGTCAAATTTGTTGACGAACTGGTCGCTTCCAATATCATACTCATGAGACGGTAAAGCAATAATTATCTACCCTTATATCAAATGTTTGCTGTTGCAGGAGTTACAGATGAATTTTACAAGTTTGCTGCTTCCATTTTTCCGATACACCCTTCGTAATTTAGCAAGAGGCAGCTACATGGAAGAGAAAGTGTGTGTCTGTGTATGTTTGCTTTGTTGCAGACGATGTATAAGCATTACCGTATCCGTGTTCATACTTTTTCTTTTACAAAACACATACTCATAGCATCTAGTTCACCGAGAACTATATTCCCATTCATTAAAATCACTACTCACTTTTAAACTGTGAAAGATGTGCTACATGTTGTTTCTCGCTGTTTCTCTTCTATGTTCGCAACGCAATGAAACTAATGTTTGAACAGCGCAGTATGCTGACAATATAAATTATTTTTCAATAAAAGTTGTTTTAACAAATGCAGTTACGCAATCAAATATGGTGAAGAGATAATCCGTTCCTCGGAAGGCGTTGCGCGGAATGTCAAAGAGATAAGTCATTAACGGCCATTGATTGTTACTTTTTCTCTTTCATCGTCTTTGATAGTATTATGGTTTTATTGCCAAAAACATTCATCTGTTGATGGGCATAAATTTATTCCGTACTATTGTAGGTAAAAAATGATTGTACCGAGCGACAAAGGGTCTGCGGTTTGCTAGCCAAACTACGCTGTCACTAGCAAAACCGATACAAACGATGTCTATACGAAAAGCATTCGAGAGGAGTGTTTGTAACATTAAATCCCGTTTTCGACGTTTGTTGTACGTGGTAATCTCATCCAGACGAAGAATCTGTTATTATTAAAAGTAAAATAAATTTAACTTTAATGAATATTACATGAGACTCCGTGTCTTTATTTAATAAAATTATTTATGCATACATCCAGCAGTTAGTTTAACTTACTTTTGTTTTCGAGAATGAGAGGTGTATCTCTGGCCTTGCGTAGTGGTTTTCGTGTACGTAATGCAACAGCGTTACGTAAAAAATTGTGTTCACAGTTACGATAATCTTTGTAGAAAATAATATTTTGTTCGACTGAAATGATTTCACAAGTTTCCTCTTGTGAATGGAGCAAGAATCTACAGCAACACTGTGATAAATTTCCTAACGTATGTTGTAATTGGAAGGATATTTACTAAGTGCTCTGAAACGCAAAAAGTATTATACATTTCCATACGAAATTTACATCGTACTTCACGCAGTAATCACGTGGAAGTCAGTTAATTGCTGACACTCCTCGATACACTGCTCTACATTCGTCAACGCAAACCTGCGTCATCTAATGATGCGTTTCGTCGCCCGAAATCGACAATGAAAACAGATAAATGTAATTTAGCATAAATCGTTGCTATCTCTCCTCATTAACGATTTAAAAACCAGAACAGAATGTCATCAGCATGTTATGCCCGAAGAATCCTATCATCAGTGTGTAACATACAGTGTATTTTAGTTACATATTATTCATATGTACACTCAATTCTTAGCTATGGCATTCTTTTTTGGGGAACAAATGAACAAAATATGAACACAATTTTCAAACTCCAGAAAAGATCCATGAGAATCATAACCAAAAATGGTAGTCGAGCTCATTGTAAAGATCTGTTCAGAAACTGCTCCTTTGTACACATCAAAAATAACATTGGTAATTACTGCACAAACAGCTCTGTCCATGACCATGATACAAGAGATAGGCTCAACTTACATTTACCAATAAAAAAATAAACATAAAACTCAAAACAGCATTTTCTACCAAGAGATAAAACTGTACAATAAATTACCAAAAGAGATTAAAGAAATTGCAAAAATACAGTTATTTAAAAAGGCAGCTAAAAAGTACCTGTCATACAATACATTTTATGCATTGAAGGATTACTTAGCTAAAACAGAGTAAGGGTTTGATAAAAATGTTAAACAAATAAATAATAATAATAATAATAATGATTATAAAACATCCAACATTCCACATAACACCTTCACTTTATGTTTTTTGCTTCTGTTTTTTTTCCTTTCTAGACACACGTACCCCCAAGCTATGCTGGCACAATACTAACACCTCTTCCTCTTTCTGAGCTAAACATCTCACTCATTATGGAGGGACGCTGAGTTAGTTTTTCAGGATAGCAAATGGGAAGTTGTGGTACAGATAATGGCTGAGAGATCACCAATGTGTGTGTGTGTGTGTGTGTGTGTGTGTGTGTGTGTGTGTGCGTGTGTGTGTAGTGAGTGAAGTGTTATGAAACAATGTGTGTATAGTGTGTGCAGTGACTGATAGTGAGATATGAGAGGACAATGTGGCATTACATTATTTAATAAGTTATTTGTAAAAAAGTATTGTATACCAAGAGTGAATCTAGTGATAGTCTCTAACTAGAAGTCTGTAAATATATGTGTATACGAATTAGATTATTTTAAATTGATCTAAATTTGTACATACGTTGACATGTCCTATATCCTTGTAAAAAGAGATGTACGGATGAATAAAGCTACTACTACTGCTGCTACTAAACATTCAACAATTCGTTAACAGCTAGTACCATGCCGAACTAATTGGCCACTTTTATTAATGGAATGAGTCTGATGTGGAAACAACTATATAAGCAGAATTTTTATTTTGTTATCAACCAAACGTGTCTCACACAATTTTTTATGAATCTCCACTGATCTACAAAGAGATAAGAGAAATGATTGTTTTCTTAACTATAAAAATGTTGTTTCAAGATACTTAGTATTTCGTAGCAGCACTTTCAGCTATAGCCCTCGCCCGCCTTAACTTCATAGCGCTCAGAGGATATCCTTTACTTCGAAATTCCACGGAGAACAAATTCTTCTATGCAGTGTTACGTTTCAGTAGCATGTCGTAAGGTACCTGAAAATCCGTGGGTTAAATATTGACTCTCTGAAATCCAATTAAAAGGCTTCTTTTGTTTCTGGAGAAGTCTGTTCTGCGAGTTTGACTTTTCGCAGTGGTGTGCTGTTGACCATGCTCTGCATAGACCTCGAGATTCGGCCACTTGGCATGTGGCCCGGAACGGTTGGTCAGTCTAAAGACGACAGATAATGACGCGGCCATCATCCAATAGAGCGTCCTAACAAGGAACATACAGTTCTCGTCCACGTGGAAAGGAAAAGCGGAAAACAAGTAAAGCCTGAAGCAAAATCGTGGCCATGATAACTGAAGTTGGTAAACCCATAATGTTTTATGTGTCGTCTTTCTTTCGTGGATGTGGCGTTCTGCGCCTACAATCATACCCTATGAGTGAACATCCAGTGCATAAATGCAAGGAAATAAGATAATTACAGATGGAGCACCTGTACTAATTTCCTGTCTGTACTCATATTATGGTCAGTATGTAATATGTGTGTAGCGAGGAGAGGAGGGAGGCATCAATATGTACTTAAAATCTTGCGGCAACACAGGATTTCAGAATCTAATGAGTAACCCTTCATGTGATGTACGGCAGCTAGATTATTTCTCCCACTTTTGTTTGTAGGATATTTTTTTAATATTCCTGAGGAAGTACTCGAACTACCTATCATTATTTCGGTTTTCAAACGTGTTCTATTACCCTTCACCGGCTTATGTTGTATCCACACCGATGTAGGTAGTTCGCACGTTTAGATTTTTGCGCTTAATAAAATATAGAGGGACTGATAAAGCGAGGATAAAGATAAGCTATCAGGGCTCGTATTTACTTTTGTGTGACGTGCAACTAAATGTTACTACAGCAACTATTGCTACACGTGAACGCAAAGGGGTACATTTACCGCCATCTACATGTGTGCATATCGCTATCCCTCAACTTTTGTCACCTCTCATGACAAAGACATGGGACAGCGGTATGTACGCATGCAGTTGGCGGTAGTATAGCGTACGCAAGGTATAAAACGGCATTGCATTGGCGGAGCTATCATTTGTACTGAGATGAGTCATGCGGATGCGTTTCCGACGTAATTATAGCCGCACGACTGGAATTACACTACTGGCCATTAAAATTGCTACACCACGAAGATGACGTGCTGCAGACGCGAAATTTAACCGACAGGAACAAGATGCTGTGATATGCAAACGATTAGTTTTTCAGAGCATTCATACAAGGTTGGCGCCGGTGGCGACACCTACAACGTGCTGACATGAGGAAAGTTTCCAACCGATTTCTCATACACAAACAGCAGTTGACCGGCGGTGCCTGGTGAAACGTTGTTGTTATGCCTCATGTAAGGGGGAGAAATGCGTACCATCACGTTTTCGACTTTGATAAAGGTCGGATTGTATCCTATCGCGATTGCGGTTTATCGTATCGTGACATTGCTGCTCGCGTTGGTCGAGATCCAATGACTGTTAGCACAATATGGAATCGGTGGGTTCAGGAGAGTAATACGGAACGCCGTGCTGGATCCCAACGGCCTCGTATCACTGGCAGTCGAGATGGCAGGCATCTTATCTGCATGGCTGTAACGGACCGTGCAGCCAAGTCTCGATCCCTGAGTCGACAGATGGGGACGTTTGCAAGACAACAACCATCTGCACGAACAGTTCGACGACGTTTGCAGCAGCATGGACTATCAGCTCGGAGACCATGGCTGCGGTTACCCTTGACGCTGCATCTCAGACAGGAGCGTCTGCGATGGTGTACTCAACGACGAATCTGGGTGCACGAATGGCAAAACGACATTTTTTCAGATGAATCCAGGTTATGTTTACAGCATCATGATGGTCGCATCCGTGTTTGGCGACATCGCGGTGAACGCACATTGGAAGCGTGTATTCGTCATCGCCATACTGACGTATCACCCGGTGTGATGGTATGGGGTGTTATTGGTTACACGTCTCGGTCACCTCTTGTTCGTATTGACGGCACTTTGAACAGTGGACGTTACATTTCAGATGTGTTAGGACACGTGGCTCTACCCTTCATTCGATCCCTACGAAACCCTACATTTAAGCAGGATAATGCACGACCGCATGTTACAAGTCCTGTACGAGCCTTTCTGGATACAGAAAATGTACGACTGCTGCCCTGGCCAGCACATTCTCCAGATCTCTCACTAATTAAAAACGTCTGGTCAATGGCGGCTGAGGAACTGGCTCGTCACAATACACCAGTAACTACTCTTGATGAACTGTGGTATCGTGTTGAAGCTGCATGGGCAGCTGTACCTGTACACGCCATCCAAGCTCTGTTTGACTCAATGCCCAGGCGTATCAAGACCGTTATTACGGCCAGAGATGGTTGTTCTGGGTACTGATTTCTCAGGATCTATGCACCCAAATTGCGTAAAAATGTAATCACATGTCAGTTCTAGTACAGTATATTTGTCCAATGAATACCCGTTTATCATCTGCATTTCTTCTTGGTGTAGCAATTTTAATGGCCAGTAGTGTAACAGATTTTGAACGCGAAATGGTGGTTGGAGATAGACGCACGGGACATTCCATTTCGAAAATGGTTAGAGTATTCGATATTCCGACATCCACAATGTCAAGAGTGTGCGGAGAACACCATATTTCTGGCATTAACTCTCACCACGGACAACACAGTGGCCGACGGTCTTCACGTAACGACCGAGAGCAGCAGCGTTTGCGTAGAGTTGTCAGCGCTAACAGACAAACAACACTGCGTGAAGTGACCACCAAAAACAATGTGGAACGCACGACGAACTAATGCGTTAGGACAGCGCGACGAAATCTGGCGTTAATGGGCTGCGGTAGCAGACGACCGACGCGAGTGCCTCTGCGAACAGCACGACACCGTCTGCAGCACTTCTCCTTGGCTCGTAACCATATCGGTTGTACCCTAGAGGACAGAAAAACCTTGGCCTTGTCAGATGAGTTGAGATTTCAGTTGGTACGAGCTGACTGTAAGGTTCGAGTGTGGCGCACACCCCACGAAATGGACTCAAAGTTGTCAACAAGGCACTGTACCAGCTGGTAATGGCTCCATAATAGCATAGGCTGTGTTTACATGGAACTGACTGGGTCTTCCTGTCCAACTGAACCACCTGATACCATTTGCAGCCCTTCACGGGGGTCACGTTCCCAAACTTTTATGGATGACAATGCGCCATGTCATCGGCTGACAGTTGAGAACATTATGGACCATTCGAGCGAGTGATTTGGCCATCCATATCGCCCGACATGAATCCCATCGAACATTAATAGGACATAATCGAGAGATCATTTCGTGCACAAAATCCTGTACCGGTAACACATCCCAAGTATGGACGGCTGTAGAGGCAGCGTGGCTCAATGTTTGTGCCAAGTACTTGGCAACGGTTTGTTGAGTCCATGCAACGTTGAGTAGCTGCAATACGCTGGGTGTAAGGAGATCCGACACGATGTTAGCAGGCATCTATTGTATCTCTTAAAAGAAATATAATGTATATGCTATTTATTTATTTAGAGGAAACACTCTCCTAGTAAATTTGTTTGAAAATACAAAAGAGATATAATAAGCAAAATAACGAATTTCGTAGGTTGCCAATTACGTATTGTATCTGGTTTTATCGAGCGCCGGGCTCCCTACAAATTACTGTAAATGCAATAGCGTAGTAGTACTCAGCTCTGAAATTATTACTATCACAGAAAATAGACAAGTTTTAATAAAATTATTTCACTGGATTACTTCAGTTAATCTCACTGAACATTTTTACATAATTTCTTCCGCTACGGCTATCAGACATTGTGCTGTGAAAAAATATTTTTAAATGTACCGCGTAATGGCGGCTAATTGTTAACAGTCAGAGATTACTGTTACTCGCTCCGCAGCAGCTGGAAACATGCTAAATAATTTTCATTAAATATTCTTTCCATAAGATAAATGTGGCGTAGGTTCTTGAAATAACATACGGAGATCACTTTATACTAATATATTGTTACTAGGACACAGTTTACACCATTAAATATTTGCAATTACGTTACGACAGAAACAAAATGCTAGCGCCGCACAATAGCTTGCGTACCTTATTCCAGCTAACACCAGAACGAACAGAACAAAACAGACTAGAGAGAAAATGAGCATTGCATTGTATTTTATACTATTACAAAGATAATCACATTATAATCTCATACAATAAAAATAATTTCTTTTCTGCACTTATCGATATATATATTGTATATTTTTACAGTTAAATCAATGATAAATCAATGTTTGCAATTCATTTTGAGTCACATACTGTCAGTTTTATTTATGTTTCACCTTCATAAGGGTGAACATTGCAAAAGGGACACTACACATCCCATGACTTTTGTCACATTATGGCAAGAAAGGAAGAATGAATTGATTGTTGGTGTTAATAACTATCGTTCTCCTTTACCTCCTCTGCATTACTGCAGACGCCGTGTCACTGAGCACATTTGTTCTGTGCATGCAGTACACGTGAGGCACCTAGTTGTTTCCACTGCACTGTGTGGAATACGAAGGTTCTGGTATAGTTCACTAACCTGCTGTCTTCAAGTTGATGTCCCCAGCGCAGAAAACAGCACGCAGGACGTAGGTTCTGTATCTTGAGGCTGAAACTCACTTTTAGCGAGGTTCTGTTCTGAAATAATGTATCACTTCTTTGGGATGCCACTCGCGTATTTTAATATACGAGAAGACTACATGATCTTAATACAACACCTCCTGATACAGCAAAGTACATGATCAAACACAATGTTTACGAAAATGTATCTTTGCACTATTTGTGGCACGTGTCTGTGCCTCATGACTACCGGAGTGAATCTTTTAATACTGAATACTGACAAATACATCCTGCCACAGACAACATGACTGTACATCTCGACTGCCTAATCCAGGGTGACGAACAGGAACTTAAATAGAAATAGGAAACACATCCTACGACAGACAACAGTTATATTCTTCTCGACCGCCTAATCCAGAGGGACGAACAGCCCGAAACACTTCGCGCGCCTTACCAGAAAAGGCGTGACCCGAACGCTTCCGAAGTGCTTCGTCTGCAATTTCGTCAGTCTTTTGTTTTTGATTTAAATTGTTTTTAATATTTCTAAAATGACTGATTGATAGTCAGCTGTTGAGAGATATTTATATTAAAAAGTAAAGTTATTCCAATCAGTAGTTTAGCTAATAATAATAACTATACTCTAACGTTTTGGCGCCCTTCCTCCGAACACAGCAGCCAATCACAGAGCACTAGCATTATGCAGGCGATCTTTCTCACGGGAATGGTACCGAATCTAACATATGTCACAGGTACCTCAAACACATTTCGTCATCTATATACTTCTTGCATCTCCACTGCTCTGGGAACAGCTTCTTGGAGCCTAATATGATGGCTGACTAAGCCAGAAATATTACATCAGTGTATATGTTTATGTTTACATTTATGTAACAATTGTTATATAAATGTATACTGTATGTAGGCTAAGCCTGTCCAGACGTTTATTAGAGTATCGTATAAAAGTTTGGTGTAAATCAGTCAAAAACTTTTTGGTAACAACGTTAAACAATATCTTGTTTTTATATATTAGTATGAACAGAGTAGCATATATCTATAATTTCCGTATTATTTGCCAGACTGCCCTGGACGCGACGTTAGTTCCACATGCAACAGATAATCATTAAAGGCTTGTCAAACACGCGAGCAGGAACTGTCCGTTGAGAATCAGGAGTTAATACAGTCATTGATCTCCTTTTTCGTCGTATTGTGGTACCATTTGCCCAGGTTTTCTCAACTGTCGTAACAATGGAGAGCGTCCTATACGAATACTTGGCCTTATTCAACGTCTGAGCTTCTTGCAGTTTCCACTAGCGAGTTCGTAGACGAAAATTACGTCCGTTAATTACATAACCGGCTACGGCGCAATTTCGCTAGACGTAGTTGATTGTACATACGCTTCAACTCGTAAACGCAGACTGCAGTCTTGCATGCAGACCTTTACGCTACAGATGGCCATACTAGTGAACCCATCTTACCGTCTGCATTTAGTTGACCGAGTTAATTGTTCTCGACTCTCACGATATACACATGCAAGTTGCTCCAATTCGCTTACCCTACAATATTAAGAACTACATACACGATAAATCTGCGTACCACATCGCACCAGCGATGATTCGGAGGTTCTCGTATTCTACTGGCCCAGATATTCCACAACGCATTTGGCTTCTTAGGTTTCGTTTTACTCGTTTTCAGATTAGGGTTCCTCATCACAAAATGATACATTTACCTTTTTGTATCACACCAGAAAGTTTTTATTATGATGGAAACGTCCACTGTTCAAGGTCCACAAGTTCCGGTGCTGCATGCATGTCACTATGAGATAACTCATCACAATGCAATTAACGTCATAGTGGGTCAATGGTGAATGAAGTGTGATACGTCATCGTAGTAGTAAGCAATAACAGATCTGACGATGATAAAGACGTATATTCGTTGTATATTACCTGTGCGTTTAAGGATGAAAATGAATGTGCCAAATATATAAAACACACTATCTCATCAAAGGTATATGGGCATCTCGGGATGTAATGTGGAACTGACCACTAGATGTCACTACAGGCAGACCTGCTAGTATAAAAGGTGGCGGGCAGTTCTGTCAGTACAGAAGCAACGACTGCAGTCAAGCTGCTTTTGCAGAGACACGCCACAAGCGACGAAACAAAACACCTGAATTTCTGAAGAATGCCCAGTGCAGAGCGCAGCAGCAGCTCCTTCTCAACTCATTTATGCCAGCCCTCACCCCGACAAGTGTAAGTCATAAAACTGCTGTTTTAATTAAGTCCCCCCCGTTACCTACTGCGAAGATTGAGCACACAACACACGTATCTTACCGAAGGAGGGCGAAATGTTTTCACATATAAGCGTCAGCAATAATTCAGCTACGTCATCGTTTCGTACTTGAGCTGTGGGAGAGCTTCACAAAAATATAGTGTAAAAAATTTTCGATGTGCAACATTAGTTGTAGTTTAAAGATTTCAACATCTACATCTGCATCTACATGGATACTCTGCAAATCACATTTAAGTGCCTGGCAGAGGGTTCATCGAACCACCTTCACAATTCTTTACTATTCCAATCTCGTATAGCGCGCGGGAAGACTGAACACCTACATCTTTCCGTACGAACTCTGATTTCCCATATTTTATCTTTGTAATCGTTCCTCCCTATGTAAGTCGGTGACAACAAAATATTTTCGCATTCGGAGGAGAAAGTTGGTGATTGAAATTTCGTGAGAAGATTCCGTCGCAACGAAAAACGACTTTCTTTTAATAATTTCCAGCCCAAATCCTGTATCATTTCTGTGACACTCTCTCCCATATTTCGCGATAATACAAGACGTGCTGCCCTTCTTCGAACTTTTCGATGCACTCCGTCAGTCCTGTCTGGTAAGGATCCCACACCGCGCAGCAGTATTCTAAAAGAGGACGGACAAGCGTAGTGTAGGCAGTCTCCTTAGTAGGTCTGTTACGTTTTCTAAGTGTCCTGCCAATAAAACGCAGTCTTTGGTTAGCCTTCCCCGCAACATTTTCTATGTGTTCCTTCCAATTTAAATTGTTCGTAATTGTAATTCGTACGTATTTAGTTGAATTCACGGCTTTTAGATTAGACTGATTTATGGTGTAAGCGAAGTTTAACGAGTTCCTTTTTAGCACTCATGTGGATGACCTTACACTTTTCGTTATTTAAGGTCAACTGCCACTTTACGCACCATTTCGATATTTCTTCTAAATCGTTTTGCAGTTTGTTTTGATCTAATGATGAGTTTATTAGTCGATAAACGACAGCGTCATCTGCAAACAACCGAAGATGGCTGCTCAGATTGTCTCCCAAAGATAAGAAACAGCAAAGGGCCTATAACACTACCTTGGGGAACGCCAGAAATCACTTCTGTTTTACTCGATGACTTTCCGTCAATTACTGAGTCAATTACTCTCTGACAGGAAGTCACAAATGCAGTCAAATAACTGAAACGATATTCCGTAAGCACGCAATTTCAGTACAAGCCGCTTGTGTGGTTCAGTGTCAAAAGCCTTTCCGAAATCCAGAAATAAGGAATCAATCTGAAATGCCTTTCGACTTTCGACCAGCTTCACCATTTTCGAGATACTCATTCTCAGGCCCGACGTAATAATAATCTGCCCTTTGACAAAGTCGCTTATCACAATAGATTTCCGCATTTGCAACCAATATATTTGGTATGGTGACCCCCGTGCGTGTCTGTTCAGCTTGAATTCTTTTGTTACCGCGTCAAGTGCCCGCAACACCGCCAGGCTTTATCCAATGACGCGGCGGGCACTGGCCATAATGTTTTGGCTTATCGATGTATATAATTACGGCAACGGCTGTCAGTGACCCCTTCACTCCTGATGCACACAGAGCTGGAACTCATACGGGAATGGTCGAGATGACCAGAGGCACTATGTCAGTAGCGTATGGAATAAGTTGAAAATATGTGTCTGACGGGAAACGTGCTAGGGTAGTCCGCGTTGTTGTAATGACCACTGTGTCCGGAGGGCGTAATGGTCAGCGCATCTGCCTAGTGAGCAGGGGACACTGATTCGAATACCAGTCCAGCACAAATTGTCAGCTCGCCGCTTTGATATAAATAAATGCTCATTGGTGGCTAATGCTGTTCATTCCTTTGTATCTTTATTACATATTGGATTTACGACGCCGTAACTGAAACTGGTGAGCATCTGTCTGGGTAAATCTTGTGACTGTGTTCAGACCCGCGCATTCTTGTGATGACTTATTTCCTCCATGCTACTTCGGTTAGTCAGTGAAATGGTGTATATATTAGAAGGGTGGCAAGCACTTAGTTGTTACCTTAATTTCACCGTTTTATGGCAATATCTCCAGCATTAAGTTTCTCAATTCGCGTTCTGCTTCAGCTACCTTTTAATGCCAAAGGTACAGAACACTGGTAAAATTTTCCTGTCGTTTTACTTTCGCAAAATGGTTCAAATGGCTCTGAGCACTATGCGACTTAGCATCTGAGGTCATCAGTCCCCTAGAACTTAGAACTACTTAACCCTAACTAACTTAAGGATATCACACACATCAATGCCCGAGGCAGGATTCGAATCAGCGACCGTAGCAGTCGCGCGGTTCCGGAATGAAGCGCCTAGAACCGCTCGGCCACCGTGGCCGGCTTACTTTCGCAATTCTGAGGTATCTGTTGTGAGCTGTGTCTGCCGTTCTGGTAACATGGTTTCTCCTTATGTTCTAGTACGTGGAGCGACGCATGATACTTTGTCTGTAATCAGCTGGCTCCCACTGTCAGTTAGACGAGCGTGTAAGCTGCGAGCAGCACGGTGGCATTTCGCTTCTTCGTACGGACGCCAGTTCGTTCATCAATGTGGTTCATGTATTTCTCGTTATTAAATTTTCTCACTGTGTAACAGACGAATCTCCTGTTAAGAATATCATAAGCTTGAGTAAAAATTTCTTAAAATCAATTAGATGCTTTCGCAGTCTTATACTTTATCTGTTTAATTAAGTTTTATGTGGATTCATACTGAATACTGAAAGATTCACTTTTGCCCATTTGCGTTGAAACACGATGAATTTTCTTAATTACATTTTTGGTTGTAGCTGAAACCTTTATTTCAAATTAAGATAACAGCAGTACAACTGAGCTCAGCACGTTGGTCTGTTGATTTAATTATTGTTAACGAAGAGTTGATTTTATGTAAAGGTTACTCTTGTACCAAATTTCCTTAAAAAAGAGAAAGAAGGAACGAAGCGACTCTCAGCAATAAATGCGCTACGTTATAAAAAAAGTGATTCTTTTGTGGGTAACCATCCCTTGCCACTCCCATGTCCACGCATTTGCTATCCAGGACCATTTCAAGTTTTTCATATCGTGCCAATACTGCCACTATATGCACAGCAAAATGCTGAAGAATCAAGGTGCATGAAACAGTGAAGCATGGTGGAAATGTATCCTTGCGTGTAACTTTCGCGTGGGTAACTTTATTTTCGTTGGTTTGTTGCCTATAAACAATACCAATAAAAGCGACTGAAAATCTGTATGAATGGGAACTTTTAAAAGCAAGAAGACAGTAGGTGCCAACACTAAAAATCATACCAATAAAAAAGCTGACATTATGGAATCACCGGAAAGTGTAAATCATTATAGTAGGTTGAGAGCTCAAATCATAACCTTCACAACAGTGTTGACTTCGATTTTCATTGCGCATTTTGTGATGTCAAATTTTGTAGTTTTTTATAGTGTGCTTTTCTTCCTCTCGTAGTGTGGTTAATAATTTTATTTTTCCTCTGTAGTTGTTAAACGCCCGTTACTGTAAGAAACGATGATGACTATGATGATGACTGTCATGGTCCCTCTAGTCACGGAGACTGATCTCAGTTCGTACCTCGGCAATGCCTCTGGAGCCGCTCAGTAGTTTCACTCATTCGGGTGTCGGGTTTCGCTCCAAGACTCCACATAAGAGGTGGAATCCAAAATTTTCGAGACTGGTGCTGCCATCTGGCAAGTAGGAGTAGTAGATCTTTGCACCGCTAGGTGGCGAGATCTGCATATCTGATGAGTCAGTGTGCGCAGTGGTATTCAGCTGGGAGGACGTGTTGCGTGTCCACAGTGATTTCCATAATACTCTGTGTTTGGTATGTGGCGATTTTACGATGGATCCGCGAACCGAACAGCGCGTGTGCATCAAATTATGTGCGAATCTCGGGAAAAGTGTTACGGAGACCCTTGCAATGATTCAACAAGTGTTTGGGGGACAGAGCATGAGCCGTACGCATGTGTTTGAGTGGCAGGCTCGGTCCAGGGCCGGCCGCACAGACGTCGAAGATGATGCTCACACTGGAAGGCCCATTAGCCGCACAACGCCAGACATTGTTGTCAAACTTCAACAGTTGGTTCGTGCAGATCGACGTCGAACCATTCAAGATCTTGCAGATGAAGTGGGTATTGGTTGTGGAACATATCAACGAATGTTGACTGATGAATTGGGTTCAAATGGCTCTGAGCACTATGGGACTTAACATCTATGGTCATCAGTCCCCTAGAACTTAGAACTACTTAAACCTAACTAACCTAAGGACATCACACAACACCCAGTCATCACGAGGCAGAGAAAATCCCTGACCCCGCCGGGAATTGAACCCGAGAAGATGAATTGGACATGCATCGTGTCTCTGCAAAATTTGTGCCAAGGAGCTTGACTGCCAATCAGAAGGCACAGCACGTTGAAGTGTGCATGGACCTTCATGAAATCGCATCTGATGGTCCAACCTTCTTGTCACGGGTTATCACCAGCGACGAGAGCTGAATTTATGGTTATGACCTAGAGACAGCCAGCCAGTGTGGCCGAGCGGTTCTAGGTGCTTCAGTCTGGAACCGCGCGACCGCTACGGTCGCAGGTTCGAATCCTGCCTCGGGCATGGATGTGTTTGATGTCCTTAGGTTAGTTAGGTTTAAGTAGTTCTAAGTTCTCGGGGACTGATGACCTCAGATGTTAAGTCCCATAGTGCTCAGAACGATTTGAACCATTTTTGCACCCGGAGACAAAGCAGCAATCATTCCAGTTGAAGAACCCGGGCTCTCCAAGATCCAAAAAAGCGAGAAAGGTGAAGAGCAAACTGAAGAGCATGATCAATGTTTTCTTTGATACCAAGGGAATTGTGCACAAAGAATTCGTCCCACCCAACCAAACAGTGAATTCCGCATACTATTGTGACGTTTTGCAATGGTTCTGTGAAAATGTGTGGCGATGACGGCCCGAAGTTTGGTGTCAAGGGAACTGGCTGCTGCATCACGACAACGCACCCTGTCACACGTCCTTGCTGACCAGGACCTTTTTGGTAAAAAACAACATGGTGGTTGTACCCCACCCACCGTACTCGCCAGAATTGGCACCTTGCGACTTCGCACTATTCCCAAAACTGAAACGCAAGTTGAAAGGCCGTCGGTTCGACACTCTAGAGAGGATTCAAGAAGCATCTCTGGCGCTGATAAACACCATCAAAGAACAGGACTTCCAGAAAACGTTTGAATAGTGGCAGAAGCGCTGGGACCAGTGTTTACGTGCGGATGGGAACTACTTCGAGGGTGATGGTGACCATTAGTCCAAAGGTAAGGTTTTCAACAGATGGCAGCACCGGTCCCGAAAATTTTGGTTCAAATGGCTCTGAGCACTAAGGGACTTAACATCTGAGGTCATCAGCCCCCTAGAACTTAGAACTACTTAAACCTAACTAACCTAAGGACGTCACACACATCCATGCCCAAGCCAGGATTCGAACCTGCGACCGTAGCGTTCGCGCGGTTCCAGGCTGCAGCGCCTAGAACAGCTCGGCCACAGCGGCCGGCGAAAATTTTGGATAGCACCTTGTATGTCAGTGATTCTCCTTCTGTTCCCATATCATTGGCACATATGTTGAGTTTCTTACCAAGGTACAGAGACTTGTCAGCGAGGAAGTGCAGTGGTCTAATCACGGTGCTCATTTTATATCTATTAAACGCCTGTCGCCTCTCACTGTGGACAAGAGAATAAAACATAAAATTTTCGGGACTCATTGAATATGGTACCCACATGCCTATGAAATAATGAAGGCTATGACGTCAATACTTCACATCTCGGAGACTACAGTGAAAGTTATGATATCTTTGAGCCCTGGGACTGGCTTCAGGACTGCATGATTGTTCTTTAGCTCTTTAAACCTATTGTTAGTACGAAATAGAGGAAAAAAAGAAAAATCCGCAAATATTTGTAAAATGTTTAATCTAAAAGTAAAAAATGAAGTAGATCAGGGAAAAATTTGATGAGTCTTTGAATGATATTCGTAATCATGTACAACATATGAGGCAGTACGGCTATTTAATCCATCGGGAAAATATGCTGTAGTCCTCTTTAACATTACAAGATTCTAAGTTAAACACTGAACTTTAAATTCCCCAGCGGCACCTTATCTGCCGTACATGATTTCGATTATCATTCAAAGGTATGTCAAATACTTCTCTAATCTATTTCATTTTTTACTTTTAGATAAATCATTTCATAAAACATCTGATCATTTTATTTAAATTTGTGTTTTTATTGACAGGGAAATGTCACACTGAAATAACTATTTATGCGCAAATTAACTAGACTTTGAAGTGATAAAATTTTCGGCACATCGTTTATATAGATAGAAGCAGCTGTTTGTGAACTATTTCTACTTTCCTTCAAATGTCTAATGAAGTTTTTCTTGATTGCGCTAATTACTTTCTAGCAATCAAATATTTATTTGCAAAACTGGTCTTTGCAAAACTGGTGAATTTGATATGACAACTGTGCATTTCCCACTCTTCGTCTGGCTAAGAAAATTCGGTCAAAAATCCATTGTGCAATTTCTAGGGAGTTTTGTGTTCACTACAGCCTTTTATTAAAGGTCATGTGTGGATAGAACTCTCCGTCCGTGAGAAGAAACATCAGATAAGATGAGCTAAGAGGATGTGTATTATGTATATTTTTGCAGTTCGTCTTTATTTGAGTTATAGTTCACTATAGGCTTTCAGACAGAATTAAAAATTTCGCTGCAACAGTTTCCCATCTACGATTCCGGGATATGGCGCGCCAGACTGTCAGCCACAATTACCCGCTAATTTCCGGCCGCGGAAACATACGAATTACTTCCAGTTCCCGATAACGCACCCTCCTTCACTCTGCGCTTCAGAAGCGCTAGCACCCGTCGTGGAGAATTTCTACCAGTAAGAGCCTCCTTCCCAGTCCTCTGAGTTCCATGTTTCTCTTCCGTTGCGCATTCGCCTACATATCTACTCGTACACCCAAAAGGCCGCAAGCCACCTTAGGGTGTGTCGTGGAGAGTAACGCAAGGAACACTATATACACAAGCGTTAGATTCACCTACACTCAAAATGGACACTTAAGAAACAGCTTTATTTAGCCACGTGAAAAGGGGTCATTATACGCAGAGAGAGAGAGAGAGAGAGAGAGAGAGAAATAAAAAAAATAAAAAAATAAAATAAAACACCTTTCCTTTAGGCGGCTGACCAGTTTCTGAACGTCTCGCAGCCGAAAATGCCGTACTAGTCTTGCTTCCTTTTATGACCAATCAAAACATGTAATCAGATCTGGTGAGTCTGCTTTATTTCTTATATCTGCGGCAGCTTATATTCGCATTTACGCAGAGAATACCAGAAAAACGCACAATCGAAATAGCCATTTCCAACAGTGGAGCGAAGTGAAGTTCGAGCAAGGCTTTGCGTGTCCATATACAGGATTATTACAAATGATTGAAGCGATTTCACAGCTCTACAATAACTTTATTATTTGAGATATTTTCACAATGCTTTGCACACACATACAAAAACTCAAAAAGTTTTTTTAGGCATTCACAAATGTTCGCTATGTGCCCCCTTAGTGATTCGGCAGACATCAAGCCGATAATCAAGTTCCTCCCACACTCGGCGCAGCATGTCCCCATCAATGAGTTCGAAAGCATCGTTGATTCGAGTTCGCAGTTCTGGCACGTTTCTTGGTAGAGGAGGTTTAAACACTGAATCTTTCACATAACCCCACAGAAAGAAATCGCATGGGGTTGAGTCGGGAGAGCGTGGGGCCATGACATGAATTGCTGATCATGATCTCCACCACGACCGATCAATTGGTTTTCCAGTCTCCTGTTTAAGAAATGCTTCTGCTTTAGCCTTTTCCGTAAGATTTTCCAAACCGACGGCTGTGGTACGTTTAGCTGCCTGCTTGCTTTATTCGTCGACTTCCGCAGGCTACGCATGAAACTTGCCCGCACGCGTTCAACCGTTTCTTCGCTCACTGCAGGCCGACCCGTTGATTTCCCCTTACAGAGGCATCCAGAAGCTTCAAACTGCGCATACCATCGCCGAATGGAGTTAGCAGTTGGTGGATCTTTGTTGAACTTCGTCCTGAAGTGTCGTTGCACTGTTATGATTGACTGATGTGAGTGCATTTCAAGCACGACATACGCTTTCTCGGCTCCTGTCGCCATTTTGTCTCACTGCGCTCTCGAGCGCTCTGGCGGCAGAAACCTGAAGTGCGGCTTCAGCCGAACAAAACTTTATGAGTTTTTCTATGTATCTGTAGTGTGTCGTGACCATATGCCAATGAATGGAGCTACAGTGAATTTATGAAATCGCTTCAATCATTTGTAATAGCCCTGTATGTGGTGCTACAGAGGAATGCTGAAGATTAGATGGGTAGATCACATAACTAATGAGGAAGTATTGAATAGGATTGGGGAGAAGAGAAGTTTGTGGCACAACTTGACCAGAAGACGGGATCGGTTGGTAGGACATGTTCTGAGGCACCAAGGGATCACCAATTTAGTATTGGAGGTCAGCGTGGAGGGCAAAAATCGTAGAGGGAGACCGAGAGATGAATACACTAAACAGATTCAGAAGGATGTAGATTGCAGTAGGTACTGGGAGATGAAGAAGCTTGCACAGGATAGAGTAGCATGGAGAGCTGCATCAAACCAGTCTCAGGACTGAAGACGACAACAACAACATAGTGGTCTCCATGGCAACGCAAGGTCTCACACACAAGTCTGCGCGCCTGAGAGGAGCTCACAAAACTTCGCTGGACTGTTCTTCCTCACCTACACTACAGACCGGATCTCGTACCTTCCGCCCTTCATCTGTTTGACCCAATGTACATTTCTTAGGTGGCCACGACCATTCAGTGGTACAGAAAGGAGATTACATCCTCCAAGATGCTGTTGCCGTTGTTGCCGTCTTCAGTCTAAAGATTAGTTTGATGCAGCTCTCCATGCTAGTCTATACTGTGTAAGTCTCCTCACCTCAGCGGAATTGCTGCAACCTACACCCACTTGTATAAATTGTGTCCAAGCCGTGGTCTCACTTTTTCCCTCTATAGTTCTCGCCTCCCACACTCCCTAACGTTATCAAACTGACGGATCCTTGATGTCCCAGGATATCAATCGATTCCTTCTTTTGCGAAGGGCATTCAGTAGGTAATGAGACACTTCCTTTTCTCGGCCAATTTCGGTAGAAAAAATGCAGAATTTGCTGTGGGACATTGTGGAACATTCCCGTTTCAGTCCCTATAGCTTCATGAAGTTTCGATAAGTGGCGTTGCGAGCTACTACGGACGAGAAATATCACTTTGCGAGCTTCGCTGGGTCGAGAAAACCTTTTGCGACGTGCTGCGGTTTCTCTCTATGCGAGAGATCGGGAGAAACGCACTGGTTTGCACTGGGTGATCGCAGTAATTTTAGTTCAAAGTCAGTTATCTAGTAAAACTAGATGAGCCCTCACGTGCTTCTGCAAGAAAAAAAAATTATCACCTAAACATCTTCATAGCATACACGCGCTTGGGGTTCCGTACAATGTGGTTGGACTTATTAACTAAATTGGCTGCGTTAGGTCTGAGGGGTGCCAACCACATCCGCTGCACTATCCCCAGTAATTTTAAATTAATGTCAAGTTTATAAAAACAAATGTTAGCAGGCAGGAATAATTTTTAGTGAACACAACACAGTTTTAACTAATTGCAGTTTATTTTAACTTGTTCAGGACAGATATGACTGAAATACTATTAAGTGTTCTTGATTTGACCTCAGATATTTACCGAGTCAGTTTAACAGCGCACCTCAAATATTAATCACAATTATTCACTTAATGTTTCCTTCCCAAGATGAACAAAGTCCCGAGCGGAGAATACTTCTCGAAAAATAATAATAAACCAAACACAATGCGAAGACCAACCGCAAGCTGAAATCACTATGTCCCACAGCGGTTGTTCAGAGTTAAAGTTCGACACGACTTCGCAGTACGAAAATATTGTAAGTCCAGTTCGTGTGCGGACTTTTGCCAGTCACACGTGCTACTCCTTTCAACTCAACTGAATGACTGCCCCCTACCACCGAAAATGGCCGCCCTTAAAAGCCCTCGGTTTGAACACTCTGAAGTCAAATCAAGTTTGTTTAGAACCTTTCATTATTAAAAATGCTTTGAATGCGTAAATATGTGATATAGTTGTATTACTTATTTCCTTATGTCTCCTTTCCCGTACTTCCACTATCTTTATAGTTCCAATTTTTTTATTTATCAAAACTCTGCATTTTTAATCACGAAAACAGCATTCCGCTTCCTCATTTGAATTTTTATAACATGTAAAAAAAGTTACATGGGTATCTTAATACTACTCATTCAGACCTTTCATTTGACACCTCGTTCGTAAAATTTTGTGAAAGCGTCTCCAAGATGTCCAATTTACAATCTTACTTAGTTGTTAAAATATTCAATTTATTATAATTCAAAAACTACCAGGGTGACCGAAGGCGCGTTTATAAGAGCACAACCGGCTAATTTTCTGCTTTAAAATGAGCATACAAACTCCTTTGTGCCACATTGGAATCAGTTTTCATTTATTTCTACATCATACATTCTCTTTAGCTCTATGCTAAAAGCGGCCCGGAGAAAGCCCGCCATGAGCCAGCGTGCCGTCCGTTGAGTTTCCCCGTCACGTGGCTGGACGCCAAACTGATCGCACTCATTTTAAAGTACCGCCATCTGTCGGTCAATGCCGAAACTAGGACGATTCTGCTGCTGTCAAAACGGCTGACACACACCCATCTTACAAGGGAACATCCCCATCGCACCCCCCTCAGATTTAGTTATAAGTTGGCACAGTGGATAGGCCTTGAAAAACTGAACACAGATCGATCGAGAAAACAGGAAGAAGTTGTGTGGAACTATGAAAAAATAAGCAAAATATACAAACTGGGTCGTCCATGTGTAATATAGGGAATATTAAGGGGAGAAATGGTCTAAGAGCGCCGTGGTCCCGTGGTTCGTGTGAACAGCTGCAGAACGAGAGGTCTTCAGTTCAAATCTTCCCTCGACCGAAAATTTTAACTTTTTATTTTCAGTTTATGTGAAAAAGTCTTATGTTTTCATCACTTTTTTTTGGAGTGATTATTACATCCACAAGAAAACCTAAATCGGGCAAGGTAGAAGAATCTTTTCACCCATTCGCCAAGTGTACTAGTTAGGTGGGTCGACAACATATTCCTGTCATGTGACGCACATGCTGTCACCAGTGTCGTATACAAAATGTCAGACGTGTTTTCCTGTGGAGGAATCGGTTGACCTATCAAATGTTTTCGGTTCCCATTGGAGAGGCACGTCCTTTCGTCAACTAATCACGCGGTTTTGCGGTGCGGTCGCAAAACACAGACACTAAACTTATTACAGTGAACAGAGACGTCAATGAACGAACGGACAGATCATAACTTTGCGAAAATAAAGAAAGCAAAAGTTCAGTCGGGGCAGATATGAACCAAGGACCTTTCGTTCCGCAGCTGTTCACGCTAACCACGCGACCACGGCGCTCCTCGCCTCACATTCCCCTTAATATTGCCTATCTTACGCATGGACGACCCAGTTTGTATATTTTGCTTTTTTTTTTTTCATAGTTCCACACAACTTCTTCCTGTTTTCTCGATCGATCTGTGTTCAGTTTTTCAAGGCCTATCCACTGTGCCAACTTATAACTAAATCTGAGGGGGGTGCGATGGGGATGTTCCCTTGTTAGATGCAAACACGGCAGATTCTCGACTGCCACTTTGCCGCGATTTTTACTACAGAAACTGCGGTCTTCACATGCGCCCCCCAGAGCCTGTCACCTCACAACGTGGCCTTAAAAATGGCGCCTGTAACGGAGGTACGTTCCAAGCAGAGAGCTGTTTCTGAGTTTCTTTTGGCGGAAAACCAGAGCATCGCAGATACTCATCGGCGCTTGCAGAAAGTGTGCGGAGACCCGGCACTGAACGAAAGCACGGTGACTCGTTGGGCGAGATGTCTGTCATTGCAACAAGATGGCGTAAACCTGTCCGGTCTCCCTCCTGCCGGTCGGCCGCACACAGCTGTGACTCCTGCATTGTTGGAACGTGCGGACACTCTCATTCGAGGTGATCGATGGATCAGTCAAACACCTCGCTACACAACTACACGCCTCTGTTGGTAGTGCTAACTCACTGTTGGGCTACTCAAAGGTGTGTGCACACTGGTTTCCTCGCCGCCTAACCGACGAGCACGAAAAGCAACGAAGGACCATCTGTGCGGAATTGCTTGCCTGACCGTGACAGTTTGCTGTCGAATATCGTCACAGGCTATGAAACATGGGTTCATACTTCTAACTGGAAACAAAACGACAATCCGTGGAGTGAAACTTCCTGGCAGATTAAAACTGTGTGCCCGACCGAGACTCGAACTCGGGACCTTTGCCTTTCGGGGCAAGTGCTCTACCAACTGAGCTACCGAAGCACGACTCACGCCCGGTACTCACCGCTATACTTCTGCCAGTACCTCGTCTCCTACCTTCCAAACTTTACAGAAGCTCTCCTGCGAACCAAGTGGCTCTAAACCACCTCTCCTCCGAAGAAAAAGTTCAAAGTCGCACCCTCAACTGCTAAAATGAAGGAGACGGTCTTCTGGGACTCTGAAGGGGTTATTCTGTATGATGACCTCCCTCATGGTGCAACGATTAACTCTGAAGTGTATTGTGCTACCATCAGGAAATTGAAGGGACGACTTCAGCGTGTTCGTCGCCGCAAAAATGCAAAGGAACGTCGCCTTCTCCATGGCAACGCAAGGTCTCACACACAAGTCTGCGCGCCTGAGAGGAGCTCACAAAACTTCGCTGGACTGTTCTTCCTCACCTACACTACAGACCGGATCTCGCACCTTCCGGCCTTCATCTGTTTGACCCAATGATTGATTCACTCCGCGGGAAGCAGCAAGCCATTGGCTCCAGCGTCGACTAGTGAAGTGGTACCATGCGGGCGTACAATTCCTCCCCGTAAGGTGGCGTAAGGCCGTCACATTACGTTGAAAATGGGATTTTGTAGCCAGAAGAATGGGGAATAATATCGTGTATTGGAATCCTGAATAAAACCACCCTGTTTTCAGAGAAAAAAATGTGTTGCATTACTTACTGAACGGCCCTCTAAGTCAAGTTATTCGATCTACCCATCCAGTCGTGACATTCTTCTATTGCGCCATATTTCAAAAGCTTCTATTCCCTGATTGTCTGAACTGCTTATCGTCCACTTTTTATTTCCATACAGCGCTACACTCCAGAAAAAAATCATAGAAAAGGCTTCTTAATACTTAAATTTATATTAGATATTAACAAATCTCTCTCTTCCAATATGATAAAACACATTTTCATACGGTTTGAAGTCTCGTATATTTGAACTGTGATCTTGAGACTGAAATAACACGTCTTTTGTGACCTCTACAATAGTCAGATTTGAATATTATCATGCGAGTGTCGTTTATATTAGAAACAACTTTGAGCCCGTTCCTTACCTCGAAGAAAACTGTCTATTGACACACAGTCAACATGGGTTTAGAAAACATCGTTCCTGTGAAACACAACTAGCTCTTAATTCACATGAAGTGTTGAGTGTTATTGAAAAGAGATTTCAGATCAATTCCGTATTTCTGGATCTCCGGAAGGCTTTTGACGCTGTACCACTCAAGCGGCTCGTAGTGAAATTGCGTGCTTACGGAATATCGTCTCAGTTACGTGACCGGATTTGTGATTTCCTGTCAGAGAAGTCACAGTTCGTAGTAACTGACGGAAAATCATCGAGTAAAACAGAATTAATTTCTGGCGTTCCCCAAGGTAGTGTTATAGGCTGTTCCTTATCTATATCAACGATTTTGGAGACAATCTGAGCAGTCGTCTTCGGTTGTTTGCAGATGACGCTATCGTTTATCGACTAATAAAGTCATCAGAAGATCAAAACAAACTGCAAAACGATTTAGAAATGATACCTGAATGGTGCGAAAATTGGCAATTGACCCTAAATAACGAAAAGTGTGCGGTCATCCATGAGTGCTGAAAGGAACTCGTTAAACTTCGGATACACGATAAACCAGTCTAATCTAAAAGCCGTAAGTTCATCTAAATACCTAGGTATTACTATTACGAACAACTTCAGTTGGAACGAACACACAGAAAATTTTGTGGGGAAGACTAACCAGAGACTACGTTTTATTGGCAGGACACTTAGAAAATGTAACAGTCCTACTAAGGAGACTGCCTACACTACGCTTGTCCGTCCTCTTTTAGAATACTGTGGGATCCTTACCAGACAGGACTGACGGAGTACATCGAGAAAGTTCGAAGAAGGGCAGCACGTTTTGTATTATCGCGAAATATGGGAGAGTGTGTCACAGGAATGATACAGGATTTCGGCTGGACATCATTAAAAGAAAGGCGTTTTTCGTTGCAACGGAATCTTCTCACGAAATTCCAATCACCAACTTTCTCCTCCGAATGCGAAAATATTTTGTTGCCACCAACCTACATAGGGAGGAACGATCACCACGATAAAATAAGGCAAATCAGAGCTCATACGGAAAGATATGGGTGTTCATTCTTTCCGCGCGCTGTAAGAGATTGAAACAATACAGATTTGTGAAGGTAGTCCGATGAATCTTCTACCAGGCACTTAAAAGTGATTTGCAGAGTATCCATGTAGATGTAGGTGTAGATATAGATGTGATGCTACAGAAGAATACTGAAACTCAGGTGGAGTGATAAGATATGATAGGACATGTGTTACAGAATCACGTCTAGAGGGAACTGTAGAGGGTAAAAACTGTAGGGGAAGACAGAGATTGGAATATATCAAGCAAATAACTGAGGATATAGGCTGAAAGTGCTACTCTGTGGTGAAGAGATCGGCACAAGAGAGGAATACGTGGCTGGCCGCATCAGGCCAGTTAGGAGAGTGGTTTCCCAAAAAAATATATTCGTTAAGCACAAAAACCTTTGCCTGGCACGCTCTGGCAGCTGCGGTTTCTCATCAAGCTTGGGCAAGGTTCACAGTATAAAGATCCAGTGGCTTCTGGTCGTTCAGACATACATTGATGTGCAAAACTTACAGGCGAAAGTAACTTCCCTATGATGTGTCACTGACACGTAACATAGCTCGATGAAACTTGGACCTCATGTACGAAGAATTGCGACAGTACAAAAGCTAAGTGAAAGAGATATGCAATAAGACGAACACAAACAACACTTTTATTGAAAGGCAATAATTACGCTGAAGTCATCGCGATTTATGATGGTCCCTGGAGATTACAAGAGGCATAACATGGTACCTGATAACCACAGACAGCAATGAATGTGCTTCAACGTTGGCAACAGGGTTGGTGAGGACATCTTGTGGTAGGCCGTTCCATTCTTCCAACATGGCGGTTGACACTTGCTGGATGGTTGCTGGTGCACCATGGTCGTGCTGCAATACGTGTGCCCAACGGATTCCATACGTGCTTTATAGGATATAAGTCGGAGGCACGCGAAGGCCAGTCCATTCGCCAAAAATCATCTCGTTACAAGAGATCCTCCACTTGCGCTGTTCTATGCAGTCGCGCATTGTCATCGATAAAAATGTCCGCCCCGATAGCTGAGTGGTCAGCGTGACGGATTGCCGTCCTACGGGGCCGGGTTCGATTCCCGGCTGGGTCGGAGATTTTCTCCTCTCAGGGACTGGGTGTTGTGTTGTCTTCATCATCATTTCACCCCATCCGACGTGCAGGTCACCCAATGTGGCGTCGAATGTAATAAGACCTGTACCAAGACGGTCGAACCTGAACCGCAAGGGGCCTCCCGGCCGATGACGCCAAACGCTCATTCATTTCCATCGATAAAAATCAAGTCAGGGCCAAATGTACCCTTGGAAGGAGTACAGTGTCACAGTAACTTAGACTGGTGAGGGTACCGTGTTCAAAGATTTGGAGGACAGTTGTTGTTGTTGTTGTTGTGGTCTTCAGTCCAGAGACTGGTTTGATGCAGCTCTCCATGCTACTCTGTCCTGTGCAAGGTTCTTCATCTCCCAATACCTACTGCAACCTACATCCTTCTGCATCTGTTCAGTGTATTCCTCTCTTGGTCTCCCTCTACGATTTTTACAGTACACGCTGCCCTCCAGCACTAAATTGGTGATCCCTTGATGCCTCAGAATGTGCCCTACCAACCGATTCCTTCTTCTAGGCAAGTTGTGCCGCAAACTCCTCTTCTCCCCAATTCTATTCAATACCTCCTCATTAGTTATGTGATCTACCCATCTAATCTTCAGCATTCTTCTGTAGCACCACATTTCGAAAGCTTCTATTCTCTTCTTGTCTAAGCTATTTGTTGTCCACGTTTCACTTCCATACATGGCTAAACTCCATACAAATACTTTCAGAAACAACTTCCTGACACTTAAATCTATACTCGAAGTTAACAAATTTCTATTCTTCAGAAACGCTTTCCTTGCCATTGCCAGTCTACATTTTATATCCTCTCTACTTCGACCATCATCAGTTATTTTGCTCCCCAAATAGCAAAGCTCGTCTCCTACTTTAAGTGTCTCAAATGGTTCAAATGGCTCTGAGTACTATGGGACTCAACTGCTGTGGTCATCAGTCCCCTAGAACTTAGAACTAATTAAACCTAACTAACCTAAGAACATCACACACACTCACGCCCGAGGCAGGATTCGAACCTGCGACCGTAGCAGCAGCGCGGCCCCGGACTGGAGCGCCTAGAACCGCACAGCCACCGCGGCCGGCTAAGTGTCTCATTTCCTAATCTAATTCCCGCAGCATCGCCCGATTTAACCCGACTACATTCCACTATTCTCGTTTTGCTTTTGTTGATGTTCATGTTATATTCTCCTTTCAAGACACGGTCCATTCCGTTCAGCTGCTCTTCCAGGTCGTTTGCTGTCTCTGACAGAATTACAATGTCATCGACGAACCTTAAAGTTTTTATTTCTTCTCCATGGATTTTGATTCCAAGGACAATAGCGCTTATGTAACATTATGGCTCTCCACTCCACAACAGCTGGACCACCAAAAGGATCGCATTCGACAATGTTCGTGGATGTGTTAAGTGTTCACACCTCTCACCATATGAGGGTACGTCTATCACTGTCGCACGTCATCGTTTCTGGTGGTTATCGTGACACTGAACTACTCCTCAGTGTGCGTCTTTTCGGGGGTGTTTTCGGCCCTGACTTCATGGATGACAGTGCGCGATCGCATCGAAGAGCGCAGATGAGCTACTCATCGAACGACAGGATATTCAGCGAATAGTGTCTTGCCCAGTCCTCCGACTTGAATGCCATCGAGCATTGTTGTTGTTGTGGTCTTCAGTCCTGAGACTGGTTTGATGCAGCTCTCCATGCTACTCTATCCTGTGCAAGCTTCTTCATCTCCCAGTACCTACTGCAACCTACATCCTTCTGAATCTGCTTAGTGTATTGATCTCTTGGTCTCCCTCTACGATTTTTACCCTCCACGCTGCCCTCCAATGTTAAATTTGTGATCCCTTGATGCCTCAAAACATGTCCTACCAACCGATCCCTTCTTCTAGTCAAGTTGTGCCACAAACTTCTCTTCTCCCCAATCCTATTCAATACCTCCTCATTAGTTACGTGATCTACCCACCTTATCTTCACCATTCTTCTGTAGCACCACATTTCGAAAGCTTCTATTCTCTTCTTGTCCAAACTGGTTATCGTCCATGTTTCACTTCCATACATGGCTACACTCCATACAAATACTTTCAGAAACGAATTCCTGACACTTAAATCTATACTCGATGTTAACAAATTTCTCTTCTTCAGAAACGATTTCCTTGCCATTGCCAGTCTACATTTTATATCCTCTCTACTTCGACCATCATCAGTTATTTTACTCCCTAAATAGCAAAACTCCTTTACTACTTTAAGTGTCTCATTTCCTAATCTAATCCCCACAGCATCACCCGATTTAATTTGACTACATTCCATTATCCTCGTTTTGCTTTTGTTGATGTTCATCTTATATCCTCCTTTCAAGACACTGTCCATTCCGTTCAACTGCTCTTTCAAGTCCTTTGCTGTCTCTGACAGAATTACAATGTCATTGGCGAACCTCAAAGTTTTTATTTCTTCTCCATGGATTTTAATACCTACTCCGAATTTTTCTTTTGTTTCCTTTACTGCTTGCTCAATATACACATTGAATAACATTGGGGAGGGGCTACAACCCTGTCTCACTCTTTTCCCAACCACTGCTTCCCTTTCATGCCCCTCGACTCTTATAATTGCCATCTGGTTTCTGTACAAATTGTAAATAGCCTTTCGGTCCCTGTATTTTACCCCTGCCACCTTCAGAATTTGAAAGAGAGTATTCCAGTTAACGTTGTCAAAAGCTTTCTCTAAGTCTACAAATGCTAGAAACGTAGGTTTGCCTTTTCTTAATCTTTCTTCTAAGATAAGTCGTAAGGTTAGTATTGCCTCACGTGTTCCAACATTCCTACGGAATCCAAACTGATCTTCCCCGAGGTCCGCTTCTACCAGTTTTTCCATTCGTCTGTAAAGAATTCGCGTTAGTATTTTGCAGCTGTGACTTATTAAACTGATAGTTCGGTAATTTTCACATCTGTCAACACCTGCTTTCTTTGGGATTGGAATTATTATATTCTTCTTGAAGTCTGTGGGTATTTCGCCTGTCTCATACATCTTACTCACCAGATGGTGGAGTTTTGTCATGACTGGCTCTCCCAAGGCCATCAGTAGTTCTAATGGAATGTTGTCTACTCCCGGGGCCTTGTTTCGACTCAGGTCTTTCAGTGCTCTGTCAAACTCTTCACGCAGTATCTTATCTCCCATTTCATCTTCATCTACATCCTCTTCCATTTCCATAATATTGTCCTCAAGTACATCGCCCTTGTATAAACCCTCTATATACTCCTTCCACCTTTCTGCCTTCCCTTCTTTGCTTAGAACTGGGTTGCCATCTGAGCTCTTGATATTCATACAAGTGGTTCTCTTCTCTCCAAAGGTCTCTTTAATTTTCCTGTAGGCAGTATCCATCTTACCCCTAGTGAGACAAGCCTCTACATCCTTACATTTGTCCTCTAGCCATCCCTGCTTAGCCATTTTGCACTTCCTGTCGATCTCATTTTTGAGACGTTTGTATTCCTTTTTGCCTGCTTCATTTACTGCATTTTTATATTTTCTCCTTTCATCAATTGAATTCAATATTTCTTCTGTTACCCAAGGATTTCTACTAGCCCTCGTCTGTTTACCTACTTGATCCTCTGCTGCCTTCACTACTTCATCCCTCATAGCTACCCATTCTTCTTCTACTGTATTTCTTTCCCCCATTCCTGTCAATTGTTCCCTTATGCTCTCCCTGAAACTCTCTACAACCTCTGGTTCTTTCAGTTTATCCAGGTCCCATCTCCTTAAATTCCCGCTTTTTTGCAGTTTCTTCAGTTTCAATCTGCAGTTCATAACCAATAGATTGTGGTCAGAATCCACATCTGCCCCTGGTTATGTCTTACAATTTAAAACCTGGTTCCGAAATCTCTGTCTTACCATTATGTAATCTATCTGATACCTTGTAGTATCTCCAGGATTCTTCCAGGTATACAACAGCCATCGAGCATATGTGGAACGTATTACGGAGACCTACTGCAGCGCAGTAAGGGGTAAGTGAAACAGGATCCTTTCATGGTAGTGCTTCCTCCTCGTTGCTAAACTGACCTGCTGGTTGCGGCAGCTGTCGTTGCGTGGGAGGAAGCTACGTCGTAGTGACTCATCGACAACTGCGACAGCGCTTTGCCTGCCCCGAGTACCACTCCCATGCTGCTGTTCTTCTGGCGATGTCCCTGCGTAGGTGGCCCTTCTGTCGCGTGACTCTCAGATAACGAAGCGCACGTCGGCGGGTCGTTAAAATAAAATCCAAGAGGCCCGTCGCGATCCCCGTCCAGTCACAGTTCACCACTTAACGGCAGTCAGCCAAACAACCTGTTGTGATCGCGCCGCACAGGTGAGCAAGCGCAGTGGACGCGAAACAGTTGTTGGCTGTCGGCTGTCTAGTGCCCGGAGCCTCGTTTACATCAGAGAGAACAGAGCCAACACGACCGAGTGACCATTCATAGGACTAACTGCCAGTCTTCACTTCTATCTGTGAATAAGGGAATACACTAGAGGGAAGGGAACAGAAAGCGACGTAACGAGTAGCGAAACATACGAGTCCTACAAATATTCTGTTGTTTTATTTATGTTTTACGCTTAATTCATATTCACATAGGTTTCATTGAAAGCTCGTAAAATGAGAGCTACACATGTCTGATATAACTGCAACTACCTTCAGCGTAAGCCACGATTATGATAACGTTTTTTGAAAATAATCTAGATAAGACACGTAAATTCTGATCTGTTTAGTTGCAACTAATTTTTTGCGCTTTCCTTCTTAATACAAACAAATACAAAAGTTTGTGCCCTCTTTCCTCTGTCCCCACGAAAGGAAGATAGTACTAAATTTAACTTCAGTTTCTCTCCCCAGGCTGGAATTTTGAGTGGTTCAGCAACGCTCTGTCATGCTTTCTTCGTGTATTTTCTGCAGTGAATCTCTTGAAAATCACAAGCACTTCTACATTCTTCTACACTGCCGGAAAACGATGCAACACCCTAAACGGCTGTGTGACCTAGTAGATAGTGTCGGAAGTTCCATGCGGCTTTTCGCGGATGATGCTGTAGTATACAGAGAAGTTGCAGCATTAGAAAATTGTAGCGAAATGCAGGAAGATCTGCAGCGGATAGGCACTTGGTGCAGGGAGTGGCAACTGACCCTTAACATAGACAAATGTAATGTATTGCGAATACATAGAAAGAAGGATCCTTTATTGTATGATTATATGATAGCGGAACAAACACTGGTAGCAGTTACTTCTGTAAAATATCTGGGTGTATGCGTGCGGAACGATTTGAAGTGGAATGATCATATAAAATTAATTGTTGGTAAGGCGGGTACCAGGTTGAGATTCATTGGGAGAGTCCTTAGAAAACGTAATCCAACAACAAAGGAGGTGGCTTACAAAACACTCGTTCGACCTATACTTGAGTATTGCTCATCAGTGTGGGATCCGTACCAGATAGGTTTGACGGAGGAGATAGAGAAGATCCAAAGAAGAGCGGCGCGTTTCGTCACAGGGTTATTTGGTAACCATGATAGCGTTACGGAGATGTTTAATAAACTCAAGTGGCAGACTCTGCAAGAGAGGCGCTCTGCATCGCGGTGTAGCTTGCTCGCCAGGTTTCGAGAGGGTGCGTTTCTGGATGAGGTATCGAATATATTGCTTCCCCCTACTTATACCTCCCGAGGAGATCACGAATGTAAAATTAGAGAGATTAGAGCGCGCACGGAGGCTTTCCGGCAGTCGTTCTTCCCGCGAACCATACGCGACTGGAACAGGAAAGGGAGGTAATGACAGTGGCACGTAAAGTGCCCTCCGCCACACACCGTTGGGTGGCTTGCGGAGTATAAATGTAGATGTAGATGTAGATGTAGACCAGAGTGTAATACGTGCATACCGGGGCTGCTGCAGTGTATGTGATTCACTTGTCACGGTCATCAGCTATCAGATGGTGCTGAGAAGGCCCGTCTGTGTATCCGTCAGTTTCGACTCTGCACGCAATAACTGTGCTGAATTTAGAGGTGAACAAGTGTTTGCAACATTGACTCTACAGGACAACCATTCTCCGAGGACGACTATGTACTCCCGTTGAACGCAATCACAATGAGGCCTGCGGGAAACTGGTTGGACATATCGATGGATTCAGAAAAAAATTTTCACTCTGCAGTGGAGTGTGCGCTGAAATGAAACTTCCTGGCAGGTTAAAACTGTGTGCCGGACCGAAACTCGAACTCGGGACCTTTGGTAGAGCACTTGCCCGCGGAAGGCAAAGGTCCCGAGTTCGAGTCTCGGTCCGGCACACAGTTTTAATCTGCCAGGAAGTTTCATATCGATGGATTGTTGCACTTGATGGTTTTCTGAGCACGACGATGAACTATTGCATCCTCCTGTCCACCACAGTCCCCATATCTCAGTATTATTGGAATTTGTGGTCTAATTTGGAAAGAACGGTGCGTGATCGCTATCCAGATCCATTATCATTACCTGAACTTGCAATTATTTTGCAGGAAGAATAACAGGTTCGCTTGTAAAAATGGTTCAAATGGCTCTGAGCACTATGGGACTTAACAACTATCGTCATCAGTCCCCTAGAACTTAGAACTACTTAAACCCAACTAACCTAAGGACATCACACAACACCCAGTCATCACGAGGCAGAGAAAATCCCTGACCCCGCCGGGAATCGAACCCGGGAACCCGGGCGTGGGAAGCGAGAACGCTACCGCACGACCACGAGCTGCGGACCGCTTGTAAAACATACGCGACTTGTATTTATCGTTTCCAAGACGACAGGAAGCTGTTTTGAATGCCAAAGGGCTTCGTACATCGAATTAGGTACGGTAATATCTTGTGTTTTTTGTTTTCATATTCTCGTCCACGACAACGGCCTTGCCGCTGAGGTAATCCTGATTCCCGTCAGATCACCTACGTTAAGCGCTGTTGGGCTTGGCTAGCACATGGATGGGTGACCGTCCAATCTGCCGAGCGATGCTGACAAGCGGGGTGCTCTCAGCCCTTGAGGCAAATTGAGGAGTTACTTGATTGGGAAGTCGCGGCTCCGGTCACGGAAGTTGTGAACGGCCGGGACGGGGGTGTACTGACCATGTGGTCCTTCATATGCGCATCCAGCGACGCCGATTGGCTAACGACGACACGGCAGTCGGTCAGTACCGTCGGGTATTCCGAGGCCTGTTCGGGTGGAGTTTAGTTTAGTTTAGTTTATGTTTTTGTCCACCCCCCGCAGACTTCAGCGACGGGTAGAGGCACTTGACCCAAACCAGTGTCCTCCCACGCAGTTCCTCTATGTACAGACTCCATGTCAGGCAACTGTCCAACGTCTACATCTACATCTACGTCTACAGCTACGTGATTATTCTACTATTCACAATTTAGTGGACCGAGCGAGGTGGCGCAGTGTTTAGACACTGGACTCGCACTCGGGAGGGCGACGGTTCAATCCAGCGTCCGGCCATCCTGATTTAGGTTTTCCGTGATTTCCCTAAATCACTCCAGGCAAATGCCGGGATGGTTCCTCTGAAAGGGCACAGCCGACTTCCTTCCCCATCCTTCTCTAATCCGATGAGACTGATGACCTCGCTCTCTGGTCTCCTTCCCCAAACAACCCAACCCAACAATTACGTGCCTAGCAGAGGGTTCAATGAACCACCTTCAAGCTGTCTCTCTACCGTTCCACTCTCGAACGGCGCGCGGGAAAAGCGAGCACTTAAATTTTTCTGTGCGAGCCCTCGTTTATCTTATTTTATCGTGATGATTATTTCTCCATATGTAGGTGGGTGTAGGGGTAGCGTCATTGATTCATAATCAAAACGTCTTCGGCCCCGGGTTCGATCCCCGCCACTGCCTAAATTTTGATAAATAATCAGCATTGGTGGCCGAAGACTTCCGGCATAAGAACTCAGCCTCATTCTGCCAACGGCCTTGTCGAAGAGGGCGGAGGAGCGGATAGAGGTTCAAGGGCACTCTCTTGTCCTAGGGGTGGGAAATTACCCCTAAAGGCGGAAGAATCAGCAATGATCAACGACATGAGGATACAGAAGGCAATGGAAACCACTGCATTAAAGACACGTAACGTGTTTCCACAGGACAGGTGGCCTGTATTTGAAGAAGTGTCATGATGATCTCTCCATTGGCAAAAGATTCCGGAATAGTCCCCCATTCGGATCTCCGGGAGGGGACTGCCAAGGGGGAGGTTTCCATGAGAAAAAGATTGAATAATCAACGAAAGGATAACGTTCTACGAGTCGGGGCGTGGAATGTCAGAAGCTTGAACGTGGAAGGGAAACTAGAAAATCTGAAAAGGGAAATGCAAAGGCTCAATCTAGATATAGTAGGGGTCAGTGAAGTGAAGTGGAAGGAAGACAAGGATTTCTGGTCAGATGAGTATCGAGTAATATCAACAGCAGCAGAAAACGGTATAACAGGTGTAGGAATCGTTATGAATTGGAAGGTAGGGCAGAGGGTGTGTTACTGTGAACAGTTCAGTGACCAGGTTGTTCTAATCAGAATCGACAGCAGACCAACACCGACAACGATAGTTCAGGTATACATGCCGACGTCGCAAGCTGAAGATGAACAGATAGAGAAAGTGTATGAGGATATTGAAAGGGTAATGCAGTATGTAAAGGGGGACGAAAATCTAATAGTCATGGGCGACTGGAATGCAGTTGTAGGGGAAGGAGTAGAAGAAAAGGTTACAGGAGAATATGGCCTTGGGATAAGGAATGAAAGAGGAGGAAGACTAATTGAGTTCTGTAACAAGTTTCAGCTAGTAATAGCGAATACCCTGTTCAAGAATCACAAGAGGAGGAGGCATACTTGGAAAAGGCCGGGAGATACGGGAAGATTTCAATTAGATTACATCATGGTCAGACAGAGATTCCGAAATCAGATACTGGATTGTAAGGCGTACCCAGGAGCAGATATAGACTCAGATCACAATTTAATAGTGATGAAGAGTAGGCTGAAGTTCAAGACATTAGTCAGGAAGAATCGATACGCAAACAAGTGGGATACGGAAGTACTAAGGAATGACGAGATACGTTTGAAGTTCTCTAACGCTATAGATACAGCAATAAGGAATAGCACAGTTGGCAGTACAGTTAAAGAGGAATGGACAACTCTAAAAAGGGCCATCACAGAAGTTGGGAAGGAAAACATAGGTACAAAGAAGGTAGCTGCGAAGAAACCATGGGTAACAGAAGAAATACTTCAGTTGATTGATGAAAGGAGGAAGTACAAACATGTTCCGGAAAAATCAGGAATACATAAATACAAGTCGCTGAGGATTGAAATAAATAGGAAGTGCAGGGAAGCTAAGACGAAATAGCTGCAGGAAAAATGTGAAGACATCGAAAAAGATATGATTGTCGGAAGAACAGACTCAGCATACAGGAAAGTCAAAACAACCTTTGGTAACATTAAAAGCAACGGTGGTAACATTAAGAGTGCAACGGGAATTCCACTGTTAAATGCAGAGGAGAGAGCAGATAGGTGGAAAGAATACATTGAAAGCGTCTATGAGGGTGAAGATTTGTCTGATGTGATAGAAGAAGAAACACGAGTCGATTTAGAAGAGATAGGGGATCCAGTATTAGAATCGGAATTTAAAAGAGCTTTGGAGGACTTACGGTCAAATAAGGCAGAAGGGATAGATAACATTCCATCAGAATTTCTAAAATCATTGAGGGAAGTGGCAACAAAACGACTATTCACATTGGTGTGTAGAATATATGAGTCTGGCGATATACCATCTGACTTTCGGAAAAGCATCATCCACACAATTCCGAAGACGGCAAGAGCTGACAAGTGCGAGAATTATCGCACAATCAGCTTAACAGCTCATGCATCGAAGCTGCTTACAAGAATAATATACAGAAGAATGGAAAAGAAAATTGAGAATGCGCTAGGTGACGATCAGTTTGGCTTTAGGAAAAGTAAAGGAACGAGAGAGGCAATTCTGACGTTACGGCTAATAATGGAAGCAAGGCTAAAGAAAAATCAAGACACTTTCATAGGATTTGTCGACCTGCAAATAATCTAAGAGGGCTACTCAGATTGTCTCCTATGTCGTTAATATAGATCAAGAACAATAGAGGGCCTATAACACTTCCTTGGGGAACGCCGGATATTACTTCTGTTTTACTCGATGACTTTCCGTCTATTACTACGAACTGTGACCTTTCTGACAGGAAATCATGAATCCAGTCGCACAACTGAGGCGATATTCCATAGGCACACAGTTTGGGTAGAAGACGCTTGTGAGGAACGATGTCGAAGCCTTCTGAAAATCTAAAAATATGGTGTCAATATGACATCCCCTGTCGATAGCACTCATTACTTCATGAGTATAAAGACCTAGTTGCGTTGCGCAAGAACGATATTTTCTGAATCCGTGCTATGTGTCATTAAATCGTTTTCTTCGAGTTACTTCATAATGTTCGAATACAGTATACGTTCCAAAACCCTACTGCCAATCGACGTTAGTGAGGCCGAGGCAGAGCGTATTGCTCCTGCCCAGTTGTACTGCACCGTTACACACGTGGAATGGCCCTAGGTGGACGCTACTGCTTGTACAGAATTTTCTTACTGACTGAAAGCATGGCTAGATAAAAGAAACCTCTTACACTGCTTACAATGCCTTACTTGAAAAACTGATACAGTATTTTGGATATTGCAGGTCTTCTTTCCCTCAGTAAGTATTTCTTAAGATGAGTTCACCAGACAAAGTACGCAGATGAATCATTGAGCCTTTGCAGATAGCGGAGCGATCGTGTACGTGCTCAACCACGCGTGCGTTGCCTCTACGTGAGCATAAGGCAGTAGCGAACTGTGAGACATTTATGTTTCAAGAGGACATTGTGCGTAACATGGGTAAATGCAAGGGAGCAACAGAATAGCAAAAAGGGGCAATCGTGTTTGGCCGTGCTCATGGCCCTAAGGTGTATCATGTTGGTATATTTGTTGGTATTTCACGGCAAACTGTTCAAAATGTTTACAAGCTGTCTCCCACGCTCTCTCCATCTCCACACCCTCCGCCTCCTTTCCCAACACAACTTCCACTGTCTACCCCTCCCGGATGATGAGCTTCGCCCTGACATCTGCCCTTCCTACCAACTCTAATCCCATCTTCCTGCCTCCTCCTCCAGGCTCCCTCTCCTCCCCCTCCCTTCTCCTGAGCGGCTTCGCCCTCCTACTCCCCACCCCTCTCTCTGTGCTCCCTTCCAGTGTCTCTGCGCTCCCTCCTGCTCTGCCTTCCCTCTTCATCTCCTGCCCCACGTGTCTCCTGTCTCTTCTCTCCTGTCTCTTCGTGTACCTGCTGACGCCCCTACTCTCTTCATCCCGCCGCCTCCCCTGCTGCCCCTTGCTCTCCCCTCCTTTCCCATCCTCTCCGGCCTCTCCCTCGGCAGGTCCCACCTGGCAGTTTTATACTTCACAGTGTATGCCCAAATGGGTTTTAAGTGTGTTGTTCTGGAGTGTTTTTAATACTGTGGCCGACTTTTAAACTGTGCATGTGCATTCAGTGTCTCCTTTGTGTTTTAAGAATCGCCAACTGTGTTTTTTAACTTTATGGTGACTTTTTTAAAAGCCCCCCCCCCCATGAACGTCTCCCTGTCAGTGTATTTTTACCTCCATTATCTCTCCTTACTCTGTTTTATGTTCCCATTTTTTATCGCCTTCTATATGTAGCATTTTATTCTTGTTTTAGTTGTCATGTCACTCTGCTGAAGAGGGGCGGATTGTGCCGCTGACAGCCCTCCCCTGCCCGTATGGGGCAGGGGAATGAAATCACAATAAAGAAAAAAGTGTTTACATGCAGTGGTTAACACACGTGGCCGCGAAACACATCAAAATTGCAGTCACAAAAACAGCCTGAGCGAGACATACTGAAGAGGCGTTTCACTGCTTGTGAATCAAAATCTCTTTCAAACGCGACAGGAATTGCTGCATGTAGTTAATCAAGGCCCATCCACACCTTTTAGCGAGAGAACATTCTGACGAGAACTGCATGCAATGAACATTTGGAGTTGGTCATCTCGCAAGAGACCATTGCTTGCACACGCATATAAAGATATAAAGATATCAGCAAAGTTCATCAGGTTGGAAGAGTATGTGATTGGTATTCTGAACACTCCAGCACCCCATTAGATCTCTATTGGTCTGCATAATTACCTAACTTGAACCCTATAGATAAGTGGTGAGACATTTTTGAACAGAGGCTAAAATGCTGTTATCAGGATCTCTGCAATTTGCTGGAACTGCGCATTCAAATCATCAGATCGGATTAACCTTGATACGACGTACCTACACAATCTTGTGGGATCACGTGCTAACCCAATCCAGGTGGTTGTCAAGCCCAGGGGCGGAATCGCACAGCATTAAGTGGTGCTTGTAAATGATATCTCTTGGGGTGACTAATTTTTGTCCGGTGAGCTTAGGTTTTCTCACTCTGCCTAATAACAGAAATTTTAAATTCTATTTGTCACATATGACGTAAGTAGTCTAGTTGTAAGACGTAATAAGACGTCAATATATCGGCAGCAACCCATTATTCGAGATGAAACAATCCGACAAGCTCCTGCACATTAAACAGAGGTGCAAATGGTTCAAATGGCTCTGAGCACTATGGGACTTAACTTCTGAGGTCATCAGTCCCCTAGAACTTAAAACTACTTAAACCTAACTAACCTAAGGACATCACACACATCCATGCCCGAGGCAGGATTCGAACCTGCGACCGTAGCAGTCGCGCGGTTCCGGACTGAGCGCCTAGAACCGCTAGACCACCGCGGCCGGCTTAAACAGAGGATTGTGCAACACATTCGAGTGGAGTTATTTCGTGTTGAAGGTTCTGACAGAATTCTAAACATTTCGGTGGCTTAACGAATTCATGTAAACTCAGTAACGAAAAAGTTTCCAATAGGTCACAATTTGGTAATGCCCAGCAGATGTATTTACGTAAATTTATCGTTGTTGTGTTGGTGTTCAGTCGACTGGTTTGAAGCAGTTCTCCATGCTAGCCTATCATGTTCAAGCCTCTTCATCTCTGTATAACCATTGCAACATACGTCCATTCGAACCTGCTTATTGTTTTCGAGGCTTGATCTCCACCCCCTCCCTCAACCGCGACTTCAGACGGGAAAGAACTGTAGGGAAACTGGATGGAGGACGAAATGTGACGAATGTAGCTCAGGAGTTTGGTATTGCTCGCAGCGTTGTTCCACGTGCATGTGAAGCGTTCCCAAACACAGGCACTGCTGCCCGAAGGGGACGAAGTGATCAACCACAGTCACCTACTGCCATAGAGTAAATATCTCTGGAGTGAGCATTGCGTTCTGCGTATGTTGTCAACATTAAACCAGGATTGTCACGTGTTTTCGGGACTTCGCTGTGCGTGTGTGCTTTCTGCAGCGTTTGAAGTTTATAATATCAAGAGTTTTTGTTGTGTTTCACCGCTTGTTGATAGTGTAATAGCGAGGGTGAATTACTGTTGTTGCTACGGATCCAAAGAAAAATATGTGAAAAGAGGGATAGTAACTTTTCATGGGTACATACCATGTAGCTCTAATTATAGTTATCATATTAGTAGGAGACACTGTATATGTTTAAAAATTTCGAGACGCCTTATAATTAAGGCTTCATTCTGTAGACCTATTTTTCTACGATTTTATGACTATATAACAGATATTACGGCTCGTACAAAAGCTTACAAACAATCGCTTCCTCTCGTAAATCTGCTAGTGGAACAGGAAAGGGAATGGTTAATTGTTTCAGTAGATACTATCCTCCATGCATTTATCAGTGACTTGTCGATTATGTATATAGATTACTCAGTCTACTATTTATTTAATAAACTGGGAGCAAGTACTTAAAATGCGTTAAATAATAACCTCAAAGTGCCACCAGTAAGAAAAATTGTGCTTTAGGTCGCAAAAACGAGGAAATAAATGCGCAGAAAAACAAGAAAAAAGGACGAATTAGCAGGGATATAATCGCTAATGTGTGGCAAATTCGGTATTTTTCGGACACTTGCAAAAGTACTAGCGTACTGTCAAGTCGTTTTGTAGGGCTATCACTGCAAAAATGTACGTCAGGCTCTGTAATACTATAAAGTGCCGTATCATACCGAAAACTACCAAAAATTGAGTGCATCTGAACTATGACACCTGTCGCAAAGAAGCAGAATGTAATATCACTTGCCCTTAAAAGTTACGCAGCTGGTTTATTCCCGGTATCAAATGGATACTGTTAAAATGTCTGCGCAACATATATAAGTAATCCACGACACGTACGAAAAGAATCCGTCTGTACTAGGGATGTAGTGACATTCTAAATATACAGGGCGCTATAAGGACAAACACACGACGTCCCGAGATCACGTGACCAGGCCGGCAAGGTATGTTGACAACACAAAATCTGTTCTGCGCATGTGAATGCTCACTCCAAAGACATTTACTCTATGCCTGCAGCAGCAGATGATCCATACAGTGTGCAACAGAGAAGAAGAGACCACGTCAAACAGCGGCTGCAATGCCACCACATTTAACAGGACTGCGAGGCACGCAATCTAGCGACGAATGCGTGGGAGTGTCTCTTTGCGCTATCACGAGTATCTTGTGTTCCGTTAATAGCGACGGTGCCAAGAGAGTATGAGCTGGACCAGCGAGGAGTGAGGTCGCGTGCTGTTCTCGAAAGAGAGCGGGTTCACTCTGAGTAGTGAATCTGGACGTATCCTCCTACGGCGAGAAGTGGGAACACGTAATTCGCCAATGACCATTGTCGAAGATGATCGTTACGGTGGTCCACGTGTGGGGAGGCGTAATGTTGTAAGGACGTACTCACCTTCAGTCTTTGAACACAGTACGCTCACTCAGATCCTACATCGACCTGCACCCAACTCCATCGCCAAAGAATCACAGTGCAAAGCGAAGTCCTGCAGAACACAGAACACTTTCAGTACCTTGGCAGCCACCCTTCAACAAATGCAAGTATTGATGCTGAAATACAACATCGCCTCAAATGTACCCGTGCGGCTTTTGGTCGTGTTCGGGTAAGGGTCTTTGCTAACTATAACACGACAGGTAAAATGGTTCAAATGGCTCTAAGCACTACGGGACTTAACTTCGGAGGTCATCAGTCCCCTAGAACTTAGAACTAGTTAAACGTAACTAACCTAAAGACATCACACACATCCATGCCCGACGCAGGATTCGAACCTGCGGCCGCAGCGGTCGCGAGGTTCCAGACTGTAGCGCCTAGAACGGCTCGGCCACTCCGGCCGGCAATCAGCGGTAAAGCCAAGCTCTATGCATACCAGGCTATTGTTATCCCATCTCTCACATATCGGTGCGAAGCATGGACTACTTACAGAAGGCACATACGATGCCTATTAATGTACCATAAGCGCTGCCTGAGAAGGATCATAAATGTGTGATGGCAAGATCGGCGCACTAACATCATCGTTATGGAAGTAAACTCTACGAGCACTGAAGCTATTTTCATTAAGCATCAACCACGCTGGAGGGACGACATTGTTCGTGTGACTGAATCCCGTCTACATAAACAAATTATGTATTCTCAGCTAATGGATGGTCAGAGTAAAACTAGAAAAACCACAGAAACGATACAAAGATTTACTAAAGGACAAGAAGAAAACGTATCAAATTGAAGCTGATAAGTGGAAAGCCACTGCACTCGACCGTCCAGTATGGCGTCTTAGTCCTTGGGCAGGTATTCAGCGCTTCGAGCAACTGAGGCGGAAAACAGAAACTGCCAAGCGCAATGCTAGGAAACAACGCTCCTGAAGATAAGCGACTCTACGCAGCCAGTCCGCACCAGAACAAACGTGTCAGTAGTGTGAAAAAATTTGCAACTCCAGGACTGGCCTCTACAGTTACTTAAGACCACATAGAAACCGAGTTTCGTAGAAGACAATCATACACGTCAGCGAATGATAGTCCGTCATCTTCTCTCCTTCCAGATGCGCGTCTTTTCATGAATGCATTCAGTACTGAATTCATACGCAGATGGAGCAAGTCTCCAGTCCGTTCCCCCGACATAAATTCCCATCGAGCACGTGTGGGATACGGTAGTGACACGTATTGTCGACATATACCAACGACAGAAAATCCAGCGTTTGGCAATCGCGCTAGTGGAGGAAATGAACGCCTTGCTATCAAAACTCCGTATCAGCCCTGTAGCCAGCATAGGAGCTCGTTGCAGAGCACGTGTTGCCGCACGTGGTGACAACACACCATGTTAAGACCGACGTCACGCATTTGTAGTGTCCAAGGGACCGAGTCGCATCACGATGAGGCGAGAGTAATTCTTGTCGTGGAACAAAGGTGTCGTCTCATTGCGTATTTCTTTCAGTTTGTAAGGTGGTCATGTTATTTTAGTTTTTGTATGTTACCGATGTGCACGTCAGAGAGACAGCAAATTACATTACTGTTAAACAATCTTTGGTCTTGAATGAGATTTTTACTCTGCAGCGGACTGTGCGCTGATATGAAACTTCTTGGCAGTTTAAAACTATGCATCGGACCGAGACTCGAACTCGGGACTTTTGCCTTTCGCGGGCAAGTGCTCTACCATCTGAGCTACCCAACCACGACTCACGCCCCGTCCTCTCAGCTTTGGTCTCGTCGTGGCAAAGTCTTCGCCTCTGCGCAGTCTGACTCATTCTTAGTTGAAGTGTGGTTGGTGATGGCAGACGGAGACATTTTGAGTTGAAATGAGGTAGGTGATGGCCGTATTTAGTAGTGTTGTGTGGACTTCTGACTACATCTGTTAGATGAGGAGTGATTGATTGTAAAAGTCAGCAAGGATGAATATGGTGTATATATTGGAAGGCGAAAAAGATATAAATTTTGAATAACGTTATTATTTTCGAAGAGAAGTAGTTTGAGGTAAGACCACAGCACTGCGCATGTAGGACTGATTATTGTCAGCTACACTGAAGATACAAAGAAACTGATACACCTGCCTAATATCATGTAGGGCCCACGCGCGCTGCAGCACGACGTGCCATGGACTCGACTAATGTCTGAAATAGTGCTGGAGGGAATCGACATGATGAATCTTGCAGGGCTTTCCATAAATCAGTAAGAGTACGAGGGGGTGGAAAGCTCTTCTAAACAGCACGTTGCAAAGTATCCCAGATATGCTCAATAATGTTCATGTCTGGGGAGTTTGGTGGCCAGCGCAAGTGTTTAAATACAGAAGAGTGTTTCTGGAGCCACTCTGTAGGAATTCTAGACCCACTCTGTAGGAATTCTAGACGTTTGGGGTGTCGTATTGTCCTGCTGCAATTGAGCAAGTCCATTGGAATGCACAATGGACATGAATAGATGCAGGTGATCAGACAGGATACTTGCTGTTGTGTACATAGTTCCGCATAGTCAGCGCGTACACAACTTTCCCACTAGAGCGCACCCCGCTAAGCACAACAGCGCAGGCGCAGCGCTCGTCCGTCTCCGCACTACGAGATGGCGCTGCCTTAGGGATGGACCAAATTCTGCTTCCGCCGATCCGCGTATCAATATGTAACGCAGCCAATGAGATTGCTGCAAACGTAGAACCTTTTCTCCTCGCGGATCACACTCGCGCAGTGATACATGAACATGTGAGGTATTATAACGAGTGTACAGACCTCCGATCAGTCAGTCTGCATTTGTCTGCACCAGTCTGTACCAGTCTACATTTGTCTGTATCAGTCTATAGTCAAGTTTCAGTCTGCGCCTAATAAGATTACCATATTCCTGTACATAGCCATGAAGATAAATGAATAGACACTTTGTCAAGTATCAGAGATATGTGAGAGTAAGAATAACGTACCAAGCCCAAAGGAACTTCAGATTATCAATTGTAAACAGTATCCAGAATCAAGTTACATAATGTCTATGCTTTTTATTATTTTAATAAATGTGTGTGAAAATTAATCATGTTCTGTTTAAAGTTGGTCACCATCAATCTGCTACTCTAAGCGTGCAAGTGGCATTTCTATCGTTTGACCTAACGGCAGAAGATTAACACGCCACAATAAGACGCGAGACATATTTCTGACACTCGCATACTTCATTAGAGCGACAAGTCAAATAATCTGATGGTGTGTGTACCGAAGGTCTTACAGTACGCAGACCACACTTATATACATGTCATCTACCAGAGTCGTATCTAGACGTATCAGGGGTTCCATATCACTCTAACTGCACACGCCCCACACCATTACAGAGCCTCCACCAGCTGGAAAAGTCCCCTGCTGACATGCAGGGTCCGTGGATTCATGAGGTTGTCTCCATACCCGTACACATCTACCCGCTCGATACAATTTGAAACGAGATTCTTCCGACCAGGCATCAACAGTCAAATGTCGGTGTTGACGGGCCCACACAAGGCGTGAAGCTTTGTGTCGTGCAGTCATCAAGGCTACATGAGTGAGCCTTCGGCTCCGAAAACCCATATTGATGATGTTTCGTTGAATGGTTCGCACGCTGAACCTTGTTGATGGCCCTGTATTGAAATCTGCAGCAATTTGTGAAAGGGTTGCACCTCTGTCACGTTGAACGATTGTCTTCATTCGTCGTTGGTCCCGTTCTTGCAGGATCTTTTTCTGACCGCAGCGATGTCGGAGATTTGATATTTTACCGGATTCCTGATATTCACGGTACACTCGTCAAATGGTCGTACGGGAAAAATCCCCACTTTATCGCTCGTGCGCCGACTACAACACCACGTTCAACCTCACTTAAATCTTGATAAACTGCCGTTGTAGCAGCAGTAACCGATCTAATAACTGCGCCAGTCTACTGTTTATAGTTATCCATTATCACATTTCACAGTTTGAAAATAGTTTGGAAATTTTATTTAGAAATAGAAATCTAGGTTAGCCGCTGCCTGCTTGCTGTTAGGCTTTGGAGAAATCTGCAACAGTGTTGTCGAGACGCGAGGTAAGTGGAGATTTTGATTAGAGTCAGATTATTGTTTTACGTCAGCTGCGTATTTAATATAAACACAAGTTGGATTCTGATCAGTTACGGTTCATGTCAGAATTAGGTTTTCTTTAGTTAAATGTTAGCACACAAGTTTAAGTTGGACAACAATTTATGGGGACATAGTTTTGTTAATAATTAGACTTGAGAGTGAGAGGTACAGTTGGATTAAATTTCATACAGAAACAAATATAGTGGGGAGAGTACAAGTTGGCTTCTGTACTACTCCGTACTGTTTCTACGTGTGGTCCAAGTTACTTCCCGCTACACTACTGGCCATTAAAACTGCTACACCACGAAGATGACTGGCTACATACGGGAAATTTAACCGACAGGAAGAAGATGCTGTAATATGCAAATGATTAGCTTTTCAGAGCGTTCACACAAGGTTGGCGCCGGTGGCGACACCTACAACGTGCTGACATGAGGAAAGTTTCCAACCGATCTCTCATACACAAACAGCAGTTGACCGGCGTTGCCTGGTGAAATGTTGTTGTGATGCCTCGTGTAAGGAGGAGAAATGCGTGCCATAATTTCCGACTTTGATAAAGGTCGGATTGTACCCTATCGCGATTACGGTTTATCGTATCGCGACATTGCTGCCCGCGTTGGTCGAGATCCAATGACTGTTCGCAGAATATGGAATCGGTGGGTTCAGGAGGGTAATACGGAATGCCGTGCTGGATCCCAACGGCCTCATATCACTAGCAGTCGAGATGACAGGCATCTTATCCGCATGGCTGTAACGAATCGTGCAGCCACGTCTCGATCCCTGAGTCAACAGATGGGGACGTTTGCAAGACAACAACCATCTGCACGAACAGTTCGACGACGCTTGCAGCAGCATGGACTATCAGCTCGGAGATCGTGGCTGCGGTTACCCTTGACGCTGCATCACAGACAGGAGCGCCTGCGACGGTGTACTCGACGACGAACCTGGGTGCACGAATGGCAAAACGTCATTTTTTCGGATGAATCAAGGTTCTGTTTACAGCATCATGAAAGGTCGCTTCTGTGTTTGGCGACATCGCGGTGAACACACATTGGAAGCGTGTATTCGTCATCGCCGTACTGGCGTATCACCCGGTGTGATGGTATGGGGTGCCATTGGTTACGTGTCGCGGTCACCTCTTGTTCGTATTGACGGCACTTTGAACAGTGGACGTTACATTTCAGATGTGTTACGACCCGTGGCTCTACCCCTCATTCGATCCCTGTGTAACCCTACATTTCAGCAGGATAATGCACGACCGCATGTTGCAGGTCCTGTACAGGCCTTTCTGGATACAGAAAATGTTCCACTGCTGCCCTGGCCAGCTCATTCTCCAGATCTCTCACCAACTGAAAGCGTCTGGTCAATGGTGGCCGAGCAACTGGCTCGACACAATACGCCAGTCACTCTCTTGATGAACTGTGGTTTCGTGTTGAAGCTGCATGGGCAGCTGTACCTGTACAGGCCATCCAGGCTCTGTTTGACTCAATGCCCAGGCTTATCAAGGCCGTTATTACGACCAGAGGTGGTTGTTCTGCGTACTGATTTCTCAGGATCTATGCACCCAAATTGCGTGAAAATGTAATCACATGTCAGTTCTAGTATAATATATTTGTCCAATGAATACCCGTTTATCATCTGCATTTCTTCTTGGTGTAGCAATTTTAATGGCCAGTAGTGTATTTTACTTGGCAGTGACACATCGAGCGGAAGTTACTTTCGTCCTTGAGTATTGCACGTGCGTGAACACGAGTACGGTAAGTGTGAGAAGAGCAGAAGCAGGCGCTCACTGGCGTTATGCCAAGACACGGCGCCACCGGAGACGCGTCTGTCGAACACGGAAGCCATCAGCGCCCCTCCCTATTGGCTGGGCTCGGGTCGGCCCGTCACGAGCCGGTGACAGGCGAGTCCCCCTGGTCCGGGGTGGCTGGGACCACCCCACACCGCCCCACCCCACACCACGCTACGCCACGGCACACGCCTGGCGCAGCCCGGACCCGCTATCGATCGCTCTCGCCGTCGCTCCCTGCTGCAGACTAGCCTCACACTTCGCTCAGCCAATCACCTCGCACACACACACACACACACACACACACACACACACACTGTTAATGTGTAGCTATGAAACCTAAAGGGTATCTTGTCGTGGTTCATCATGGATATTAGCTGTGGGGTTTATGCCTATGTGTGTGTTGCTGTGGTGTGCACGCATGTGTGTGTGTGTGTGTGTGTGTGTGTGTGTGTGTGTGTGTGTGTTCGTCGTCGTCGTGCCATACTGCAAAGCTGATGTGGTTCAAATGGCTCTGAGCACTATGGGACTTAACATCTTAGGTCATCAGTCCCCTAGAACTTAGAACTACTTAAGGGGCTCCGGAACGCCCTATACTTGCAATGTTAAAATAACGTTTATAAATTACATCTTTCCTCACAAAGTATTTGAGGTAGGAAGTTGAACTTTTTACAGATTATTTATTGGAATATGGGCTACAACTTAACACAGGGATTTTGCAAAATTTTAGTTCAGTTATTAAAGATGATTTTTTTCAATTGTAATGAAAATTCACAACATTTTTTTGCAATTTTTTATTTAGACATTCAAAAATATACAGTTTTTTGGAAAAAGGCTGTGTTAAATTATGCAGAAGGTACTGTGTAACATTTACTGAAAGTTTGAAACAAATATGTTTGGAAGATCCTTAGAAAACATGTAATTAATATGAGAAAATAAAAGTTTTGGGAATCGAGCGACAAAGATTGGATTAACTTTTTAGTGCATTCCAGGTCCATAGGATGGATTATCTTCATCCTCTGCAAACTCCTCCTCCAGCTTCCTCTCGTTCCTCCTCCTGTTTACTCTTACTTGAATTTCTAGACTCTTTACAGCCCTGTCTGCAGCCCGAAGGCGTTCCTTGTCTAAAGCAAGCATCGCTCGTTGTTGTGTTCGTAGATTTTGCTATCATTTTCTTCAGTTGCAGTTACTGCAACACTGTTCCAAAAGGAGGTCATGTATGAACACTTATCACATTTCAGTTGTATTTCACTAGCAAGTCCTACGTGCTTTATTATGGAGAGTTCCAGACCAACTTCACTACAATGAATACATCTTACACAGTTTGAAAAAATTCCTTTGAGAACCGACATATCAAATATTTCATTCACATCCGATTCGCCCATAAAACATTCATAGTTTTCACTCATTGAACCAAGCTTCTTCTGTGAAGTATTTTCTTTCCCACTTTGACTGCTATGGGCAGGTGTACTTGAGAGGTTAGGTTCACTCACTTGGTTATCGTCTTTATTGTTTACAGTAATAACACATACCTTTGGCTTTCCAACATTTCTCCTTTTCTTAAAAGCCTTCAGAGGATTTCTAATAACTTTACTATTACTCATTATTATACTTCAACAAAACAGAGACTCAAGATACAGAATTAATTACGAATATTTTCGAGATAACGACAGAGTAAATAAACATGAAACAGTCGACAATCACACCAGCGATATATATTGAACCATCACAGGTTAGCCACAACACATACTTTATCTCACATCACTAAAATGTACCTGATGAACACGGACGTTAATAATAACACCATTTGACAGCAGTTTAACAGCGCCACAGTGGGTCACGCCCATGTAGAACACATTTTAAAAAAACTTAAAAATAGTTGTAGTCTTCGGAATTGAATAAATTATATATCTATTAAAAGGTAATAGTCTGCAGATTCAGAAAACGCAAAAAAGTAAAAATTGAACTTTTCATGATTTTGAGCCTTTCCGGAGCCCCTTAAACCTAACTAACCTAAGGACATCACATACATTCATGCCCGAGGCAGGATTCGAATCTGCGACCGTAACGGTCGGGCTGTTCCAGACAGAAGCGCCTAGAACCGCTCAGCCACAGCGGTTGGCCAATTAAATTTCCAAACAGCTTCTTTATACGGTGTGCTACTCGCTTGTTATTGGTAGAACACGAGAAACTGCACGACTACATTCCACTTTAGAGTCGCAAATAATTTCTATTCTTCAACAAATTAATGAATTGCCTATTTCTGCAATTACAGTCACACTGTTCTCAGCTGCACGTCCATAGAAGCATACTTGCTAATAAATTCTTAACCTGATAACGACTGCGGCAGACAACATGTCTGTACTCCGAGGCTGCCGAACCAGCTCTGATCTTACAGCCGAACCACTTCGCCCGCCATCCAAGTTGGGCGCGATCCGCAGATCTCCGAAGTGCTTCGTCTGCCTTTTCGTTTCGCAGTTGTTTATTATTGTGCTGGTTATTAATACTTGTGAAATGATGGAATTATAGCACGCTGTTGAGAGATGCTCCAGTTTGAAATGCAAGCAAATACGCTGTTTAGCTTGTCTAATATTAATAACAGAAGATTGTCATTTTGGCGCGCAACTACCGAAGGCAGCAGCCAATCGCGGATAAGGACCACAATTTAAACGGTCTTTCTCACAATACCGTCCCGAACAAACCATCTGTCATCGTCACCTCACACCAGATTACGTCGTCTTGCACTTCTGCCTTCTGAACTGCTCTAAGAAGAGCTTCTTGTACCTAAATATGATCACAGAAGTAACACTTCACGCTGTCGTCTACCACTAAGTGGTCACTTAAAGCCAACCATTGATTTTAAGTGCACTCGTTGAGCACTGGATGACGAACGACTGTGAGGCATGCGGTAGAACAGAGATAGATGGCCATGATATTTTTCACATCCCAGTATCAAACCTTAGCAGACAAAAAGCACTGGAAAACGGACATATATTGCTTTACATTTTCATGTAGAACAAAATAAGACGTCGTTCACGAAATCAGACCAAATTTCAAACTACGATTTCCAGAATGAAATTTTCAGTCTGCAGAGGAGTGTGCGCTGATATGAAACTTCCTGGCAGATTAAAACTGTGTTTCGGACGGAGACCCGAACTCGGGACCTTTGCCTTCAGCGGGCAAGTGCTATACTGATCGAGCTACTCAAGCACGAGTCACGACCTTCCTCACAGCTTCAATTCTGCCAGTATCCTGCGAACCTTGCAGAACTAGCACTCCTGGAAGAAAGGATATTGCGGAGACATGGCTTTGCCACAGCGTGGGGGATGTTTCCAGAACGAGATTTTCACTCTGCAGCGGAGTGTGCGCTGATATGAAACTTTCTCGCAGGTTAAAACTGTGTGCCGGACCGACACTCGAACTCGGGACCTTCGCCTTTCGGGGGGAAGTGCTCTACCAACTGGCGGAAGTGAAACTGTGAGGACCGGTCGTGGGTGGTACTTGGGTAGCTCGGTTTGTGCTGGCACAGTAGCTTAGCGTGTTCGGTCAGAAGGTCAGCTGCCCTCTGTGATAAACAAAAACTGAGTGAATGTATCGACGATGTACTTGAACGGGTTTTATGGGACGTCCGCCCCGAACCAATCCAACGAACAATATCGAACAAATTAAGATTTTAAAAAAAGTTGGTAGAGCACTTGCCGCGAAAGGTAAAGGTCCGGAGTTCGAGTCCTGGTCCGGCACACTGTTTTAATCTGCCAGGAAGTAACTACGACTTCTTTTAATTGTGTGATACTTGGCCATCTCAGTGTTGGCCAGACACGCAAGGGATAGGGGGACAGCTGGCAAAACACTTTAAAAACAAAGAGGAAATCTTATTGAAAGAGTATCCAGAAATCTTAACATGTTTTTGTTGAACTTCTTGTTACAGAGATATTTTGTAGATAAAAAATAATAAATCACACAAGCCGGTCCTCATTGGTTAAATTGAAACAGAAAACTTGTGTCCATATTAGTTTTTGAATAACAACCAGTGTTTGCTCTACGGTTTTCCTTGTTATATTAAACTGCATAGAACCTTTTCTTACTGTGTAACTACCAATTTTTTACTTTATTAATATCAATTTCAACTCTTGTCTCTATCAGTCTTTAGTAGAACCAGTCTCAAGAACGTACTTAATTGGCACCTGTAAAAAATGATTTTGTCAAAACCAAAAAATACATAAAGTTTTGCGAGGTCGCTAACTATCCGAAAGATGGTATGGCCATCTCTCCCAGTAGGGTGGGAGAGAAACAATGTGTCGGTATGAAGCTAGACTTATACAGTCCTGAAATATGAGTTTCCGTAATTATTCAGTCTAACTTACGAGAAAATGGAAAAGTATTGACATACTATATGATGTTAAGATATATTAAAAACTAAAATCATGAAAAATACTTACTTTTTGTTGAAATAAAGAGTCGAGGGAAGCATCAACATGTCACTCGCGACGAAGACTCGCTGTCAACCAACGGGCAGCCCTGTAAAGGCGGTAATTGAACCACAGCCGTTGGCCATATCCCCCGTATGGCTATCTGTCCCTGTTTTATCCTAATTCTGTTCAACATTTCGTAAATCCGAGCTCGATTGCGCAGACTCGATCTGTTCCTAATCTGTTGCTTCAAAAGAAAACTTCTTTGTAATAAAATTTATTCTAAAGTTACACAACAGGCACTTTGCACTGTTACATAACATTGCTTCAAATTCTAGGTCTATATTCCTGCTAGTCATTTTATTTATTTTTAAAAAATCAGCTCTCCTTCTTCTTTTTTTTCTTCGTCTCTGGCACTACAGATCTTGATGGGCTTTAGCCTGGTCTGATATCTGCCGCCATACATCTCTGTTCTCTGCTTTTCCCTTCCATCCTCGGATCTCCTTGTTGGAAAGGACAGCCAACACATGGTCCAGCCACTTAGGTCTTGGTCGGCCCTTCCTTCTGGTCGAACATAATCGCCTTTCATTATTCGTTTGGTCACCCTGTCATCTACCATCCCACCCCATCTGTCCTAATCAGCACATTCTTTGAGATTTAATAAGTCCTACTGCATCTTTCGCTTGTATAAACTCGTGTATTTCATTTTTGTACCGTACTCACCAACCCTCTGTGTCAATCACAGGTCCATAAATTTTTCAGGATTTTTCTCTCAAATGCTCTTAGGTTCTTCATACCTGCTTCTGTCACCGTCCATGTTTCTGACCTACACGTAACAACTGGTCGTACTGGTCGTACTGTTAACTTGCTTTTTCTTACAATTAGAGCATTCTTAAATACCTACAAGTTCGCATAATAGGCTCTGTTTCCTGCTTGTATCCTTTCTCTAATATACAGGTTGTTAGGGGTATAAGTGCAGATACTTTTATTGGTGACTGAGAACAGTGTACTGAACAACATTACATCAGTATATATTCATTTATAGACTAATGATTGTAGCTATTAGGAATAGTACGTTTTTAGATTGGTTAGTACCTCCAAGTACCTTAATGGTTATTTTCCCATGGGCAGCACGTTAGGTGTTCAAGTGTGGATGTGTGGACGCAAAACTGTTAGTCTATGCTGGTAAGCGTAGTCCAATTTATGGTACAGTTACGACCATGCAGAAAACATCAGGCAGTAAATTACTTGGCGCGTTTGCGGGCAGACTGTTAGACGCAGAGAAAAAACAACTAACACACTGAAGCGAGTACACATTAACTTACCAATACACTTATGCTCCGAAAAATCCTTATAGTCTCATGTTATAATCGCTGGTTAAACGGACACCCAGGTAATGAAAGCAGGTAGCAGTCTCAAAACAATCATTAGAAGCCTTCGCGTTATGTAGTGTTCTTATAGCCTTTGAATTGCACTTCACTTATATCGTATATTTCTCTACCGCTGTTTGCGTGTCGTACCACAATTGCGGTATCATCAGCATATGCGCAATTATTGCGTTTGATTAGAGGATTCTGAAACTGACATTCAGGTTTAGCTAGGTAAAGTATTACGAGAGTTATCGGTGATGTACGAGGGCTATGCCGAAAGTTTTTAACAGAATGTGTGGGAAAAAATTTATTTGCAAAAAAACGTTTACAACTTTTCAAAATACTCTCCATTAGCATGCATACATTTTTCCATTCTCCGAAACCACTTAGAAAATGTGTCAGTCCAAGCTTCTTTTGGGATGTTCACTCTAGTACCCTGCAATGGCCTCTTCTTCTGATGAAAACCACTGCCCTCGAATTTTTTCCTTAGTCTTAGGGAACAGAAAGAAGTCACAGGGGGCCAGGTCAGGTGAATAGGGGGGATGGGGTAACACTCGCACTTTTTCCTTCTACAGAAAGTCCATCGTTCTGGCAGCTCTGTGCGCAGATGCATTGTCGAGATGCAGCAGAAGGTGCCCACTCTTGGAGTTTGGATGCTGTGACTTCTATGTGGCGATGACTTTTGGAAGACAATCGTTCACGTACCATTCAGCATTGACTGTACGACGTGTGTCCAAGGTCACAGAGGTGAGATGTCCGATCTTTGTGAAAAAGGTTGCCACCATCTTTTTTCCAGAGCTCCGACTTCGTCGAACTTTTGTGGATGGTTGCTCCCCTGGAAAACACCACACAGAAGACTTGTCTCTTCGTTTCAGGGTCATAATGGTAGACCCACGTTTCACCACCTATGACGATATTGTAGGTGTCTTGGGATTTCCCTCCATTGAATTTTTCGTGCATGAAACGACACCAGTCCACTCTCGCCTCCTTTTGGCTTTCTGTCAGGGAATGTGGCACCCAACGGGCACATCTCTTAGTAAGGCCTAAGTGACTATGAACGATGGTCTGTGCTGCTGTTGATCCAATATTTAGGGTCCCTTCAATGTTGCAAAATGTAAGATGTGAATCTTCTTTTATCATTTTCCTCACAGCATCAATGTTTTCAGGAGTCACAGCTGTTGCTGGCCGACCGGGACTCCTCGAAAACTCGCGAAACCAATTGGTTGCTTAGGCTGCCTTTAACAACACAACACAAACGGCTGCAATTGGAATGGTGCCGTGACGGGGGAGCATGGATTGTCGTGAATGGCGTCGCATTGTGTTCAGCGATGAATCGCGGTTCTGCACCGCCCTGGATGACCATCGTCGCCAAGTATGGTAGCGACCTGGGGAGAAGTCACCTTCTTCCAATGTTTCAGAGAGGCGCAAAATGGTGATACTCCTGGCGTCGTGGTGAGTAGAGCCATCGGTGGCTGACGGAACTCTGATGGCACAGTGGTACCTCACGGGCGTCCTGCATTTTCTTGCTGCCTCTCGTGTGACAGTGTGGTATTGCCATTTTTCAACAGGACAATGCTCGTTCACACATGACGTAGCGCCTCTATGAACTGAATGTACGATGTTGAGGTACTGCCGGGGCTAGCGAGATTCCCAGATTTGTCCCTGACAGAAAATGTGTGGCACCAGCTAGGCTGGCTGGCTCTGAGCACTATGGGACTTAACATCTATGGTCATCAGTCCCCTAGAACTTAGAACTACTTAAACCTAACTAACCTAAGGACATCACACAACACCCAGCCATCACGAGGCAGAGAAAATCCCTGACCCTGCCGGGAATCGAACCCGGGAACCCGGGCGTGGGAAGCGAGAACGCTACCGCACGACCACGAGACACCAGCTAGGAAGTCAACTCAGTACCAGTGTCATTATCCAGGATGTAAAGGACGAGTTACATCAGTTGTGGGCCATCTTGCCTCAGGAGAAGATTTCGAGTAAGATTTAGACCGTAAATTCATGGTTTTGTCGAATGGAGTAGATTGGTTCCTATCTGTTGTTGGTAATGATTGCTAGATCATCTGAAAAAATGAATCCAGATGAGTTTTAGTCTCATATAACGTAGCAGTACTTATTTCACTACGTCTACACAGATTTGAATTACCTTCTCCAACACAGACGTTTGTTTAGGGAAGTGTTAGTATTTTGTTTACGAATTTTTGGCTCGGTTCATTAATTTCTACTTATTCTGGATTGGATCTTTGAATTAAAACTTTACTTCACTTTCACATGTGATGATCGGAGTCAGTTATTTTATTTTTGCTTTTGATCTGTTATTTCTTTTTCATTATCCTTGGAAGTTGTCTGTGATCTATTTGTAATTCTCCTAAATAACTGTTTAGATACCTAAAAACTCGTTTCGTTTACGAAAGTGCCAAAACAACTGTTAGACAATTGTTAATTGAAAGTTAATCTCCATCACCTCAACTATTTGTTTGTTAATGTGATCTAAGAATATTGCAACATGGCTTTTGAATGTCTTTTCATCTCCTAACTACACATTGAAGTCTCCCCGAAAATATTTGTATGATGATGTAGAAATTTGGCGAAGAATTCTTGTGATAATCCTCAAAAGTACTCTACGTTTTTAAGATCTTTTGATTGTAGCGTATTGGACTTCAATTAGTGACTTGGCTATATTGTCTGATTTCTTTGGTAAAAATGCTGACAGTCTTTCGCAAAGCTTTCTGAAGTTCAGTACTAAATTGCTCTGGTAGCAAACACTGTGTCAAAGTACAGTGGTTTCTAGCCAGTTTAAGTTTTAAGATTATGTAGTTTTATCAGAATATCTTGTTTTTGATTTGCTGGAGTCTGGATGTTGTAAGATGTCATGGTCTCCTGACCTACATTGCTTACGCATTCCACCCTCACAATCATATTCCGCACATCAAGATGCTTCATTCGAACTCAAACTCGATAAGATAAAGTCAATGTTGTATGAATTCATGTAAATGATATGCAAATAACAAGTAAATCGCAAATGCGCAACGTGGTTGAAATACTGGAGGCTGGCGTACACACACACATTCAAGACACGACGGTCAAAAAAGCTTTTAGTTCAGGGGAGGCACACTGCACGCCAGGAGGCCGGTCCCTTCAGAGGACGAGTCAACCCATCTACATCAGCCGGCGACCGCCCGTAGAGCAGACAGCGTTTTCTCAAGTGAAAGGGAGAACAGCCCCATGTTCGGCTTAAAAGCAAATTCCGCTACATTGTGTGGGAGCGCCCAGCCTACGCATACTTTACAAACATAGCATGTTGTTTCAGAGGTTTCCACTGGGAGACAACAAACGTCAAACGCCCGTGCTACAGATTTCCGGATTGGTCGCCTTAAACAAAACGTCATTCTCCCATTTTAGAAGAGCAATGCTGATTGGCAGACGATATTCCTGACACCTTTAGCTGAAGGAGTAATGGAAGACACCAAAAGATATACCCCTTCACGTCTGGCGTGGAGAGGGGCCGTTCCATTGTCGCTCTTGGAGCGAGAACACGTAACGAGAGCATGTGCGCTCGTACGTGTACTCAAAGAGCGAGGAACAAGTCTCTCCTCAGTACTTCACTGGGAGAGCACCTCTGTCGAGAGTGAATCGGAGTGCGACTCTATATTGAGTCCTTGCGATTAAGCGTTGTTCACTGTGTTGGCCGCCACACGTATTGTGCGTTGTGAACGGACAGAGTTATAGTTAAACGCCTACGGGCGAATTTTTGAGTGGCATTGCGGTGGACTGGACTGGTTATCTGACCGGTGTACCACGCCAATAGTTAGACTAGGGGCGAACAGGAGTCCTTGACTTCATCAAGGCATAGGGAGAGTTTGATTGGTGAAGGTCAATCCAGATTGAACGAGAGTTATCTTGTCTGTCTGCAGCGAGTGGTGCAGACAGCAGTCATCACAGCTTATGGTATTGTGAGCTACAGCTCTTGTGAGCCCCATATTTCCTCCACAACAGTACACTTCACTGCATTTTGCACACGACAACCTTGACCATACCTAGGAACATTCTAACAGATAATTATTCAAGTTGAGTAGGCATGGTTCTCAGCCATTCTGCCAAGTCAATAATAATCTTAAACTTTGTATAGAAATTTCATTAGCGAATCCTATCCTTAAGAGGTAACTTCACATTCCGGAAAGAACCTGGAAATAACTTGTTCAGTGGATAACTAAAAGTGCCATTGTGATTTCTCAGAATTTTTGCAAAAAAAATAGTAATTTTCGTTAGTTTCATGTTTTTCTTACACTAACTACCACTGCTCCAGTACCCAAGTATCCCACTACTTACGTAAGAAATTTTGTGAATTTTTGTGTCATTTCCTTACAGCGGATGACTCCAGAAGATATTCATTGCTTAAAGTTTTTCAGGCATTTCTCTTTAGAACGTTAGGAGCGTCTGTCTGACTTCTGTAGTAGTGTGGGGGTGGAAATTCCATCTTGCAGGAGCCACAGGGTAAAGGGTAAATCTCAGATTAATCCATTACGCAGAATGACAGAATAGCACCCACACGTCGCTCACAATGTCAAACATGACTTTTTACAATTTTGCGAGAGTGATTGTGTTTAAGGAACCAACGAATGTTTGCAAGTCGACTGGTGAGATTGGAAAAGCTCTGATATTTCGCCGTGTGAAGCTCTTGATCCCCAACAACTAATAACCGAAGCACACTAGTTCATCATTCATGGGTTGAGGCAACCGCTTTATTGTCAGACGTATCTGTCCCACTAGTAAACTGCAAGTGGTGGGGAAATCGATTATAGTCGATCCGATTCTCACACCTGAAGAATAAACTGCATCACGTTGTTGTCGAGCTTTTGTTTTACGCCTTCTCTATAAGCCGGCTCCCCCACTGAGTCCTCACTTGGAACCGGCAACCAAAAACAATTAGGTTTTCCCATTCAGGCAGTAGCTACTGCAGGTATAATGCATTGATGTAAGTTGGAGCTTGTAATAAATCCATGGTCAAAAGTAAATCACGTCACGTCAAAGTTCCTTTTGACGTGTCTTGCCAGACAGGTTGGAGTTGTGGCATTTCACTTTTAATCTTCAATTTCTCCACATTTAATAAAGATGACTATTTCACACGCCATGCTCGATAATTCCTTTGTAAGCCAGGCTATGGGACAGCTGACAATTCTTGTACTGTTGCATGTACTGTTCTCACTGTAATACCTACCGTACAATTGCATATCACGTGCAAGTGATGCAAGTTTTACTAATGATACTGGCCATTTTCCTTCTTTATTAACGTCATCTTACGAGATTATGCTGTGGGGAAGGCTAACCAAAGACTGCGTTTTATTGGTAGGACACTTAGAAAATGTGACAGACCTACTAAGGAGACTGCCTACACTACGCTTGTCCGTCCTCTTTTAGAATACTACTGCGCGGTGTGGGATCCTTACCAGACAGGACTGACGGAGTACATCGACAAAGTTCAGAGAAAGGCAGCACGTTTTGCATTATCGCGAAATACGGGGGAGAGTGTCACAGTAATGATACAGGATCTGGGCTGGACATCATTAAAAGAAAGGCGTTTTTCTTTGCGACGGAATCTTCTCACGAAATTCCAATCACCAACTTTCTCCTCCGAATTCGAAAATATTTTGTTGACACCGACCTTCATAGGGAGGAATGATCACCACGATAAAACAAGGGAAATCAGAGCTCTTACGGAAAGATATAGGTGTTCGTTCTTTCCGCGCGCTATACGAGATTGGAATAATAGAGAATTGTGAAGGTGATTCGATGAACCATCTGACAGGCACTTGTGATTTGGTTCAAATGACTGTGAGCACTATGGGACTTAACATCTGAGGCCATCAGTCCCCTAGAACGTAGAACTATTAAACCTAACTAACCTAAGGACATCACACACATCCATGCCCGAGGCAGGATTCGAACCTGCGACCGTAACGGTCGCGCGGCCTCATACTGAAGCGCCTAGAACCGCTCTGCCACAAAGGCCGGCTAAATGTAATTTACAGAGTATCCATGTAGATGTAGATGTAGATTATGGTTTACAACCTGGCTCGCTGAAGATGAAGTTTTTAACTGCATACTGTCATAGCCTTCTTGGTCCGCGGTACGAATGTATTTCATTCCATGATTACACTTAACGATGCAGTTTTCAATACTTGTTCACCGCTTGTTTACGATTTGAACGATCTTAAGATCATAGTAGAAAACCGAAACTAGTTATCGTGGTGTAATTGTGTACTGAAAATTGCTTTCAATGCATAAAAAGTTTTTTACAATAATAAGTTAGTAAATTAAATGTTGATTCGATATGAAATCATGTGACCCTTATTTACACTGTTCTTGGTTTTCTTGAATCTTTTTGCACGAAAAGCGGTTGCCGAAATCTTTTCCAGTCGCTGTACTTACGAGGATCTCTGTCGGCTAACAATTTTGCTGCCTACCGTACTACGGAGAATCAACGAAGCACACCGAAAGTGTTGGGAGAGCGTGCGAGGCCCTGCGCGACGTGCGTTTGCTGTTCCACTCGTCAGATTGTGTACACGGAGGGAGTACTTACGTAACGAGGTGGCGACGATTCTGCACTTAGCTAGGAACGCTATCCTTGTCTGCCTACCACAAGAAACTAACTCACCAGCTCAGTCACGGTCTGCACTTCACGTTCCGGTCAATTAGTTGGTTTCATCTGCCATGGATCATTTGTACGTTTAATCGTAATGATACGAAACGAGTCATTTTGCATTCGGATCAAACATCCATAACGAAGTGTTTTTATATACAGATGTGACTTATCAATTCCTACACATAAATTTCTACATACTACATAAATAACAGGTCTTCCTCGGAATAGGAGTTGTCACCGTGAAACCATTCAGTGTGTTTCCTCCAGTCTAACTTTGCCATCTGCAAGTCATTTAATATCATTGGGTAAGAGGTCAATAATTTTGGTGGCAAAATTGCGCAGAGCTTTTTCTTCTGGTATAGTACTGAACTGTATTATGTTATTTACAGCGAACCTCATGAGAGAATAAATATACTGTGAAACTGCAGTGAAAATGTCTGACTCCTTACACAAATATGTACAAGATAATTGCGGGTGAGCACCACATATGGTTGTTGAAGCTCAGTTTTGGGCAATAATATTTCTTTTTTGAAGGTGAGTTACTCCAGTACATTATTCCATACGACATTACTGAACGAAAATTCGCAGAATATTTTCACTTATTAATTTCTCTCCCGTGAAGATTCTGAGTGATTCGAAGTGCACCTGCGCCTGAACTGAACTGTTTTAAGAGCTCGGAAATGTGTTTCTCCCAGTTTCAATAATCAGTTTTTGAATTTTCGTCCTGGTTATTATTTCTTCACCATGGGCTACATCTGTCATTGCTGCAATACTTCTAGTTGTGTTTTTTGAAACTGAAAGTAAGACCAATTGCGGAAAACCACTTAATAATTATTTTAAGAATATTTTTTACCATTTGTTCTGTTGCTGTCTGTTTGTTTATGTCGATTACAACATCAGTCATCTGCAAAAGTAGCTACTTCTGGTAGACAACCATTTTGCCTCTAGATGAACTACTCCTCCAGTTGTGCGAAAATCTTCGAATAAAACTGAAGAAAGTCTACAGCTTACACCAAGCTATCGAACGGTCTCATATCATGGATATATTAAATGGGCCGACGAAACTCGTCCGTTTCCAAAGGTTCTTGTACCTGAGTGTATTCTAGAGGAACATGATTAGGAACGACTACCACGGAGTGTTAGCATCCCGTTTTGCCTGATGACGGTAGCGACGTGTCTGTGGCACAGACTCTACAAGACAGCAAAGCATTCGGGTGTCATTCCGATGCATAAACGCTTAACGATGGCACATAACCAACAGAGCGATGTTAAAAGCGCTCACGTACCCCTCGATGGTGTCGCACGTATTGTCATGGCTTACGACAACAGCCACCCCTGTTGACTTGGGAGAAGTCGAGAGGCGAAACTAGAAGAGCCAGTGGATACGGCTACGGAAATAGCGAAAGCGCAGACGTTCTCGCTGCTGGTCTCTCACACCTAGAACTCGATGGTCTGATCGATGGACGGTCGCCGCCGAAGGCAGCTGCCACCTCTGAGGTTTCCGCTGACGCTGTTACATAAACAAAGAGAGCTTCATCACAGATTAAAGAGAAGTCAAAACCTTGCCGACATACAAAACCTGAACGAAACGAAAACGGGCGTGCGGAAAGAAACGTTCAGAGATTGAAAGTAAAATTTTGTCAACCTATCTGAATAAAAACATCAAGAGATTCTGGCGCTACGTAGAATCAGCAAGTGGTTCGAACTCCTCTGATCATTTATTCAAAAAAATGGCTCTGAGTACTATGGGACTTATCTTCTGCGTTCATCAGTCCCCTAGAACTTAGACCTACTTAAACCTAATTAACCTAAGCACATCACACACATCCATGCCCGAGGCAGGATTCGAACCTGCGACCGTAGCGTCATCTACTCAGCTACCATTCTGGTACCGAAAAGTATGACAACAGAGAGAAGGCCGAAATACTGAATTCGGTCTCCCGATATTATTTCACCGTGGAAGATCGCAATACTATCCCTCCTATCAGTCATGGTAAGAACGTCGAAATGGCAGATATTGAAATAAACGATAGCGAAATAGAAAAGCAACTACAACCACTCAGTGTTGAAAGGCATCAGGACCAGATGAGACACCTGTAAGATTCTAGAAAGATTATGCGAAAGAACTTGCTCCTCTTCTAGCAGAAGCTTATCGTAGATCGCTGGAGCAACAGAGGGTACCTAAAAGACTTAACATGAAGGCCCAACGGTACCAACCGGCCGCTGTGTCATCCTCAGGGCACAGGCGTCAGTGAATGTGGATATGGAGGGACACGTGTTCAGCACATCGTACTCCAGGCCGTACGTCAGTTTACAAGACCAACGGAGGGTACCTAGCTGCTGGAAAAAAGAGCTGGTCATTCCCGTTTCCAAGAAGGGTCGTATTTCTTTTTTTTTTTTTTTTTGAGATTTGGAGCCCCTCCACGCCCACACCGGCATGATGGCCAACACAATAGGTCTACTGCCATCTCTGCATAAGGGTTAGTATTCACTAAAGTGAGGTGTCGCAGGATGTGGGTACTGCGATATTTGCGTACGTCTGGTTAGGATTAACCATTAATACGCGCTCATCTGGAGATAGATTGGTCGAAATCTGACGAAGGGTAGCGGTTTGAAGGGCACAGGAAAAAAAGTGCCAAGGCAAGAGCCAAGGGAAAAAAACCTCTGCGAAAGTTAGGTCGGGCGGCAAGAGCAGTAGCGGTTGTCGTGCTGCCTGCGATAGGTTGTGCAAGGATTGGCTTTGTTAGTAGCGGGTATCATGCATGTCGATACCTTGACGTTGTGCGTTTGTGCTGCTCGGCGGCTGGCGCTGGGTGCTGGTACAGAGTCCTCGTTCAGCGTCAGCAACCTTGACGTTGAGAAGGGTCGTAAGATAGATGAGCATAATTATAGGCGTATATCTACATCTACATACATACTCCGCAATACACCATACGGTGGCGTCAGTCTGTTGTGGAACTATAGAACATGTTTTATGCTCAAGAATTATGAAATACCGGCCGGAGTGGCCGTGCGGTTCTAGGCGCTGCAGTCTGGAGCCGCGCGACCGCTACGGTCGCAGGTTCGTATCCTGCCTCGGGCATCGATGTATGTGGTGTCCTTAGGTTAGTTAGGTTTAATTAGTTCTAAGTTCTAGGCGACTGATGACCTCAGAAGTTAAGTCGCATAGTGCTCAGAGTCATTTGAACCAATTATGAAATTTTTGTAAAAGGAAAATCTCCTCTATAAGATTCAACATTGATTCTGCTAACAGAAATCTTGTGAAGTTCAGCTCGATCTGTTCCTCCGTGAGACCCATAGCGCTGTAGGCTTCAGGACAGCCTCCCGCACGATCGTTTAGTGAAAAAATTTACGAGCTCACCGAGTATGGGACCAGAATTGCGGCTAGACTCAAGACTTCCTTGCAAATAGTACGCAATACGTCACTCTTAACGGAGCGAGATCGGCAAATGTAAAGGTAATTTCAGGAGTACCCCAAGGCCGTCTGATAGAAACGTTACTGTTTACAATTTACAAAAATGATCTAGTAGAAAGCGTCGGAAGCTCTTTAAGTCTGTTCGCAGATGATGAGGATGTCTATAACGAAATAGCAACGCCATAAAACTGTATCGATTTGCAGAATGACCTATAGACGATTGATGAATGATGCAGGCTGTGCAAGTTGACCCTGAACGTAAATAAGTGTAACATACTGCTCATAGATAGGAAAAGTAACAAACTACTTTACGACTGCACTATCGATGACAAATTTCTGGCAACAGTATCTACCGTCAAATATCAAGGAGTAACTATCCAGAATATCCTTTTGTGGAATGGCCACATAAAACAGAGTAGGAATAGCAGAGGTCAGTTTGGAATTCATAGCAACAATCTTAAGGGAATGTAACTCATCCTCGAAGTAAGTGGCTTACAAGGCGCTTGTTCTGCCGATTCTTGAGTATTGTTCATCAGTTTGGGATTCTTACCATGTGGGACTGATAGAAGTAATAGAGAAGAACCAACGAAGAGCGGCGCATTTCGTCACTATTTCGGTTTGTGTGTGTGTGCGTGTGTGTGTGCATGTGTGTGTTTGTGTGTGTTTGGAGCTTACGCCTGGTTCATTTCGTCGGCGCGAGAGCGTTATAGAGGTGCTCAACAAACTCCAGTGGCAGACGTTACAAAAGAGGCGTTGTGCATCACGGAGAGGTTTACTGTTGGAATTTCGAGTGAGCTCTTTCCAGAAAATTCGGACAATATATTGCTTCTTCCTATATACACGGCAGGAAATGACCTCAAGGAGAAAATTAGAGAAATTAGAACTCAGATAGAACTTTACCGACAGTCGTTCTTCCCACAAGCCACTCGTGAGTGGAACAGGAAACGAAGGATCAGTTAGTACACTACCGGCCATTAAAATTGCTACACCACGAAGATGACGTGCTACAGACGCGAAATTTAACCGACAGGAAGAAGATGCTGTGATATGCAAACGATTAGCTTTTCAGAGCATTCACACAATTTTGGCGCCGGTGGCGACACCTACAACGTGCTGACATGAGGAAAGTTTCCAACCGATTTCTCGTACACAAACACCAGTTGACCGGCGTTGCCTGGTGAAACGTTGTTGTGATGCCTCGTGTAAGGAGGAGAAATGCGTACCATCACGTTTTCGACTTTGATAAAGGTCGGATTGTAGCCTATCGCGATTGCGGTTTATTTATCGCAACATTGCTGCTCGCGTTGGTCGAGATCCAATGACAGTTAGCAGAATATGGAATCGGTGGGTTCTGGAGGGTAATACGGAAAGACGTGCTGGATCTCAACGGCCTCGTATCGCTAGCAGACGAGATGACAGGCATCTTATCCGCATGGTTGTAACGGATCGTGCAGCGACGTCTCGATACCTGAGTCAACAGATGGTGACGTTTTCAACTCAACAACCATCTGCACGAAGAGTTCGACGACGCTTCCAAAAGCATGGACTATCAGCTCGGAGACCGTGGCTGCGGTTGCCCTTGACGCTGCATCACAGACAGGAGCGCCTGCGATGGTGTACTCGACGACGAACCTGGGTGCAAGAATGGCAAAACGTCATTTTTTCGGATGAATCCAGGTTTGTTTATAGCATCATGATGGTCGCATCCGTGTTTGGCGTCATCGTGGTGAACGCACATTGGAAGCGTGTATTCGTCATCGCCATACTGGCGTATCACCCGGCGTGATGGTATGGGGTGCCATTGGTTACACGACTCGGTCACCTCTTGTTCGCATTGACGGCACTTTGAATAGTGGACGTTACATTTGAGATGTGTTACGACCCGTGGCTCTACCCTTCATTCGATCCCTGCGAAACCCTACATTTCAGCAGGATAATGCACGACCGCATGTTGCAGGTCCTGTACGGGCCTTTCTGGATACAGAAAATGTTGGACTGCTGCCCTGGCCAGCCCATTCTCCAGATCTCTCAGCAATTGAAAACGTCTGGTCAATGGTGGCCAAGCAACTGGCTCGTCACAATACGCCAGTCAGTACTCTTGATGAACTGTGGTATCGTGTTGAAGCTGCATGGGCAGCTGTACCTGTACAGGCCATTCAAGCTCTGTTTGACTCAATGCCCACGCTTATCAAGTCCGTTATTACGGCCAGAGGTGGTTGTTCTGGGTACTGGTTTCTTAGGATCTATGCACCCAAATTGTGTGAAAATGTAATCACATGTCAGTTCTAGTATAATATATTTGTCCAATGAATACCGGTTTATCATCTGCATTTTTTCTTGATGTAGCAATTTTAATGGTCAGTAGTGTAGTACGAAAAGTGCCCTCCGCCACACACTGCCAGCTGGTTTGCGGAGTATGATGTGGATGTAGATGTAGGCCTGCCGTACGCACGTGGTTGCTAATTTCTGCTGGTGCGAATTCATAGCAGCGCAGCTTTATAGGCTTGGAAACGTTGACAAAAGGCATACAAGCTGGAACCCTAATGTGCGCCGTACAGGTGACAGCTGTTAATATTATTTACAGTGCAGACGGACAAGGGACCAGCGAAGGTGACAAGTGCTCTTCGTGCAGTTCTGTGTTGCATTCGGAACGCCGTGAAACTGGATTGCTGGCCTCATCCCGCTGCTGAGGAAGGTGGAAAATCGTTACCCTAGCCCACAAAACGTCACGTGATTTCGAGCAGTGTGTATGTTTCCGGCGCAAGTTTAGATGTGCCGAATCAACGGTCGTTTCCCCACCAGCCTTATATAGGACTTTGCACTTCTCAGTCAACAATGGTAGCACAAAACTTCCGTAGGGCTTGAAATTAGCGCAGCCTCTCTACACCGCCTACACGCTTCTCGTTTAGCTGTTTGTAATCAGTGATAGTAAATAGATACTTACTGAACTTTAGTGTTAGTTCCGTAGCATTTATTTACAAAAAATTCCTCAATACAGATGAGTCTACCATAGGACACATTATTACCTCCACATTCAGCGTTAACTTCTAACAATGTCCTTAGTAGGACTGAGGGTAGTCCACATAAGCACCCACGTGTATGTCGAGTGTCATTCAAACCGTTGCGATAGAATTAAGAAAGAATGAATCTGGTTGAACTTGCAAGCCGGCTGCGACGTTCCGTAAACGAAGGATTGAACGATAGGTCCCTGAGTCATTGGTCAGTGTTGTGTACATAGTTCCGCGTGGTCAGCGCGTACACAACTTTCCCACTAGAGCGCGCCCCGCTAAGCACAACAGCGCAGGCGCAGCATTCGTCCGTCTCCGCACTACGAGATGGCGCTGTCTTAGAGACGGACCAAATTCTGCTTCCGCCGATCCGCGTATTAATATGTAACGCAGCCAATGAGATTGCTGCTAACGTAGAACCTTTTCTCCTCGCGGATCACACTCGCGCAGTGATACCTGAACGCTCGAGGTATAACGAGTGTATAGACCTCCGATTAGTGAGTCTGCATTTGTCTACACCAGTCTGCATTAGTCTGTAGTCAAGTTTCAGTCTGCGCCTAATAAGATTATCTTATTCCTGTACATAGCCATGAAGAGAAATGTATAGACACTTTGTCAAGTATCAGAGATATGTGAGAATAAGAATAACGTACCAAGACCAAAGGAACTTCAGATTGTCAATTGTAAATAGCATCCAGAATCAAGTTAAGTAAGGTTTATGATTATTATTATTTTAATAAATGTGTCTGAAAATTAATCAAGTTCTGTTTAAAGTTGGTCTCTGTCAATCTGCTACTCTAAGCGTGCAAGTGGCATTTCTATCGTCTGACCTAACGGCAGAAGATAAACACGCCACGATAAGACCACGAGACATATTGCTGACACTCGCCTACTTCGTTAGAGCGACAAGTCAAATAATCGGATGGTGTGTGTACCGAAGGTCTTACATTACGCACACCAAAGTCAGTGAGAAACAATGACAGACGCATCAGGAGCCCCTCGCATCCCATGTCAAAACACACTACACGAGAAAACCTTGACCAACATCCGTAATAATACCCTGCTGGGAAGTTGGATTCATCGGATCACGTGGTTTGTGACGTACCCGTACCCTGTAATTCGTGGACAGCAACGTGACCCACCGTTCGTCAGTTCGTCGTTCTTCGAGCATACAGTGTCTGTTTTCCTGCGGCTGTTTTAATCTCTGAGAGGTGGCGGTTTTTATACTCATAGTGAAGAAATGGTACGGAATGATACGACTCCCCAGTGCTTTTTGTTGTCCAGCATTGCAGCCCAGGCCACGAACACCGAAACAATGTCGAATAAGGCAAAATTCGTGTAGCCGCAAATTTTTGCACGGGGGTAGTAGGGGCGTTCCATGAACAAGGGTGGTAGTGGGTCACTTTTTATGTTTCTCTTGAATAGTTCGAAAATCGCGGTTTCTAGTGAAACTATTTCCCAGCTCAAAATTACACTATATTACATTTTCTATAAATAAGGTCCTATTCATTTTTTCCCTCTGGGGCTTATAATTTCCGTGTTACAGGGGGCGGCAAAACCTATCTGGTTAAAAATAGTGTTTTAATGGCACAAAATTAATGTTTACTTTGAAATAAGGTAGGTTAAGAATAAATCTTAAATGGCTGTACCACATCTAAGTGCTGTAGAGTCGAATCAAGCTGTAAATTATGTTCTGGTGTGTAATAGGGGAGCACCGGAGGGGAGGGAGTGGATGTTAGAGGTGTCAAAGTAAGTACTTATCATAATAACAGACAACATCATAAATACACACATCAAAAAAAGTTTTGCATCCCCCCGGTTCCCAGAACTCCTGAACATAGACGTTGACCGTGGATATTGCATCACAGGCACAGTCCCTTTGCCTGTTCAGAGATGTCACTAAATCCGCCCAAAGATGTAAACAACCATGCATGAGCAGCGCCTATGAGACGGTGGGGGTCCGACAGCCGATCAGTTCCCGTCTTTCCACCAGGAAGGAGGTTCACGGCCCGTGTTGTCTGTAGTTCAACCATGCCTAGACGATCAATACCGCGGTTCGATCGCGTCCGCATTGTTACTTTGTGACAGGAAGGACTCTCAACAAGGGAAGTGTCCAGGCGTCTCAGAGTGAACTAAAGCGATGTTGTTCAGACATGGAGGAGGTACAGAGAGACAGGAACTGTCGGTGGCATGCCTCGCTCAGGCCGCCCAAGAGCTACTGCAGCAGTGGATCACGGCTACCAACGGATTATGACTCGGAGGAACCCTGAAAGCAACGCCACCGTGTTGAATAATGCTTTTCGTGCAGCCACAGGACGTCGTGTTACGACTCCAACTGTGCGCATTAGGCTGCATCATGTGCAACTTCACTCGCAACGTCCATGCCGAGGTCCATCTTTGCAACCACGACACCATGCAGCGCGGTACAGATGGGCCCAACAACATGCCGAATGGACTGCTCAGGATTGGCATCACGTTCTCTTCACCGATCAGTGTCGCATATGCTTTCAACCACACAATCGTCAGAGACCTGTTTGGAGGCAACCCTGTCAGGCTGAATGCCTTAGACAAACTGTCCGGATAATGCTGCTGTTTTGGGGTGGCATTGGCTGGCTGCCTCTGAGCACTATGGGACTTAACATCTGTGGTCATCAGTCCCCTAGAACTTAGAACTACTTAAACCTAACTAACCTAAGGACATCACACACATCCATGCCCGAGGCAGGATTCGAACCTGCGACAGTAGTGGTTACGCGGCTCCAAACTGAAGCGCCTAGAGCCGCACGGCCACACCGGTCGGCTGGGGTGTCATTATGTGGGGTAGATGTACGCCACTGATGGTCATGGAAGGCGCCGTAACGGCTGTACGATACTTGAATGCAATCCTCCGACCGAGAGTCCAACCATATCACCAGTATATTGGCGAAGCATTCGTCTTCATGGACGACAATTCGCGCCCCCATCGTTCACATCTTGTGAATGACTTGCTTCAGGACAACGACATAGCTCGATTAGAGTGGGCAGCCTGTTCTCCAGACATGAATCCTATGGAACATGCCTGGGATAGACCGAAAAGGGCTATTTATGGACGACGTGACCCACCAACCACTTTGAGGGATCTACGCCCAATCGCCGTTGAGGAGTGGGACAATCTGGACCAACAGTGCCTTGATGAACTTGTGGATAGTATTCCACGACGAATACAAGCATGCATCAGTGCAAGACGACGTTCTGCTGGGTATTAGAGGTATCGGTGTGTACAGCAGTCTGGACCACCACCTCTGAACGTCTCGCTGTATAGTGGTACAACATGCAATGTGTGGATTTCATGAGCAATAAAAAGAGCGGAAATGATGTTTATGTTGATCGCTATTCCAATTTTCCTTTCAGGTTAAGGAACTCTCGGAACCGAGGTAATGCAAAACATTTTTTAATGTTTGTATATGGTTCTCAGACGTGAAATATGTGTTCATAATTTCTAGCTTTCAACGAGGTAAGCTGCAACTACACACATATAAGAAAGCATTTTTCATGAATTAGATGTAGCTTACGTCATTGAATCAGTGAAATTCGATTTCTTTTTACATTTATCTCACTATCGTTCATGGCTCTAGATAATTTCTAATGCTTGAAAAGCAAAAATACATTAATTATTTCATTAATTAAGTATAAGCATAATTAAGCACAAACATTAATCTTACAGCTGCATTTCTCTACGCTAGGGGCGCTGTGTCGTTCCAAATATCAGACGGTAGCCATATTCACAGCATTGAGTGACGCGACTGTAGCATATGGTCAGTCCACATGTTCTCGTGTAGAAGTATTTGGACCTGGAGAATAACACAATGTCTGGTCTGCAAGTGCCGACAGAAGTCCACAAATTGTTCTGTTAATAGCTATCGCCAACAATGGTACGCGTTCATTTCATCTTGCCGGCCGCGGTGGCCTTGCGGTTCTAGGCGCTTCAGTCCGGAACCGCGGGACTGCTACGGTCGCAGGTTCGAATCCAGCCTCGGGCATGGATGTGTGTGATATCCTTATGTTAGCTAGATTTAAGTAGTTCTAAGTTCTAGGGGACTGATGACCTAAGATGTTAAGTCCCATTGTGCTCAGAGCCATTTGAACCATTCATTTCATCTTCCATAGTTCTGACGATTTTTGTTTCAGCAGGAGGCGGGACTTAAGGAGAAAATTGCATTTAATATCACCGCCTAGAACCCAAAAAGTATATGCTGCCAAGAATGTAAATATCGGCTATAAAAAAGTAAATTTTAATCTGGTTACGTCAGCAAGGGACGAAATGTAAATATCTTAAGGGTGTAACCAGTAGCGACACTGATAAGGAATGTTTGTATTACAGCACTGAGAAAGCCCAACAGTGAACGTGAAATAACTGGCTACCTCCACATAGCATATCTGTGGCTAATGTTCCGAGAGTATAGATTTACAGCTTAAATAACTCCTAAATGGATTTTGACTCAGGCGCTAAGGCGCAATAACACGCGGAAAAAACAGCATTTCGGAACGTTATTCAACTACCATCTCTTGACAAAGTGAAAGCGATGCGGAATGTCCTCATTTCTTCTGCAGTCACTTCTGTCATGCTGGAACGGTCTCTTCCGCGACAGAGAATCACTTCTCACGCAAAAACTAAATGAAATTGAGCTTTTAAAGGACACAGAAATTATCAAAATGAGCTATAATACCTGTAATTAAGACCACTGCATAAGCGACTGGCCCAGTTTCTGAGCACTTTGTCTCTTTATGTTGAGGGGTAGAAGAAACGGCTGAACAATGCTGCACAATCAATCCAACTCCTACGTCTGTCGGCAGAAAACCGGCCACAGCAAACAATTGTTGCATCTACATACACACACATCGGCAGAAGTATTGATACAGAGGAATCCTTTGTATCTTGTTTACTGCACCTCGATGGACAATGATAGTATGTTCTCAATAAACTTACAACATAACAATTCCAATTCTTTATTATCTGACAAGATGAACTGAGTCCCAACTGGAGTGACAGCATTGTATGGCTTACGCATTATAAAGAGGAAGGCAGGAACAGGAAACAGGTACGCTCCGGTATTATAAGAACTTAAATTTTGCCAACTGCTACTCTAGTAATGACGTGACTGCCAGATTGTTATCAAAATACAAATGGACATTTTTTTTCTTTTCTTTCTCTGCTAACCACGATGATTCGCTAACAATGACCGTGCGACTGTTTTCTGTAGCGACGAGTAGCCGTCCCACGCCCGATAATTTAAACAAGCGAACACCCATATATTGAAGTACCTTTAGAGTGTAGTCTGAGTAATTGGCGCTCCTTTTTAAGGAAAGTTACTTTTTCACGTTTCTCAATGTTTATGACGGAATATCACCTGAACTGTGTGTCGTACAGTGATACAATCTCTCATGTACATTCACTGGTGTACATGGATACTATCTGAAAAATGTGATACGAGTAGAACTTGAAGCAAAGCAGTAATAAATTAAAACGTCGTGCCTAATTCTGACGATTTACTGCATAAACAGCGAAAACATACAAGTGCATGCTGACAAGTAATGCCTCCTGGTTTTTTATGTGAAACTTCTTAAACTTTTTTTTTAATGAAACAAACTTAAACATTCTACAGCTTTATTCTTCTTGCCTACATGTTTGGAGCCTTCTGCCGCTAGAGGGTTCCAAATTGTTGCGTTTAACATGGCGGTGTGTAACCTAACTACGTACACTAGTGGCCATTAAAATTGCTACACCAAGAAGAAATGCAGATGATAAACGGGTATTCATTGGACAAATATATTATACTAGAACTGACATGTGATTACATTTTCACGCAATTTGGGTGCATAGATCCTGAGAAATCAGTACCCAGAACAACCAACTCTGCCCGTAATAACGGTCTTGATACGCCTGGGTATCGAGTCAAACAGAGCTTGGATGGCGTGCACAAGTACAGCTGCCCATGCAGCTTCAACACGAAACCACAGTTCATCAAGAGTAGTGACTGGTGTATTGTGACGAGCCAGTTGCTCGACCACCATCGACCAGACGTTTTCATTTGGTGAGAGATCTGGAGAATGTGCTGCACAGGGCAGCAGTCGAACATTTTCTGTATCCAGAAAGGCCCGTACAGGACCTGCAACATGCGGTTGTGCATTATCCTGCTCAAATGAAGGGTTTCGCAGGGATCGAATGAAGGGTAGAGCCACGGGTCGTAACACATCTGAAATGTAACGTCCACTGTTCAAAGTGCCGTAAAGGCGAATAAGTGGTGACCGAGACGTGTAACCAGTGGCACCCCATACCATCACGCCGGGTGATACGCCAGTATCGCGATGACGAATACACGATACCAATGTGCGTTCACCGCGATGTCGCCAAACACGGATGCGATCATCATGATGCTGTAAACAGAACCTGGATTCATCCGAAAAAATGACGTTTTGCCATTCGTGCACCGAGGTTCGTCGTTGAGTACACCATCGCAGGCGCTCCTGTCTGTGATGCAGCGTCAAGGGTAACCGCAGCCATGGTCTCCGAGCTCATAGTCCATGCTGCTGCAAACGTCGTCGAACTGTTCGTGCAGATGGTTGTTGTCCTGCAAACGTCCCGATCTGTTGACTCAGGGATCGAGACGTGGCTGCACGATCCGTTACAGCCATGCGGATAAGATGCCTGTCATCTCGACTTCTAGTCATAAGTGGCCGTTGGGATACAGCACGGCGTTCCGTATTACCCTCCAGAACCCACCGATTCCATATTCTGCTAACAGTCATTGGATCTCGACCAACGCGAGCAGCAATGTCGCGATACGATAAACCGCAATCGCGATAGGCTACAATCTGACCTTTATCAAAGTAGGAAACGCGATGGTACGCATTTCTCTTCCTTACACGAGGCACCACAACAACGTTTTACCAGGCAGCACCGGTTAACTGCTGTTTGTGTATGAGAATCGGTTGGAAACTTTCCTCATGTCAGCACGTTGTAGGTGTCGCCCTCGGCGCCAACCCTGTGTGAATGCTCTGAAAAGCTAATCATCTGCATATCACAGCATCTTCTTCCCGTCGGTTAGATTTCACGTCTGTAGCACGTCATCTTCGTGGTGTAGCAATTTTAGTGGCAAGTAGTGTAGGTGCCTGAGAAACAGCCTGCAGTAATCGAGTTTCGAGTTCAAAGAGCTCGTCCACAAAGACCTCCCTCTCCTTCAGCATGCCGATGCCAGACCACAAACAAATGGTTTAAATGGCTCTGAGCACTATGGGACTTAACATCTGTGGTCACCAGTCCCCTAGAACTTAGAACTACTGAAACCTAACTAACCTAAGGACATCACACACATCCATGCCCGAGGCACGATTGCAACCTGCGGCCGTAGCGGTCACGCGGTTCCAGACTCAAGCGCCTAGAACCGCACGGCCACCCCGGCCGGCTGCCAGACCACACACGAGTGATGCGACACCTGCAGCAGTCCAACGCCTTAGGTTCGCCGTCATCGATCATCCTGGATACTGTCCCTACTTGGCCCCATTCGATGTTCGTCTGTTTCCAAATCTTAAAGAACGCTTACGAGGACTTCACTTTGATAGTGATGAAGTGGTGCAAGCAGGTGTGAGGCTGTGGCTCCTTCAACAAAGTGAAACATTCTACAGGTACTATAATAACAAACTGGTTTCTCGTTGAGAGAAATGTGTTTGTCAGCAGGATGAGTATGTTGAGAAATAAATGTATAGACGTGAACAATTAAGATGTACAACATTAATAACGTCTGTTTAGTTTAAGAAACTTTAAGAATTTTTACATGAAAAATTCGGAAGCATTACAGGGCTATTACAAATGATTGAAGCGATTTCATAAATTCACTGTAGCTCCATTCATTGACATATGCTCACGACACACTACAGATACGTAGAAAAACTCATAAAGTTTTGTTCGGCTGAAGCCGCACTTCAGGTTTCTGCCGCCAGAGCATTCGAGAGCGCAATGAGACAAAATGGCGACAGGAGCAGAGAAAGCGTATGTCGTGCTTGAAATGCACTCACATCAGTCACTCATAACAGTGCAACGATACTTCAGGACGAAGTTCAACAAAGATCCACCAACTGCTAACTCCATTCGGCGATGGTGTGCGCAGTTTAAAGCTTCTGGATGCCTCTGTAAGGGGAAATCAACGGGTCGGCCTGCAGTGAGCGAAGAAACGGTTGAACGCGTGCGGGCATGTTTCACGCGTAGCCCGCGGAAGTCGACGAATAAAGCAAGCAGGGAGCTAAACGTACCACAGCCGACGGTTTGGAAAATCTTACGGAAAAGGCTAAAGCAGAAGCCTTACCGTTTACAATTGCTACAAGCCCTGACACCCGATGACAAAGTCAAACACTGAATTTTCGGCGCGGCTGCAACATTTTTTTCTTAATGGTGAAGTGAACAGATACAATGTGCGAATCTGGGCGGTAGAGAATCCTCACGCATTCGTGCAGCAAATTCGCAATTCACCAAAAGTTAACGTGTTTTGTGCAATATCACGGTTTAAAGTTTACAGCCCCTTTTTCTTCTGCGAAAAAAACGTTACAGGACACGTGTATCTGGACATGCTGGAAAATTGGCTCATGCCACAACTGGAGACCGACAGCGCCGACTTCATCTTTCAACAGGATGGTGCTCCACCGCACTTCCATCATGATGTTCGGCATTTCTTAAACAGGAGATTGGAAAACCGATGGATCGGTCGTGGTGGAGATCACGATCAGCAATTCACGTCATGGCCTCCACGCTCTCCCGACTTAACCCCATGCGATTTCTTTTTGTAGGGTTATGTGAAAGATTCAGTGTTTAAACCTCCTCTACCAAGAAACGTGCCAGAACTGCGAGCTCGCATCAACGATGCTTTCGAACTCATTGATGGGGACATGCTGCGCCGAGTGTGGGAGGAACTTGATTATCGGCTTGATGTCTGCCGAATCACCAAAGGGGCACATATCGAACATTTGTGAATGCCTAAAAAAACTTTTTGAGTTTTTGTATGTGTGTGCGAAGCATTGTGAAAATATCTCAAATAATAAAGTTATTGTAGAGCTGTGAAATCGCTTCAATCAGTTGTAATAACCCTGTACTTTTCAGCATGCCCTTGCAGTAAGCGATAAGCTCTCAGCGTCTTTGTGTTGCATGTTGGTATTCCGGTTGCTATGCGTTTATTTATCGATTGCCATTTTTATTTGTAGCTCATTGATTGTATTTCAATTTACATATTGTCATTTTTTCATTTGGATGTTAGGAAGTGGAGTGCCAAGGCATTTCCTTCTGTTTGAGTTCAATAGAGGGGTGACAGCAACAGTGGCAGCCAGAAACGTTTGTGCCTTGTATGGGGATAAGGCCATTGGACAGAGCAGGACAAGAAAATTGTTTTTCATTTGAAGGAGGATAATTTTGATGTTAATTACTACTCTCCAAGATCAGGAAGACCTTCGGGGTTTGATGAAGATAGTATAATGCATTAATCCACAATGGTCCACGTGTGTATACTCGAGAAGTGGCAAATGTGATGAACTGTAATCATTACACCATCGTTCGATATTTGCATACAGTGGAGAAGGTTCAAAAATCGAGTATATGTGTACTGTAGTGGGAAGAGGTAGAAGGCACCATATTAAGATTCGTCTGAGCTTTCCAAGTGATTTATTGTTTCCGGTCACAGTGGCCCCATTCCTCTTGGTCTACGTCACTGGGTTCTACAATGCTGAGTGGAACGCTGGCCCCCCCATCTGCTGCTGCGTGTAGCTGTTGGTGTGACACGCCCCACCGTCCAGGATAGCTTCCACACTTGAATAAATCTCGTTAGAAACCCGCGCCTATTTATATGCAGCTGTGCGCCTCTTTTTTGCCATACGCGCCACTTCGTGCCATGTACTCATAACACGCTAGGTTGGCCAGTGGGTCCCTGTGATTTGCGACATGCAAAATCGCTACATACACTCTTTCAGCAATTTGACGACCCTGTGGCCTCTATTCTACTTCGCATCTGTTGGTATGTGTAATTCACTGCAATCCGGCCCGCACCTGGCTGTATCTTGTGCTCAGAATATTGCACAAAACTAACTTTCCCTATCCTAAACGGTGGTGCTGCTACAGTACCATATGCTCTAAGCTAACATCACAAAAGTCAGCAGGTGGCCATATCTCTGCTTTCTCGTCATCAGTTGGCTCACACCGACCATTCCTATCCTGTATCGTACAAAGACATGCGCACGTCCACAAAAGATAATGTTACGCATCTGTTGGAACAGGGGCGGTGAGGTGTACCACGAATTTCTTCCCCGAAGCGTAGCTCTCACTGTTGACATTTACTATCGGCAACTGAGAGGTCTTGCAGAAGCAATGCGTGAAGTGGCGCTACTCCACGATAACGCCCCCCTGCATTCTGGTAGACTGACAAAAACGGTGTACAGGAGTTGAGATGAGAAGTCATTCCACACCCACCTTGTACACCTGATCTTGCGTCCTCAGATTTTCAGCAGCTGCTCTGTACCGAACAACCTTCAAGGAACTTCCTTGCCGGATGAAGGTGCGCTCATAACATTGCTCGGCGAGTTCTTCGCCTCAAAACCACGTGACTTATACAGTCGCTGAATCGGAAAGTTACACCAGCGTTGGCAGACTGTTGTAAACACTGAAGGAGAATATACAGGGTGATTCAAAAAGAATACCACAACTTTAAAAATGTGTATTTAATGAAAGAAACGTAATATAACCTTCTGTTGTACATCATTACAAAGAGTATTTAAAAAGGTTTTTTTTTCACTCAAAAACAAGTTCAGAGATGTTCAATATGGCCCCCTCCAGACACACGAGCAATATCAACCCGATACTCCAACTCGTTCCACACTCTCTGTAGCATATCAGGCGTAACAGTTTGGATAGCTGCTGTTATTTCTCGTTTCAAATCATCAATGGTGGCTGGGAGAGGTGGCCGAAACACCATATCCTTAACGTACCCCCATAAGAAAAAATCGCAGGGGTAAGATCAGGGCTTCTTGGAGGCCAGTGATGAAGTGCTCTGTCAGGGGCTGCCTGGCGGCCGATCCATCGCCTCGGGTAGTTGACGTTCAGGTAGTTACGGACAGATAAGTGCCAATGTGGTGGCGCTCCATCCTGCTGAAATATGAATTGTTGTGCTTCTTGTTCGAGCTGAGGGAACAGCCAAATCTCTAACATCTCCGCCCGCATCTCGTGGTCGTGTGGTAGCGTTCTCGCTTCCCACGCCCGGGTTCCCGGGTTCGATTCCCGGCGGGGTCAGGGATTTTCTCTGCCTCGTGATGGCTGGGTGTTGTGTGCTGTCCTTAGGTTAGTTAGGTTTACGTAGTTCTAAGTTCTAGGGGACTGATGACCATAGATGTTAAGTCCCATAGTGCTCAGAGCCATTTTTTTCTAACATCTCCAGATACTGTAGTCCAGTTACAGTAGCACCTTCGAAGAAAAAGGGACCAAAAACTTTATTGGCTGAAATGGCACAGAAAACGTTCACCTTAGGCGAGTCACGTTCATACTGAGTTGTTTCCCGCGGATTCTCAGTGCCCCATATACAGACATTGTGACGGTTGACTTTCCCGTTAGTGTGGAAAGTTGCTTCATCACTAAACACAATCTTTGAAACGAAAGATTCATCTGTTTCCATTTGAGCAAGGATAAAATCACAGAAATCGATTCTTTTAATCTTATCAGCTGCAGACAGTGCTTGAACCAATTTCAGACGATAAGGTTTCATAACTAACCTTTTTCGTAGGACTCTCCATACAGTTGATTGTGGAATTTGCAGCTCTCTGCTAGCTCTGCGAGTCGATTTTCCTGGGCTGCGAACAAATGCTTGCTGGATGCGTGCTACATTTTCATCACTCGTTCTCGGCCGTCCTGAACTTTTCCCTTTGCACAAACACCCATTCTCTGTAAACTGTTTATACCAACGTTTAATACACCACCTGTCAGGAAGTTTAACACCATACTTCGTTCGAAATGCACGCTGAACAACTGTCGTCGATTCACTTCTGCCGTACTCAATAACACAAAAAGCTTTCTGTTGAGCGGTCGCCATCTTAGCATCAACTGACGCTGACGCCTAGTCAACAGCGCCTCAAGCGAACAAATGTACAACTAAATGAAACTTTATAGCTCCCTTAATTCGCCGACAGATAGTGCTTAGCTCTGCCTTTTGTCGTTGCAGAGTTTTAAATTCCTAAAGTTGTGGTATTCTTTTTGAATCACCCTGTATTATTGATGATTAAAGTCTCTGCTACGTGTATTTTTTGTGGTCTTAAATAAATGTAAATGTCTTGGGACTAGGGCCTCTTGCTGGGTGCGAGTCTTTCGATTTGATGCCACTTCGGTGACTTGCGCGTCGATGGGGATTAAATGATGATAATCAGGACAACACAGCACCGAGTCCCTGAGCGGCGAAAATCTCCAACCCAGTTGGGAATGGAACCCAGGCTCTTAGGATTAACATTCTGTCACGCTGACCACTCAGCTACCGAGAGCAGAGTTTGTGATTTTTAAACTTATGAGAAAACACTACGAACTTATGCACTAACCTAATATTTTCCTTTCCTTATTTTATGTGTTGCATCAGCGACAAAGTGTTTCGGGAAGATTTAAAAATATATGTAAAGTTTGTTGTATGTCGCTAAGTCCTCACATTAGGGGTTAGGGTTTTTTTTTTAACGTCCCGTCGACAACGAGGTCATTAGAGACGGAGCGCAAGCTCGGGTTAGGGAAGGATGGGGAAGGAAATCGGCCGTGCCCTTTCAAAGGAACCATCCCGGCATTTGCCTGAAACGATTTAGGGAAATCACGGAAAACCTAAATCAGGATGGCCGGAGACGGGATTGAACCGTCGTCCTCCCGAATGCGAGTCCAGTGTGTAAGTGCTCACATTCTCAAATACTGGCTGCATTAGTGTGGGTAATGTGCGCACCCTAATATACGCTGCCTCAACCTAAATATACAGTTTATAACTGTAATACCTACCATGTTAAACCGGTAACGTAATAATATGGTTCTTAGTGAGTGTATTATGACACTATATGTGGTACTGCAAATCAAGCTTTTGTCGTCCCTGGAAGGCGTTATTGGCAACCTGCCACTAAGTATTGGTGACCACTTTAGTTGTACAGATCGAGAAAGTACAAAGAAGGGCAGCTCGATTTGTATTATCGCGAAATAGAGGAGATAGTGTCACAGACATGATAGGTGAACTGGAGTGACAATTATTAAAACAAAGTTGTTTTTCGTTGCGACGGAATCTTCTCATTAAATTTCAATCACCAGTTTTCTCCTCCGATTGCGAAAACATTCTGTTAGCACCCACCTACATAGGGAGAAATGATCTTCACGATAAAATAAGAGAAATCAGGGCTCGCACAGAAAAATTTAAGTGCTCGTTTTTCCCGCGTGCCGTTCAAGAGTGGAACGGTAGAGAGACAGCTTCAAGGTGGATCATTGAACCCTCTGCCAGGCACTTTATTGCGAATAGCAGAGTAATCACATAGACGTAGATGTAAATGTGGATGTCTCTAGCTTCGACATCGGCAACAGTGGTAGTAATTTGACGGTGATCACTGTTGTCAGCTGCAGCTGGACATAACGCGGAATCAGCGGCGACGAGCGAAATTGTACCAGACCAGGATTCGAATCTGGGATCTCCTGCTTGCTAGGCAGGTGCATTCACCACTGTGCTATCCAGGACACACAGTTGCAACTGCGCGGACTACCTCGGTACGCCTGAGAGGGCCGATCCACATTCGCGCCGAGCGCCACCTACCCGCAGTCCCTGCCCGCCGACTCCTGTCTACTACTGTGAGATTCCCACTGGAGATCGATTAAACATTAAACAGTGAAAACATGCAAAAGATAGTAGTATTTTTGTCTGCAGATTAAGTCAGCAATATACAGGGTGATTCAAAAAGAATACCACAACTTTAAAAATGTGTATTTAATGAAAGAAACGTAATATAACCTTCTGTTATACATCATTACAAAGAGTATTTAAAAAGGTTTTTTTCACTCAAAAACAAGTTCAGAGATGTTCAATATGGCCCCCTCCAGACACCCGAGCAATATCAACCCGATACTCCAACTCGTTCCACACTCTCTGGAGATGTTAGAGAATTGGCTGTTCCCTCAGCTCGAACAAGAAGCACAACAATTCATATTTCAGCAGGATGGAGCGCCACTACATTGGCACTTATCTGTCCGTAACTACCTGAACGTCAACTACCCGAGGCGATGGATCGGCCGCCAGGCAGCCCGTGACAGAGCACTTCATCACTGGCCTCCAAGAAGCCCTAATCTTACCCCCTGCGATTTTTTCTTATGGGGGTATGTTAAGGATATGGTGTTTCGGCCACCTCTCCCAGCCACCATTGATGATTTGAAACGAGAAATAACAGCAGCTATCCAAACTGTTACGCCTGATATGCTACAGAGAGTGTGGAACGAGTTGGAGTATCGGGTTGATATTGCTCGAGTGTCTGGAGGGGGCCATACTGAACATCTCTGAACTTGTTTTTGAGTGAAAAAAAACCTTTTTAAATACTCTTTGTAATGATGTATAACAGAAGGTTATATTATGTTTCTTTCATTAAATACACATTTTTAAAGTTGTGGTATTCTTTTTGAATCACCCTGTAGATTACCTAGTTTTAAATTTCTTGTCCACTTTGACACCAACTGGAAAAAATGTTTATTGTAAGACAAAAAAGCGAAGTACGACGAAGGAATTATCCGAATGGACGGAAAATGGTAGCTTGATGTACATGCGCAGATAAACAAATGATCAGAGTTTAAAATAAATTGGATAATTTACTCAGGAGAAAGAGCTTCACAAATTGAGCAAGTCAACACGGCGTTGGTGTTCGCCCCCGGTAGCTGAGTGATCAGCGCGACGGACTGTCGATCCTAAGGGCCCGGGTTCGAATCCCGGCTGGGTCGGAGATTTTTCCCCGATCAGTGGCTGGGTGTTGTGTTCTCCCAATCATTATCATTTCATCACCATCGACGCGCAAGTCGCCGAAGTGGCGTCAAATCGAAAAACTTGCACCAGGCGGGCGGTCTACCCGACGGGAGGCTCTAGTCACACGACACCGTTGGTCCACCTCTGGTTTTTATGCAAGCAGTTACTCGGTTTGTCATTGACTGATAGAGTTGCTGGATGTCATCTGAGAGATATCGTGCTAAATTCTGTTCAACTGTCGTGTTAGATCGTCAAAATCCCGAGTTCGTTGGAGGATCAAAAAATGGCTCAGATGGCTCTGAGCACTAAGGGACTTAACATCTGAGGTCATCAGTCCCCTAGAACTTAGAAGTACTTAAACCTAACTAACCTAAGGACATCACACACATCCATGCCCGAGGCAGGATTCTAACTTGCGACCGTAGAGGTGGCGCGGTTCCAGACTGAAGCGCTCCTAGTTCCTAGAACCGCTCGGTAACAATGGCAGGCCTTTGGAGGATCCTTCCCATAATGCCTCAAACGTTCTCAATTGGGGAGGCTGGCAAGCACGAAGACAAGCTTAGAAACTCTCGCCGTGTGCGAGCGGGCATTATCTTGCTGAAATATGAGCCCAGAATTTCCTTTAATGAAGGGCAACAAAATGGGACGTAGAATATCGTCGACGTGCCGCTGTGCTGTAAGGGTGCCGCGGATCACAACCAAACGGGGTCCTGCTATGAAGAGAAATGGCACCCCAGATGTCACTCCTGGTTGCCGGGCCTTATGGCAGGAGACAATCAGGTTGGTATCCCATCACTGTCCGGGGCTTCTCCAGACAGGTCTTCGGCATGGTATCTCCTTGACTGAAATAGAATTGTCTTCAGTGATGAGTGCCGCTTAGAAATGAGCTCCTGTGACCACTCACATTCTACGCTCCTGTTCTTAAAGTAAGTACCGGCAATCTCTCACATTAACAAGCGAGGTATGGACAACTGATGATGGCCTTCGTACATCCATATATAAACTGGATGAAAGTGGTATAATTTTTATTAAAAATGAAATTCTTCCAGCCGTACTTACAAGGGAACCTCCCCATCGCACCCCCCTCAGATTTAGTTATAAGTTGGCACAGTGGATAGGCCTTGAAAAACTGAACACAGATCAATCGAGAAAACAGGAAGAAGTTGTGTGATACTATGAAAAAAATTAATAAAATATACAAACGGAGTAGTCCATGCGAAGATATGCAACATCAAGGACAATAGGAGTCAAGGAACGCCGTGGTCTCCTGGTTAGTGAGACCAGCTACGGAACGAGAGGTCCTAGGTTCAGATCTTCCCTCGAGTAAAAATTTTAATTTTTTATTTTCAGTTTATGTGAAAAACTCTTATGTTTTCATCACTTTTTTGGGAGTGATTATCACATCCACATGAAAACCTAAATTGGGCAAGGTAGAAGAATCTTTTTACCCATTCGCTAAGTGTACAAGTTAGGTGGGTCGACAACATATTCCTGTCATGTGACACACATGCCGTCACCAGTGTTGTATAGAATATATCAGACGTGTTTTCCTGTGGAGGAATCGGTTGACCTATGACCTTGTGATCAAATGTTTTCGGTTCCCATTGGAGAGGCACGTCCTTTCGTCTACTAATCGCACGGTTTTGCGGTGCGGTCGCAAAACACAGACACTAAACTTATTACAGTGAACAGAGACGTCAATGAACGAACGGACAGATCATAACTTTGCGAAAATAAAGAAAGTAATATTTTCAGTCGAGGGAAGAATTGAACCAAGGACCTCTCACTTCGCAGCTACTCACGCTAACCACAGGACCACGGCGCTCCAGAATTCACCTTCTCCTTGATGTTGCATATCTAGCGCATGGACTACTCAGTTTGTATATTTTACTAATTTTTTTCATAGTTCCACACAACTTCATCCTGTTTTCTCGACTGATCTGTGTTCAGTTTTTCAAGCCCTATCCACTGTGCCAACTTATAACTAAATCTGAGGGGGGTTGCGATGGGGAGGTTCCCTTGTTAGATGTTTTATTTACTTCGCTTCTAGTTTCGACGTTGCGTCAACGCCATCTTCAGGCCCGTACACTTAGATGAAATCAGTTGTGTGTGGCTCAGTCTAGAAGTCCGCGGTGAGATTAACACGTGTTCCACATGGATGGCGGACTTCTAGACTGAGCCACACACAACTGATTTCATCTAAGTGTACGGGCCTGAAGATAACGTTGACGCAACGTCGAAACTAGTAGCGAAGTAAATAAAACATCTTAAGTACAGTTGGAGGAATTTCATTTTTCATAAAAAAGAAAAAACTGATTATGGTGGTGTAGCAACGGAGATACGCCATGGATCAAGTGAAAAGATTCTGCCGTAACCGCTAGGGGTGGCGATAGGGGCATTTACGCCAAACCCCCTCCCGCCATCCCCCTTGAATCTGGCGTACAGAGGTTTTTCTTTGGCATATTGAAGGAATAACCAACAATTCCCTGGGACGTGATAAATTTTTAGTGTCACCTTTAAAATTTAGGTCTTAGCTACATCTACATCTACATGGATACTCTGCAAATCACATTTAAGTGCCTGGTAGAGGGTTCATCGAACCACCTTCACAATTCTCTATTATTCCAATCTCGTACAGCGCGCGGAAAGAAGGAACACCTATATCCGTACGAGCTCTGGTTTCCCTTATTTTGTAGTGGTGATCGTTTCTCCTTATGTAGGTCGGTGTCAACAAAATATTTTTGCATTCGGAGGAGAAAGTTGGTGACTGGAATTTCGTGAGAAGATTCCGTCGCAACGAAAAACGACTTTCTTTTAATGGTGTCCATCCCAAATTCTGTATCATTTCTGTGACACACTCTCCCATATTTCGCGACAATACAAAATGTGCTGCCTTTCTTTGTACTGCGTCAGTCCTATCTGCTAAGGATCCCACACCGCGCGGCAGTATCTAAAAGAGGACGGACAAGCGTAGTGTAGGCAGTCTCCTTAGTAGATCTGTTACATTTTCTAAGTGTCCTGCCAATAAAACGCAGCCTTTGGTTAGCCTTCCCCACAACATTTTCTGTGTGTTCCTACCAATTTAAGTTGTTCGTAATTGAAATACCTAGGTATTTAGTTGAATTTACGGCCTTTAGATTTGACTGATTTATCGTGTTACCGAAGTTTAACGAATTCCTTTTGGCACTCATGTGAATGACCTCATACTTTTCGTTGTTTAGAGTCAACTGCCACTTTTCGCACAATTCAGATATCTTTTCTACATCGTTTTGCACTTTGTTTTGATCTTCTGATCACTTTATTAGTCGATAAACGGCAGCGTCATACTCAAACAACCGAAGACGGCTGCTCAGATTGTCTCCAAAATCGTTCATAAGGAACAGCAAAGGGCCTATAACAATACCTTGGGGAACGCCACAAATCACTTCTGTTTTACTCGATGATTTCCCGTCAATTACTACGAACTGTGACCTCTCTGACAGGAAATCAGAAATCCAGTCATACAACTGAGACGATATTCCATAAGCAGGCAATTTCACTACGAGCCGCTTGTGTGGTACAGTGTCTAAAGCCTTCCGGAAATCCAGAAATACGGAATTGATCTGAAATCCCTTGTGAATACCACTCAGCTCTTCATGTGAATAAAGAGCTAGTTGTGTTTCACAAGAACGATGTTTTCTAAACCCATGTTGACTGTGTCTCAATAGACCGCTTTTGGTTCAAATGTCTCTGAGAACTATGGGACTTAACTTCTGAGGTCATCAGTCGCCTAGATCTTAGAACTACTTAAACCTAACTAACCTAAGGACATCACACACCTCCATGCCCGAGGCAGGATTCGAACCTGCGACCGTAGCGGTTGCGCGGTTTCACCGTAGCGCCTAGAACTGCTGGGCCACCCCGGCCGGCAATAGACCGTTTTCTTCGAGGTAATTCATTATGTTCGAACACAATATATGTTCTAAAATTCTGCTGCATATCGACGTTAACGATATGGGCCTGTAATTTAATGGATTACTCCTACTACCTCTCTTGAATATTGGTGTGACCCGTGCAACTTTCCAGTCTTTGGCTACGGATCTTTCGTCGAGCGAACGGTTGTATATGATTGTTAAGTATGGAGCTAATGCATCAGCATACTCCGAAATGAACCTAATTGGTATACAGTCTGGACCAGAAGATTGCTTTTATTAAGTGAGTTCAGTTGCTTCAATACACCGAGGATATTTACTTCTACGTTACTCATGTTGGCAGCTGTTCTCGATTCGAGTTCTGGAATATTTACTTCGTCTTCTTTTGTGAAGGGATTTCGGAAGGCTGTGTTTAGTAACCCTGTTTTGGCAGCAGTGTTTCGATAGTATCTCCATTGCTATCGTGCATGAAATACCTATAAACTGACTGACACATTTATAGCAAAACTGTCGCCTTGTCCCCTCCTCAATCGGCCCCTCTCCCCCACCTCCCCACGCCTCCTGGAAAAATTTATGCGGACGCTCATGCTTGCGACTGATGCATATACTGTTGTTACTTCCTGTCTAGTGCTGTGAACGGATCATTTGTTAGCAATCACCATTCGTTCTCCCCCCCCCCCCCCCCCCCCCAATTAAGCACAACAGGACTGAATCGAATAGTAAAATACAGAGACTGATGCACCATCAGTGTCTCGGTTTGCAGTGATTGTTTCACTCGTAGCGCTCAATTCGCGGCGTTTTGTTTCCCGCAGGCAGAGAACAATTCCGCTATAAATGACCGACGCCGCCGCAGGGCGGGCTGTTTGTAGGGGAGATAAGCAGGGCCCTCCACGAGGGCGGCGGAGTCAAGCCGAGATCGATAGGGCCTGGAAGGGCGGAGGGAGCCGGAAGCACTCGCCAGCCCATTCTTGGGCTCGTTGGCCGCCCTTCGGCCAGCAGGTGGCGGTCGCTTACCGTGAAATCCCTCCCTGCCCCGGCTGCGCCCTGTATGGCAAGTCGGGGCAGCCCAATGGGCCGTGCGGGAGTGTGGAACGATTTGGCTGCGACGAGAGTGTCGCGCTTTACTGTGTGCTGGCTATCACAAACGCTGGAGGGTCGAAATTATCCAGAAGACAGGGGATGGCAAACTTTGTACGTTGAGGTTAGGGACCAGTGGTCGAAAATTAACATTTCAGGTAATATGAGGTCGAGAATGAGCAACGCTTGTGAGATAAGAGTTAGTACAAACATCTGCAAGCCGAACCAACCAAACTTTTAGAAAATATAATATACAAGATGCTTCCTAACCATTAGAGTACAAACAGCATACTGTCAAAGTCCGGATATCCACAGGGCTCAGATATAGAGAATGTTATTTACACATACAGCAAGAATGTACTGACTTCATTACACAATAAATTACAAGTTACAAATATATTCTGTGAGCAGCTGAACGTAATGGACAGTGTCTTGCCGGCCGGAGTCGCCGAGCGGTTCTAGGCGCTTCAGTCTGGAACCGCGCGACCGCTACGGTCGCAGGTTCGAATGCTGCCTCGAGCATGGAGGTGTGTGATGTCCCTAGGTTAGTTAAGTTTAAGTAGTTCTAAGTTCTAGGGGACTGATGACCTCAGACGTTAAGTCCCATTGTGCTCAGAGCCATTTGAACCATTTTTTTGACAGTGTCATGAAAGGAGGATATAAGATGAACATCAACAAAATCAAAACGAGGACAATGGAATGTAGACGAATTAAGTCGGGTGATTCTTAGGGAATTAGATTAGGAAATGAGACACTTAAAGTATTAAAGGAGTTTTGCTATTTGGGGAGCAAAATCACTGATGATGGTCGAAATAGAGAGAATATAAAATGTAGACTGGCAATGGCAAGGAAGGCGTTTCTGAAGAACAGAAATTTGTTAACATCGTGTCTAGATTTAGGTGTCAGGAAGTCATTTCTTAATGTATTTGTATGGAGTGTAGTAATGTATGGAAGTGAAACGTGGACAATAAATAGTTTAGACAAAAAGAGAATAGAAGCTTTCGAAATGTGGTGCTACAGAAGGATGCTGAAGATTAGATGGGTAGATCACATAACTAATGAGGAGGTATTGAACAGAATTGGGGAGAAGAGAAAATTGTGGCACAACTTGACTAGAAGAAGGAACCGGTTGGTAGGACATGTTCTGAGGCATCAAGAGATCACCAATTTCGTATTGGAGGGCAGCGCGGAGGGTAAAAATCGTAAAGGGAGACCAAAAGCTGAATACAGTAAACGGATCCAGAAGGATGTAGGTTGCAGTAGGTACCGGGAGATGAAGAAGCTTGCACAGGATAGAGTAGCGTGGAGAGCTGTATCAAACCAGTCTCTGGACTGAAGATCACAACAACAACAATATATTCTGTGATCTCTCAAAGTCTGTGTTCTAGGGGACTGATGACCTCAGAAGTTAAGTCCCATTGTGCTCAGAGCCATTTGAACCATTTTTTTGACAGTGTCTTGAAAGGAGGATATAAGATGAACATCGACAAAAGTAAAACGAGGACAATGGAATGTAGACGAATTAAATCGGGTGATTCTTAGGGTACGGTGTAACAGGAAATGCTGCAGAACGGTTCAGATCGCATCCGTCTGGCAGGAAACATAGGTTGTCAACGGGAAAGGGTCCTTTATTAAGCGGCCAGCCACTACTAAACTGAGAGCCAGTTGCGTATGGTGTCCCACAAGGTTCCATTCTAATGGCGTTCGTTTATTAACGTTTATTAGCGACCATTCATCAGTAACGTTGCTTGAAGTCAAGTTCTTTTGTTTGCTGATTGTAGAAACATTGCAACAAATAGCGAATCAACTGCAGTTTAAAAAGAGTTCAGTGATATTTTTTAATTTTTTGTCACTAAAAAATGGTTCAAATGGCTCTGAGCACTATGGGACTTAACATCTGAGGTCATAAGTCCCCTAGAACTTAGAACTACTTAAACCTAACTAACCTAAGGACATCACACATATCCATGCCCGAGGCAGGATTCTAACCTGCGACCGTAGCGGTCGCGCGGTTCCAGACTGACGCGCCTAGAACCGCTCGGCCACATTGGCCGGCTTTTGTCACAAACAAGACGCTGTATATGTGGTTCAGAATTTGTAAGAGGTTTCTCCGCAGTATGTGTCTAATATCTTACAACCAGATAGAAGAGACTGACTAGGATAATTTCATGGGATTATAACTTGACGTCTTTTCTGAAAGTATTCTCCGGAGTGTAGCCATGTATGGAAGTGAAACATGGATAACAAGCAGTTTATACAAAAAAGAATAGAAGTTTTCGAAATTTGGTGCTACAGAAGAATGTCGAAGAATGTTGAATATTAGGTTGATAGACCCCACGTAAGTAATGAGGAGGTACTGAATAGAATTGGGTAGAAAAGAAATTTATGACAAAACTTGATCAAAATAAGGGATCGGTTGATAGCACACATTCTGAACATGCACACGCGCACACACACACACACACACACACACACACACTCACGCAAACGCAACTTGCTCAAACACGTCTGAGACTGCAGACGTGCGTGCAATTTGCGTTTGCGTGCGTGTGTGTGTGTGTGTGTGTGTGTGTGTGTGTGTGTGTTTGTGTGTGTGTGTGCGTGTGTGTCTATTGCTGACAGAGGCCTTAATGGTCAGAAGCTATAATTGTGTGAATCATTTTGTTGTGCCTATCGCGACTCAGCATCTCCACTATACGGTTAGTAGGTTAGTAGCAACTTTCCTTCTCTAATATTGTTAATCATGAAAGAGGCTGTATAACGATTAACAAATACTGAGTTTTGTTTGTTTTCTTGTCCATGAGATTCTAGTAATATCAGTTTATTAGGATACGTCATATACAAGGTGAGTCACCTAACATTACCGCTGGATGTATATTCGTAAACCACATCAAATACTGATGAATCGGTTCTACAGACCGAACGTGAGGAGAGGGGCTAGAGTAATTGGTTAATACAAACCATAAAAAAATGCACGGAAGTATGTTTTTTAACACAAACCTACGTTTTTTCAAATGGAACCCCGTTAGTTTTGTTAGCACATTTGAACATATAAACAAATACGTAATCAGTGCCGTTTGTTGCATTGTGAAATGTTAGTTACATCCGGAGATATTGTAATCTAAAGATGACGCTTGAGTACCACTCCTCCGCTGTTCGATCGTGTGTATCGGAGAGCATCGAATTACGTAGGAATCCAAAGGGAACGGTGATGGACCTTAGGTACAGAAGAGATTGGAACAGCACATTACGTCCACATGCTAACACGTTTTTATTGCTCTTTTTCACTGACGCACATGTACATTACCATGAGGGGTGAAGTACGCGTACACACGTGGTTTCCGTTTTCAATTACGGAGTGGAATAGAGTGTGTCCCGACATGTCAGGCCAATAGATGTTCAATGTGGTGGCCATCATTTGCTGCACACAATTGCATTCTGTGGCGTAATGAATGTCGTACACGCCGCAGTACGTCTGGTGTAATGTCGCCGCAGGCTGTCACAATACGTTGTTTCGTATCCTATGGGGTTGTAGGCACATCACAGTACACATTCTCCTTTAAAGTACCCCACAGAAAGAAGTCCAGAGGTGTAATATCAGGAGAACGGGCTGGCCAATTTATGCGTCCTCCACGTCCTATGAAACGCCCGTCGAACATCCTGTCAAGGATCAGCCTAGTGTTAATTGCGGAATGTGCAGGTGCACCATCATACTGATACCACATACGTCGACGATTTTCCAGTAGGACATTTTCGAGCAACGTTGGCAGATCATTCTGTAGAAACGCGATGTATGTTGCAGCTGTTTGGGCCCCTGCAATGAAGTGAGGACCAATGAGGTGGTCTCCAATGATTCCGCACCATACATTTACAGTCCACGGTCGCTGTCGCTCTACCTGTCTGAGCCAGCGAGGATTGTCCACGACCCAGTAATGCATGTTCCGTAGATTCACTGCCCCGTGGTTTGTGAAACCCGTTTCATCGGTAAACAGGTAGAACTGCAACGCATTCTCTGTTAATGCCCATTGGCATAATTGCACTCGATGATTAAAGTCATCATCATGTAATTGCTGATGTAGCGACACATGAAACGGGTAAAAGCGGTGACGATGCAGTATGCGCATGACTCTACTTTGACTCAGTCCACCGGCTCTCGCAAAGTCCCGTGTACTCATGTGTGGGTTCATGGCAACAGCAGCTAACACACCAACTGCACCCGCTTCTCCTGTAACGGGCCTGTTACGGACCCGTTTGCGTGCTACGACCATACCTGTTGCATACAGTTGGCGGTAGATGTTTTGGAATGTGCGGCACGTTGGATGCTCTCTGTCCGGGTACCGTTCTGCATACACCCTGCAGGCTTCAGCTGCATTTCGTCGACAGTCGCCATAGATGAGTATCATCTCCGCCTTTTCAGAGTTCGAATACACCGTGGTCACAGTTCCTACAACACTACACTATCACAGACGTCTGGTAACACGGTGTACTACAGTTGGTCTGCGTGCGGAGACGAATGCAAAATAACAATAGCAGCAAGCGCTACATGCGGACACTGCGACAGCTAGACCAAACCACAACAGTGCACTACAGCCACACTCGTAAACACGGTCGTCATCGTAAACATGTCCCTGCAGATGCTGCTCGCCGACCGTGGCCCGTGTTTGTTACAACACGCAACTGAACGTCGGAGGTTTCAAGCGTCAACTTTAGGTTACAATATCTCTGGATGTAATTAACATTTTACAATGCAACAAACGGCACTGATTACGTATTTGTTTACATCTTCAGATGTGCTAACAAAACCAACGTGGTTCCATTTAAAAAAACGTAGGTTTGTGTTAAAAAAACATACTTCCGCGCATTTTTTTATGGTTTGTATTGAACAATTACACTAGCCCCTCTCCTCACGTTCGGTCTGTGGAATCGGTTCGTCAGTATTTGATGTGGTTTACGAAATATATCCAGCGGTAACGTTAGGTGACTCACCGTGTATATATTTCTTACAGAATATTTGTGTATGTGTTCTACTCTTGAAGGGACAATAATTTTTATAATTATCTATCCTAATAACATTTTATAGCGGAATATCAAAGAGTATTACTTAATGTATTATAATGTGAAGATAAACATAATTTGTCTAAACTGGCCACTAGTTATCTTGTTAACAATGACTGAGCATTACCTTAAGCTTTACTTTGTTTTCACTCAGTACTAAGACTTTTTATGTTCGAAGAATATATTCGCATTACTCTAACGCACACCGAAAATAGATCTAACACAGAATATGCTCACTTTTCCACAAATAGCCGAACGAAAAGCTTAGCGACGCCTGAAACGGTTACACAAGGCCTAAGGCGAGCAATGAGATTACGTGTCCTTTGCTACACAGGGCGCTCGAACACGGTTCGGAACTTCTGACGTAACTGTTTACGCTAGACCTCACTGAAACGCGAAACGGACATGCACATGATCGTGAGCACTGGTGCAACTTATACAGCAACTCCGGACAGACAGTAGTACACGCTGAATTTCATCGGTACTTACCGTAGCTTATACAGATGTTGTATGGCATTTCATGTCTTAAATGCGTGTTTCCTTGTAGTCCTATTGTTTTAATTTTTACCACAGAAAATATACGGAGGTGTTAAATCTGGTGATCGTGCCTGCCGTTTTGTGATTCCCTAATGAACAATCCAATGATCGCGAAATGTCATGGCGGTATAATAGTTATCAGTTGTAGCTGTGACGGGAATGAACCATAGGTACTTTTACTACTGTCTTATACATTGTGAAAGTCGGAATAGGTTCATTAGGAAGCTGTGTTATCGGTATTACTGCAGAGCAAGGAGTCGTGGGCCGCATGAACACAGGTAAACAAATAAACAGTCCCTGTCTTACGTGTCAGCTTAGGTTCAGTAGAGTACGGCTGAAATGTTTGGTCCTCTTCTGCTGATGATGGGACTGTGGTTTGCGCATTACTTCGTTGCTTCCTGATCGATTCCCACACATGTTATGCTGTTCAAGTACTCTTTCAGAGCTCTGTACAACACCACAAAGACGTACTATTTCCAGTATAAAAAACGATGCTGTAATTCAGCAGCTGTAAACGTTAAGAATTACTTGTATACGTCAAAGTGTTTGTCGTGTCATCCGCTATAACTGAACGACAGTCGCAACCCTACATGTTTACTCATTCTGGATAAAAATTTTGTGATAAACGTCTAGGGGATCATGTATCAAGTGTCATGGAGAAAATATTTGTTAGAGGCAAGACGTTCGTTGTCGTTTCTCGGACACTCTAGGTGACGGTTTGTTTCTTTAAAAAAAAAAAAAAAAAAAATTCGCCGGCCCTCGCACGAGATTTCACCGAACTAGCAGGGTCTACGAACCTAGCGTGTGCATACTACCCATCCCAATATATTACTAGAGTGATTCTCAGCAAGAAAACCTTATGAATGAGTGTCTCTAAGCGCAGAAACATATTTCTGAAGCTCGGCCTACCCCCTTTCTCACGAAGTACGATGACCTGTAGATGACTGAATTACAGAAAACACACATTGCATACCAACTCCGCAGATCGTGGCGCTTCTCAGGGGCATAATCAATTATAGCAAACGACTAGTATCGCCTGGAAACGTCAGAGAAAATGTATTCTATCGTCCCTAGACATTTGTCGCAAGGACTCTGAAACAACCTGTATTTGAGGCAGCCTATCTCACCTGTTCTACCCTATATAACGTGTACTAGTAATAGATTTTGCAGATCTCGGCATTAACATGAGGGCAGGTAAAAACAGACGAAGAAAGATCAGAGTGTAGGTAATCGACGATTAGAGAAAAATACAACTGGGCAAAAATTGGTGGAGAATTTACTTATCTAATTTATTTTTCCTTTCACACTGCTGGAGGAAATAGCCGCTGTCCTTACTGCAATAACCATAGCACCATCTGCCTTACATTTGATCAATAAGTCACAATAATTGTACAGGGTTTTGAAACATGGTTCTTTGGAATACGAGTACAGTACACTGTACGTAGTAATGACAGAAACCGTAAAACAGGAATAAAAAAAGTAAAGTTTATCCAGAGAACACACTGACAGAAGCTGAATCATATGATGTGTCTGTATGATGGGGTCAAAGGACCAGCGTGAGACAGGAAAGAAAGTGTCTTGCCAGACAATGGGTTCCATACGAACCTCCAGGACAGCAAGAATAGTGGCAGGTAGGACCCATACCGAAATCTATCGCTCGTTTTATCTATAGGATGGGGTAGATAATGCTTAATGGACGAACCTGGGGACATTATTTACGGCCCAACAGAACAAGGACTATACAGATATCAATAAACTAAGCGTTACTAAGGAACTGAATAACTTAAACCTAACATTCTTGGTATGTATGAGAAAGCGAGAGTTATTAATAATCAACTGAATGTGTTAACGAGTAACTCAGTTGACGAGGTGGAGAATGCACGCTGACCAATCAAATGTGTCGAAGTACCCAACATGATTTTTGCAGAAACTTATGGGAGAGAGTATGAGGTGTGTTCCAAAAATAACAGAAATTCTAGTTTTTTTTAAAGGAACTTATTTATTCGTCGACATTAATGTTATATTCTTCAAAGTACTTCCAATTAGATATTGTAAACTTATGCCAGAGCTTTTTCAAACTACCGAAACACTTCCGCAACTGATCACTGGGTATCTTTTAGCTCTGTCAGAGATATGTTCTTAATCTCACCCATGCTAGTAAAAGGAAGGCCTCACAAGGTTTTCTGTGTTGTTGAGAAGTCATAATAAGGCCGTTTCTGACAAATGTAAAGGCTGGAGAATCATTATAGTACTAGTTTGGTCCAAAATTTATAGACAATCAACTAAGTGTGAGCAGGTGCATTATCATGGTGCAAAAGTCATGTTTCGCCACAAATCAGGATTGCTTCAAGTAAACGGTGTTGATCTTGTAATTCTGCTAATTGATCGTTCGACCTTCTGGCAAGAACTCAAGTGCATCATTCAGTTAAAATGGAAGAACTCGATGATTAAAAAAACAGAAAGAAAAAATAATGATTCTGCGTAGACTCGCCCCATGACCCTCGGATTATCGGTGTGTACTCGTTCCACTGCGCCAACCATTGTCTAGAAATTACACTGATAAGCCAAAATATTATGAACACTGACCACCGCGACGCTGAAGGCCGCTTGATGGCGTTTCGGACACGTGACTCGGTAACAAAGTATGTAAGCGGATCATACACGGATGGGAGATCACCCTAGCCAACATATGGGCTGCAAATGGGGAAATCCACTGAGATAAGGGACTTTGACATAGGGCAGATTATTATTACGCAGAGCCTGTGAACAAGTATCACCAAAACGGCGTAGCTGGTCGAATGTTCACGTGCTACTGTCGTGAGGATGTACGGAAAGGGCGAGGACAATGAAACTACCACTAGGCGCTTATTGATTGGACGTCCACGGTTCTTCACAGAACGTGGAGTCCGAAGGCTTGTCTCCTCTGTGAAGGAGGACAGATGGTGATCTGTAACTCTCTGCCACGAGACGCAGAAGCTAAACGATGTCAAAGTTAGCGTGAGGAGGGCTATGCGTGAAGCGTTCAGTGAATTCGAAAGTAACATTCTATGTACCGACTTGACAGAAAATCCTAGGAAGTTCTGGTCTTACGTTAAATCAGTAAGTGGCTCGAAACAGCATATCCAGACACTCCGGGATGATGATGGCACTGAAACAGAGGATGACACGCGTAAAGCTGAAATACTAAACACCTTTTTCCAAAGCTGTTTCACAGAGGAAGACCGCACTGCAGTTCCTTCTCTAAATCCTCGCACAAACGAAAAAATGGCTGACATCGAAATAAGTGTCCAAGGAATAGAAAAGCAACTGGAATCACTCAATAGAGGAAAGTCCACTGGACCTGGTGGGATACCAATTCGATTCTACACAGAGTACGCGAAAGAACTTGCCCCCCTTCTAACAGCCGTGTACCGCAAGTCGCTAGAGGAACGGAGGGTTCCAAATGATTGGAAAAGAGCACAGATAGTCCCAGTCTTCAAGAAGGATCGTCGAGCAGATGCGCAAAACTATAGACCTATATCTCTGACGTCGATCTGTTGTAGAATTTTAGAACATGTTTTTTGCTCGAGTATCATGTCGTTTTTGGAAACCCAGAATCTACTATGTAGGAATCAACATGGATTCCGGAAACAGCGATCGTGTGAGACCCAACTCGCTTTATTTGTTCATGAGACCCAGAAAATATTAGATACAGGCTCCCAGGTAGATGCTATTTTTCTTGACTTCCGGAAGGCGTTCGATACAGTTCCGCCTGATTAACAAAGTAAGAGCGTACGGAATATCAGACCAGTTGTGTGGCTGGATTGAAGAGTTTTTAGCAAACAGAACACAGCATGTTGTTATCAATGGAGAGACGTCTACAGACGTTAAAATAACCTCTGGCGTGCCACAGGGAGTGTTATGGGACCATTGCTTTTCACAATATATATAAATGACCTAGTAGATAGTGTCGGAAGTTCCATGCGGCTTTTCGCGGATGATGCTGTAGTATACAGAGAAGTTGCACCATTAGAAAATTGTAGCGAAATGCAGGAAGATCTGCAGCGGATAGGCACTTGGTGCAGGGAGTGGCAACTGACCCTTAACATAGACAAATGTAATGTATTGCAAATACATAGAAAGAAGGATCCTTTATTGTATGATTATATGATAGCGGAACAAACACTGGTAGTAGTTACTTCTGTAAAATATCTGGGAGTATGCGTGCGGAACGATTTGAAGTGGAATGATCATATAAAATTAATTGTTGGTAAGGCGGGTACCAGGTTGAGATTCATTGGGAGAGTGCTTAGAAAATTTAGTCCATCAACAAAGGAGGTGGCTTACAAAACACTCGTTCGACCTATACTTGAGTATTGCTCATCAGTGTGGGATCCGTACCAGATCGGTCTGACGGAGGAGATGGAGAAGATCCAAAGAAGAGCGGCGCGTTTCGTCACAGGGTTATTTGGTAACCGTGATAGCGTTACGGAGATGTTTAATAAACACAAGTGGCAGACTCTGCAAGAGAGGCGCTCTGCATCGCGGTGTAGCTTGCTCGCCAGGTTTCGAGAGGGTGCGTTTCTGGATGAGGTATCGAATATATTGCTTCCCCCTACTTATACCTCCCGAGGAGATCACGAATGTAAAATTAGAGAGATTAGAGCGCGCACGGAGGCTTTCAGACAGTCGTTCTTCCCGCGAACCATACGCGACTGGAACAGGAAAGGGAGGTAATGACAGTGGCACGTAAAGTTCCCTCCGCCACACACTGTTGGGTGGCTTGCGGAGTATAAATGTAGATGTAGATGTAGACAGTGTTGGTGCACGTACAAGCGTTTCGGACCACCCCGCTCGTCGTACATTGTCGAACATGCAGCTCCGCAGCAGACCACCTCTACGCGTTCTCATGGTGACCCAACGATATCGTCAGTTACGACTGCAGTGGGCACAGGAGCATCAAAATTCGACGGTCGATCAATGGAAACGTGTCGGCTCATCGGGTGGCTCACATCTTTGCTTCACTAGGTCGATGGTCGCCTCTACAAAAGCCGTCATCGAGGTGAACGGCGGCTCGAAACGTGCAGCGCGCCACGGACACAGGCTCGTGGGAGCAGTATTATGCTATGGGAGACATTCTCCTGCGCTTGCGTGGGACCTGTGATAGCAATCGGAGACACGCTGCCAGCTGCGAACCACTGCATCCCTTCGCGCTTGATTCCCCGCCAGCGATGTCACCTTTCAGCAATATAACTGTCCCTGTTTCGGAGCCAGAACCGTGCTACAGTGGTTTGAGGAGCATTATAGTGAACTCACATTGATGTCTCGGCGACCACATTCGCCTGATGTAAATTCTAGGGAACCTATCTGGGTCGTTATCGGGTGCAAAACAGCGGCCCGTTATTTACGCGAATTACGTAGACGTCTAATGCCACATACCTCCACAAACTGCCAGAAAAATTTCGGATCTCTGAAGCGTAGAATCAGTGATGACGGACAAACAAGCTATTAAGCTTGTGATCATAATGTTTTGGCTCATCAGCGTGTAACATAAATGTCCCATGCTTCGCCCTACCAGAGAGAAAAATCCTATGTTTTTCTGAATGCTTGGCCATCTGCAACTTTCATTCCTGTCACTTTCATTTCTGCTCAAGCCCTACATACACTATAAATTTGGACGAAATCTGTAATGACAAGTAGGCATGGTCCCGTTGTTAGTCCAGACTGACAAGGGGAGGCCGCCAATTGTGAAATTCAGATTCCATTCATACTGCGCATAATAAAAGCTCATGTCCAGAGGTGTAATGTGGCAAAGCACCAAGATGCACTTCTCAGCCGTTGTCGAGAAAATCGACAGTTAAAAGAAACCGTTGCCGTGAAATACTCTCTACGATTAATAATTTTCTACAGCTTCGTGGCGCAGCGGTAAGCGCTCGGGTTCGTAATCCAAAGGTCGCCGGATCGAATCTCGCGCCATGCAACCCTTTTTTTGTATTTGTTTTTAGTAATTCATATATATATATATTTCCCGGCAATCAGTTGCAACAATTATGCATATAATAAGTTGTTGAAAGTCGTTTGTCGTGCAAAAACTGGCGACTTCGAACATCATTATGTTTTCCGCAAACAAAGTTGTATTTCACAAATGTTATTAATTGTCTTCATAATGTTAACCACGTATAGTTAACGGAAGACGTAGAAACGGTATTCCGAAACGAATACGTATAGCGTAAGTCAAACGTTCGAATTAGAATAGACACCCCACGAACACAAATTTGTTGCGGCATGTATGAAATATAAACTCCGTTACTCGCTCGTTACACTTGAAGGACAGATGTTGAATGGGCCGAAACGAGCCGCCGCATAACAGCGTAGTTCCCTGCTAACTTCGAAAGAAGGTAGATGCGGTCCCTAGCGCAACTTATAACATCGTCGAAAATCAGTCCGGACGTGAGAGCTTTGGTACACCCTGTTAAACAAACGGAAAAATGGAGGCGGTACAATTGGAGAGCGATCCGCCTTCACCAACATGCATAAGTAATTCATATATATATTAGAATTACAAAAAACTAATAAAAAAATTGCATGGCGCGAGATTCGATCCGGCGACCTTCGGATTACGAACCCGAGCGCTTACCGCTGCGCCACGACGCTGTAGAAAATTATTAATCGTAGAGAGTATTTCACGGCAACGGTTTCTTTTAACTGTCGATTTTCTCGACAACGGCTGAGAAGTGCATCTTGGTGCTTTGGCACATTACACCTCTGGCCATGAGCTTTTCTTATGCGCAGTATGAGTCGAATCTGAATTTCACAATTGGCGGCCTCCCCTTGTGAGATAAATTTTGTGGCAATAAAGCAATTATGTTATACTTTATTTACTTCCCTGCACCTGGGGCACCTAACCCTTTAATTTGATATTGATCGAATATATCACACTCAAGTGCAATTCTTTAATTAAGAACTGTAATTAGCGTATTTTAGGGACTTGGGTTCTCGGGAGTGGGTAGGCGTGGGCAGTTCGTCGTGTACACATTGGAGGTAGTTGATTCATTTTTAGAGATCCGTGCCTCAATTTGTAAAAACTAAACCTTTATAGGATCACTTTGTTGTCCGTTTGTCTGTCTTTCTGTCCGACTGTTAAGAACCCTTTTTCTCTCGAACAGTTTGGCGCATCAGAGTCCAAACTTATGTCACATACTAAGGTATATGGTCCCTTGTTGGTGTAAAAAAAAATTAAGCTTCTAAGTCAATGCAAACAAAACGGCCAATGTTTGATATTTTTATACTCGAAAACACAGTTGTCAGAACCTATGTGATTCAAAATGGTTCAAATGGCTCTGAGCACTATGGGACTTAACTGCTGAGGTCATCAGTCCCCTAGAACTTAGAACTACTTAAACCTAACTAACCTAAGGGCATCACACAAATCCATGCCCGAGGCAGGATTCGAACCTGCTACCGCAGCGTCGCGCGGTTCCAGACTGTAGCGCCTAGAACCGATCGGCCACTCCGGCTGGCAACCTATGTGGTACTTCCCGTTGATCTAGAATAATGAAATTTGGCAGTAAGGAAGGTTTCACAGTACAAGTAAGGGGAAAAATTCGAAATCTTTAATTTGTAATTGTACCACACGAAAAAAATATATCTTTCGTCTTTTGTTATCCGGCTTCAGACTTGAAATTAAAATATTGTCGAAAGTCTTGGTATCGCTGGGACCAATGTCTTGCCAGTATCAATGGCGATAATAGGTAAAAATCTCACCAACTGCGACAGTGATCCAATACTGTCAAATTTTTTTATTCCAGTCTTTGATCACAATATGAATTCTTTAGACGATGACCGGTTTCAGTCCGTAATGACCATCCTCAGATCTATAATATGCAAATATATACAGCTAGTAAGCAGTGTGTCTTTCAACATAATACAGCAATACGTATCACAATGTACTATCATACAACCAAGGAGCTGTACAGAAAACACGGTAAAACGTACCTTTTTACACCATGTCCTAAAGTGATAAGGCCATAATGGCATCGTCAAAACATATAAATATAATCAGCATAGAATCGTCATATAGATCTAAAATAAGGTGTAGAATAGGCCGCATCGTCCACACAGTCATTATTGCAACTGGCTACTGAAGTGCAGTAGCTACCAGAAATCTGTTTGCCTACATCATCCCTAGATGTCGCTACTTTCGGCTTAGTTGTAGTCACCATTTACGCAAAAAACATAATCTGATAAAAACACATTACGTAAAATACTTGTAGCAAACTTTTAAAATTGATAACTATCATAGAAACTAAATTGTGACACATTAAAAGACGAATACAGTTACCCATATAAAATTATTAAAAGGAAATATATGAATAGAATAGGATATATCAGAACGTGATATATCTCCCACAGGAAATTTTTAAACAACATATTAACAGTCAATAGATAAAATTACATACTCTGGTTATACATTCAATGAATAGGCACTTACTTGATGGTTCATTTCGAGAACCGTAGGCATTTGCCTTAATTCCATACATTAATCGCACTAATCCTGTAACTGATTATGTCCTACCTATTCACTGAATGCATAACCAGACTATATAATTTATTTATTAACTGTCAATGCGTTGTTTAAAAGTTTCCTGTGAGAGATGTATCACGATGTGTGTAAAGCCCTCTAGTAGTTAAGCTCTTAAGATCGGTGCACGCCTAAATAACATCCTGGCGGCCGACCCAACAGAGGGCGCTGATCGTTGATCTGTCCTCTTTTCAGCTGTCATATAGACATTTTATCTTTCATAAGCAATTTATAGGTTGCTACAGGCAATGTAATACGTATATTAATTGTTGGCCGTAAATTCACCTTAAAAAGGATCGGTCCTATTCTATTCATATATTTCCTTTTAAGATTTTTATATGGGTAACCATTATGTATTTTACATAATGTGTTTTTATCAGATTATGTTTTTTGCGTAAATGATGACTACATCCAAGCCGACAGTAGCGACATCTAGGGATGACGTAGGCAAACAGATTTCTGGTAGCTACTGCACTTCAGTGTCTTGTGCGACAGTGTCTTGAAAGGATGATATAAGATGAACATCAACAAAAGCAAAACGAGGATAATTGAATGTAGTCAAATTAAGTCGGGTGATGCTGAGGGAATTAGATTAGGAAATGAGACACTTAAAGTAGTAAAGGAGTTTTGCTATTTAGGGAGTAAAATAACTGATGATGGTCGAAGTAGAGAGGATATTAAATGTAGACTAGCAATGGCAAGGAAAGCGTTTCTGAAGAGGAGAAATTTGTTAACATCGAGTATAGATTTAAGTGTCAGGAAGTCGTTTCTGAAAGTATTTGTATGGAGTGTAGCCATGTATGGAAGTGAAACATGGACAATAACTAGTTTGGACAAGAAGAGAATAGAAGCTTTCGAAATGTGGTGCTACAGAAGAATGCTGAAGATAAGGTGGGTAGATCACGTAACTAATGAGGAGGTATTGAATAGAATTGGGGAGAAGAGAAGTTTGTGGCACAACTGGACTAGAAGAAGGGATCGGTTGGTAGGACATGTTTTGAGGCATCAAGGCATCACAAATTTAGCATTGGAGGGCACCGTGGAGGGTAAAAATCGTAGAGGGAGACCAAGAGATGAATACACTAAGCAGATTCAGAATGATGTAGGTTGCAGTAGGTACTGGGAGATGAAGAAGCTTGCACAGGATAGAGTAGCATGGAGAGCTGCATCAAACCAGTCTCAGGACTGAAGACCACAACAACAACAACTGCACTTCAGTAACCAGTTGCAATAATGACTGTGTGGACGATGCGGCCTATTCTACACCTTATTTTAGATCTATATGACGATGCTATGCTGATTATATTTATATAGGACATGGTGTAAAAAAGGTACGTTTTACCGTATTTCTGTACATCTCCTTGGTTGTATGATAGTATATTCTGATACGTATTGCTGTATTATGTTGAAAGAGACACTGCTCACTAGCTGTATATTATAGACCTAAGGACAGTCATTGCGGACTGAAACCGGTCATCGTCTAAAGAACTCATATTGTGATCAAAGACTGGAATAAAAAACATAGGTAATAATCGTCAATATCTTTGATTTTTGGAATGGATGAACTGTCTACATACATAATTAATTTTGAACAGAACCCAGAGTGCGCGGTCCTACACACGCCTGTCCATTTTTTAAAATTTATTTACACTAGTTTACTGCAGAAGTCATGTGTCCACGTTTGACAGGTGGATATGGATGTCAAACACACCCCTTGCAGGGTAGGTAATCTACGCCGCTGAGGAAGCTGCGTCAGATGCTGATGCTGCAGTGAGGCACCGCTATGCTTTTAGCGAGTGGGGCGGGACCTGCCCCACAGACTGCCGGGTTGCAAACCCAGCCGTGGTGTCTGGAGGCGTCTGGTGCCAGTAGAAGCCCCCAACAGAGCTGAGGTTGGACCCCGAAGCAGAAAGTCCCATAGGATGGCGGACGGAGATAGCTGCTCCAGCGTGGCAGCCCACGCAGACGCTGATTCGATGTCACTTGCTGGCTGGGTGATCAGTATTTATACACTCATTGATGAACAGATACCCCAGGTGTCTCATACTCCACTTGCTGCCGTGTCCTTGAAGCATCCCAGGTTTCGTTAATACCGTTGGTCACTGCACTAGCTAATTATAGCAAGTACCGTGATCATGGCCACGAGTGCTGGCACAGTCTGAGCCGCTAAAATATATTACTTTCCTTAGATTGATGATAAAATAAATTCATCGCCAAATAAATTAACTGCTAGCTGAGGCCTATAAAATTGCTCCAAATATAGTTTTGTCAACGTGGGACTGTAACAAGTGCCCACCGCAAGCAGTGAAATGACAGTGGCTAAGATATGCTACGTTAGATGGAGGAAACTTATTAGTGTGTGTGTAGCGCTATGAGAAAAATGTGGAAAGAAAAGGCAAAGAAAAAGGTGGCAGGTATGTGGAATGAAGTGTTGGCAGAAGAGCCAACACTGTGTTGCTAGAGGAGGCCGAAATGCACGCGTTTAATTACACGCTGACTGGCGCGAGGTCTGGAACAGTTAAGGGAATTAATAGTAGCAAATAAAGTACGTAGTTGATACAATACTTAACTTTAATCCACAATTGGTGAACACCTCTCGTTACTGTACAAGATTCACAATATTAATTATCAAATGCTATGGCGCCTTGCTAGGTCGTAGCAAATGACGTAGCTGAAGGCTACGCTAACTATCGTCTCGGCAAATGAGAGCGTAATTGTCAGTGATCCATCTCTGGCAAACTCTGCTGTACAACTGGGGCGATTGCTCGTAAGTCTCTCTAGACCTGCCGTGTGGCGGCGCTCGGTCTACAATCACTGACAGTGGCGACACGCGGGTCCGACGTATACTAATGGACCGCGGCCGATTTAAAGGCTACCACCTAGCAAGTGTGGTGTCTGGCGGTGACACCACATGGAAGGCAAGGCAAATAATGTGACGAATGAGCTGAGAATATGATCATCTTCAACCGTCATCGACAACATGGAACAGAAATAAATCGATTACATTTCGTCTCGTAGAGCTGTATAAATGAATGAAACTTTAGAAAACTACTGGACGCTCATTGGCTGTCGGGGAATGCATATATTCACGTCCAGCTGCGGCAGTTGGGGTAGGCGTAGCCATATTCTTGTGGCGTAACTGGATTTCTACCAATCTTACACTGCAGATGAGGCACTCCGAAGTAATGGAGGCCAGTACATGTTAAGTTAAGATGGCGGCAACTTGCACACTAATTCTTTGTGACGATTTAACGACACCGTCGTCAACCAGCTTCAGAATAGGCTCCGCAGGTAAGCTGTATCCGAATAAACTCATTGAAAAAGCCGCGTCCGAATGGGCTCGGAGAGCTGGTGACCATGGTTTTACCGTCTCGGAAGAATCGTGGTGAAGGATCTGTTCGGGGAAGAAAAATAGCTGCCGTAATCAAACTTACAAGGGACACAGCGCTGACCAATTCTGAAGGATTTTAACCGGAGAGGCGGGGGAAAGACAGCTTAACGCTTAAGGTGGTCAGTCTGCAATGGTGCCAGGTAAGCCTATCAGCGGAAAAAAGAACTCCTTCTCTGGTAACATGTCTTCTTGTCCAATTTGAACGCAATCGATCCATTATTTGATGAGTTACACCAAGAAAAAAATGATATTTTAACATAAATTTACATATAAAGTTTTCCAGCTTGTTAAATGTTAAGGAAGTTTGACCGTGATTGTGGTTATTGGGTATGTAATGCTGCCTCTTTTATGAATTCGTGGTTGGAAATGAACTCCAACACAAAAAAAAGGGGCGCCACGAAGGAATTATCCAAACAGGACGGAAATTGACAGATGTGATGTACATGTACAGGCAAAACAATTTTTATAATTTCAGAAAAATTTAATGATTTTTTTCGAGAGATAGAAATTCACAAATTAAGCAAGTCAGTAACGCGTCGGTCTACCTCTGGCCCTTGTGCAAGCTGTTATTCGGCTTGGCATTGACTGAGGGAGTTATTGGAAGGGATGTTGTTGTTGTTGTAGTCTTCGGTCCTGAGACTGGTTTGATGCAGCTCTCCATGTTACTCTATCCTGTGCAAGCTTCTTCATCTCCCAGTACCTACTGCAACCTACATCATTCTGAATCTGCTTAGTGTATTGATCTCTTGGTCTCCCTCTACGATTTTTACCCTCCACGCTACCCTTCAATACTAAATTGGTAATCCCTTGATGTCTCAGAACATGTCCTGGCAACCGATCCCTTCTTCTAGTCAATTTGTGCCACAAACTTCTCTTCTCCCCAGTCCTATTCAATACATCCTCATTAGTTATATGATCTACCCATCTAATCTTCAGCATTCTTCTGTAGCACCACATTTCGAAAGCTTCTATTCTCTTCTTGTCCAAACTAGTTATCGTCCATGTTTCACTTCCATACATGGCTACACTCCATACAAATACTTTCAGAAACGACCTCCTGACACTTAAATCTATACTCGATGTTAACAAATTTCTCTTCTTCAGAAACGCTTTCCTTGCCATTGCCAGTCTACATTTTGTATCCTCTCTACTTCGACCATCATCAGTTATTTTGTTCCCCAAATAGCAAAACTCTCTTACTACTTTATGTGTCTTATTTCCTAATCTAATTCCCTCAGCATCACCAGACTTAATTCGACTACATTCCGTTATCCTCGTTTTGCTTTTGTTGATGTTCATCTTATATCCTCCTTTCAAGCCACTGTCCATTCCGTTCAGCAGTTCTTCCAGGTCCTTTGCTGTCTCTGACAGAATTACAGTGCCATCGGAAAACCTCAAGATTTTAATTTTTTCCGTGAATTTTAATTCCTACTCCAAATTTTCCTCTTTTTTCCATTACTGCTTGCTCAGATTGGAAGGGATATCGTGCCAAATTCTGTCCAATTGGCTCGGTAAAACGTCAAAATCCCGAGCGCACTGGAGCTCGCTGCCCATAGCCTCCAATCATTGTCAACTGGGAAGAGATCTGGCGACCTCGCTGACCAAGGTATTTGGCAAGCACGAAGACGAGCAGCAGAAACTGTCGCCTTATGTGGGCGGCCAGTATCTCGGTGAAATGTAAGCCAAGAATAGCTTGCCACGAAGGGCAACAAACCGAGGCTCAGAATGTCGCCGACGAACCGCTGTGCTGTAAGGATGCCACAGATGACAAGCAAAGGGGTCCTGCTATGAAATGAACCAGCACACCACCATTACTCCCAGTTGTGGGGCCATATGGCGTGTCACAGTCAAGTTGGTATCCAGGTACGTCTTCGCTGGTCATCGGGGTTAATTTCGAAGCAGGACTCGTGACTGAAGAGAATTCTACTCCAGTCAATGAGAGTCCAGGATGAAGACATGTCTAGAGACAGCCCAGAAAGCGGTGGGGTATCAACCTGACTGTCGCCATCCATATGGCCTGACAACCAGGACTGATGGTCTGGGCTGCCAATTCTTTTCATAGCAGGACCTCTTTGGTTGTCATCTGCGGCACTCTTACAGCGCAGCGGTACAACGACGATATTCTGTTCCCCGTTTTGTTGCCCTTCATGACGAGCCATTCTGGGCTTTCATTTGAGCAAGATAATGCCCACCCGCATACAGCGAGAAATTCTACTGATTGTCTATGTGCTTGCCAAACCCCACCGTGGCCAATGAGATCGCCAGATTCCTCCCCAAATGAGGTTTGGGGCATTATGGGCAGCGCCCTCCGACAAGCTCGAGATTTTGACTATCTAACGCGCCAACTGAAGAGAATGGGGCACCATATCCCTGAGGAGGACAACCAACAATACTATCAGTAAACGCCATGCCGAATAACTGGTGTCATAAGGGCGAGACAGCGTGACAGAGCACTGAAAGACCTAAGTCGAAACTAGGCCCCGGGAGCACACAACATTCCATTAGAACTACTGACAGCCTTGGGAGAGCCAGTCCTGACAAAACTCTACCATCTGGTGAGCAAAATGTATGACAGGCGAAATATCCTCAGACTTCAAGAAGAATGTAATAATTCCAACCCCTAAGAAAGCAGGTGTTGACAGATGTGAAAATTACCGAACTATCAGTTTAATAAGTCACAGCTACAAAATACTAACGCGAATTCTTTACAGACGAATGGAAAAAATGGTAGAAGCCGACTTCGAGGAAGATCAGTTTGGATTCCGTAGAGATATTGGAACACGTGAGGCAATAGTGATCCTACGGGATATCTTAGAAGCTAGGTTAGGAAAAGGCAAAGCTACGTTTCTAGCATTTGTAGACTTAGAAAAAGCTTTTGACAATATTGACTGAAATACCCTCTTTCAAATTCTAAAGGTGGCAGGGGTAAAATACAGCGAGCGAAAGGCTATTTACAATTTGTACAGAAACCAGATGGCAGTTATAAGAGTCGAGGGGCATGAAAGGGAAGCAGTGGTGGGGAAGGGAGTGAGACAGGGCTGTAGCCTCTCCCCGATGTTATTCAATCTGTATATTCAGCAAGCAATAAAGGAAACAAAAGAAAAATTCGGAGTAGGTATTAAAATCCAGGGAGAAGAAATAAAAACTTTGAGGTTCGCCGATGACATTGTAATTCTGTCAGAGACAGCAAAGGACTTGGAAGAGCAGTTGAACGGAATGGACAGTGTCTTGAAAGGAGGATAATGGAATGTAGTCGAGTTAACTCAGGTGATGCTGAGAGAATTAGATTAGGGAATGAGACACTTAAAGTAGTAAAGGAGTTTTGCTATTTGGGGAGCAAAATAACTGATGATGGTCGAAGTAGAGAGGATATAATATGTAGACGGGCAATGGCAAAGAAAGCGTTTCTGAAGACGAGAAATTTGTTTACGTCGAGTATAGATTTTAGTGTCAGGCTGTCGGTTCTGAAAGTATTTGTATGGAGTGTAGCCATGTATGGAAGTGAAACATGGATAATAAATAGTTTGGACAAGAAGAGAATAGAAGCTTTCGAAATGTGGTGCTACAGAAGAATGCTGAAGATTAGATGGGTAGATCACACAAATAATGAACAGGTATTGAATAGAATTGGGGAGAAGAGGAGTTTGTGGCACAACTTGGCAAGGAGAAGGGGCCAGTTGGTAGTACATGTTCTGAGGCACCAAGGGATCACAAATTTAACATTAGAGGGCAGCGTGGAGGGTAAAAATCGTAGAGCGAGACCAAGAGATGAATACACTAAGCAGAGTCAGAAGGATGTAGGTTTTAGTAAGTACTGGGAGGTGAAGAAGCTCGCACAGGATAGAGTAGCATGGAGAGCTGCATCAAACCAGTCTCTGGACTGAAGAACACAACAACAAGAGCGAGATATGGACCTGCTCAGAGTGTGAAGCGCTTTCTCTTGAATAAATCATCCGATTTATCTGAAATTGTAATCATTCGTTTGTCTGTATATATACATCAGATCTACTGATATCCGTCCCATTCGGATGATTCTTTCGTACTCCGTCTTTTTTTCCCTTAGAATGTATTCGGACAGTAGGCCCTTGATTGTGTGGTTACTGAACTTCTAATTCTGCCTCTTGCACGAATCAGTGTTTGGAAATATTATTAAATGGATACTTACCTCGTCTTTGTAACGGCCAGAAAATACAGGCGTCTCCACATTAAGTGACTGCGAAGGTTACAACCTCAGACTGGACAGGAATGAGAGATGAAATCCATAATGTCCTCGTCGAAAGATTAATTCCAGGACTGACGGAGTACATCGGAAAAGTTCAAAGAAAGGTAGCACATTTTGTATTATCGCAAAATATGGGAGAGAGGGAGAGACTGTCTCAGAAATGATACAGGATGTGGGTTGGAAATCATTAAAAGAAAGGCGTTTTTCGTTGCGACAGAATCTTCTCACGAAATTCCAATCACCAACTTTCTCCTCCGAATGCGAAAATATTTTGTTGACACCGATCTATATAGGGAGGAACGATCACCACGATAAAATAAGGGAAATCAGAGCTGGTACGGAAAGATAGAGGTGTTCATTCTTTCGACGCGCTATACGAGATTGGAATAATAGAGAATTGTGAAGGTGTTTCGATGAACCCTCTCCAGGCACTTGAATATGATTTGCAGAGTATCCTCTTAGATGTAGATGTTCGTGCCAAGTGATGTGGGAAAACCACAGGAACCTACGGCTGGACGTTACTTCGGACCCAGCTGCTTCCAAGTACTTCTTCCACAACTGGTTCCAAAGCTGCCACATCCAGCAGCAACGTGAGCAGAGGCCGCGACTTTATATGCAGATTGTCGGCAGCCAAGAGGCCGTCTGCTCACAGCTCGGCGCAGCAGGAGGGCAGAGCAGAACTGGACTTCTCCCCGGCACTGAGCCCCAGCGCGCGCCCGTAATCACGTTCCAGCGGACCGGCGGCGCCGGCTGCCGGGCTTTAAGGACTCCCCCGCCGGCTGCTAATGAGAGGGGCGGACCGGCTCTCTCCTAGTCCTAAGCTGCGCCCCGTGGCCGAAACACAGCGGCCTTCCTGTCGGAGATTGCGGAGTGCGCGGTGCCTACGGCAAGGGCGCTGCTTCTTCAACCCGACAGTGGGAGAGTAAATAAATGAGGCAACAAAACAGGCAAGTTCCAGGGCACTGTTCATCGACGGGGAACACACAAACTAGACCTCTTAAAATACTACTACATCCACATCTACATCCATACTCCGCAAGCCACCTGATGGTGTGTGGCGGAGGGTACCGTGAGTACCACTATCGGTTCTCTCTTCTATTCCAGTCTCGTATTGTTAGTGGAAAGAAGGATTGTCGGTTTGCCTCTGTGTGGGCTCTAATCTCTCTGATTTTATCCTCATGGTCTCTTCGCGAGATATACGTAGGAGGGAGCAATATACTGCTTGAATCCTCGGTGAAGGTGTGTTCTTGAAACTTTAACAAAAGCTCGTACCGAGCTACTGAGCGTCTCTCCTGCGGAGTCTTCCACTGGAGTGTATCTACCACCTCCGTAACGCTTTCGCGATTGCTAAATGATCCTGTAACGAAGCGCGCTGCTCTCCGTTGGATCTTCTCTATCTCTTCTATAAACCCTATCTGGTACGGATCCCACACTGTTGAACAGTATTCAAGCAGTGGGCGAACAAGCGTACTGTAACCTACTTCCTTTGTTTTCGGACTGCATTTCCTTAGGATTCTTCTAATGAATCTCAGTTTGGCATCCGCTTTACCGACGATCAACTTTATATGATCTTTCCACTTTAAATCACTCCTAACGCATACTCCCAGATAATTTATGGAATTAACTGCTTCCAGTTGCTGACCTGCTATATTGTAGCTAAATGATAAAGGATATTTCTTTCTATGTATTTGCAGCACATTACACTTGTCTACATTGAGATTCAATTGCCATTCCCTGCACCATGCGTCAATTCGCCGCAGATCCTCCTGCATTTCAGTACAATTTTCCATTGTTACAACCTCTCAATATACAGCAGCATCATCCGCAAAAAGCCTCAGTGAACTTCCGATGTCATCCACAAGGTCGTTTGTGTATATTGTGGATAGCAACGGTCCTACGACACTCCCCTGCGACACACCTGAAATCACTCTTACTTCGGAAGACTTCTCTGCATTGAGAATGACATGCTGCGTTCTGTTATCTAGGAACTCTTCAATCCAATCACACAATTGGTCTGATAGTCCGTATGCTCCTACTTTGTTCATTACATAGAATTGGCAGAACTCAGACGCAATAATCACCCTACGGCTTACACTGTCTGACCAAAAAAATTAAGCACTGAGAAGAGGGAGATGAAGCAAAATGAAACCTCGAGGATTGAGAGGGAATGTACTTTCGTTTCAGTGTCTATAATACAGAGTCATATGTACAAAGAACTCGGCAACATCAGCCCACATACCAGTATGACGTTGCTCCTCTGGCCTGAATGCGTGCACTAATTTGGTTGGGAAGGATGTCAAGAAGCCCTTGCATCCCCTTCTGAGGCAAAATGGTCCATAATTGTTGCCACTGGTCCTCGATGTCCTGGATACTGTAACTACGACGGAGTTAACGTCAGAGTTCACACATATTCTACCGGTGACTGATCTGGAGATTTTTCTGGCCACAGGAGTACATCAACGTGGAGCAGATGGTTCATAGGGATATGTGCCACGCGTGAACGAACAATGTCCTGTCGGAAACGTGCACCATGATAAAGAGGTAAAACATTAGGACGCGGGATGTCCGAGACATACCGTTGTGCCGTCAGTCGGAAACAGCCTTTGTGTTGTGGTATTAACGGCAGCCTACGCAAGGGTTGGTAATTCCGTAGTCCGACTGCTGTTAGTCTCCAACCAGCGGTGCGGAATGCCTCTCAGCGAGTCCATTACTACACTACTGGCCATTAAAATTGCTACACCACGAAGATGACGTGCTACAGACGCGAAATTTAACCGACAGGAAGATGATGCTGTGATATGCAAATGATTAGCTTTTCAGAGCATTGACACAAGGTTGGCGCCGGTGGCGACACCTACAACGTGCTGACATGAGGAGTTTCCAACCGATTTCTCATGCACAAACAGCAGTTGACCGGCGTTGCCTGGTGAAACGTTGTTTTGATGCCTCGTGTAAGGAGGAGAAATACGTACCATCACGTTTCCGACTTTGACAAAGGTCGGATTGTAGCCTATCGCGATTGCGGTTTATCGTACCGCGACATTGCTGCTCGCGTTGGTCGAGATCCAATGACTGTCAGCAGAATATGGAATCGGTGGGTTCAGGAGGGTAATACGGAACGCCGTGCTGGATCCCAACGGCCTCTTATGACTAGAAGTCGAGATGACAGGCATCTTATCCGCATGGCTGTAACGAAAGTGCAGCCTCGTCTCGATCCTTGAGTCAACAGATGGGGACGTTCGCAGGACAACTACCATCTGTACGAACAGTTCGACGACGTTTGCAGCAGCATGGACTGTCAGCTCGGAGACCATGTCTGCGGTTACCCTCGACGCAGCATCACAGACAGGAGCGCCAGCGTTGGTGTACTCAACGACGAACCTGGGTGCACGAATGGCAAAAGTCATTTTTTCGGATGAATCCAGGTTCTGCTTACAGCATCATGATGGTCGCATCCGTGTTTGGCGACATCGCGGTGAACGCACATTGGAAGCGTGTATTCGTCATCGCCATACTGGCGTATCACCCGGCGTGATGGTATGGGGCGCCATCGGTTACACGTCTCGGTCACCTCTTGTTCGCATTGACGGCACTTTGAATGGTGGACGTTACATTTCAGATGCGTTACGACCTGTGGCTCTACCCTTCATTCGAGCCCTGCGAAACCCTACATTTCAGCAGGATAATGCACGACCGCATGTTGCAGGTCCCGTACGGGCCTTTCTGGATACAGAAAATATTCGACTGCTGCCCTGGTCAGCACATTCTCCAGATCTCTCACCAACTGAAAACGTCTGGTCAGGTGGCCGAGCAAGTGGCTCGTCACAATACACCAGTCACTACTCTTGATAAACTGTGGAATCGTGTTGAAGCTGCTTGGGCAGCTGTACCTGTACACGCCATCCAAGCTCTGTTTGACTCAATGCCCAGCGGTATCAAGGCTGTTATTACGGCCAGAGGTGGTTGTTCTGGGTACTGATTTCTCAGGCCCTATGCACCCAAAGTGCGTGAAAATGTGATCTCATGTCAGTTCTAGTATAATATATTTGTCCAATCAATACCCGTTTATCATCTGCATTTCTTCTTGGTGTAGCAATTTTAATGGGCAGTAGTGTAGTTATCGTTGTGAATGGGTTATGATGTGCTAGGTGCATAATACAGAGATCGTCCATTGTGGCGGCACACGTTGACCATAACCTTGACGAGTATTCCTGCCGCCTGTTCCCTAGCAGCCCAACATTAGGCCACTGTCACAGCCGAGAGCCCCATAAATTTTGATACTTCACAATTGGGCCAACTGGTCAGATGATGAATCTCAGTGAGGGCCCTTTCAAACTGTCAGTTGCTCATAACGTTGTCTCGCGCAAGTATGTGCCGTCTCCGTGACCGTCAGCGATCGCTCATCTGACGCTGATCACGCCCCTTATAAACCCTACCAGGCATTGTAGTAACACCAAACACGAACGACGCTTATGCACTCTGGCAACCTGTCACACAGAAAGGCAGTTCTAATCATTTATGTCTGTCAATGGTTTGTACGTGTATAGGCTGAAAACTAACAAAACCGACAAACTGCAGAAACGGATGCCTGACTAGAAATAAAGGAGAAAAATCCTATGAAAATGACTCCGAAAATATGTCTTCGGCGCTAACGAATGACAGTTCCTATGAGCACGTTTGGTGTTTTCCTTGTGTGGTGCAGGCCTTGCGACTGATGCAACGTACTGTAAACGCAGAATGGTCAGGTATTCATGTCGGGAACAAGACGATACGGTGGTCGTGGTCGGCCAAGCAGATGGAAACGGTCGGGAGCAGCACGGCCATACCAAAACAAGTACACTCACGGACACCAACCATATCACACGACATTTCGATCTCGTTGTGGGCGTTTGTGTGATCATAGGTCATTTCAGACAGACCAACGTGCAGGGAGGCGGCGGACTGTGCGTACACCTGATTCTACAGGATATTGAGACCAACCCTAGTAGAATCTCCAGGTAAGTGGTCCACGCCAACAAGGTGTAAGCCAAAGTGAACCGTGAATTTACTTTCAAAACCTTTTCTTAAGAATTTATTTTATTTACTAGCGATTCATCAAGAACATTAACACATTTAATCACACTATGTGAGCGTGGAAGTAGTTGCCAGTGGGTAACTGATGAAAACAAATCAAATTTCTTCCAACAAATGGAAATTTTATTCCTATAGGCCCTTTTTTAAACAAAAAAAAGATTTAAAATTATAATCAGAAAGCACCCTCTAAATATCAAGTTACAATTTATTCAGAGGCAGAAAGAACAAATTTTTGACAGTGTGAGCTTTCGGGCTGAGAACTTTGCCGCTCCATTTTGACACGGCCGTAGTCACGACCGCTCACAACCTCTGAAAGACTACACTGGTGCAAATCTGCAACACACCATATTACTTTAAACTAAAAGTTTTAACAACTCACGCAAGCACATAAACTATGCACCCCGTAGGGGGGGATGGAAATGGTACAAAACACTAACATTAAAATATTAACTTGCCACCGAAGGTGCAACTTGATTTTAAAAATAAAAGTCTTACGGTGGAAGGATGGCAACTTTATATACTAAAATGACCATTTAAATAAAATCCATGAAATGCAGTTTACATAAAATATGCAAGGTTGACCAAACATGCTGTACATTACACATATACCGCCTCTCAAGATGATAGGCAAGATAGAAACATATTTCAGGAATTCGACCGTTACACTTCAAGCAATAAATTCGTTAACACCGAATCCGACAAACATGACAGAGGCAGCTATTAACGTACGGCAGACCGACAGGCCTAACAAATGCCGTCGAGAGACAGATGAGCAAGCTGGGGACGAGAGACTGACCGAGAAAACAAGTAGAATTTAATAAGTAAATGAAACAACTATCACGAATCACTTAACTTCTAATAAACTGCGATGTCTGGCGAAGACCTGGCGCAGCACCCCCAAATCGCTCTCCCGAACCGTCCGCTGCCAGCCGCTTCAACGGACACAGGAAGGCGCGCCGATCTCCCGTCTCACGGCGTCGCAGCTCGCCCCGGCCAGACCGATGTCAAGGGTTGACTCCTGTTGCTCTCGTGTCGGTTCTGGCGCTGCAGTCCGGAACCGCGGGACTGTTACGGTCGCAGGTTCGAATCCTGCCTCGGGCATGGGTGTGTGTCATGTCCTTAAGTTAGTTAGGTTTAAGTAGTTCTAAGTTCTCGGGGACTTATGACCTAAGATGTTGAGTCCCATAGTGCTCAGAGCCATTTTTTTCTCGTGTCGGCCGCGAAGCCACTACGCCTCGCTATACGGCGCGGCCACTGGACTCACGTGGCGACCTCACATGCGCCGACGCTCAAGACGGAGAAGTCGTCTCAGTGCGCGACCGACCAACCGATCGATCCAACCGCCAATAACCGTTGCCTAAACAAACTCGAGCAGACTGGCGGCCTAACACATACTAGCACTCCGGACGACAGACAGACACTGACTGCCCCACACTGACCCGGCTGACCAACTGACGACTGGCGAGCTCATAGCGCCCCTTAAAAGCACGTGAACAGGCAACCTTTCCTCTTTGCCACCAGAGGGAGACACCAAAGCTGCGATTGCCACAGCGGCGCCACCGCCAGAAATGGTGGGCGACTGCTTCACACTACGCGCTGCAGCGCGCTCTTCAAAACAGCAATTTTTACCGCGGCTCACAAAGTATGGTTATGTATATCCTGCCTGACAACTGCTTCTCTCCCTATCACCTGCATTCCCATGGTGGCAACTTTGAACATCGGTTGTCACGTGGATGCGATGCTGCTATGTACTGTGTTCCGGGACGACTCGTTGTCGCTGCACGCACACCTTTAATTTCCAGACGCTTGTTCATAGACGTTGTTCCTCCATTTCCACTCAGGAATCAGTACCTGCAGTTTGTCGGTTTTTTTAATGTTCACCCTCTATAATACTACACTGATATTGCACCACGTCTTCTGGGAGCTTTATTTTCTTTGTAAAGGAAGCGTATCTTAGAACATCCTCGGTTTGGTAGTTCCGATGTTTGTTTGCCTCAGTGGCATTATCGAGACAGCATAACACACCAAAGAACCAATAGATGGCGGTGCCACTTTCTTTTACCTCAGTGATAGGAGTCTTTTCTGAAGTTTACGTCAGTGACGGAATTAAGCACTGCAATCCTACCTTTTCGAACACAAACTGACGTTGAAATTACTTGGCTAGCATGTACAGATTTTCTGATTTCGCTGTTTGTATTAAAAACATAACGACATTTGTTTCTTAAACTTCTTGGCAGATCAAAACTGTGTGCCAGACCGGGACTCGAACTCCGCACCTTTACCTTTCGCGGGCAAGTGCTCTAATTTGTTCGATATTGTTCGTTGGATTGGTTCGGGGCGGACATCCCAGGACACCTGTTCAACTTCATCATCGATAGATTCACTCAGTTTTTTTTATACTACTGGCCATTAACATTACTACTCCATGAAGATGACGTGCTACAGACACGAAATTTAACCGACAGGAGGAATATGCTGTGATATGCAAATCATTAGCTTTTCAAAGCATTCACACAAGGTTGGCACCGGTGACGACACCTACAACGTGCTGATATGAGGAAAGTTTCCAACCGATTTCTCACACACAAACAGCGGTTGACCGCCCTTGCCTTGTGAAACGTTGTTGTGATGTCTCGTGTAAAGAGGACAAATGCGTACCATCACGTTTCCGACTTTGATAAAGGTCGGATTGTAGCCTATCGCGATTGCGGTTTATCGTATCGCGACATTGCTGCTCGCGTTGGTCGAGATCCAATGACTGTTAGCAGAATATGGAATCGGTGGGTTCAGGAGGGTAATACGGAACGCCGTGCTGTATCCCAACGCCCTCGTACCACTAGCAGTCGAGATGACAGGCATCTTATCCGCATGGCTGTAACGGATCATGCAGCCACGTCTCGATCCCTGGGTCGACAGATGGGGACGTTTGCAAGACAACAACCATCTGCAAGAACAGTTCGACGACGTTTGCAGCAGCATGGACTATCAACTCGGAGACCGTGGCTGCGGTTACCCTCGACGCAGCATCACAGACAGGAGCGACTGCGATGGTGTACTCATCGACGAACCTGGGTGCGCGAATGGCAAAACGTCATTTTTTCGGATGAATCCAGGTTCTGTTTACAGCATCATGATGGTCGCATCCGTGTTTGGCAACGTCGCGGTGAACGCACATTGGAAGCGTGTATTCGTCACCCGGGGTGATGGTATGGGATGCCATTGGTTACACGTCTGGGTCACCTCTTGTTCGCATTGACGGCACTTGAACAGTGGACGTTACATTTAAGATTTGATACGACCCATGGCTCTACCCGTCATTCGATCCCTGCGAAACCGTACATTTCAGCAGGATAATGCACGGCCGCATGTTGCAGGTCCTGTACGGGCCTTTCTGGATACAGAAAATGTTCTACTGCTGCCCTGGCCAGTACATTCCCCAGGTCTCTCACCAACTGAAAACGTCTGGTCAATGGTGGCCGAGCAACTGGCTCGTCACAATACGCCATTCAATACTCTTGAAGAACTGTGGTATCGTGTTGAAGCTGCATGGGCATCTTTACCTGTACACGCCATCCGAGCTCTGTTTGACTCAATGCCCAGGCGTATCAAGGCCGTTATTACGGCCAGAGGTGTTTGTTCTGGGTACTGATTTCTCAGGATCTATGCACCGAAATTGCATGAAAACGTGATCACACGTCAGTTCCAGTATAATATATTTGTCCAATGAATACCCGTTTATCATCTGCATTTGTTCTTGGTGTAGCAATTTTAATGGCCAGTGTGTAATAACGAAATTCTGGTAGAAAAAGAGAGATCAGTATAGCCATTTTACAAGCGCATAGGAATCCTGCGCTCGATGCGAGTGCAAAAATAGTAGTTGTTTACACAGTAGGCTACGTTTGACGACAGAGAGGGAGCTGTGCCTTAGCAGGTCAGGCCTCCCTACAGGGCGGAGCAGCTGCAGTTTAACGCCTCGCATCGACGCCCGCTGACTTCGGACGAGGCCGGTATATGGGCCTGTTTTATGGGGCCGCCGTGGCAAAGCGGCGGCCATTCCCGGCGTCTTTTCAGCGCGGCTGCCGGCTGCCCGCTCCTCCTACCGTCTACGAGGGTGAGCGGCGGCGCGCCGCGGTCGATGCCGCCTCTGGCGTCTCCATCCACCTGCCCTGCCGTTCCCTCGGCAGCGTGGACGCACCGCTCTGGGCAAACGCAGCTCTGCGCACGTGAACAGCAGGCGCAGAGCAACAAGTACTACTACCTGACCATTGCAGTATCCCTCCTGTCGCCTTAACGGAAACGCGATGTGGCGTCACAGAAAACATGTACAGTGGTGACTAAGGCGGGTATCTACATCTACACCTACAGGGTGTCACAAAAAGGTACGGCCAAACTTTCAGGAAACATTCCTCACACACAAATATAGAAAAGATGTTATGTGGACATGTGTCCGGAAACGTCTAATTTCCATGTTAGAGCTCATTTTAGTTTCGTCAGTATGTACTGTACTTCCTCGATTCACCGCCAGTTGGCCCAATTGAAGGCAGGTAATGTTGACTTCGGTGCTTGTGTTGACATGCGACTCATTGCTCTACAGTACTAGCATCAACCACATCAGCACGTAGCATCAACAGGTTAGTATTCATCATGAACGTTGTTTTGCAGTCAGTGCAATGTTTACAAATGCGGAGTTGGCAGATGCCCATTTGATGTATGGATTAGCACGGGGCAATAGCCGTGGTGCAGTACGTTTGTATCGAGACAGATTTCCAGAACGAAGGTGTCCCGACAGGAAGACGTTCGAAGCAATTGATCGGCGTCTTTGGGAGCACGGAACATTCCAGCCTATGACTCGCGACTGGGGAAGACCTAGAACGACGAGGACACCTGCAATGGACGAGGCAATTCGTCGTGCAGTTGACGATAACCCTAATGTTGGCGTCAGAGAAGTTGCTGCTGTACAAGGTAACGTTGACCACGTCACTGTATGGAGAGTGCTACGGGAGAACCAGTTGTTTCCGTACCATGTACGGCGTGTGCAGGCACGGGTACACTTCTGCGAATGGTTCATCAAACAATGTGTCAATCCTTATTTCAGTGCAAATGTTCTCTTCACGGATGAGGCTTCATTCCAACGTGATCAAATTGTAAATTTTCACAATCGACATGTGTGGGCTGACGAGAATCCGCACGCAATTGTGGAATCACGTCATCAACACAGATTTTCTGTGAACGTTTGGGCAGGCATTGTTGGTGATGTCTTGATTGGGCCCCATGTTCTTCCACCTACGCTCAATGGAGCACGTTATCATGATTTCATACGGGATACTCTACCTGTGCTGCTAGAACATGTGCCTTTACAAGCACGACACAACATGTGGTTCATGCACGATGGAGCTCCTGCACATTTCAGTCGAAGTGTTCGTACGCTTCTCAACAACAGATTCGATGACCGATGGATTGGTAGAGGCGGACCAATTCCATGGGCTCCACGCTCTCCTAACCTCAACCCTCTTGACTTTCATTTATGGGGGCAGTTGAAAGCTCTTGTCTACGCAACCCCGGTACCAAATGTAGAGACTCTTCGTGCTCGTACTGTGGACAGCTGTGATACAATACGCCATTCTCCAGGGCTGCATCAGCGCATCAGGGATTCCGTGCGGCCGGCCGTGGTGGCCGAGCGGTTCTAGGCGCTCCAGTCCGGAACCGCGCTGCTGCTACGGTCGCAGGTTCGTATCCTGCCTCTGGCATGGTTGTTTGTGATGTCCTTAGGTTTAAGTAGTTCTAAGTCTAGTGGACTGATGTCCTCAGAAGTTGAGTCCCATAGTGCTCAGAGCCATTTGAACCATGTTTTTGATTCCGTGCGACGGAGGGTGGATGCATGTATCCTCGCTAAAGCAGGACATTTTGAACATTTCCTGTAACAAAGTGTTTGAAGTCACGCTGGTACGTTCTGTTGCTGTGTGTTACCATTCCATGATTAATGTGATTTGAAGAGAAGTATTAAAATGAGCTCTAACATGGAAAGTGAGCGTTTCCGGACACATGTCCACATAACATTTTTTCTTTCTTTGTGTGTGAGGAACGTTTCCTGAAAGTTTGGCCGTACCTTTTTGCAACACCCTGTATACTCCGCAGTCCACCATACGGTGCGTGGCGGAGGGTACCTCGTACCACAACTAGCATCTTCTCTCCCTGTTCCACTCCCAAACAGAACGAGGAAAAATGACTGCCTATATGCCTCTGTACGAGCCCTAATCTCTCTTTCTTATATTTGTGGTCTTTCCGCGAAATGTAAGTTGGCGGCACTAAAATTGTACTGCAGTCAGCCTCAAATGTTGGTTCTCTAAATTTCCTCAGTAGCGAGTCACGAAAAGAACGCCTCCTTTCCTCTAGAGACTCCCACCCGAGTTCCTGAAGCATTCCTGCAACACTCGCGTGATGATCAAACCTATCAGTAACAAATCTAGCAGCCCGCCTCTGAATTGCTTCTATGTCCTCCCTAAATCCGACCTGATAGGGATCCCAAACGCTCGAGCAGTACTCAAGAATGGGTCGTATTAGTGTTTTATAAGCGCTCTCCTTTACAGATGAGCCACATCTTCCCAAAAATCTACCAATGAACCGAAGACGACTATCCGCCTTCCCCACAACTGCCATTACATGCTTGTCCCACTTCATATCACTCTGCAATGTTACGCCCAAATATTTAATCGTCGTCACTGTGGCAAGCGCTACACTACTAATGGAGTATTCAAACATTACAGGATTCTTTTTCCTATTCATCTGCATTAATTTACATTTATCTATATTTAGAGTTAGCTCCCATTCTTTACACCAATCACAAATCCTGTCCAAGCCATCTCGTATCCTCCTACAGTCACTCAACGACGACACCTTCCCGTACACCACAGCATCATCAGAAAACAGCCGCACATTGCTTTCCACCCTATCCAAAAGATCATTTATGCAGATAGAAAATAACAGCGGACCTACCATACTTCCCTGATGCACTCCAGATGATACCATCTCCGATGAACACTCACCATTGAGGACAACGTACTGGGTTCTATTACTTAAATAGTCAATACACTATCATACAGAGGGGTCCAAAAAATGTATCTACAGTTTAAAGTCCACAACTGGCAAACTAATTGACGGAGCTATCTCATCTTTGGTAGTGTAATAGTTTGTAGTTCCGGCAATCGCCACACAAGCGTTGTGTTAAAAATGTACACAAACAACGATCTGCACGACCTGTAACAGTAACAAGTCCAGATAACTCCCGTCGTGTGTTACAACAATTCACTCGCTCACCAGAGAAGTCTGTGAGACAGTGTGCCCGTGAAACTGGAGTGAGCCGCTCACGTGTTCGGCGAATTTTGAAGACAGCAAAGTGGAAGTGCTACATCCCACGATTGCTACACGCAATGAACGAGGACGACCCAGATCGTAGAATGGAGTACTGCGAGTGGTTTACTAACATGGTGCGCAACGATGAAGAGTTTGCAGAGGTGATTGTGTGGTCTGATGAGGCACGGTTCAAACTCAATGGTACAGTAAATCGCCACAATTGCATCTACTGGGCCGCCGAAAATCCGAACGTCCATGTAGACAAAGCTGTGAATTTGCCAGGAGTAAATGTGTGCTGCGGGTTGTCTTACCGGGGCTTGATTGGGCCATTCTTCTTTGACGGCACAGTTACCGGTAAGGTGTACCTTCAGAACCTTCAGACATCCATTTTACCTGCCATCCGAGACTTGTATGGAGACGGAAGAGTTCACTTTCAACAAGATGGCGCCCCAGCTCACTACCAAAATCGTGTTAGGGACAGGCCGTAGAGGTGCTGTGGAGTATCCACCACGTTCCCAGACCTAACTTCTCTGTACTTTTACCTGTGGGGAACACTAAAGGAGGTCGTTTATCGACAAAAGCCACGCACATTGGATGAACTTCGAGAATCCATCGTCCATTCATGTGCAAATATCCAACTGAACACGTTGCAGTCAGTAGTTCGTGCTGCAGTTCGGCGGCATCGTTTGTGTGTGGAAGTTAATGGCGACCATTTCGTACACCTACAGTGATATCTTTAAGTTGGACTTTAAGCTACACTTTCTCCAAAAATGAGACAACTCCGTCAATTAGTTTGCAAGTTATGGACTTTTAAACAGTGGATACATTTGTTTGGACACCTCTGTATTTCTTTGATAAAGAAATATGATCAAATATTCGTCAGATTTGTTTGACAAAAATCTCTGACGTGGCGCTGAAAAGATGTGTTACACTGTCATATTTCTCACCAAAGTTCAAGATGGCGGATAACAACGTGTTATTATGCGTTGCAGTTGCTTGTACCACAATTGCGTTGTGTGTGCATTTGGAAGAGAAGCGGCGGAAAAGGCAGGAAATGTACTTGGGTGAAGCCGTGGATTTCACGTCAAGGTAATAAAAGCATCCAGCAGAACTGGTTGCGAGAGCGGGAATTCGAGGACGCCAAGTGTTATATAAATTACTTACAAATGGATCAGACAGGATTTCAGTATATGCTCAGTAACGTAAAGCCACAGATTGCAAAGCAGAATACCCACTTGAGAAATGCTATGTGTACAAAAAAAATAACACTGAGATTTCTTACTAGAGGAGAGAGCTACTCGAGCTTACGATACAGCACTCGAATAGCACAGTGCATCGTAACCAAAATAGTTCTGGAAACGTGTGAAGAAGCGATTACAAAGCACAGGAGGAGGAATATCTGAAGGAAAATAAATGTTCAATACACAATATGGGCATTTATTTTTGAATAATTTAATTAATAGAATTGGTGTTCCAACAAATACAAAATCAATAAAAACTACGAAACAGGTGGAGCAATTTTCAACCTGTGACGTCCAGAGTTCAAAAATAGACAAAGTAGAATAGAGAGCTATTTCTTTTTTCTTTTTTTTTTAATTTTAGAGTATGTCCTCCCCCTCTGTTCTGGCCTGCTGGAAAGCTGCCTGGATGTTTGCTGATGTAGAGATGGATGACTGTAGATGTAATTGTAGATTTGAAGTCGCCTGCGCCTGTCCATCAGCACGCGATTAGTAAGCCGGCCGGGGTGACCGAGCGGTTCTAGGCGCTTCAGTCCGGAACCGCGCTGCTGCTACGGTCGCAGGTTCGAATCCTGCCTCGGACATGGCTGTGTGTGATGTCCTTAGGTTAGTTAGGTTCACATAGTTCTAAGTCTAGGGGCCTGATGGCCTCAGATGTTAAGTACCATAGTGCTTAGAGCCATTTGAACCATTTTTTTTGCGATTAGTAACATGCATTGTCGTTGCTCATCCCCCCACCCCCCCCACCCCCACCGCCATCTCCACCCAAGTCGAAGCAATGTTGTTAAAAAGAGTCGAAGGAATACACCAACTAAACTTTGCAATCATGTTTACAACACGCACTACTGACGTCAAGTAGCTATAGCGACGCCAGCACTCGAAGAGGTTATATTTCGCATTGCAGTGAATGGAAGACGAACAATTTTTTTTGATCGCAAATCTATGATGAGGCCCTATATTTGATCATACTTCCTTGACGAAATGCGAGATTTGACCAAGTTCCCTATTATACTGTCAAATTTGTTTGGCATTAATATTTGACATATCAACTTTGACAAAAAAAATATTATAGTGTAATACCTGCCTAAGGTCTATACTTTCGGGTTGCTTGTGTACATAAGTTCACTGGATAAACAATTAGTCACTCCACTCCGAATGCACTGATGAACTGTAAGGCCACAGGGTACTTGTGAATTATAGAAAAAATCGAATTGTTTTATTATCCTTTTAAATGCTGTATCCTATGCTGATTACATTGATATATACACTCCTGGAAATTGAAATAAGAACACCGTGAATTCATTGTCCCAGGAAGGGCAAACTTTATTGACACATTCCTGGGGTCAGATACATCACATGATCACACTGACAGAACCACAGGCACATAGACACAGGCAACAGAGCATGCACAATGTCGGCACTAGTACAGTGTATATCCACCTTTCGCAGCAATGCAGGCTGCTATTCTCCCATGGAGACGATCGTAGAGATGCTGGATATAGTCCTGTGGAACGGCTTGCCATGCCATTTCCACCTGGCGCCTCAGTTGGACCAGCGTTCGTGCTGGACGTGCAGACCGCGTGAGACGACGCTTCATCCAGTCCCAAACATGCTCAATGGGGGACAGATCCGAAGATCTTGCTGGCCAGGGTAGTTGACTTACACCTTCTAGAGCACGTTGGGTGGCACGGGATACATGCGGACGTGCATTGTCCTGTTGGAACAGCAAGTTCCCTTGCCGGTCTAGGAATGGTAGAACGATGGGTTCGATGACGGTTTGGATGTACCGTGCACTATTCAGTGTCCCCTCGATGATCACCAGTGGTGTACGGCCAGTGTAGGAGATCGCTCCCCACACCATGATGCCGGGTGTTGGCCCTGTGTGCCTCGGTCGTATGCAGTCCTGATTGTGGCGCTCACCTGCACGGCGCCAAACACGCATATGACCATCATTGGCACCAAGGCAGAAGCGACTCTCATCGCTGAAGACGACACGTCTCCATTCGTCCCTCCATTCACGCCTGTCGCGACACTACTGGAGGCGGGCTGCACGATGTTGGGGCGTGAGCGGAAGACGGCCTAACGGTGTGCGGGACCGTAGCCCAGCTTCATGGAGACGGTTGCGAATGGTCCTCGCCGATACCCCAGGAGCAACAGTGTCCCTAATTTGCTGGGAAGTGGCGGTGCGGTCCCCTACGGCACTGCGTAGGATCCTACGGTCTTGGCGTGCATCCGTGCGTCGCTGCGGTCCGGTCCCAGGTCGACGGGCACGTGCACCTTCCGCCGACCACTGGCGACAACATCGATGTACTGTGGAGACCTCACGCCCCACGTGTTGAGCAATTCGGCGGTACGTCCACCCGGCCTCCCGCATGCCCACTATACGCCCTCGCTCAAAGTCCGTCAACTGCACATACGGTTCATGTCCACGCTGTCGCGGCATGCTACCAGTGTTGAAGACTGCGATGGAGCTCCGTATGCCACGGCAAACTGGCTGACACTGACGGCGGCGGTGCACAAATGCTGCGCAGCTAGCGCCATTCGACGGCCAACACCGCGGTTCCTGGTGTGTCCGCTGTGCCGTGCGTGTGATCATTGCTTGTACAGCCCTCTCGCAGTGTCCGGAGCAAGTATGGTGGGTCTGACACACCGGTGTCAATGTGTTCTTTTTTCCATTTCCAGGAGTGTACTTCACCGGAGTTAGAATGGAAAATGACCTCTACGTACTAAATTTTTCAGTCATGGTAGTTTACGTTACCACATTCCCATTGTTTAAATTACGGAAAACTACTAGTATATTGAAAAAGAACTGGAAAATTCTTGTTTCCAGCGATCCTGTTGGTGTTTTATTCTGTATTTTAATAACGCTGCTGGTTTCCAGCGTCTGTAAATTATTATGTCCATGTGCTCGTCGTCATATATGCGGAGTCTACGAATCCTGCGCATTCGGTTCGCTGGATAAACAATTCTAACAAATCGTATTAATGAGTTTTACTATAAAATGAGGAGAGACAATACTTAACTTTGACAACTACAGAGATATGTCACAAGCAAAGGACAACATACAAAATAAGCAATCTCTTCCGTATGACAATTCCCAAGTCTTTGTTACATAGAGTGCTCAAGCGAAGTATCGAGCGTTGACGCTTCTATCCAAGTCGCTAGTCTTGAAGCTACTATCCAACTGGGGCGTCGCCAGTCGGTCGCGGCGCTCATGTCCTCTTGACATAGGGGCCGCTGCTGTCGCATTGTCGCCCTGGAGAGGGGTCGGCCAGCGTGCGATTGGCTGATCTCTTCTCACAGCCTCCTCTTCTCTATCGTTCCCGACTGGAGTGCCGGCGCTTGACTTTACGCCGTAACATAAATGATCATCTTTCCTGTTTATTTTCGCTTTGTTGGACTGTTTTGTTTACGTCTTACTGAAAGTTTATTGCCTAAGTGCTACCTACTGAAAGTTTATTGCCTAAGTGCTACAGATATTTGTGATTCTACATGTTTATTAATATTCAGTAAATACTAACAAAGCCACACATCAAGAAAGAAAATTCGGGGCAACTAGTTTACAAACAAAGCTGTCCAGACTTCTGAGAAAACCTATTATGAGCTCTTCATGGGTGTTTCAGATCTTCGAGTAAACAGTAATACTGTTTTTAGTGAATCCGAAACCCTTCCTACTATTTTGTTGTTCAGTTACTTTCAAGCACTCTATGCCAACACGTTGTTTACATTTCGCCACACTCTTTATCAAAGAAGATGCTTCGATAATCAATAAATGATTATGAAATTACAACACAATATCCACCAGAACTTTAACGATAACACGCATTAAATGTAAAATTCTATTGATAGGTACATATAATCTCTTTTAAGCTATTATATATTCATTTATATAAAATGCATTTATGTCCACAGTAATCTTATGCAACCAAATTAATTTCATAGTTATTTTTGCTGAAGTATGGGGACACTAATATAATTAGTATTCACACACCAGTGGAGCAATAAATACTAAAAAGAAAGCCAAGAGAAAGCTCGAGGATGAAGAAATGTAGCAGGATGAAGACTATGCTTCAGAGGCACATTTTAATGACTCAAATCTTAATTTGCATTTTCCCACAAGCTGTACTTGTCAGAATTTAGGTTCACATATCTCCTTAAGATTATAAAGTTCTTAATTATTTTTTCAATAACTTGTTAATTGTTTTGTAACTCTAGATTCATAAAAATATCTATGTTCTAGACATAAACTTTGTTGCAGGTTCAACTAAATTGAAGCAATAAAATTTTCAATTAGGAAAACTAATCTAAAAATTTAAATATAAGATTCAATAATTTTTCTGTTAATATACTTAATGTGCGGAATTAAATAGGTCTAGTACCTTAGCCAACATGGCATATATATCTTGTAAAAATTTGGTCTCCTTCACATGTGTATTATTAGGTTAAATGATTCCTGAATTTGAAGAAGCGTTTTAGATGATCACTTTTTAACTATTGTTTTTTATAAACATCAATAGGTGCTAAATTGTTCAAAGTACTTGCAAATTGTTTAGAAAGTATTCTGCATTAACTGTGAAAAACCACAAAACTATAAAACACAGCAAAGAAATACTGCATGAAACAAGTAGGTGCTGATTTTCACAAAGTATGAAGCCGACAAATTACCCTGTGTCCTTACAAGCCTTTAGAGATGGCGCAGAGATCGAGTCACGTACTAACCACGCGTGCACTCTCCCCACATGAGCATAAGGCAGTAGGCATCAGCGACATGGGTAAATGCAAGGGCGTGACAGAGTGGCGTAAAGGGGCAATCTTGTTTGACCGTGCCCGTGGCCCTACAATGCGTGAAGTAGCTGATTTGTTGGTGTTTCGCGACGCACTTGTTCAGCGTGTCTACAAGCAAAGGTGTAACACGTGGTCACAAAACACGGCGTCAGAATTGTGGTCGGGAAAAGATTCCGACTGAGAGGGACCGGAGAGGCGTTTCACGGATTGTGGATCAGAATCGCTTCCAAACCCGACAGGAACTGCTGCAAGTGGTGAATCGGGGTCAATCCACACCTGTTAGCGAGAGGACATTAAAACGACAACTGCATCCAATGAACGTTTGGGCATTGTTCACACAAGCACACAAAATTGCTCGCCTTCAGTGGGCTAGAAATAATCGAACGTGGCCGTTAGCTGATTGGCGGAACGTAATGTGGGCTGACGAATGACGTTTTTTGTCCGTATTCAGATTACGCACGTCGTCGAGTGAACCGAAATCCAAATGAAACATTTCATCCTGAATATTTAGAGGATCAGGTTCAATCAGGAGGTCGGTCTGTGATGATTTGGTGGTGTTTTTCTTATCATGAACTGGGCCCTCCCACAGAAGTGACCACTTAAATGAACCAGGATGTTTAAATATACGTACATCCTGACTAGGTGTTGTATTTCAGTCAAGATATGCGTGATGAGTATGTTATGGTACCCCAATTTTTCAAGACAGAACAACAACAGAGTTCATTAGGCTGGGAGAATATGTGACTAGTTTTCTGAACACTCCCTCGCTCTATCACACCTGGAATGCAAACTCCCCTGACTTGAACCTCACAGAAAGTCTGTCGGCCATGTTGGAACGGGGGGTAACATTATCATGCCCCTAATTTGGTGGAATTGCGGGATCAAATCCTGAGCTTGTGGCTTAACCTCGATGCTTCGCACCTGCGCTACATCGTGGACCCATTTCCTCATTTCGTAACCCAACCCAGGCTATTATTAAGTCCAGGGACAGCATTACAGTGCGTTAAATTATGCTTGCAATGACTTCTATCAGCGTGACTATTCTTTTGTCTACATCTACATCTACATCTACATTTATACTCCGCAAGCCACCCAACGGTGTGTGGCGGAGGGCACTTTACGTGCCACTGTCATTACCTCCCTTTCCTGTTCCAGTCGCGTATGGTTCGCGGGAAGAACGACTGTCTGAAAGCCTCCGTGCGCGCTCTAATCTCTCTAATTTTACATTCGTGATCTCCTCGGGAGGTATAAGTAGGGGAAGCAATATATTCGATACGTCATCCAGAAACGCACCCTGTCGAAACCTGGCGAGCAAGCTACACCGCGATGCAGAGCGCCTCTCTTGCAGAGTCTGCCACTTGAGTTTGTTAAAGATCTCCGTAACGCTATCACGGTTACCAAATAACCCTGTGACGAAACGCGCCGCTCTTCTTTGGATCTTCTCTATCTCCTCCGTCAACCCGATCTGGTACGGATCCCACACTGATGAGCAATACTCAAGTATAGGTCGAACGAGTGTTTTGTAAGTCACCTCCTTTGTTGATGGACTACATTTTCTAAGAACTCTCCCAATGAATCTCAACCTGGTACCCGCCTTACCAACAGTTAATTTTATATGATCATTCCACTTCAAATCGTTCCGCACTGATACTCCCAGATATTTTACAGAAGTAACTGCTACCAGTGTTTGTTCCGCTATCATATAATCATACAGTAAAGGATCCTTCTTTCTATGTATTCGCAATACATTACATTTGTCTATGTTAAGGGTCAGTTGCCACTCCCTGCACCAAGTGCCTATCCGCTGCAGATCTTCCTGCATTTCGCTACAATTTTCTAATGCTGCAACTTCTCTGTATACTACAGCATCATCCGCGAAAAGCCGCATGGAACTTCCGACACTATCTACTAGGTCATTTATATATATTGTGAAAAGCAATGGTCCCATAACACTCCCCTGTGGCACGCCAGAGGTTACTTTAACGCCTGTAGACGTTTCTCCATTGAGAACAACATGCTGTGTTCTGTTTGCTAAGAACTCTTCAATCCAGCCATACAGCTGGTCTGATATTCCGTAGGCTCTTACTTTGTTTATCAGGCGACAGTGCGGAATTGTATCGAACGCCTTCCGGAAGTCAAGAAAAATAGCATCTACCTGGGAGCCTGTATCTAATATTTTCTGGGTCTCATGAACAAATAAGGCGAGTTGGGTCTCACACGATCGCTGTTTCCGGAATCCATGTTGATTCCTACATAGTAGATTCTGGGTTTCCAAAAACGACATGATACTCGAGCAAAAAACATGTTCTAAAATTCTACAGCAGATCGACGTCAGAGATATAGGTCTATAGTTTTGCGCATCTGCTCGACGACCCTTCTTGAAGACTGGGACTACCTGTGCTCTTTTCCAATCATTTGGAACCTTCCGTTCCTCTAGAGACTTGCGGTACACGGCTGTTAGAAGGGGGGCAAGTTCTTTCGCATACTCTGTGTAGAATCGAATTGGTATCCCGTCAGGTCCAGTGGACTTTCCTCTGTAGAGTGATTCCAGTTGCTTTTCTATTCCTTGGACACTTATTTCGATGTCAGCCATTTTTTCGTTTGTGCGAGGATTTAGAGAAGGAACTGCAGTGCGGTCTTCCTCTGTGAAACAGCTTTGGAAAAAGGTGTTTAGTATTTCAGCTTTACGCGTGTCATCCTCTGTTTCAATGCCATCATCATCCCGGAGTGTCTGGATATGCTGTTTCGAGCCACTTACTGATTTAACGTAAGACCAGAACTTCCTAGGATTTTCTGTCAAGTCGGTACATAGAATTTTACTTTCGAATTCACTGAACGCTTCACGCATAGCCCTCCTTACGCTAACTTTGACATCGTTTAGCTTCTGTTTGTCTGAGAGGTTTTGGCTGCGTTTAAACTTGGAGTGAAGCTCTCTTTGCTTTCGCAGTAGTTTCCTAACTTTGTTGTTGTACCACGATGGGTTTTTCCCGTCCCTCACAGTTTTACTCGGCACGTAGCTGTCTAAAACGCATTTTACGATTGCCTTGAACTTTTTCCATAAACACTCAACATTGTCAGCGTCGGAACAGAAATTTTCGTTTTGATCTGTTAGGTAGTCTGAAATCTGCCTTCTATTACTCTTGCTAAACAGATAAACCTTCGTCCCTTTTTTTATATTCCTATTAACTTCCATATTCAGGGGTGCTGCAACGGCCTTATGATCACTGATTCCCTGTTCTGTACATACAGAGTCGCAAAGTTCGGGTCTGTTTGTTATCAGTAGGTCCAAGATGTTATCTCCACGAGTCGGTTCTGTGTTTAATTGATCGAGGTAATTTTCGGATAGTGCACTCAGTATAATGTCACTCGATGCTCTGTCCCTACCACCCGTCCTAAACATCTGAGTGTCCCAGTCTATATCTGGTAAATTGAAATCTCCACCTAAGACTATAACATTCTGAGAAAATTTATGTGAAATGTATTCCAAATTTTCTCTCAGTTGTTCTGCCACTAATGCTGCTGAGTCGGGAGGTCGGTAAAAGGAGCCAATTATTAACCTAGCTCGGTTGTTGAGTGTAACCTCCACCCATAATAATTCACAGGAACTATCCACTTCTACTTCACTACAGGATAAACTACTACTAACAGCGACGAACACTAAACCACCGGTTGCATGCAATCTATCCTTTCTAAACACCGTCTGTACCTTTGTAAAAATTTCGGCAGAATTTATCTCTGGCTTCAGCCAGCTTTCTGTACCTATAACGATTTCAGCTTCGGTGCTTGCTATCAGCGCTTGAAGTTCCGGTACTTTACCAACGCAGCTTCGACAGTTGACAATTACAATACCGATTGCTGCTTGGTCCCCGCATGTCCTGACTTTGCCCCGCACTCGTTGAGGCTGTTGCCCTTTCTGTACTTGCCCAAGGCCATCTAACCTAAAAAACCGCCCAGCCCACGCCACACAACCCCTGCTACCCGTGTAGCCGCTTGTTGCGTGTAGTGGACTCCTGACCTATCCAGCGGAACCCGGTGAACTTACAATCAAGTAGGTCAGTGTGCCCTCGAGAAATATCGTCAGTAGTATGGTGCGGTGTTATCCACAATCATGAATACCCCAGAGAGTGGGAAACAGAGGGCGATGTCCCGAAAGTGGACACAGTCAGGTCAAATAGAGTTTACATTCAAAGTTATACGGTTTTTCCAGGGAGAAAATAAGCAGAATCAGGTAATGACACCTCTACAGAAAGCAATCTCGCGGCCGGCAAAAATGGTGCGGAAGCAGGAAAAAACACAATTCTTTTTGAAAGTCTTTAAAAAAGCGGAAGAAACAAAGACGTTCTACAAAAGTAGTTTCTCTAGATAACATCGATAAAGCACTTATTCGAAGAAAATTTTTGGTGTATTATGAGCAGAAGGATATTTCAACGGTGAGAAAGTCGTTTATAGTTTCAGTAACTGAGATAAATTTTCAGGGGGGGGGGGGGGAAGGGGGAGGGAAACACTTCGGAAAATTTTGAAGGAGATGGGATTTCGTTCCAAAAAATGTAAAAATGAGAGAACCATCCCAACAGAACGTTCCGACATTGGTGTAAAGTGTGCGGAATACCTGAGAGCAATCAGAAATAATGAAAAGAGGCCAAATAAAGCAGTGCTATTCACGGACGAAATGTGGGTTGACACGCATTATTTAAAAAGTGCTGTGACCAAATAGCAGTGCAGGCCAAACAGTTGCTATCCATGCTGAAGGAGCAATAGGTTTCATAGACGAAGCAGAGATAATTTGTGATTCAGCATCTAAATTTCAAGACCATCACAATGACATATCAGTAGTATTTATGAAATCTGCCTGTGTGATTCGGGCCATTGTTAAGTCATGCTTATGTTGTATAGCACACTATGTCATCGTTATGTCTGGTATGCTAATCTGTCTTCTATGAGAAACATGTATTTTCATCCAGCAAATATATAGTTTTTCTTCCAGTGAAGGTAGTTGAAATAATCGATACCAGTCAAGAATAAATTTAAACACATACAGCTGATGACGAAAAAATGATTTCATATTAAATCCCAACATCCTAGCAGGTAGCACTTTTCTTGAAAACACCCAAAATGGTCACATTAACGTTTGCAGTGATGCGACCTTGCACAGTAACAATGGTGCCCATGGAATATCACGATATGACGGCTCAAATCATCATAGATCCTCCGCCATGTTTCACTCATGGAACGTAAACTCTGCCTCATGTTCGAAACAATGTGAAACATGACTCATCTGACAAAATCAAGAGCGCCCGTACGATACTTTGTGGGGGAGCTGGCGGCTAACCTGAGGGTATGATGTACACTCCTGGAAATGGAAAAAAGAACACATTGACACCGGTGTGTCAGACCCACCATACTTGCTCCGGACACTGCGAGAGGGCTGTACAAGCAATGATCACACGCACGGCACAGCGGACACACCAGGAACCGCGGTGTTGGCCGTCGAATGGCGCTAGCTGCGCAGCATTTGTGCACCGCCGCCGCCAGTGTCAGCCAGTTTGCCGTGGCATACGGAGCTCCATCGCAGTCTTTAACACTGGTAGCATGCCGCGACAGCGTGGACGTGAACCGTATGTGCAGTTGACGGACTTTGAGCGAGGGCGTATAGTGGGCATGCGGGAGGCCGGGTGGACGTACCGCCGAATTGCTCAACACGTGGGGCGTGAGGTCTCCACAGTACATCGAGGTTGTCGCCAGTGGTCGGCGGAAGGTGCACGTGCCCGTCGACCTGGGACCGGACCGCAACGACGCACGGATGCACGCCAAGACCGTAGGATCCTACGCAGTGCCGTAGGGGACCGCACCGCCACTTCCCAGCAAATTAGGGACACTGTTGCTCCTGGGGTATCGGCGAGGACCATTCGCAACCGTCTCCATGAAGCTGGGCTACGGTCCCGCACACCGTTAGGCCGTCTTCCGCTCACGCCCCAACATCGTGCAGCCCGCCTCCAGTGGTGTCGCGACAGGCGTGAATGGAGGGACGAATGGAGACGTGTCGTCTTCAGCGATGAGAGTCGCTTCTGCCTTGGTGCCAATGATGGTCGTATGCGTGTTTGGCGCCGTGCAAGTGAGCGCCACAATCAGGACTGCATACGACCGAGGCACACAGGGCCAACACCCAGCATCATGGTGTGGGGAGCGATCTCCTACACTGGCCGTACACCACTGGTGATCGTCGAGGGGACACTGAATAGTGCACGGTACATCCAAACCGTCATCGAACCCATCGTTCTACCATTCCTAGACCGGCCAGGGAACTTGCTGTTCCAACAGGACAATGCACGTCCGCATGTATCCCGTGCCACCCAAAGTGCTCTAGAAGGTGTACGTCAACTACCCTGGCCAGCAAGATCTCCGGATCTGTCCCCCATTGAGCATGTTTGGGACTGGATGAAGCGTCGTCTCACGCGGTCTGCACGTCCAGCACGAACGCTGGTCCAACTGAGGCGCCAGGTGGAAATGGCATGGCAAGCCGTTCCACAGGACTACATCCAGCATCTCTACGATCGTCTCCATGGGAGAATAGCAGCCTGCATTGCTGCGAAAGGTGGATATACACTGTACTAGTGCCGACATTGTGCATGCTCTGTTGCCTGTGTCTATGTGCCTGTGGTTCTGTGAGTGTGATCATGTGATGTATCTGACCCCAGGAATGTGTCAATAAAGTTTCCGCTTCCTGGGACAATGAATTCACGGTGTTCTTATTTCAATTTCCAGGAGTGTATTTTTAATATTTTTCGAAGGCGAATGGCGACTCGTAAGTAGCCATAAAAATGTTTCAGCTCCGATCCTATCAAAACCTTTGTAATACAGGCTTTTAAACCATTTTCTTGAAAGAAAAACATCTGAATACATTATTTTTTCCTTTCTCTGAGAGGTGGAATGGTCCTCTCCCTTTTCACTCCGGCGTACGGGTGCCCATGGATCAAATGACAGTCTTCTATCGCTCTGTGGGCCAGGTTTTATGGCACTGGCACCACGTTTTCCTGTTACAGTCTTTTGCATCACTGATGTGTGGGTTTGGAATTCCAGCTCGCAACAGGGTTCACCAGCGTCACATTCAGATCTGCAGTCACTTTTGCGTCTGTCGTCCTCTTATTTTTCGTCACAATGCTCCACAAAGACCGTCTGTCATTATCACTCAACACAATTTTCGTCCGCGTTGTGACTTAGGGGATGTTGTTTTTCTGCTTTCCTTGTACGCGGTGTAAATCATCGATACGTTGCCTCGTGAACCAACAAACACCTCGGCTACGTTGGTTATTGAAGTACGCACCAGACGAACATTAACAATTTGCCCCCTTTCGAATCAACCTAGCTCTGGCATACACTGAGGTCGCAAAAGTCAGGCGACACCTCCTAATACCTTGTCGGACCTCCTTTTGCCCGGCTTAGAGCAGCATCTTGACGTGGCATGGACTCAATCGTCGTTGGAAATGCTGAGCCATGCTGGCCTCCCTCTACGATTTTCATCTTCCAAGCTGCCCTCCAATACTAAATTGGTGATCCCTTGATGCCTCAGAACATGTCCTACCAACCGATCCCATCTTCTAGTCAAGTTATGCCACAAATTTTTCTTTTCCCCAATTCTATTCAATACCTTCTCATTAGTTATGTGATCTACCCATCTAATTTTCAGCATTCTTCTGTAGCACCACATTTCCAAAGCTTCTATTCTCTTCTTATCCAAACTATTTATCGTCCACGTTTCGCTTCCATACATGGCTACACTCCATACAAATACTTTCAGAAACGACTTCCTGAGACTTAAATCTATACTCGATGTTAACAAATTTCTCTTCTTCAGAAACACTTTCCTTGCCATAGCGAGTCTACATTTTACATTCTCTCTACTTCGACCATCATCAGTTATTTTGCTCCCCAAATAGCAAAACTTATCTACTACTTTAAGTGTCTCATTTTCTAATCGAATTCCCTCAGCATCACCGTACTTAATTCTACTACATTCCATTATCCTCGTTCTGCTTTTCTTTGTGTTCATCTTATATCCTCATTTCAAGACACTGTCCATTCCGTTCAACTGTTCTTCCAGGTCCTTTGCTGTCTCTGATACAATTACAATGACATCGGCAAACCTCAAAGTTTTTATTTCTTGCCGGCCGGAGTGGCCGAGCGGTTCTAGGAGCTACAGTCTGGAACCACAAGGCCGCTGCGGTCGCAGGTTGGAATCCTGCCACGAGCATGGATGTGTGTGTTGTCCTTAGGTTAGTTAGGTTTAAGTAGTTCTAAGTTCTAGGGGACTGATGACCTCAGCAGTTAAGTCCCATAGTGCTCAGAGCCATTTGAACCATTTTTTTTTATTTCCTCTCCATGGATTTTAATACCTACTCCGAATTTTTCTTTTGTTTCCTTTACTACTTGCTCAATATACAGATTGAATAACATCAGGGAGAGGCTACAACCCTGTCTCACTTCCTTCCCAACCACTGCTTCCTTTTCATGTCCCTCGACCCTTATAACTGCCATCTGGTGTCTGTACAAATTGTAAATAGCCTTTCGCTCCTTGTATTTTACCGCTGCCACCTTCAGAATTTGAAAGAGTGTATTCCAGTCAACATTGTCAAAAGCTTTCTCTAAGTCTACAAATGCTACAAACGTAGGTTTGCCTTTCCTTAATCTATCTTCTAAGATAAGTCGTAGGGTCAGTATTGCCTCACGTGTTCCAACATTTCTACGGAATCCAAATTGATCTTCCTCGAGGTCGGCTTCTACCAGTTTTTCCATTCGTCTGTAAAGAATTCGCGTTAGTATTTTGCAGCTGTGACTTATTAAACTGATAGTTCGGTAATTTTCACGTCTATCAACACCTGCTTTCCTTGAGATTGGAATTATTATATTCTTCTTGAAGTCTGAGGGTATTTCGCCTGTCTCATATATCTTGCTCACCAGGTGGTAGAGTTCTGTCTCCCAAAGGTGTCAGTAGCTCTAACGGAATGTTGTCTACTCCTGGGGCCTTTTTTCGGCTTAGGTCTTTCAGTGCTCTGTCAGACTCTTCACGCAGTATGATATCTCGCATTTCATCTTCATCTACATCCTCCTCCATGTCCTCAAGTACATCGCCCTTGCATAGACACTCTATATACTCCTTTCACCTTTCTGCTTTCCCTTCATTGCTTAGAACTGGGTTTCCATCTGAGATCTTGATATTCATACAAGTGGTACTGCATTTTTTATATTTTCTCCTTTTTATCAATTAAATTCAATATATCTTCTGTTACCCAAGGACTTCTGCTAGCCTTCACTATTTCATCCCTCAAAGCTACCCGTTCTTCTTCTACTGTATTTCTTTCCCCAATTCCTGTCAATCATTCCCTAATGCTCTCCCTGAAACTCTCTACAGCTTCTGGTTCTGTCAGTTTATCCAGGTCCCATCGCCTTAAATTCTCACCTTTTTGCGGATTATTCAGTTTTAATGTACAGTTCATAACCAATAGATTGTGGTCAGAGTCCACCTCTGCCCCTGGAAATGTCTTACAATTTAAAACCTGGTTCCTAAATCTCTGTCTTACCATTATATAATCTATCTGAAACCTTCCAGTATCTCCAGGCCTCTTCCATATTTACAACCTTTGGATACACTAAGCAGATTCAGTAGGATGTAGGTTTCAGTAGGTACTGGGAGATGAAGAAGCTTGCACACAATAGAGTAGCATGGAGAGCTGCATCAAACCAGTCTCTGGACTGAAGAGCACAACAACAGCACAACAACAACAACGGCTACCCTTATAGTCGTCCATAATTGCGAAAGTGTTGCCAGTGCAGGATTTTGGGCACGAACTAAAGTCTCCATTATCTCAAACCAAACTTCGATGGGACTCAAGTCAAGCGATCTGGGTGTCCAGATCATTCGCTCTAATTGTCCATGACGTTCGTCAAACCAGTTGCGAACAGTTGTGGCCCGGTGACATAGCGCAGAGCCGTCCATAAAAATTCCATCGTTTTTGAAGGATGAAGTCCATTAATGGCTGAAAGTAGCCGAATGTAACCGTTTCCAGTCAAAGATCGGTTCAGATGGACCAGAGGACCCAGTCCATTTCATGTAATCACGGCACACACCATCATGAAGCCACCACCAGCTTGCACACTGCGTTGTTCACAAATTGGATCCATGGCTTCGTATGGTCTGTGCCACACTCTATCCCTATCCAACTGAAATAGGGACTCATCTGCCCAGACCACGCTCTTAGAGTCGTCTAGATCCAACCGACATGGTCATGAGCCAAGGAGACGCGCTGCAGGCGATGTCGTGCAGTTTGCAAAGGTAATCGCTTCGGTTGTCTAGCTGTCGTAGCCAAATAACGCCAAACTTTCGCCGTACTGTGCTAGCGGATACGTTCGTCGTACGACCCACATTGATTTCTGCGGTTATTTCACGCAGTGTTGCTTGTCTGTTAGCACTTACGCAAACGCCTTTCCACTCGATCGTTAAGTGAAAGTCTTCGGCCACTGCGCTGTCCGTAGTGGTAGAATACCTGAAATTTGCTATTCTCACCACACTCTTAACACTGTGGACCTCAGAATATTGAATTCCCTAACGATTTACGAAATGGAATGCTCCTTGAGTCTAGGTCCAACTACCATTCCGCGTTGGAAGTCAGGTAATTCCAATCGTGCGGCTTTAATCATATCGGAAGCATTTTCACATGAATCACGTGAGTACAAACGACACCTCTGCCGACACCATACTACCGCCGTCTGTATCCCACGACTTCTGTTACCTCAGCGTAATACACTCACAACTACATACGAGGGCTGTTCAATAAAGAATGAGCATAAATTTTTAATGGTCATAATTTCTCACGCTAAAATTTAATCTTATTCTGTTTGCTTAATGTGCAACAAACACGCTGTAGTAGTTTCATTGTTGGGACTCCTGGTTCCCGCCTGTGAGAAGCAGGCAGGGTCAGACATGTTCAGTATCGCCTACCGCTGCAATGGAGGTAACACACGAGGAACAATATGCGGCTTTTAAATTCCGCATTCGTCTCAACAAATCCTCACCTGAGGCCTATACAATGTTACAGGAGGCCTACGGAGAGTCTGTTCTTCCCTACAGCACAGCTCAAAGCTGGTTTAAAATGTTTAAAGAGGGTAGACAATTAATTTCAAAAGAAGGTGCACCTGGTGCTCCAGTTACGGCTCTTACGGAAGAAAACATCAACACAGCTGCTGTCATTGTGAGAGAGGATCGACGAATTACTTTAAGATCACTTTGTGAAATACTGAACATTTCATTGGGTGCCACCCACACGTTGGTGACAGAAAAACTACACATGACACATGTTTGTGCGCGATGGGTTCCAAGACTGATACCCGAACTAAAGGACATTCGCGTGCAGATCTGCATGCTGTTAAAAGTTGATGTTAGAGGAAGATCCGGAGTTTCTTTCAAATGTAATCACTACTAAAGAAATTTGGCTACATCATTTTGATCCTGAGAGCAAACACCAAAGCTCAGTGTGGAAATCTCCTTCATCACCAACCTCCAAAAAAGCAAAAGTAGTTGCTTCTGCTGGGAAAGTTATGGTCATCTCATTCTTTGATATTCATGGAATTGTTTATCAACATGTTGTACCTGCACACACATCAGTAACTGGACAATATTACAGGTTCGTCCTGAAAACATTGCAAGTCCATATCAGGCGCAAAAGACGACATTTCCGTGAAGCAGGCTGGATGTTGCACCACGATAATGTGCGGCAGCATATTGCCAATGTTGTTGCTGAATATCTTGCAAAAATCAACATCAAGTGCATCCCTCACCCTCCCTATAGTCCGGATTTAGCCCCATGTGAGCTTTTTCTATTCCCTAACATGAAGATACGCCTTCGTGGGAGGCATTATCAATCATCAGAAGCAGTGGTGGGGGCTGCGGAGGCGATTTTGAAGGACGTCTCAAAAAATGGTTTCCAGCGTGTATTTGAAGACTGGCAGAAACGCTGGGACAGGTGCATCGCGTTTAGGGGAGACTACTTTGAGAAGGACCATCAAAATTATGAGGATGTGTAAAGATATGTTGTCAAAAAGAATTATGTTCCTTGTTTAATGAAGAGCCCTCGTAGAATGCTGTGTTGGCCACGTGCAACGTAATGAGGGCACTGCACATTTGCCGTTCGTGGTGAAACACAACAACGCAACCTGCAGACTTGGCTAGTCTCTGTCTTTATGTTCAAGCAAGCATTTCTCGCGGTGCTGCCAAATTTTTGTCCGACTTTAGTTTTCCCTCTCTTTTCGGTCGTTCACAGTACCAAAATAGCAAGGCCATGTTAGCTAATGTTACAAGGACAGATGAGTCAATTATCCACACTGTGCTCTTGCAACTTCTGAAAATGCTGCTGTCCCATTTCAGAAACCATGTGTTTGGTCTGGCATCTTCACAGATACCCATCCGTTGTGGCTGCACGCACTGTACTGCTGTCTACATCGATGAGACACGCAAACTACCACCCCACTGTGGAAAGCACCATGACGGGGAGGACAGGGCATGGCTAGCGTCGGACCCATTTATGAAGCGACCAACGACATTTTAACAGATTAAAATTGAAAAAGCGGAATTGCACTAATAGTATGCAATGAGGCAAATGCGAGTAAGTAGAAGTCTCCAGGAGACAATGCGACTTGCCTCGGCCTATAGTTCCGAGTGCGACTTTAAAGCTGTTCCTCTGGTCCCGACCGCGGCTCTCGCGGCCGCTACCTGTCATATGAAGCCGCCCTGGCTGCGTGCCCGGTCCTCGGTTCACTGGCCCAGTTATGCAGACCCCCACACGTTGTAGTGTAACGACGTGTATGACTCAATGATTTTTGTTTGAAATATGACCATGTGCAGACTTCGTCACCTACGTCGTTTACAAAACACTTCAAAAAAATTATTTAAATTCTTTTAAAGTTCTCTATAAAAGATTCTTGAACGAAACTGTAATTAAAACACCTTCAGTTGAGTCGTTTGTGCAAAATTACGTTACTCAGTCCAACTGGTTTGCGCAAAGTTTTGAAATTTAGATGTCGTTTGTTTCTTCTTGGAAATTATATTCTTGCACGTTATCTTATTTTTCCCATATTAAAATCAGACTGTAAAATCTTTTAAGATTCAAAAATCGAAATCAAACTCTTCTGAAAATTAATATCTTGGAAAAATTCAATAATAATTCTTCCTCAATATAACTCTTCATAAATAATTCTCGAACACATATTTAAGCTTTAGAGCATACACTATTTTATTGTCTTCGTATATGCTACATACAGTTGTGAACATCGGACTCGACAAAACAGAACTGAACAAAATACAACATGAACTAAACATTCTGTGACGTCACTACAATGGAAAATTACAAATTTTTATTTATTTGAATGTTGGAGGTTCGACGCAACAGCCCGGTCACAGGATCTTCTGCTGCTCTTTGGCCGTTGACCCGCGACGTCTAGTGGCCAACAATTTTCTTTCTGGTTTCGGCAGTGAAGATGCTGTTTCCGCGAGTTGCGCTGCTCTCTCCAAACATGAAACATACAAAACAAAAATACAAAACTTTAAATATTTTACAAACATAACAAACTATTACAAATACATAAACAAAATACTAAATTAATCTTATATTTACCTGCAAACAGAGCTGATCCTTGTGGATGGGTGACGCTTTAATTTCGCGTCCCATTACAGCGTCCGCCCGAGTTACACGCAGCCTTGCTCTAATACAGGGACACACACACACACACACACACACACACACACACACACACACACTGATAAATCGCTCGAGCAGCGTACAGTCCCACGTAACTGGAAAAGAACACAAATCACTCCGATTTCACAAGAAGGCTACAGAACAGATGCACTGAGATGTATCCTACATTTAACTCAGACCGAAAATAGAATCACACGGTCTTAAAAAGTATATCTAGGACTCGAAGAACTTTTCACTGATAGAACCTACACTCATGATCGTAAATTAAGGTTAATTGCAGAATGTGGTGCCACACAACGTGGCACTACACAAAACAGGCGGTAATAACATAGGCACATAGGGAGCACACACTATACAGATTTGTAAGTCCACGGTATTGGTGATAAGTTGAGAAAACCGTCCCGAAACACGTGTGCTACAAAACGCCACTGTTTCCTGCGCATGTACCCCGACATCAGTATGGGATATGATCACCATGCACGTGTACACAGGCCGCACAACTGGTTGGCATACTCTGGATCAGGTGGTCGAGCAGCTGCTGGGGTATAGCCTCCCACTCTTGCACCAGTGCCTGTTGGAGCTCCTGAAGTGTTGTAGGGGTTTGAAGACGTGCAGCGGTACGTCGACCGAGAGCATCCCAGACGTTCTCGATGAGGTTTAGGTCTGGAGAACAGGCAGGCCACTCCATTCGCCTGATATCTTCTGTTTCAGAGTACTCCTCCACGATGGCAGCTCGGTGGGGGGGGGGGACTGTGCGCTTTCATCCATCAGGAGGAAGGTGGGACCCACTGCACCCCTGAAAAGGCGTACATACTGGTGCAAAATGACGTCCCGACACACTTGACCTGTTTCAGTTCCTCCGTCAAAGACATGTAGGGTTGTACGTGCACCAATCATAATCCCACCCCACACCATCAAACCACGACCTCCATACAAGTCCCTTTCAAGGACAAATTAAGGGGTTGGTATCTGGATCCTGGTTCACGCCAGATGAATACCTGGCGAGAATCACTGTTCAGACTATACCTGGACTCGTCCGTGAACATGACCTGGGACCGCTGTTCAAATGACCATGTACTGTGTTCTTGACACCAGGCTTTACGGGTTCTCCTGTGACCAGAGGCAGTGGAATGCACCTTGCAGGTCTCCAGGCGAATAAACCATGTCAGTTCAGTCGTCTGTAGACTGTGTGTCTGGAGACAACTGTTCCAGTGGCTGCGGTAAGGTCCCGAGCAAGGCTACCTGCAGTACTCCGTGGCCGTCTGCGGGCACTGATGGTGAGATATCGGTCTTCTTGTGGTGTTGTACACTGTGGACCTCCCGTACTGTAGCGCCCGAACAAGTTTCCTGTCTGTTGGAATCGTTGCCATAATCTTAATATCACACTTTGTGGCACGCGGAGGGCCCGTGCTACGACCTGCTGTGTTTGACCAGCCTCCAGTCGCCCTAGTATTCTACCCCTCATAACGTCATCAATATGTGTTCTTTGAGCCATTTTCAGCACACAGTCACCATTAGCACGTCTGAAAACGTCTGCACACTTACTCGCTGCACCGTGCTCTGACATGTACCAACACACCTCTGCGTATGTGGACTGCTGCCAGCGCCACCGCATGGTCAAACGGCGAGTTGATTTAAACCCGCAAACCGCCCACCAGAGCGTTGTTTCACCATGTATCAGCATTATCCTTAATTTATGAGCATGAGTGAAGTACGATATGCTGTACGGAGAATGCTCAGCAGAAAAGAGAGTAACATCAACAGTGCCTCCAAAAAAAGCGTAATAGGTCCTTCAAAGTTCTCAGTATACAGCGTAACTTTTCGAGTTGTATGAACTATCAAACGACGTACAGATAATACTGGAAGGAACCGAGACGTTTTTTTCACTCAGATCAATATTCATGGAATTATTATTACTTTTCTGTAGCTCACCAACGACAAATCGGAAGAACATATAATTAAAATCAACATACATCAAGATTTCACAGCGTTGCTTCATCTGAACGAAACATGTTGATCGTAAAATCCACAAGTTGCAGTAGCCACCCATACTTCCTCCAGGCCTGTCTACTTCTCGAATGTCGTCAGGCAAATATGGCACACTTTCCCTCGCTAGTACCCACCGAGTTTTGTCAACAAGAACCAGGAAGTTTTCCACGCTGCTGCTGGTACTTCTGTTCTCGAATTCGGAAATTTTTGGAAATTTGTGGTAAGATCTTATGGGACCAAACGGTCCCTAGGCTTACGCTCTACTTAATCTAACAAGGGGGGGCCGCCAATTGTGAAATTCAGATTCGATTCATATTGCGCATAATAAAAGCTCATGGCCAGAGGTGTAATGTGGCAAAGCACCAAGATGCACTTCTCAGCCGTTGTCGAGAAAATCGACAGTTAAAAGAAACCGTTGCGGTGAAATACCCTCTACGATTAATAATTTTCTACAGCGTCGTGGCGCAGCGGTAAGCGCTCGGGTTCGTAATCCGAAGGTCGCCGGATCGAATCTTGCGCCATGCAATTATTTTTATTAGTTTTTTGTAATTCTAATATATATATATATATATATGAATTGCTTATGCATGTTGGTGAAGGCGGATCGCTCTCCAATTGTACCGCCTCCATTTTACCGTTTGTTTAACAGGGTGTACCAAAGCTCTCACGTCCGCACTGATTTTCGACGATGTTATAAGTTGCGCTAGGGACCGCACCTACTTTCTTGCGAAGTTAGCAGGCAACTACGCTGTTATGCGGCGGCTCGTTTCGGCCCATTCAACATCTGTCCTTCAAGTGTAACGAGCGAGTAACGGAGTTTATATTTCATACCTGCCACAGCAAATTTGTGTTCGCGGGGTCTCTATTCTAATTCGAACGTTTCACTTACACTACACGTATTCGTTTCGGAATGTCGTTTCTACGTCTTCCGTTAACTATACGTGGTTAACATTATGAAGACAATTAATAACGTTTGTGAAATACAACTTTGTTTGCGGAAAACATAATGATGTTCGAAGTCACCAGTTTTTCCACGAGAAACGACTTTCAACAACTTATTATATGCATAATTGTTGCAACAGATTGCCGGGAATTATATATATATATATATATATATATATATATATATATATATATATATGTGTGTGTGTGTGTGTGTGTGTGTGTGTGTGTGTGTGTGTGTGTGTGTGTGTGTATACACATTTGAATTACAAAAAACAAATACTAAAAAAAAAAACGGTTGCATGGCGCGAGATTCGATCCGGCGAACTACGGATTACGAACCCGAGCGCTTACCGCTGCACCACGACGCCGTAGAAAATTTTTAATCGTAGAGAGTATTTCACCGCAACGGTTTCTTTTAACTGTCGATTTTCTCGACAACGGCTGAGAAGTGCATCTTGGTGCTTTGCCACATTACACCTCTGGCCATGAGCTTTTATTATGCGCAGTATGAATCGAATCTGAATTTCACAATTGGCTGCCTCCCCTTGTAAGTTAAACTAACGTACGCTAAGGACAACACACACACGACCATGCCCGAGGGAGGGCTCGAACCTCTGACGGGGGTAGTCGCACGGCCAGTGGCAAGGCGCCCTTGACCACGCGGCTACCCGGCGCGGATTTTCGAATTTAAACTGTATGTATACCGGTAATCGGGTTTCATACATTTAATCAGAGCTCATCAACCAGCTGCTCTCCTTCACACAAAAGAATACATCACCTTTAAAACAAATTAAAATTTTTTTTAAATATATGTAACCTTATCCTGTAAAATCTGAATATGACTGTACGGCCTTTTGGCTGGTTTTCGCAGCAGCAGACAGTTTTTCCAAAGCTGAAAGACTTGAGAATACCGTGGTAACCATTTCGAGATCATATGCGTCTTCCCAAAATTACTCTAACTGCTCCCGTAACCTTCCGTAACAGACTGCAGTGAAGATTTATTCATAAGTTGAAGTTGTAACAGATCTTTCGATATTCAACGTTGTACAGTTCACGATAATAAACACGTTTCTCTCCGATTCGCCGCGACGAATTAAGCGATGATTTTCCATCTCTTCTTTTGATACGTTTTCCAACCTCTGATTAACATAGTTCGTGTTAGCACTATCTCTAGCTTCTCTTCAGATACGGCTTTAAGACCATCGTTTCTCTGCCTACACCGAGCGATCATCTTTGCCACAGTTGGAAATCATCAGAAGGAGCTATCTGCCATATGTTTGCCATCTCCTTTACTCAACCTCTGATGCTTCTATGCTCAGGCGTTTCTAAAATAGTGCCGTTAACAGAATCTACTTGTTGATTACTGCTGCTCCCAGGTCTATAAATCTCTTCAGCTCACATTTTCTTGTTGCCTCATATAACCTATAGCCGCTTCTTCGAACTTCTCAAGCACTTCTCATACGTACTTGATTCTAATTTTGTGTGTAGTTTCATCGATAATTAATAATTCGATTAGTTTCTTCATTCTGTGTGAGCTGAATAATAATTATTACCTGTTCGTTGGGTATGAAAATATAAACATTGTAATTGTTACTGGAACAGATTTAGTGTCCCCTCACTAGTGTAATCTTGAGGCACTTATAGCAAGAGAGACTCTGACAAATACTAAAATTGTGGTATCAATATTCCACGATCACACTGCTGAAAAATATACTGCACACTTGAATAGTGCCTTACATATTGATCCGAAACATGAAATGAATATAAGCATTACAGACTTTCAACATTCTATGAATGTCGGTCTAAAAAGTACTCTGATGAATATGCAGATGGGTGTGAAACTGGAAAATAATCACAATGACCAACAGTTATTTACGTAAAAATAATTTTTTATATAACACGCTTTTAAATAGAACTGAAAAGTATGAAATAATTTCTCCTAGCCCCATACAGATTCCTAACCCCGGACAGATAGTTCTGAAAATTTGTGATTGTGTATTTTTAATACGAGGGATGGAACTTACTTTTAAATAGTGGCAACTGTTTATTCACAACCGATACAAAAGAGTTATATGTTTGCACCTGTTACTGTCCTTCAAAGTAGTTGGTTGGTTGGTTGGTTTCGGGGAAGGAGACCAGACAGCGAGGTCATCGGTCTCATCGGGTTAGGGAAGGACGGGGAAGGAAGTCGGCCGTGCCCTTTGAAAGGAACCATCCCGGCATTTGCCTGGAGCGAGTTAGGGAAATCACGGAAAACCTAAATCAGGATGGCCGGACGCGGGACTGAACCGTCGTCCTCCTTCAAAGTAGTCACAAGCGTTGTGTAGAGCCCGTTGCCAGCGATGTGGAAGGCGTAGTATACCGTTAGCAGAGCCTGTTCTGTTGGTGGTGCGAATGGATCGGTTTACTGCCTGTCGAATCTCTGGAACAGTCCTGAAGCGAATGCCACGAAGTGGTTCCTTTATCTTCGGAATCAAATCAAAGTCACAAGGACTTAAGCCCGGAGAGTATGGTGGATGGTACAGTACTTTCCAGTCCCATCGACCGAACAGAGCAGCCGCAGCTTGCGCTGTATGCGCCCGCGCATTGTCGTGCAAAATGATGGGTGGGTTGCGCAGAAAGTGTTGCTGCTTCTTTAGCAAAGCTGGTCGCAGGTGATTCTCCAAAAACGAACAGTAATACTGTGCATTGACGGTCTGCCGTGGAGGAACGTAATACGTTAGGATAACACCATCACAGTCGTACACGAGAACCACCATAACTTTAGACCGCTCCATTCGCACCATCAACAGAACAGGCTCTGCTAACGGTATACTACGCCTTCCACATCGCTGGCAACGGGTTCTACACAACGCTGGTGACTACTCTGAAGGACAGTAACAGGTGCAAACATGTAACTCTTTTGTGTCGGTTGTGAATAAATAGTTGCCAGTGTATAAGTTCCAACCCTCATACCTATGAAAATATTTGTAAGATTTATAATGAAAAATATGGGGCACACATAATATATAACTGATGCTTGAAGAATTCACCTCCCCACCATTACATTTTGCATACTCCGCACGTTTTCCGTTTTAATCTTACAAGTATTTTCATAGCTATTAAAAATTCACAATCACAAATTTTCGGAACTATCTGTATGGGGTTAGGGATGTGTATCGGGCCAGGAGAAATTATTTTATACTTATTAGTCCGATTTGAAAACGTGTTATATTAAAAATGTTATATTATTTATTATTATGTGCGATTGGACCCATACGGATCACGCAAAGCTTTTCAGATTCAATTTTTTAATTCTCCAAACTTCTCTCATGCTTTCCCCATGAATTCTCTTTTTTTCATCTGTCCATTTTGTCCCCTGTCTCTTGCAAACTTCATTCTCGGGTTGTACTTTCCAACTATTGATTTTTTGCCTGTATACATTTCTGTTTATAACTTCTGAAGAATTTATTTGTGCATTTGCTAGATCTGTTTTGGTTTCTTTTATCCAGGGTATGGTTTTCAATTTTTCAATGTATATTAAAATTTTGTGGGAGAGTCTGGGTGTTGGGAGTCTGTGGATATGACCGTAAAATTTTAGTCTTCTTTTCCGGATGTCTGCGGCGAGGTTAGATAATTTTTCTGTAGTTTTCCGAGACTGTAACCTGTATCCATCTTCAGTTCTTTTTGGGCCAAGAATCTTTCTGATAATTTTGCGTTCCTCTTTCAGGATGCCTTCCAGGTCGCCTTTTCTATGGAGTGTGAGTGTTTCGCTGGCATATAGTGCTTCGGGCTTGATTACTGTATTGTAGTGTCGTATTTTTGAGTGAATGGAGAGACACTTTTTATTGTAGATGTTGTGGGTTTTCCAGTATGCTCTTTTCAGTTTTTGCAGTCGAACTTTTTGTGCAGTTTTCTCTCCCCCTGTGGGTTCTAGGACCTCGCCTAAGTATTTAAAGAATGGAACTCTCTCAATTTGTCCATATTTTGTAGTCAGTTTTTGAGTTTCAAATTTTGAGCAGATGAATTTGGTTTTTTGGAAGGAAATTTGTAGCCCAACTTTTTCGGCGCATTCTTTGAGAATGTCTATCTGTTTAATTGCTGTGGTCTCGTTTTCTGCTAGAATGGCCACGTCATCTGCAAATGCCAAGCATGAAATTTTAATACCATCTTTCGATCTTCCTAGTTGTATAGGCTTCCAGTAATTTTGATTCTTCAGTTCTTTTTCCCATTCTCGGATGACTTTGCCTAAGACAAGGTTGAAGAGGAGTGGAGACAAGCCGTCACCTTGTCTGACGCCGGTTTTGATCAGGAAGGGCTCTGATATTTCACCCAGGAATTTTATCTTAGAAGTTGTGTTTGTGAGCGTTTCTTTGATAAGGTTTAGGGTTTTCGGATCGAGTCCTAGCTCCTCAAGGATAATAAAGAGAGATTGCCTATCGATTGAATCACAAGCCTTTGCGAAATCAACAAAGGAACAAATGATCGGACTGTTTCTGACTGCTTTGTATTTTAGTGTTGACTTCAATTGAAAATTTGTTCTGCACAGGATCGGTGAGGGCGAAAGCCAGCTTGGTATTCACCAATACTGTGTTCGAGTTGTTCTTGTGTTCGTTGAAGAAGACAAGCTGAGAGGATTTTATAAGTGACTTGGAGAAGGGAGATTCCTCGATAGTTGTTTATATCTGCCGTGTCTCCCTTTTTATGCAGTGGATGAATTAGGGCGCATTTCCAATCTTCTGGTAGTTTTTCTGTCTGTCAAATGTCTGTGATGATTTGAGTGAGTTCTTTGAGGGAATTTGGTCCAAGATTTTTAAGTAGTTCTGCAGTGATATTATCTTCTCCGGATGCCTTGTTGTTTTTCAGTCTATGAATATGTTATATTTAAATAAAAGAGCGTAGGCAACAGGAGTGGGCTGGAGTAGAGATGGACGGTAACTTCAGTTGTCTCGCATATGCAGATGACATAGTACTACTAAGTGAATCAAAGCACGAGCTGAAAGAAATGTACCAGAAAACGGACAGTTATGCACAGAAGGTAGGGCTCAAAGTGAATCGAGACAAAACAAATTGGGAAGAAAAGAGCAAGAAGAATTTCATGAGATAGATGGCAAGAGGTTCAAGAGAGTACACCAGTTTAAATACTTGGGATCTTGGTTTACCAAGGACAACAACATAGAAACGAAAATCAAGGAAAGAATAACAGTGGGAATGAAATGCATGCATTCCCTCAGAGAGGCGCTAGGCTCTAAATCGATCTCAGTGAACACTGAGATGAAAATCTACAACACGGTGATATGCCCAGCAGTAATGTACGGTTCAGAAACATGGAGCATGACTAAGCGAGAATGGGAAAAACTATTAATATTTGAAAGAAGAGTAATGAGGCAGATATGGGTATCAGTTTTAGATAACGGAGAATGGAGGAGGAGGAAAAACAAGGAAATCTACCTTCTGATGCGACAACCAACTATCCTACAGAAGATAAAGAGCAAAAGAATACAATGGGTGAGCCATGTAGCCCGTATGCCAGATGGAAGACAGGCGAAGATGGCACTAGCGGGGAAACCAAACGCGAAACGCCCCATTGGACGACCAAGGCTGCGCTGAATGGACGACCTGGCGAAGGACCTAGCAGCCCTGGGAATTGAAGACACCTGGAGGAACCGGGCACAAAACAGGAAGGAAGCAGCGCGTGGTCTGCAGGGCCTGTGTTCGGTGAATACCTATCTATCTATCTATATTTAAATACCGGATGATCAAAAAGTCAATATAAATTTGAAAACTGAATAAATCACGGAATAATGTAGATAGAGAGGTACAAATTGACACACATGCTTGGAATGACATAGGGTTTTATTAGAACCAAAAAAATACAGAAATTCAAAAAATGTCCGACAGATGGCGCTTCATCTGATCAGAATAGCAATAATTAGCATAACAAAGTAAGACAAAGCAAAGATGATGTTCTTTACAGGAAATGCTCAATATGTCCACCATCATTCCTCAACAATAGCTGTAGTCGAGGAATAATGTTGTGAACAGCACTGTAAAGCATGTCCGGAGTTATGGTGAGGCATTGGCGTCGGATGATGTCTGTCAGCATCCCTAGAGGTGTCGGTCGATCACGATACACTTGCGGCTTCAGGTAACCCCAAAGCCAATAATCGCACGGACTGAGGTCTGGGGACCTGGGAGGCCAAGCATGACGAAAGTGGCGGCTGAACACACAATCATCACCAAACGACGCGCGCAAGAGATCTTTCACGCGTCTAGCAATATGGGGTGGTTCTAATAAAACCCCATGTCATTCCAAGCATGTGTGTCAACTTTTACCTCTCTATCCACATTATTCCGTGGTTTATTAAGTTTTCAAATTTATACTGACTTTTTGATCACCCGGTATTTATAACGTTACTTAAAATCCGTCTTGATTGCAAATTTTTTTTATTCATATGACCGGTTTCGGTTCATTCAGAACCATCTTCAGATCTGATATTTCAGTTACAGGAGTAACCCGTCCAAATCCAGCAACTTTCACATGCTGCGTCACACAATAAAAAAATTTGCAATCGAGACGGATTTTAAGTAACATTATAAAATCACTGATTGCTGTTATCCCATAACACATTATGTCTGTTTTTGCAAACACCCGGTATTTATTTTCGGCTTTTAAGTCTTGTGTGTGCGAAATTTCTCTATGGATTTTTAACTTGTTGATGAGATTATCAGAGAAACATGTGTTAAGTTTCTCGTTTATTTCAGTGTCTTTCCAGCAGACCATATATGAAACAGAATAATGTTATACCTACCTACTAATAATACATCAATTTGTTTAATCGTTATTTTCCTAAAAGATGTAATAGATGAGCAGCCAAAATTAATTTGTATCATTTTATTAGATTTTTATTTTTATTGTTGCGAACTATTGTACCTGCACTCTGACAAGGCGCGGGAACGATTCAAAGAACCAGCGGAGACTGGCCGACTAACCGGCGCCGAGTGTGAAGAGGAAAATGGGTATTGGAGCAGTGTAATCCAAAAGCGAAAAAACTAAGATGTAGTGAAATCTGAGACCTACCAAGGGAGTGTGAAGATAACGAGACAGGAGCACGGCGAATACGCAACTGAAGGCACAGCTTCCTAGTTTCCTAGTGTGGCCTCGAGCACTAATTGGCTGGTAAGATGATTGTGGCCTTGGGGCGTTGCGAGGCGAGCACTGCAGAGGCGATACTGGAGATCACAGGTGTAGCAGTGTTATCTAGCGGCTGTGCCAGAGTTCCACGGATACTGCCCGGAACACTCCGTGGCACTATCCATACACCTGCAATCGAGATGCCAGACTTTACCAAAGCTTTTCTCCCCCACACCAACCCCTACGGCAGCTACGTGGATTAGACAGAGAAGAAAGTGAGTTAATATTCAATGTCACTCATTTATGACCTGTGTCTAAAATTTCAAGTCTCTGGCTCAAAGTTAGTTTAAAATCGAGTGCGAAATTTGAACCGAACTGACAGTCAGACGACAAAGCGAACTAATAAAAACGCGTTAAAAAGCCACCACAATGAGACATCACGGTAGTACAGCGTGACACCGGCTCTAGCATTGATAATGGGCTCATTTCGCGAGGAAGAGAGAGCACAATTTTCTGTAGAGCTACCAAATTGTGGGGATGCTGATTCTGCATGTTGCCTGGTATTCTAAACAGGTCCAGGATTACGAGGTGCGGCTAGAAAAAAACCGGACTGATGCTGGAAAAAACATTTATTTACAATTATTTACAATTTCATGTTATCTCCTTCAATATACTCTCCTCCTCGGTCTCTACACCGCTCCATACGAATTTTCCACTGTTCATAGCAATGCTGCAGATCATTTTCGGTAAGTCCATACATTACTTCCGTCGCTTTTTCTTTTACTGCTTCAACAGTCTCAAATCTAGTTCCTTTCAAAGCTGGCTTGACTTTAGGGAAAAGAAAAAAAGTCACAGGGGGCCAAATCAGGTGAGTAGGGTGGATGATCTAAGATGGGAATGTTGTGTTTCGCCAAAAACGTCTTCACTGACAACGCACTGTGAGCTGGGGCATTGTCTTGGTGAAGGATCCATGACGTTTTTCTCCACAAATCGTTCCGTTTTCTCCGTACTCGCTCACGTAGGGTAGCCAGGACGCTAATGTAGTAATGCTGATTCACTGTTTGTCCCTCTGGTACCCAATCAATTTGCACAATCCCTTTGATGTCAAAAAAAAAACCATCATTGCCTTGAATTTCGATTTTGACATTCGTGCTTTTTTTTGTCGTGGAGAACCAGGAGTTTTCCAATGCATCGATTGGCGTTTAGTTTCGGGATCATAAGTAAAAAATCACGATTCATCGCAAGTAATAACATTTTGTAAGAAGGTGGGATCACTTTCAATGTTTTCCAGGATGTCAGAACAAATCATTCTTCGGCGTTCCTTCTGTTCAATTGTGAGACACTTTGGAAGCATTTTTGAACACACTTTGTTCATGCTGAAACTTTCATGAAGAATCTCCCTAACACTTTCCTTGTCAACTCCTGTTAACTCAGACACTGCTCTGATTGTTAAACGGCGATCTTGTCGAACAAGTTTACCGATTTTTCAATGTTTGCATCAGTTTTTGCTGACAATGGTCTGCCAGTGCGAGTGTCATCACTGGTGTCTTCGCGGCCATCTTTAAATCGTTTAAACCACTCAAACACTTGTGTTCGCGATAAACAATCATCGCCGTACACTTGTTGTAACATTACAAACGTTTCACTTGCAGATTTTCCTAGTTTGAAAGAAAATTTGATGTTAACACGCTGTTCTTTCTGTACACTCAACATTTTCCGACGCACAGACAAAACGTCAACTACTTAAAACAGACGCCACGAGCAGACTGAGTGCAGGAGGCAGATGAAATTCGAGCAGTAGGCGGAGCGAGAGTCACGTGACAGGCCACGCGACTTTCAGCCTTATTGCATTCGTTTTATTGTTTCACCAGTACTAGTCCGGTTTTTTTCTAGCCACACCTCGTACGATTGCCTATTTAACAGTCCATGCGATGAGGCACCATAGAGTACGTTTCCAGATCTGTGAACATGCGTGTTGTCATCTTGAAAGACGGGAGCGTCCATAGTACACTCATCACGAAGGTGCAGAAGAAGTGTCATTACCTGGTAGCTGACAATGTTGAAATAATCATTCTGGTTCATGTTCTTGGTCACCTGAATGAGTGGGCCTACCTCATGGTACCGAAAACACCCCCAAAACACGACAGGGCCACATCGAGCCTGAACTGCACCCTGCCTCATTGGGCCATTGGTGTACGACTCGTTGCATCCATTAAAAAGAAGTAAAATCGCGATTCGTCAGACCAGATTACACGTCTACACTCAGCTACTGTTCAGTTTGTGTTGTTTGACCCATCCAAGATGTCCAGTTTTGTGTGCCTATGAGACCATTGGCCTTTTGCGAGGCACCCGACTCCAAATGTCCATTGAACACAATTCCCTTCACAATGTTCGCACGACATCTGCTTAACACGGACCTGCATTCCTGATAGCAGCAAATCCTGACGGTTTTGAAACTGGTTGTCATTGACAAGGCACGACACTCGTCCATTATCCCTATCAGTTACGATGCCAAAGTTTGAACTTCTTAGTGGTTACTACCCCAATTTCCTGTCAAAGAATAAAACATGTTTTCATCAGCAACTCCGATTGTATGGCTGTGTGCAACTCTCGGCTGGCTCCTTTCTATCAGCCACTCCCGACCTGTAGCTATGTGGAAGCTCTCTTTGGATTGCGGAAGGCAAGGAAAGGACACAAGAGGAAGCAAGGAGGAATGCAAGCCATTAGTCCAATTAATAACAGACGTCTCATAGAATGCAAGACATTAGTCCTTTTAACAATAGGCGTCTCATCGAATGCAATTGGATGAGACATCTATTGGCTTCTGGGATAGCGTGATAAACGAGGTCATAGAGATTAGAATTTCTGACAACATCTTCTATAGAGACGGTGGATTGCAGCTGAGTACAGCGTGGGATCCGGTGTTGAGGGAGTTGAAGCGGGCCCGGCGGTCGCGCGGCCAAAACATTACCATATATGGTGCGGGACCGAGCACCAGTGACGTCACGCGCGACGGCGCGGCTATATAAGCACGGCAATGACAACCACACGACAGTCATCCACTTGACAGTGGCAGAGGAGGTGTCTGCCGAAAGCTCGCGGGCAGTAAACCACTTGACGGGGCCTGAAACCCGAGAATGTTTTATTATTTGCATTTTATCTTTCCACACACAGTCATGCGGATGACGTATTGCTTCCAAGAACGCCACTATTGCTTCGTCAGAGTCTGCTGTAAGTGCCTGAATATTAGAGCAGTGACAGGACACTGAAACTGATCTAATAGCAGCTACAATGTTTACATTTTCAGCCGGCCGTGGTGGCCAAGCGGTTAAAGGCGCTACATTCTGGAACCGCGCGGCCGCTACGGTCGCAGGTTCGAATCCTGCCTCGGGCATGGATGTGTGTGATGTCCTTAGGTTAGTTAGGTTTAAGTAGTTCTAAGTTCTAGGGGACTGATGACCACAGTAGTTAAGTCCCATAGTGCTCAGAGCCATTTGAACCATTTTTGTTTACATTTTCACATCCAACAAACACGCAATAATTATACACTGAAGCGCCAAAGAAACTGGTATAGGCATCCGTATTCAAATACAGAGATGTGTAAACGGGCGGAATACGGCGATGCGGTCGGCAACGCCTATATAAGACATGTGTCTGGCTCAATTGCTAGTTCGGTTACTGCTGTCACAATGGAAAGTTATCAACACTTCAGTGAGTTTGAACGTGGTGTTATAGTCGGCGCACGAGCGATGGGACACAGCATCTCCGAGGTAACGATGAAGTGGGGATTTTCCCGTACAACCATTTCACGAGTGTATCGTGAATATCAGGAATCCGGTAAAACATCAAGTCTCCGATGTCGCTGCAGCCGGAAAAATATTCTGCAAAAACGAGGCTAACGACGACTGAAGAGAATCGTTCAACGTGACAGAACTGCAACCCTTCTGCAAATTGCTCCAGATTTCAATGCTGGACCATCAAAAAGCGTCAGCGTGCGAACCATTCAACGAAACATCGTCGATATGGGCTTTCGGAGCCGAAGGTCCACCCCTGCACCCTTGATGACTGCACAACACAAAGATTTACGCCTGGCCTTGGTCCGTCAACACCGACACTGGGCTATTAATGACTGGAAATATGTTACCTGGGCCGGCCGCTGTGGCCGAGCGGTTCTAGGCACTTCAGTCTGGACCCGCGCTGCTGCTACGGTCGCAGGTTCGAGTCCTGCCTCAGGTATGGATGTGTGTGATGTCCTTAGGTTAGTTAGGTTTAAGTAGTTCTATGTCTAGGGGACTGATGACCTCAGATGTTAAGTCCCATGGTGCTTAGAGCCATTTGAACCATGTTGCCTGGTGAGAAATCGTGGACTCTGCATGTCAGCAGGGGACTGTTCAAGGTGGTGGAGGCTCTGTGATGGTGTGGGGCGTGTGCAGTTTAAACACTTCCCCTGGCCACCAAACTCTCCAGACACGAACTTTATTTAGCATATCTGGGATGCCTTGCAAAGTGTTGTTCAGAAGAGATCTCCACCCCTTCCTATTCTTACCGATTTACTGACAGCCCTACAGGATTCATGGTGTCAGTTCGCCCCAGCACTACTTCAGACATTAGTCGAGTCCATGCCACGTCGTGTTGTGGCACTTCTACGTGCTCGCGGGGGACCTACACGATAGTAGTTAGTTTACCAGTTTCTTTGGCCCTTCAGTGTATATTCCACTGACATAGAATGAAGAAACTAATAGAATTAATAATTATTTATAGAACTACTTACAAAATTAGAATGTGGTACACAGGAGAAGTGCTTCAGAAGTTCGAAAAAGAGGCTCCTATGGCTCTGAGCACTATGGGACTTAACATCTGAGGTCATCAGTCCCCTACAACTAAAAACTACTTAAACCCAACTAACCTAAGGTCATCACACACATCCATGCGCGAGGCAGGATTCGAACCTGCGACTGTAGCGGTCGTGCGGTTCCAGACTGAAGCGCCTAGAACCGCTCGGCCACACCGGCCGGCTAAAAAGCGGCGATGGTCGTATGAGGCAACAAGAAAATGTCAGTCTAAAAGTTAAAATGCGTTACAGGCAGGCTGGGAACAGAAGTGTCAACTCGAGCGCGCACAGTAAACAGCGCACCTGACAATTTGAGGCCAGCACTTAGCTAAGTGGGCCCTACATGAGCACCGCTGCCGGTGTTTGTCGGGCAGGAGCCTCACAAAGTGGGTCGCCGTAATTTGTCGCACCTCCAGGACCGCCATTTGGCGATGCACGCGACCTGCAGCCTTGTTCTCGGCGCACTGTTATCCCACCGAGAGAAATAACGCCCTCGGCGCTGCAGTCTTTGCCGCCAGCGACCTGGTTGCTCGGAGAGCGTGCGAAATGACTCTTCCCAGGCTGCCCGCCGGCGCCACAAGTGCGCACGTACTCTCACTAAACTGTAACTTGCAAATACACTCCAGCGCGCCCTAAACACACAGAATATCAAATCACGAGAGTCACTCACAAAAGAAATGCAATCTATTTTTGTAAAAATACAGTTTTCATTCTGCATGTGTGAAAGTTTTACAGTGTGCAGATACATTCTTCCCGATTGTTTTCAAACTTAGTTCAACCTGTTCCCGTGAGTGGCGCCGTCACAGCATGTCTTCAAGATGGCTGCTACACTTGACGTTCGCCGGATGGAACGTGCTGTCATAGAATTCCTCTGCTGTGAAAAGGAAACAGTGGGAAACATCCACAAGAGGTTGGAAAAGGTGTATGGAGATGTTGCTGTCGATCGCAGTACAGTTAGTCGACGGGCAAGCAGGTTACGTGATAAAAGCGGGCACGGCAATATTGAGGATGTCCTCGCAGCAGCAGGCCTCGTACTGCACACACTCCAGACAATGTGTAGAGTTAACGAATTGGTGACTGCTGACAGACGCGTCGCAGTGAACGAATTGTCACGCAACACTGGGAAAGGGGAAGAAGGTGTTTGCAGAATACTGAAAGTGTTGGCGTCAAAAAAGGTTTGTGCCAGGTGGGTTCCCAGGATGTTGACAGTGGCTCACAAAGAAACAAGAAAAACGGTATGCAGCGAACTTTTGGAACAGTACAAGAATGGTGGGGATGAATTTCTTGGAAGAATTGTGACAGGTGATGAAACATGGCTCCATCATTTTTCACCAGAGACGAAGAGGCAATCAACGGAGTGGCATCATGCAAATTCACCCGAGAAAATAAAATTCAAAACCACTCCTTCTACTGGAAAAGTTATGGCTAAGTTGTTTTTCGATGCCGAAGGACTCTTGCTTGTGGACATAATGCCAAGTGGAACCACCGTAAATTCTGATGCAGGTGTGACGACACTGAAGAAACTTCAAGCTCGACTGAGTCGTGTTCGACCACATCGGCAAAAGCAGGATGTTTTGTTGTTGCACGACAATGCACGGCCACATGTCAGTCAAAAAACCATGGAAGCAATCACAAAACTCGGATGTACAACACCGAAACACCCGCCTTACAGTCCTGAACTGGCTCCATGTGACTATCATATCTTTGGGAAACTGAAAGACTCTCTTCATGGAACAAGGTTTGAAGATGATGACTCCCTTGTGCACGCTGCCAAACAGTGGCTCCAACAGGTTGGTCCAGAATTTTACCGTGCGGGTATACAGGCGCTGGTTCCAAGACGGCGTAAGGCAGTTGAGAGGGATGGAAATTATGTGGAGAAATGAAAATATTGTTCTTAAAGGATGTATCTACACATTGTAAAACTTTCAAACATGTAGAATAAAAGATGGATTTAAAAAAAATAGTGTGCATTTCTTTTGGAGCGATCCTCATAGCAGCTTTACTTTATTTAATAGGAATTGAAAATATTGCTTCAGTTGTAAGCTTTTCTATTATTTTTCAATGCTTAGACAACCACCGGGCTGGTGGCGTACCTCCATCACAGCACTCGAGGACACAGCTCAAAGTTTTCACACCTGATGATGGGCATGTAATAACCCGAAACCAGTCGTGGTCTAAGAATTGAAAAATAAAAGATAACTTTACGGCCGAAGCGGTATTTTCAATCTCTACTATAACGCTCAATTGCGGATGTTCCTCCAACAGAATTCTTTTTTTACTTTAATGATTTATTCAGCACACTACATTGAAAGGATCCTTTGAAAACGTGTAGTACGGTGAATAAATAGATACACAATGGTTGATGTCAGACCATTGCTTTCATCATTGTTCAATAACAGGAGAATGCTAGGTAAGTCATCTAGACTGACGTGCCAAAGATTGCAAAAGAAGTTTTCATTATGAACTTCATCTGACCACAAAGGTACTGTGAGAGTGGGAGAACTGAGGGAGTTTTAATAACAAATTGAGAGCGGTCTTCTACATCTACATCCATACTCCGCAAGCCACCTGACGGTGTGTGGCGGAGGGTACCTTGAGTACCTCTATCGGTTCTCCTTTCTATTCCAGTCTCGTATTGTTCGTGGAAAGAAGGATTGTCGGTATGCCTCTGTGTGGGCTCTAATCTCTCTGATTTTATCCTCATGGTCTCTTCGCGAGACATACGTAGGAGGGAGCAATATACTGCTTGACTCTTCGGTGAAGGTATGTTCTCGAAACTTTGACAAAAGCCCGTACCGAGCTACTGAGCGTCTCTCCTGCAGAGTCTTCCACTGGAGTTTATCTATCATCTCCGTGACGCTTTCGCGATTACTAAATGATCCTGTAACGAAGCGCGCTGCTCTCCGTTGGATCTTCTCTATCTCTTCTATCAACCCTATCTGGTACGGATCCCACACTGCTGAGCAGTATTCAAGCAGTGGGCGAACAAGCGTACTGTAACCTACTTCCTTTGTTTTCGGATTGCATTTCCTTAGGATTCTTCCAATGAATCTCAGTCTGGCATCTGCTTTACCGACGATCAACATTATATGATCATTCCATTTTAAATCACTCCTAATGCGTACTGCCAGATAATTTATGGTATTAACTGCTTCCAGTTGCTGACCTGCTATTTTGTAGCTAAATGATAAAGGATCTATCTTTCTGTGTATTCGCAGCACATTACACTTGTCTACACTGAGATTCAATTGCCATTCCCTGCACCACGCGTCAATTCGCTGCAGATCCTCCTGCATTTCAGTACAATTTTCCATTGTTACAACCTCTTGATACACCACAGCATCATCCGCAAAAAGCCTCAGTGAACTTCCGATGTCATCCACAAGGTCATTTATGTATAATAGAAAGGAAAAACGTTTATCGCATACTACATGTTTGCTATTCACCCAGCAAAACCTCAACATCAGGCTCGACGTTGTAATTTATTACCTCATTACTGCTGACCCTATTAGCAACACAATGTGCAGGCATTACGCACATATACCACTGACGGCCCCCCCATGAACCATGGACCTTGCCGTTGGTGGGGAGGCTTGCGTGCCTCAGCGATACAGATAGCCGTACCGTAGGTGCAACCACAACGGAGGGGTATCTGTTGAGAGGCCAGACAAACGTGTGGTTCCTGAAGAGGGGCAGCAGCCTTTTCAGTAGTTGCAAGGGCAACAGTCTGGATGATTGACTGATGTGGCCTTGTAACAATAACCAAAACGGCCTTGCTGTGCTGGTACTGCGAACGGCTGAAAGCAAGGGGAAACTACAGCCGTAATTTCTCCCGAGGGCATGCAGCTTTACTGTATGATTACATGATGATGGCGTCCTCTTGGGTAAAATATTCCGGAGGTAAAATAGTCGCCCATTCGGATCTCCGGGCGGGGACTACTCAAGACGATGTCGTTATCAGGAGAAAGAAAACTGGCGTTCTACGGATCGGAGCGTGGAATGTCAGATCCCTTAATCGGACAGGTAGGTTAGAAAATTTAAAAAGGGAAATGGATAGGTTGAAGTTAGATATAGTGGGAATTAGTGAAGTTCGGTGGCAGGAGGAACAAGACTTCTGGTCAGGTGACTACAGGGTTATAAACACAAAATCAAATAGGGGTAATGCAGGAGTAGGTTTAATAATGAATAGGAAAATAGGAATGCGGGTAAGCTACTACAAACAGCATAGTGAACGCATTATTGTGGCCAAGATAGATACGAAGCCCACACCTACTACAGTAGTACAAGTTTATATGCCAACTAGCTCTGCAGATGACGAAGAAATTGAAGAAATGTATGATGAAATAAAAGAAATTATTCAGATTGTGAAGGGAGACGAAAATTTAATAGTCATGGGTGACTGGAATTCGAGTGTAGGAAAAGGGAGAGAAGGAAACATAGTAGGTGAATATGGATTGGGGGGCAGAAATGAAAGAGGAAGCCGCCTGGTAGAATTTTGCACAGAGCACAACATAATCATAACTAACACTTGGTTTAAGAATCATGAAAGAAGGTTATATACATGGAAGAACCCTGGAGATACTAAAAGGCATCAGATAGATTATATAATGGTAAGACAGAGATTTAGGAACCAGGTTTTAAATTGTAAGACATTTCCAGGGGCAGATGTGGACTCTGACCACAATCTATTGGTTATGACCTGTAGATTAAAACTGAAGAAACTGCAAAAAGGTGGGAATTTAAGGAGATGGGACCTGGATAAACTAAAAGAACCAGAGGTTGTACAGAGATTCAGGGAGAGCATAAGGGAGCAATTGACAGGAATGGGGGAAATAAATACAGTAGAAGAAGAATGGGTAGCTTTGAGGGATGAAGTAGTGAAGGCAGCAGAGGATCAAGTAGGTAAAAAGACGAGGGCTAGTAGAAATCCTTGGGTAACAGAAGAAATATTGAATTGATGAAAGGAGAAAATATAAAAATGCAGTAAGTGAAACAGGCAAAAAGGAATACAAACGTCTCAAAAATGAGATCGACAGGAAGTGCAAAATGGCTAAGCAGGGATGGCTAGAGGACAAATGTAAGGATGTAGAGGCCTATCTCACTAGGGGTAAGATAGATACCGCCTACAGGAAAATTAAAGAGACCTTTGGAGATAACAGAACGACTTGTATGAATATCAAGAGCTCAGATGGAAACCCAGTTCTAAGCAAAGAAGGGAAAGCAGAAAGGTGGAAGGAGTATATAAAGGGTCTATACAAGGGCGATGTACTTGAGGACAATATTATGGAAATGGAAGAGGATGTAGATGAAAATGAAATGGGAGATACGATACTGCGTGAAGAGTTTGACAGAGCACTGAAAGACCTGAGTCGAAACAAGGCCCCCAGAGTAGACAATATTCCATTGGAACTACTGACGGCAGTGGGAGAGCCAGTCCTGACAAAACTCTACCATCTGGTGAGCAAGATGTATGAAACAGGCGATATACCCTCAGACTTCAAGAAGTATATAATAATTCCAATCCCAAAGAAAGCAGGTGTTGACAGATGTGAAAATTACCGAACTATCAGCTTAATAAGTCACAGCTGCAAAATACTAACACGAATTCTTTACAGACGAATGGAAAAACTAGTAGAAGCCAACCTCGGGGAAGATCAGTTTGGATTCCGTAGAAACACTGGAACACGTGAGGCAATACTGACCTTACGACTTATCTTAGAAGAAAGATTAAGGAAAGGCAAACCTACGTTTCTAGCATTTGTAGACATAGAGAAAGCTTTTGACAATGTTGACTGGAATACTCTCTTTCAAATTCTAAAGGTGGCAGGGGTAAAATACAGGGAGCGAAAGGCTATTTACAATTTGTACAGAAACCAGATGGCAGTTATAAGAGTCGAGGGACATGAAAGGGAAGCAGTGGTTGGGAAGGGAGTAAGACAGGGTTGTAGCCTCTCCCCGATGTTGTTCAATCTGTATATTGAGCAAGCAGTAAAGGAAACAAAAGAAAAATTCGGAGTAGGTATTAAAATTCATGGAGAAGAAATAAAAACTTTGAGGTTCGCCGATGACATTGTAATTCTGTCAGAGACAGCAAAGGACTTGGAAGAGCAGTTGAATGGAATGGACAGTGTCTTGAAAGGAGGATATAAGATGAACATCAACAAAAGCAAAACAAGGATAATGGAATGTAGTCTAATTAAGTCGGGTGATGCTGAGGGAATTAGATTAGGAAATGAGTCACTTAAAGTAGTAAAGGAGTTTTGCTATTTGGGGAGCAAAATAACTGATGATGGTCGAAGTAGAGAGGATATAAAATGTAGGCTGGCAATGGCAAGGAAAGCGTTTCTGAAGAAGAGAAATTTGTTAACATCCAGTATTGATTTAAGTGTCAGGAAGTCATTTCTGAAAATATTTGTATGGAGTGTAGCCATGTATGGAAGTGAAACATGGACGATAAATAGTTTGGACAAGAAGAGAATAGAAGCTTTCGAAATGTGGTGCTACAGAAGAATGCTGAAGATTAGATGGGTAGATCACATAACTAATGAGGAAGTATTGAATAGGATTGGGGAGAAGAGAAGTTTGTGGCACAACTTGACCAGAAGAAGGGATCGGTTGGTAGGACATGTTCTGAGGCATCAAGGGATCACCAATTTAGTATTGGAGGGCAGCGTGGAGGGTAAAAATCGTAGAGGGAGACCAAGAGATGAATACACTAAGCAGATTCAGAAGGATGTAGGTTGTAGTAGGTACTGGGAGATGAAAAAGCTTGCACAGGATAGAGTAGCATGGAGAGCTGCATCAAACCAGTCTCAGGACTGAAGACCACAACAACAACAAACCACTGACGGACCTGCAAAATTATATCATTGTACGAAACATACTTCAGAAGATATGACGTCATAAATACTGAGTAGCTTTTGCTTAAAATGGAGTGCAAGGTACCCGGACTATATTCATCCAGTGTTTCATAACGAGAGCACAAAACAATCTGCAATAAACTTCAAGTTTAATTTCAAACCTTTTCCAAACATTTTGTCTCATACACGCTTAACGTCGAATATTTAACACATTAAACGATTGGCAAAGGAATCACGCTTAAAGCTCTTTTATACAAGGTATTTCTATTTCTTAAAAATTAGGAAGTTTACTGGCTCACTATATTCGGGAACTTTTGACTTTCCACTACTACCACAGCAAATGCAATTTGTAGCTGGAAATCGTTTTGAATACAACCAGGAGGATACGGCAGGCATAGATGATCATTGTGCAAAAACACAAGAATCACACTTCTAATGTGGAATCTGCTTACTGGAGAGAATTGGACAGATGTACCTTAAACTGGGCTACGTCGAAAAATATTTGACCTACAATCAGTATGCCGAACAGCTGTCGACTTCAATATGTGCAAAAGACATATACGGATAGCCGTTAACCTGAAGTAGTTGTCGATAACTATGTCGGCCGGTATTCACTCACGTGTTATAAATGCAAACAACTACAGACAGTACTGGAGGTAATACCCTGAGGCACGCAGTGTTTGATGGGCTTCTGGAAAAGTATGTATTGAAAATAATGACGTTTATAGTGAGTCCGTTTAGTGAAACTGTGTAAGAAATTAAACAAGGAGGACAATACTGGGCACCTTTGTATAAGACTGTGAGCTATACCTACCTGTGAAACAACTTTGAGAATTGAGTTACGAACAATTACAGGATCCCTGCTTCGGACGCTAAGAAAAACTTCTGCACTAACTCGGAACATGGAATTCCGCCTAATGTGAAAGTGGACATGAAGAAGTTTTTAACCATGTGATACTTGGGTGCTAACGGCGTAAGCCATGGACGTCCCACTGCACTTGAAGAGCATGGGATAGAGTGGACCAAAGAGCGTGAAAACGCTCCTGGCAAAGTCGGACAACGAAATTTTCCAATCAATGACATACTTCCGTGCAGCTTTGGAACTGGGCCTTTGTAACGTTATCTATGTTTGTTACTGAATGTCTGTATATTTCACATATAGTCTTGTGTGGAAGTGAAACGTAAACATAAAACAGTTTAGATAAGAAGAGAACAGAAGCTTTTGAATTGTGGTGTTACAAGGAAATGCTGAAGATTAGTTGGGTAGAATGTGTAACTGATGAGTAGGGTTTAAATCGAACTAGGCAGAAAAATAAGTTACTGCATAAATAACTAAAAGAGGGAATCCTGTGCCACCAAGGAAACGTAACTGCGGTAATGGATGTTTGGAGGCGGGAGATTGGTTGGTTGATTAATTTGGGGGAGAAGACCAAACAGCGACGTCATCGAACCAAAATGAGTGGGAGAGGTGGGTAAAAACAGAAGAGGGAGAGCAAGGGTTGAATGCAATAGCCACGTTCATGTTGGTGTATGTTGCAATAATTATGCAGAAATGAAGATGCTGCACCGAACAGACGAGTTGAAGAGCTGAATCTAACCAGTCTTAGGACTGAATACCACAAAACATGAGTTATCATGCTCGTAGGAATATCATGAACGCAGCAATGTGTAAATAGTACGTCATAAACTCGCCATATGAATTTGTAGATAGCGATGTGCGTGAATTGAAGGTGTTGAAAAAAATGGTTCAAATGGCTCTGAGCATTGTGGGACTTAACTTCAGAGGTCATCAGTCCCCTAGAACTTAGAACTACATATACCTAACTAACCTAAGGACATCACACACATCCATGCCCGAGGCAGGATTCGAACCTGCGACCGTAGCAGTCGCCCGGCTCCATACTGCAGCGCCTAGAACTGCACGGCCACTCCGACCGGCAATTGAAGGTGTGATACTGTGAATGTGTAAGTAAACAATTCCAATAAATTAGTTACAGAAACTGTATCTTCTTTATAGTTACGAGCAGCTAGTTCCAGATTCCAAATATTCCTGCAGAGTATTGATCTTGCTTATAATTGTGTAAGTCTGATTATTATTATGTAATCATTTGTGAAAATCAGTTTTCACTGGTTCTCGTTCCGTGGTCGTCAAACAACAGCCCGAAGAATGTATTGATGCTATCCGCAGCTCTTAGCCGTGTTTTTTTCATAATAACATGCATCTAGCAACTAATAGCCGAATCTATAAACTCATCTAACTTTAATAGCTTCTTAAGAGCGTAGTTCTCCTTCTCACTATCAAACAAAAATACTTACAGAGGCAGTAATATTTAAAGCGGTGTTTAATTTCAATTGACAGCGGTTAATTCGGCAGTGAGGAAAGTAAAGCTGGTCCCTTATCTCAGCGCAGGGGCAGAGGTATAAGTACGGCTTCCACTGCGGGGTCAGAGGATGTGGGAGAGCTTCAAATGGCTCTGAGCACTATGGGACTCAACTGCTGAGGTCATTAGTCCCCTAGAACTTAGAACTAGTTAAACCTAAGTAACCTAAGGAAATCACAAACATCCATGCCCGAGGCAGGATTCCTAAGGAAATCACAAACATCCATGCCCGAGGCAGGATTCCAACCTGCGACCGTAGCGGTCTTGCGGTTCCAGACTGCAGCGCCTTTAACCGCACGGCCACTTCGGCCGACAATGTGGGAGGGGGTAATGTTTTTTTGTTTGTCTTCCAGTACTGACAACTCAGGGGCGTGTGCAAGACGTACCGATCAGCTGCTACGGTATAAATTTTGACACAGAAGTAACATGGATTCGTCAACGGGCGTCACAGATAGCACAAGCCGTCGCTTGCTTTAATCATAAATATATGTCTGAGTGATGCAAAATATTATGATTTTTACTTAAAAAAGTAGTATCTTCTCAGTAGCCTTCAAATCGTGAGCTACACTCTTAATTTTTATATATGAATTAGTGAATTTACTCATGGTACTACGCCTATGGCCACTTCCAGAAATCAGATTAATAATCAAATGTATTAATTTATAAGACTGAACCTTAAATTGCTGTTGCACCAATGTAACACCACAATAAAATAAAAACAGAGGATAACTGAGAGAGAATGAATAAGAAAAGTGGCGTATTTAAGTTTACAAAATAATGACAAGCTTCAAAAAGAAAAAAAAAGGCTCTGAGCACTATAGGACTTAACATCTGAGCTCATTAGTCCCCTAGAACTTAGAACTACTTAAACCTAACTAACTTAAGGACATCACACACATCCATGCCCGAGGCAGGATTCGAACCTGCGACCGTAGCGGCCGCGAGGTTCCAGACTGAAGCTCCTAGAACTGCTCAGCCACACCGGCCGGCAAATGACAAGTTTATTTAATTCTTTTGTAACTACAACTAGGTGATAAATATTACACAAAAATGGCAAACACAAAACAGAAAAGGTATGGTGTTTGCTTGGCAAAGCATACATGAGGGTGAAAGCTATACAAATTCTTCCCTCATTTAATCCCTTTTACAACGCAATCTGACTTTTTGAGGCCCAACATTATTCAAATTAAATTAACTGCATCACAAAATACGCTTCACCTGAGAACAGGGAGCTGTGGATATCATTTAACAACCCTCCGCAAGTGCAGCAATACTTCACCTTTTACCTCGATTCAGGCGGCAGCAGAAAACGGTGTGCTGTCGGCGAGGTGCGGCGCGCGGCAGCAGCTGTAATGTTCTGACGAGTCCACGAAGATTTGCAAACTATGCGGTCTGGCATCCTGATTATCAGAAACCGGAAACTTCCCTATCAGAGCCCTGAAATCCCTGAACATTTCAGTGTGAGGTGCACCCGTGGGCTGGTCTGGCCAAACTAATTTGACTCACAGGCATGCTAGAATTGTCAAACGTCAGACGGCCGCCGACTCAAGACGGATAAGTTCACCCTCGTAACACACGGTATGTCCAATACGATATGCAGTTAGGCCACCACGAGATACAAATTAGAAGTGTCGCCGACTGGCTAAAGATCTGAAGTTCTCCATCGCGGGAGGACCAGTAGACCGAGCCGGCAAAGTATGCCAACCACTTTCCACCAAGCCTCGGTATGGGAACCGAATTAGCAAAACACGAAACCGACCCCATATTTCACAAACGAGTTGAGCTATGCTCTGCTCATTGAATGTCCCTTATTGGCTGTTCTGTTGGCCTGGCAGCCAATCCAGATACAACACCGCGGTTGCCATGCTGGTGTAGCAAGCCTCCACCTTGCATATCCTGAAGGGAGCCAATCAGCGACTCCAAATCTCTGAAAAACGAGGATTTTAGACTGGGTAAGCGTCGTTCCCACAGTAAGTATAGCCATGTTTTGGCAAAATAACATCTACCTAGATGGGACCACAGTCCCTCATTTACGGAGAACTAACTCTCTAACAAGGGGAGGCCGCCAATTGTGAAATTCAGATTCGATTCATACTGCGCATAATAAAAGCTCATGGCCAGAGGTGTAATGTGGCAAAGCACCAAGATGCACTTCTCAGCCCTTGTCGAGAAAATCGACAGTTAAAAGAAACCGTTACGGTGAAATACTCTCTACGATTAATGATTTTTCTACAGCGTCATAACGCAGCGGTAAGCGCTGGGGTTCGTAATCCGAAGGTCGCCGAATCGAATCTCGCGCCACGCAATATTTTTTTATTATTAGTTTTTTGCAATTCAAATATATATATATATATATATATATATATATATATATATATATATAAACTATTAATGAATTGCTTATGCATACTGGTGAAGGCGGATCGCTCTCCAATTGTACCGCCTCCATTTTTCCGTTTGTTTAACAGGGTGTACCAAAGCCGTCCCGTCCGCACTGATTTTCGACGATGTTACAAGTTGCGCTAGGGACCGCATCTACCTTCTTTCGAAGTTAGCAGGCAACTACGCTGTTATGCGGCGGCTCGTTTCGGCCCATTCAACATCTGTCCTTCAAGTGTAACGAGCGAGTAACGGAGTTTATATTTCATACCTGCCACAGCAAGTTTGTGTTCGTGGTGTCTCTATTCTAATTCGAACGTTTGACTTACGCTATACGTATTCGTTTCTACGTCTTCCGTTAACTATACGTGGTTAACATTATGAAGACAAATAATAACATTTGTGAAATACAACTTTGTTTGCGGAAAACATAATGATGTTCGAAGTCGCCAGTTTTTCCACGACAAACGACTTTCAACAACTTATTATATGCATAATTGTTGCAACTGATTGCTGGGAATTATATATATATATATATATATATATATATATATATATATATATGAATTACAAAAAACAAATACTAAAAAGAAATTGCATGGCGCGAGATTCGACCCGGCGACCTTCGGATTACGAACCCCAGCGCTTACCACTGCACCACCACGCTGTAGAAAATTACTAATCGTAGAGAGTATTTCACCGCAACGGTTTCTTTTAACTGTCGATTTTCTCGACAAGGGCTGAGAAGTGCATCTTGGTGCTTTGCCACATTACACCTCTGGCCATGAGCTTTTATTACGCGCTGTATGAATCGAATATGAATTTCACAATTGGCGGCCTCCCCTTGTAAGGGAACCTGGCGACTTGCTGGCGTCAGGGGAGTTACAGTCTTGCCTCCACTAAACTCATGACCTGTCGCCTCGTCCGGGTCGTCCCAGCTTCTCAAATGTGACTGCACAGAGTTTTATGACCTTCCCAGCATTTGCACAGTTTACAGCAGTCTCTCGTAAATGGCTTCCTCCATGCACTTTCCGCCAAATGGCCGCCTTCGCAATGAACTGCCACCTGCCCCAGGTAAGATGTTTCGCGAACCGGCGCCCTCCAGTCTGACACAAAGTGTAATAAGGAGAGTGCTGCGACCAGAAGTCCCTCCGCAGGTACTGCCCACTTGCGCTTCTTCCCAGAATCATTCACACAGCCTGGTCGCTACACTCGCCATTTACGACCCCCAACCCTTCTCTCTCCCCATTCTCCGTCGCCTTCACTACGTCCCCTCGTGCACAAGTTCTCTACAGGTTACACAAGCAGTTATAAGAACATTCCGCCCCCAAATTCCTCGTGTAAGAAATTCATAAACCACATATACCAAATGTAGTACTGGGGAACTCCGAGGTCATGACCTGAAAAACGAACGGTAATCTGACAGTGTTGTTGCCGGCCGGAGTGGCCGAGCGGTTCTAGGCGCTGCAGTCTGGAACCGCCCCACCGCTACGGTCGCAAGTTCGAATCCCGCCTCGGGCATGGATGTGTGTGCTGTCCTTAGGTTAGTTAGGTTTAAGTAGTTCTAAGTTCTAGGGGACTGTTGACCTCAGAAGTTAAGTCCCATAGTGCTCAGAGCCATTTGAACTGATGACCTCAGATGTTAAGTCCCATGGTGCTCAGAGCCATTTGAACCATTTGACAATGTTGTTAAACTGAGACAGTAGTGTGCCACCTCTCAATAGAGTTCCCATAATTTTCTTCCTCAAAACTGTAAAAAACGCATATTAGCTATTAAATACAGAACGCTGTCGATGAAATAAGTAATACAAAAATATTTGGAATTACAACGAAATTGACACCCTTAGCTGCTTACAGGCATTGACATACGTCAATGGGGACAGATGAAAATGTGTGCCCCGACCGGGACTCGAACCCGGGATCTCTTGCTTACATCGCAGACGCTCTATCCATCTTTTTTTTTTTTAAGACGTTTTGTTTTGATATTTTTTAAAAGAAAACAAAGACTCCAATTATAATGGTTTCTCCTTCCAGTAAACAAAAATGAGTCTCCTTCGTCTTGTTGGCGAAGAAGCAATCTTTTGGAACAAATATTTTTTTTTAATTTAAAGTTGTCGTGCGACTTTTAGTTAAAGACCAGTTCTTACAGGAGCTCCTGAAGTCTCTCCGCCTACAGCATGCCAGCTCGTCCAAACGTGTCTTCTCATGGCGTAGGCGTGGGTTCTGGGTAGCAGATCTATTCAGTTCGGTTCGGTTTATACAGTTTTCAGCTTCTCAGGGCTTGGACGTTCCAGCTACTAGGTGGGTCATCGAAAGTGCTCCGTAAGAAATTGGAAAAATATTGCTTATAGCGTGGGTTTCGTATCAGGACGCAGTGTCGTTCGTTAAGTTGCATGGGGGCTTAATTAAATTTTATGCAAATAATTTTTTAATTTTTAGTAGCTAACTGTCCGGTTGCGCAGTCTCGTAACCGGTTGGCCCTGACTAGTATTACTCCGCAATCTGACTGCAGAGAATAACAACAAAGAATGAAAGAAAACTTCCGTTAACACAATTAATTAATTAAGTCCCCAGCAACTATAAAACCTACGAAACAACAAAACACAAGTGTAGCTGTTCTGTGTGTGGAAGTGTGATTCAACGTACACATCTGGCACGGTTCTTCCTCAATAAGACCAGATATTTTAAACACCATTTATACTGAAGTAATTAAAAAAAAAACAGAAATACTATAATTGCACATAGAAACCAGAAATACAGTCTAATACAAGAACACGAGCCAGATGCTTTGTTGACTGAACCTGTGACCAAGAGGCATTATTGTTTAAGACATTGAAATAATAAAAAAAAGGAATTTTTTACCTTTATATATATATATATTGACGAAAAGCACACTCTGATCATTACAGCATCCCCAATCCAACAATATCTAGTGTCTAGCCCATCAGAACAATATGACAACATCTGAACAAGCACTCTCCACGGGAACTTCTCAACAACGACTCACCACTGCTAGATCTCAACAAGCACTGCCTACTGCTACTTCTCAATAAGCACTGCCAGTGGAGGCGGCTGAATAATAGAACAAGCATTCTCCACGGGAACTTCTCAACAACGACTCACCACTGCTACATCTCAACAAGCACTGCCTACTGCTACTTCTCAATAAGCACTGCCCACTGCTACTTCTCAACAAGCACTGCCAGTGGAGGCGGCTGAATAATACTCTCTGGCGCAATCTCTGGCGCTGTGACTCAGTGTAGCCACCTTTCAAAGTCCAATATCCTAGCGTAGAATTGTCGCCAGAAGTAAAAAGATAGCGGATCGTGTGGCCACAGATCCAATTCACAGAGTGAGTTTTGGTGGAGGGGTAGAAAGTCTTATCGGGGTACAAAAGCATGTGGACGTCGATCTGAGCCGGTGTCTGGCGAGTAAGAAACGCCAAAATTCGCCGCGCAGGTGTCCAGACGTCGAACGCTGTGCCACAGTGGAACCGGTGGACATCCGTGTCATCCACCCCACAGTGGGTGCAGAGGGATGAATCGGCGAGATGGATGCGGTGTAGACGATCTCGGTTAACTTGTTTGCCATTCACGGTGATGTACCACGCTGATTGAACGTCTGATTCAAGAAAACGCGCATGGATCGCCTTCCATATGTGTCGCCACACGTACTGTAGATATTTACGTTCGATGGGGTTGGACGGGCGGCACTGTTGTAACAATTCGGAGACTGTTTTCGTGAGGTACAAATGTGTAAGTGGTAAGGACCGGTAGATATAACTGAAGTCCAGGAAAAATCATTGGCTGTAATAAAAGGGGGTTGGAATGGTCGATACCAGTACTGGGGCGGACAAGGACGCCGGTGCAAAGTTGTGAAGCAGGAGGCTAGTAATGCTCTGCGGGCAACGATGCCAAAGTTTTAGTTGGGAGCTGACGTATAGGGCCTTGACACGAGTCGGCACGTGGATGAGTCCCACCCCGCCACGATCTCGTGGCAGTGCAAGGGATTCATACTGCACCTTGAATAACATCTCCGAGCTGACGAAGGAGCCCAAAGCCATCAAAAGTCGTCGCGCCAGGAGATTTGGGACTGCTAGTACTTGAGCCACGTGTGGTATACGGGAAGCATGATACATGTTCACGTATTGCGCGCGTTGGATAACGTCGAGAGCTCGTAGCCGGTGATCTGCGAGATTTGCTCTGATTGTCTGTAGCAAGCGTCTACCATTGATAGTCGCTGAGCGGCGCAGGTCTGCTGTGAAATCAAGTCCAAGACACCGTATGGTGGCGGCGACACTAAGGGGGGCAACGCATCTCTCTGGCAAGCCCTCACCAATGAGCAGGACCTTGGATTTTGACACGTTGAGGCAGCTCCCCGACGCTTCGCCGTAAGTCGCCACCCATGTCAGTGCTGCTCGTACTTCATCTTCACTGCGCAGATATAGTACTATGTCGTCTGCATAGGCTATACAACAAAAACGGTGGCCGTGCACAGTCATTCCTTCCAAACGTTGGCGCATGCCCTGGAGCAGGGGTTCCAAGGCGAAAGCATACAAAATCGTGGAAAGAGGGCAGCCTTGCCGCACAGATCGTGCGATGACCAGGGGCGGTGTTAGGCGACCATTGTACATGATTTTAGAGGTTGCACTACTCAACAGGCGCATAACCACTGTTACAATACCGACAGGAAAACCCATATGCTGAAGAACTGTCCGTAAATAGAAGTGGTCAACACGGTCGAAAGCCTGGCTAAAGTCCAGTGAAGCCAAGGCGCCAGGGAGACGTTGATAATGCGCCAATGCAATCATGTCTCTGTAACGGCAAAGGGCCGTACGGATGTTGTCGCCTCCTAGGGAAGTCTGGTCGCAGGATGTGACGTAACGTGCGACCTTCTTGAGTCGCGATGCCAGTAGCCGTGTGAATATTTTCATGCCGCTGTTGAGCAAAGTAATTGGTCGATAGTCCTGGACCCTCGATAACCAGCGCGGTTTATGTACGGGGATAATAATGCCTTCTAGAAACGCGCTCGGGACCACTGTCATCGGTGACATCAGCTCTTGTGCGATTGCCGTCCACGTGGAAGCCAACAAATAGTGAAAACTTTTATAAAATTCGATGGATATACCGTCAGGTCCAGGAGATCTGTTATCGGAACCCGCCTTGATAGCATCTACCACTTCATCTGTGGTTACGTCGTCTTGGAGGTCATGCACTGCATCCTCCGGAAGAGTGTTCGTAGTAAGCTGAGCGATTTCTGTGACCAGTGCTGCAGAATGCGGTACGGCTGTGTATAGCCCGGCAAAATGAGCATGGAGAGTACGACCGATGCTTTGTTGGGTGTCGTGCCGGCGCCCTTCTACATCAGTGAGGACTTGGATCAGAGCTCGTCGTCGTCGTTGTCTTTCCTGAAGGAGGTGGTACATCGACGGACGTTCTTGAGGGATTCGATTAGAAGCTCGAGAAAGGACTACAGTGCCTTCCAAGTGACGCCGCATGATCAAGGAGATCTGCGCCTTCGTGCGATGGACCATCGACTGCCGGGCTGGCGAGAAAGGCATCGCCGTACAGTCATGTAGTATGGTGTAGTAGAAGTGCAGGGTATTAGTTTGCCACGCCTTTAATTCCTTCCCATAACTCATCAGAGTCTTCCGGAGGGTCGGCTTTGCACAGGAGAGCCACCATGATAAGGTGGAGTCATAGGCTTCTCGACGATGGTGGCAGCGTGCCCACGCTTCTTCGACCATACGGCGACAGTCTGAGGAGGTCAGGTGAGCGACATTGAGTTTCCATAGACCACGACTATGCCACACTTGCTGTCGGGCGAGAGTGACGTCACAGAGGTACGCATCATCGTCTGAAAAGGCCAAGGGGCAGACTTCCGCATGACGTGTGCCATCAGCAAGGGAGCGGGTAACGTAGATGCGATCTATGCGGCTTGTCGAGTGAGAGGTGTAGAATGTATAGCCCGGCTGAATTCCATGGAGCTTCTTCCATGTGTCAACAAGTCGTAGACGGTCGATGACCACTGAGAGAGATGCACAAGGGGAATGTCGCGGGAGTTGGTCCGCGGGCTCTAGTGTCGAGTTAAAATCCCCACCGAGTACCAAATCGTCCTGCGGACCGGTGAAGAGGGGTGTGACGCTTTCGGCAAAAAAAGTTTGTCGGTCATGACCGCGACCAGTGCCGGACGGAGCGTAGACATTAATAATACGCACGCCGAACAGTGTGAGGGCCATACCTCGCACAGTGGGGAGGTAGATGACGTCCTCTGGAGGGAGTCCGTCGCGTAGCAGGATGGCGACGCCGCTACCGGTGTCGGATGCGGGGGAAACATGGGCGTTGTATCCGGTGAGAACTAGAAAGTCAGCCACGAACACCTCTTGTAAGAGCGCTATATCCACATCCGCAGAGTAAATAGTGTCTCTGAACATGGCCAGTTTATGGGGGGCACGAATGGTGGCGAGATTCATCGTGGCGATACGATATTGCTGTGTACGGCCATCCTCAGTATTTGCAGAACGTGCGGTAGAAGTAGCCGGCAGGTGGAGACCCGCCGGTGGTCCCGCAGTGGTGATAATTACTGGCGGGGCGCCAGCCCCAGTGTCGCCGAGGTGGACTGCTGTGCAGACACGCTGGCAGTCTGTTCCACTTCTTCTTCAACGTCATCGGCCCAGGAAGCTGACGACGTGGACATGTGACGGTCACGTACTTCCGGAACGGGTGTTGTGGATTCCGCAACATGAGTGGCAGGGGGACCGCCGTCATCATTCGTTGACAACGGCGAGGACACGTCCCGAACCGGGAGAGGAGACGTCACAGGAGGGACGCCTGCTGCTGCTGCATCGCGTGACTGGACGCAATGTGGGAGATCACCGTCAGACAACAGGTCGACATCTCGCGGGGCCGTCTGAGAAAGGGCGTCATCGGAAGGCGTTCGTCGTCGTTTCCTGTGTCTGCGAGGCAACCGCTGTTTTCTGATGTGGCCTTCTGAATCAGAATGTGCTCGCCCGTCGTCTGACGCCGAACCCGTCTGGACAAAGGCAGACGTCGGCACGACACCGAGGTCGACGTCCATGGTTCCAACAGGAACATCGGTTTCGGTCTGCAAACCGGACGGCCCTGAAGCGAGCACTGGAGGCGACGCCGTGCTTGTGTCGTCGGCGCGCTGTGCTGCGGCGGGTGGCGTTGACGATGCTGCTGGCGCAGTCGAGATTGGTAATACGGGGTCCTGTGCAACCTTGGCGTAGGTGATGGGTAAGGACGTGACCGTCGAAGCCTGGGTCTCTTCACGTAACGGCGTCTGTATTAAACGGCGGTGTAAGCATTCGGAACGTACATGTCCCTCCTGGCCACATCCTGCGCACGTTCGTGGCTGTCGATCGTACATGACGATGGCCCTCACACCACCAATCAGCAGGTACGTTGGGACATGTTTCGTCAGCTCAATTTTTATTTGCCGGACGCCATTTAATACGGGGTAGGTCGTAAATGTTTGCCACTTCTCTGCGACGTGACCCAAGACGGTGCCATATGGTTGGAAAGCGGCAATGACCACATCCTGAGGCACCTCGAACGGGAGCGCAAACACCCGCAATGTCCGGAGACCGAATCCAGCATGGGCGACTGTCACAGCACCCATATGTCCATCAGAGTGTTTAAATTTGAGTCCGGTGGCATGACGGTGAATTATGTCATTGCAAATTTCCTCCGTCGACATCTTGATGTAGACAACACTTCCAGTGATGGAAAAATGTATGCCGATTACGTCCTGGGGGTTCAAACGTAGATCCTCACGTATGAACTGTTCGACTTCGAAAGCTCTGGGTCGTGGATGTTCGGCCTGAAACGTTACTTTGATCGTTGCACGGCGGTACGAGTGCGCCATGGTGTACGTTAGTACTGGACTCCATAGACACAAACACCGAGACGCGGAAGTAAACACCACCGAGAGCGGAGCGTCGAACGGCGCGCGGAGCAGCTCCGCACGCTAGCACGGCTGCGAGCCGACTTTCCTTCTGAGCCACCGAGGATACAGACGATAGTGCGACTGCAGGGATTTATCTCTGGCACGCCTCCCGCGAAGCCCACACTCTCAACGTATTGTCCCGCACTGTGTTCGTAGTGGCCCCGCCCATTATACTAATTACTCGCGGCGCGTTGCCGATTCCCGTAAGAGTTCGGGCACTGTTTGTGCATTCGCACAAAAGAAGAAGATGGTCAAGTGGCCGGTGAGCCTTAACTATACATATACTAAGATGGTATCTCTTCTTTCGGACATGTCCGAAAGAACAGATACTATGGATAGAGCGTCTGCCATGTAAGCAGGAGATCCCGGGTTCGAGTCCCGGTCGGGGCACACATTTTCATCTGTCCCCGTTGACGTATGTCAACGCCTGTAAGCAGCTAAGGATGTTAATTTCATTGTAATTTCATTCTAACGAGGTGGTATCTGTTCTTTCGGACATGTCCGGAAGAACAGATACCATCTTAGTATATAAATATATTTGGCATATTTTTAATGAGAAATGCTTTACAATATACACACATCAAAAGAAGTTTTGCAACACCTCGGTTCCGAGAGTTCCGGAATCTATACAGAAAATTGGGATAGAGATTAAAAAAAACATGATTTACGACCTTTTTATTGCTCATGAAAACCACACATTGCATGTTGTACCACCATACAGCGAGACCTTCAGACTTGGTGATACAGACTGCTATACACACCGATACCTCTAATACCCAGTAGCATGTCCCCTTGCATTGATCCATGCCTCTATTCGTCGTGGCATACTATCCACAAGTTCATCAAGGCACTGTTGGACCACATTGTCCCATTCCCCAACGGCGATTAGGCGTAGATCCCTCAGAGTGGTTGGTGGGTCACGTCGTCCATAAACAGCCCTTTTCAATCCGTTCCAGGCATGTTCTATAGGGTTCATGTTCGATATGGTTACACTATCGGTCGGAGGATGGCATTCACGTATCGTACAGCCGTTACGGCGCCTTCCATGACCACCAGTGGCGTGCGTAGGCCTCACAGGATGGCACCCCAAAACAGCTGGGAACCTCCACCTTGCTGCACTCGCTGGACGGTGTGTCTAAGGCGTTCGGCCTGACCGGGTTGCCTCCAAACACAACGATTGTATTCGACACTCATCGGTGAAGAGAACGTGATGCCAATCCTGAGAGGTCCACTCGGCATGTTGTTGGCCCACCTGTACCTGTTCGAGACGTAACACGACGTTCTGTGACTACACGAAAAGCATTATTCAACATGGTGGCGTTGCTGTCAGGGTTCCTCCGAGCCATAATCCGTAGGTAGCGGTCATCCACTGTAGTAGTCGCCCTTGGGCGGCCTGAGCGAGGCATCTCATCGACAGTTCCTGTCTCTCTGTATCTCCTCCATGTCCGAACAACATCGCTTTAGTTCACTCCGAGATGCCTGGACACTTGCCTTGCTGAGAGCCCTTGCTGGCACAAAGTAACAATGCGGGCGCGATCGAACCGCGGTATTGATCGTCTAGGCATGGTTGAACTGCAAACAACACGAGCCGTATACCTCCTTCCTGGTGGACTGACGGGAACTGATCAGCTGTCGGACCCTCTGCGGCTAACAGGAGCTGCTCATGCATGGTTGCTTACATCCTTGGGCGGGTTTAGCGACATCTCTGAACACTCAAAGTGACTGTGCCTGTGATGCAATATCCAGTCAACGTCTATGTTCAGGAGTTCTGGGAACCGGGGTGATGCAAAACTTTTTGTGATGTGTTTAGTATAATTTATGTTTTATTATGTCAATTGTACTTTTGTAATGACTAAGTAGAGTCAAGATATTTCAGATTTTTTTCTCTGGAGATTAACCCTCCGATAGTCACGCCGTTTTGCCCCCCCCCCCCCCCCATTCATAGGACCCTGCATCTGTTCGGTGCTTTATCTAGCTTGTGAGGGTACAGTGTCCTCACATGGCAATGTATTTGCCGTATATCTCGATGAAGTTCTCCATTGAGCGTGTTGTAGCCGTGGCTAGCAATATAAGTTAATCTTTGCTTGTTGACAATACACTGGAGGCCATTTGCTGTTGTGGTGCGAATTGTCGGCAGTTGGGCTCTGGGCCAGGCCGAGTGAGCCGAGCTTGGACAGTGTATTCGTCAGCATTGCTCGGTAACCGTCTTAATGCTTTTATAGCGCCTCCGTGCCGCGGTTGGTTGTTGCTTAAGTTTCACTGTGGAAGCGATCGCTAGCAAATTGCGGCACGTAGATTGAAATGCTGAATTTTATCAAACGTGTTATTGTTTACTGAGTGTTTGAACAAATTATAATTCGTGACCCCTCAAGAGTCGATGTTCTCACTTGAAACAATCATCGTACTATCGCTAGTGGTGGCGGAATTATTTAATAAGATTAGCAGCACGGAAAGTTTTTTCGTAAAACGAGAGGTTGCGACCTAATGTAGCGGGCCTGGAGTAATACCGAGAGGTTCGTTATAAGTTTTACCGGTAAAAAAATCCCAAGCCTCTGTGCGCTTTGTGAAGCCATAGATAAAGTAGGAAACAACACATTTCACATAAATAACTAACTTTATTATATTTTATAGTGAACAAATGGGCAAGTGATACGGACCTCGAGAATACTTATTTCTGGCTTCTACAGCACCTATGAGGTGTGCGGGACTAACGGAAAGTTAATGTGTAGAATTCAGAACAACTGAAATTTACCATAATATATTCGATGCCATTAATTCCCTAATTGACGCCAGATTTATCTCCGTCTCCAGATTAATGGGCATTAGCTTTGTGGCCGGAAGAGAGAAGAAATAATTAGTCAGCTGCTTACAGAACGACGCAGAACTGGCGGCATTCCTGTGCTTCACTGCACCTACGTGATCTTTGATGTCACTTTTCACCCAAGTGCAACAGAAAAATAACAACTGGAAAAAAATTTAAAGTACTAAATGCGACTTCGGGCAAACTAAAACCTACTTCTTATTTCACAAAGTGCTCTATTTCTTTCTTTTAAAAATTAAAATAAGAAGAAACTTACTTGCAGAATTTATATTCCGTTTCAGGTTCGCTTAGACCTCGTTTCACTGAAGGAAATTCTCTGGCGTACATGTGTTTAAACGCTATTTTCCGCTTTGTAGCCCTGTCTTGTTATCGTAGTACAGTTGAAACGGAAGCGGTAGTGCTCGAAGTACGTAGAAAAAGGCGATAATTCGATAGTTTTTCTTACTTCATACATAACTTAAAACGTTATAGAAAATTTTTTTTAGTAACATCTACTCAAATTGATAGAGTTCGAAGAGATCGAGAGGTCGCTGAAATTACATTTCATTAATATCTGTGTAAAGAGATTACTTGTTAAAAATCTGGTACTTACGCTCAGCTTGACGGGACGTTATTTACACCACTCATATACGGCAAAACCCTAAATATAAAGACCGTCCTCTTCAAAAGCAGTACATACTTGCTACAAGGAATATGATATTATATTAAGGCTGTTGTAATACAATGCAGTAAGCAGGGAAAAATAATATTGAAAAAATTGTGATCGTCTGTCATACTGCACGTTTAATTTACATGTAAGTACAAAAAAATGGTTCAAATGGCTCTGAGTACTATGGGACTTAACTTCTGCGGTCATCAGTCCCCTAGAACTTAGAACTACTTAAACCTAACTAAGGACATCACACACATCCATGCCCGAGGCAGGATTCAAACCTGCGACCGTAGCGGTCGCGCGGTTCCAGACTGTAGCGCCTAGAACCGCTCGCCCACTCCGGCTGGCTGTAAGTACAGTTGCTGTTATTAATCAGATGCTCATTCTCTCTCACATACAGAACGCAACAAAACTTCGAAAGGCAATTACTGCGTCACAACGTTTGTGTTGGTGTGTCTGGCAGCATCTGAAACAGAGAACAATCCACACGAAGTGTTCCGAATCTACAGCTACATCTAGATGGATACTCTGCAAATTACATTTAAGTGCCTGGCAGAGGGTTCATCGAACCACCTTCACAATTCTCTATTATTCCAATCCCGTATAGTGCGCGGATAGAACGAACACGTATATCTTTCCGTACGAGCTCTGATTTCCCTTATTTTATCACGGTAATCGTTTCTTCCTATGTAGGTCGGTGTCAACAAAATATTTTCGCATTCGGAGGAGAAAGTTGGTGATTGGAATCTCGTCAGAAGATTCGGTCGCAACGAAAAACGCCTTTGTTTTACTGATGTTCATCCCAAATCCTGTATCATGTCCGTGACATTCTCTCCTCTATTTCGCGATAATAAAAAACGTGATGCCCTTCTTTGAACTTTTTCCATGTACTCCGTCAATCCTATTTGATTAGGATCCCACACCGCGCAGCAGTATTCCAAAAGAGAACTGACAAGCGTAGTGTAGGCAGTCTCTTTAGTACATCTGTTACATTTTCTAAGTGTTCTGCCAATAAAACGTAGTCTTTGGTTAGCCTTCTCCACGACAGTTTCTGTGTGTTTCTTGTAATTTAAGTTGTTCGTAATTGTAATTCCTAGGTATTTAGTTGAATTTACAACCTTTAGATTTGACTGATTTATTGTTTAACCGAAGTTTAAGGTATTCCTTTTTAGCACTCATGTGGATGACTTCACACTTTTCGTTATTCAGGATCAATTGCATATACTCGCATCATACGGATATCTTTTCTAAATCGTTTTGCAATTTGTTTTTGTCTTCTGATGACGTTACTACTCGATAAACGACAGCGTCATCTGCAAACAACCGAGACGGCTGCTCAGATTGTCTCCCAAATCGTTCATATAGGTTAGGAGCAGCAAATGGCCTATAACAATACCTTGGGGAACGCCAGAAATCACTTCTGTTTTACTCGATGGCTTTCCGTCAATTACTACGAACTGTGACCTCTCTGACAGTAAGTCACAAATCCAGTCACATAACTGAGACGATAATCCATAAACACGCAATTTCACTACAAGCCGCTTGTGTGGTACAGTGTCAAAAGCCTTCCGGAAATCCAGAAATACGGAATCATTCTGAAATCCCTTGTCAATAGTACTCAACACTTCATGCGGGTAAAGAGCTAGTTGTATTTCACAGGAACGATATTTTCTAAATCCATGTTGACTGGTCGACTTTTAACGATCAGTATTTGTCGGTCGGAGACCAACTTTCAGTCCCTTACAATAGCTTGCCTACTGGAGGCTCATAACATACTAATTTATGTACACGCTACCAACTAATGATGGTACATGTTTAGCCCGAGGTGTCGTTCGAAAATTCCAGTACTTGCTCGTGACTGAAAAGAATCTTACGGCCACTGTTGTAGAAGATATTTCACGGTACGTCGCGTGTTGATCTTGATTAACATAGAAGAATTTTCGGTGCTTTCCAAAGTCCTCATTAAGACCAAAAGAGGAGCCATGTGTGTCAGCAGACGTCGAGTTACAGTGTGTCCTGGTTAGAAGGTTGCTTGGGTACGCCTGCATGTCTCCGTGGCGTGGTAGAAGAATGCACGCCACGCATTCTCGTTGGTGTGCTGCCCCAGGCAACGCACAACCCCCCCTTCCCCTCCCTCTTTCCTCCCCTCCATTACATCTGCAGCTTTCGTGATGGAGAACTCACGCACATGCAAACGTAAACACTCGTTGCCCGCCGGCCGCTGTTTATGAGCTCGCGTGTTTATTTCCTCTGCTGTCCGTGCGAGAGCAATAGCTGTGCGTTACCTCTCTACGGCGACTTGTCCGTGGTACGCTCGTCTCTGACCATTACAGGACGTTCCCCTATACCACTTACCTTTTCGAAAAAGTCATCAATTCATTAGGGATTACAACTATAAGGAAAACTCAACAAGGAATCAGTTGAGAGGATGCTTATTGAGGGATCAAGAAAATGTCAATTTCGAAATGGAGGGAACCGTTGGGAACTAAAACTGTAGAGGAAGGCGAAGGATTGTTACACTAATCCTTTGCATGATTGTTCCTGTGTTAGCACCTCTATCGTGATATGAATGCTTTTTTATTAGAATCGTAACTCGTGTAATTAAAAGAGACGAATGCCCTAAAAAGAGAAGCATCAACTGAAATGGCAAAGAGACAGGGTTTGCTCAGTATGTACATTAAGGGAGCAGTAAAGGAATTGAAGGAAAAATCTAGAGAAGGTGTTAATGACGTAGAAGAAATTCAAAGTTTGCCGATGACACTGTAACTCTGTCTGAGATAGCAAATGACTTGGAATACCAGCTGAGCGGAATGGATACTGTCTTGAAAAGAGCTTCTAAGATGAGAATCAACAAAACTAAAACGATGCTGATGGAATGTAATCGAGTTACATCGGGTGATGCCTAGGGAATTAGAATAGGAAATGAGACAATAAAAGTAGTAAGAATTTTCTGTTTAGGCATCAGAATAACTGATGATGGATGTTGTAGAGAGAATGTAAAATGCAGAGTGGCAGTATGTAATCCATACATATTACATAAATGAATGTGTGTTTGTGTTCTACATCTCCTCCTAAACCACTGGACGGATTTCAACTGAACTAGGTCTGGCAACAATCGCTGTTGGGTTAAGAACCGCTTACCTGATGTAGTTTAAGAGATATGTCATCATAAACAAAGAGATACAAGGAAATAGCAGCAAAATGTATGACGTTTAAATTTTTAATTCTGTGCTACTAACTCTGTTCGAAATAAATTACAGTCATAAACACCGAATTGCATGAAAAAATGCCACATCATGCATGAAATTTTAATACGTTTATTCTGTACCACTAAGATGTTCCTATAGTTGAGTCATCTGAAGAAAATCCTTTCCGAGCGACTGCTACGGTCGCAGGTTCGAATCCTGCCTCGGGCATGGATGTGTGTGATGTCCTTAGGTTAGTTAGGTTTAAGTATTTCTAAGTTCTAGAGGACTGATGTCCTCAGATGGTAAGTCCCATAGTGCTCAGAGCCATTTGAACCATTTTTTTGTGACCTCGCTGCCGCCACGTCAAGAGAACCGCAACAACAGTTAATGGCCGGACGTTCTCGCATTGTATGTGCGGATACTTACCTTGCTGAAAACAATCTCTCATGGTATGTGATGTGGGTGCACGATCCTGCACAGCAAGCGAACAACCTGTATATCGTCTTAGTCGATAGTCGCGTGAGGCGGCTGAGATGTTGCATGGTGTTGAGTATGGTCAATTTGAACGCAGCGATCGTAATTTCGCGTATCAGTCACGGGATCGACACCAACGTGAGCAGCAATATCGTGTAACGATAAACAGCACCATCGACGGGCCACGGTCCGAGCCATGGAGGTTAATGGAAGCAGGGAGGTGGCACTACTGTATGTTGTTTTTAAGCCAGAGTGGGCGCCATTTTGAGTAGACCGAAACATTAGCAGACTACTGTTAACGAGTGCTTCTTGTCGTGTGATTGCCATAAATCTTTTAAATAGTAAACATTACAGAGCTTACATGAATAGCATAGTGTCGGGAAGGCAATTTCGAACTTTTCTGTTCGTGAATGCGTATTTGCTCTAATAATACGACACAGAGTGACGTCACGGGTAAGTGTCGCCGCGGTGAACTACGGGGATATCAATGTGGTGAACCTAGTATTTTGGGCGAGTTAAGATATCGGACATCGGCTTAAAGTTTGTGACACACTGTCACCTCCCCTCTTTTTCTACCTCCATGGTCTAGCCGCTGTTACATTGTATGACATACTGTTAGACGTTATGACTTCTTAGACGAGGCATAATGTGGTACACTTTTTGCACTGCACGTGGATCATCTTGATGGAAAATCCGCGTCTGCAGTATTGATTCTGAAGAAAATGACAGCACCAGTTGCTCTTTTATTTGTATTTTAAAAACTACAATCGGTTTAATGTAATACATAAATGTACAAAACAGCTCGTCCGCACGCTACATAAAAGTTACAGATTAAAAAATAATGAAATCTGGTTTCGCAGCACAGAGCAGATCAGGTTATGGTTGTGCAAAAGGGGCGAAGATCAGTTACTGTTAGTTGCACAAAACACACAAACTTTATTTTCCTAAAAACACTTAATCACACATGGCCTTAAAACGATTCAAAAACAATACGGCTGAAAGCCCGAACACAAGTTATTAAAATTGCTTTAAGGAATACACGTGGCTGAAGGCCTTACTTAGAAAAAAAAAACGTAAATACTCGGCTGAAAGCCACACAGTAGACATCGAAGAAATGAGGCTTAATGCCAGGATAACAAGAACTTCCAATTGATAAAAAAATTTAAAAAGGTTTTAAGGAAGTGAATTTTCAAATTCTAATTTAAGACGGCTGAAGGCCTTATCTTAAAAACATTCGACGTAAAAGCTCGGCTGAAGGCCTCATACTGAACATAGAACAACTCAAGGCTTAAGGCCTGGATAACAAGTATTTGCAATAGACCAAAATTGCCCTTTTTTCTTTTTAAAAGAAAATTGTTTCAACAAGAATATTCAAGGTTATAACTTAAGACGGCTGAAGGCCTTATTTTAAAATTAAAACAACCTAAATTAATAGGCAGCTGAAGACCTCGCACATTACTTGAGACTCACAACCTAAAAACAACAGAACAATGGTGCTCAGAAGTGTTTGAAGGATCGGCCTGAGGAGGTAACTCTAACGTAAGGTTAGGTGAGATAGGCAGCCAAGAATAAGAGTAAGTATTCAGATGGCAACCCTACCCAGGGAAGGCTCAAGGACCGACCAACAACCTAATCAATTCCCTTCCGCCGACCAACGGCACGACAACGGATAATATCAGCCGAGGACGAAGATACCAGCAGCACTACGTTTCAAAATAGGCGTCTAAAAACAGCCAAGCCACAATAACCACTCAAAAATATGAACAACTCAAAAGGCTGTCGAACTACACGCGGTACTGGATAGCATCTACACGGCGAGGAAAAACACACTGCGGAACACTACGCTAATGACCTCGCCGCGGAGGCTTCGGCGCTGCTCTGTCCCAACCAACCGACTGCCTACTCGAGTACGCAGACAGCATTAACATAACTGCTCAGTCGAAATTACATATGCTAGACACAGTTCCACGAAAACACTTCCACAAGAGCTCTAACAATCTTAAAAGCAGTCACTGTGGAACAACAAGGACGAATGACAGCTGGCCGGGGTGGCCGAGCGGTTCTAGGCGCTACAGTCTGGAACCGCTCGACCGCTACGGTCGCAGGTTCGAATCCTGCCTCGGGCATGGATGTGTGTGATGTCTTTAGGTTAGTTAGGTTTAAGTAGTTCTAAGTTCTAGGGGACTGATGACCTCAGAAGTTAAGTCCCATAGAGCTCAGAGACATTTGAACCATTTGATGACTGACAAGTCGACGCACACAGAGAACCCGAAGTGGTCGTAGACCAAATGTCAGTCGTCCGATGACACGACTGGCCGAACGACCAACCAAGGTCGTCCCCTCTAAAGTTATGTGTGTCAGCAATGGTCGGGCGAATCTTGGCTGTCCGGACCTCGCTGCAGCTCCATCCTGACCCAACTCCATGACCGTTCGGAACTCGAAGACACGGCGACCCGGGCACAATGGCTCGGACCCAAATATGCAGAGGTAAATGGTTCAAATGGCTCTGAGCACTATGGGACTCAACATCTGAGGTCATCAGTCCCCTAGAACTTAGAACTACTTAAACCTAACTAACCTAAGAACATCACATACATCCATGCCCGAGGCAGGAATCGAACCTGCGACCTTAGCGGTCACGCGGTTCCAGACTGAAGCGCCTAGAACCGCACGGCCACACCGGCCGGCCCTGCAGAGGTAACACTCGCCCATTGGCCACCCGATATCTCTGCACAAGGAAGGTACCGGACCACGTCCGGCAAGATGACCAACTGACGAGACCCAGAAACTGTCAAAAGACCAAATACACGTCGCCCGATGAGACGATAGACCGAACGACCAACCGACGGTCGTTCCCGCTCCAGTCTCCTTCAGTCGGACAGTTCATGTGTGTCGCCAGCTGTCGGCGAGCACTGGCTGTCCGCACCTCACTGGCGCTACGTCCCGACTGAACTCCCGAAGACGACGAGCCGGAAATACTAGCGGTCGCTTCAAAGATAATACAACAGTGCTCTGCTGCTGCTGCCACTCACGGGCAGGCAAGTGGCGCCAGTAAATCGAATAAGAAACGAGGCGACAGTTCCGTAAAGAGAAGCTGTCAAACAAGAAACAGCATGAACACGAGCCGCGCACTGCTCAAATAATATAGTGTGAACTCGTCTAATATCAAAGAACAGCAAGTGGTTATACACACCTTGAACAAATAGAGATATGACGTTCATATTCACAGGACATGTGCATTAGTATGTTCTGCAGAAATGATCAGCATTTGAACGATGTCGGCCCGCGGATTCAACGTCAAGATCGATATCGAGGCTTACCACCACTTACCGGTAAAGTGTGCATGCGGCTAAATGGGTCAAATGGCTCTGAGCACTATGGGACTTAACATCTGGGGTCATCAGTCCCCTAGAACCTAGAACTACTTAAACCTAACTAACCTAAGGACAACACACACATCCATGCCCGAGGCAGGATTCGAACCTGCGACCGTATCGGTCGCGCGGTTCCAGACTGAAGCGCCTAGAACCGCGCGGCCACTCCGGTCGACGTGCATGCGGCTCTTGTCGCTATAAATCGAAGGTGATGGGTCGGCATGACTTGATCAGACGTGCAGGATCCCTTGCAGACGTATGCGCGAACCGTATCATCAAATCAGTGAGTCTGAGAGAGGGTGCATTATTGCCATGAGAGAATGTGATACATCAACCCGGCAAATTGTTCCGGCAGTGGAACGGTTGTGTGCAGAACTGTTCTCGGAAGGCCGTAGAACACGACGAGATGGGACCGGTCGCACCACCCAAACCACCGCCGAGGATATCGACACCCCATCAGAATGGCATTGCAGGACAGATCTGCGTCCTGCTCGGCTCTGGCGCAACAGTGTAACACATTGTACAAAACTCAGGGGTGATAGTCCGTCTCCGTTTATTACGGCATGGGATACGTGCGTTTCTCCTCCTACCTTTGACGAATGCGCCTGCAGTCAGGGACTGTGCGGCTGGTCCCGGCGGAGGTTCTAGTCCTCCCTCGGGCATGGGTGTGTGTGTTTGTCCTTAGGGTAATTTAGGTTAAGTAGTGTGTAAGCTTAGGGACTGATGACCTTAGCAGTTAAGTCACATAAGATTTCACACACATTGAAACATTTTGCTAGACGGCAGTGGTGTACGGAACGACATGACTGGGGAGAGGAAAGGCATTAGGTAGTGTTTTCGGACGAATCCCGATTCTGTTTATTTGAAAATGACGGCCACATTTTGGTTCGCCACAGGCAGGAGGAGTGGCATCACAGTCTCTGCATTCGCACAATACATACAGTGCCAACTCAAGGCCCTATGGTGTAGACTGCTAGGGGGTACAACCACAAATCACGGTTGGTGCGTGTCCAGGGCACTGTGATCAGTGTGACCTATATGAAATGGCTCTGAGCACTATGGGACTTAACATCTATGGTCATCAGTCCCCTAGAACTTAGAACTACTTAAACCTAACTAACCTAAGGACAGCACACAACACCCAGCCATCACGAGGCAGAGAAAATTCCTGACCCCGCCGGGAATCCAACCCGGGAATCCGGGCGTGGGAAGCGAGAAAGCTACCGCACGACCACGATATGCGGGCTGACCTATATGAATGACATCCTGCGACCTGTAGCCATACCCTTTCTGCACAACACCCTAGGTGCCGTTCTTCAGCAAGGCAATGCACGACCACATGATGCAGCATAAAAAATGTCGTGTGACTAGGGTCTCCCGTCGGGGGGACCGTTCGCCGGGTGCAAGTCTTTCGATTTGACGCCACTTTGGCGACTTGCGCGTCGATGGGGATGAAATGATGATGATTACAACACAACACCCAGTCCCTGAGCGGAGAAAATCTCCGACCCAGCCGGGAATCGAACCTGGGCCCTTGGGATTGACAGTCTGTCGCGCTGACCACTTTTTTTTTTTTTCCTTAACCACTTTTTTTTTTTTTTTTTTTTTTTTTTTTTAGGAGAAACATAAACCTTTATTATTCACAAAATAATCATAATAAACATAGTACGTCCTGTCACATGATAACTGTTCTGGAAGGATCCTTGCTGCCGTCCTACCATGCAGCATGAAATAACAACAAAATCGAAGTGGGGCCACCTCCGGCACCCTAAAGAAAAGTATTTTGGATATGAAAACAAAATTTGAAATACATTCACTTGATAACTGTTCAAGCGCGAGTTTTTCGCAAGTCGCATACTCGCATAGTGTTCTTAGTCGATCACTTTAACTTGGTCGGTTTCACAAGACAGCACCGCCGCTCATCTTTGCGCACCCGGCACACCCCAGGTATATGGCGGGTCCGCAAAAACCGTTACTAGGAAATTGGCATACCAATCCTTGTACTTCTGTAGCCGTAATAGTTTTGTGTGTCCATCTTGCAAGTATTGCCAGTAATCCAGGACGTTCAGTAAGTTCGTACGTGTGTCTCTATAGATGTAATGGACCGTCATACCTGTGATCCACGCCACCGCGTTCGTCTTATGACGCGGAAAATTCGTTTCCTCTGGAAAAAATACTATGTCAGAAGAGACTGCTGTATAGATAGTGCGCCGCATGAACGCTATTATCTTTCTTGCGAGAGTCCAGACAGCCAATGCCTCGCCGCAGACCAGCCTATGGTCGTCCGTATCCAGCACGCCGCATTGCTGACACAAGGGCGAATCCGCCAAATGTATTGCGTACTTTTTATCATTTGTAGGGTATTTTCGGTTGACGACAAGGTACCATGTTGATCTGACTGATGTAGGTAGGTGGGGGTGGTGGACCGTGCGCCACACCACGTGCCAATTAACAGCTGGATGTTTGCGTTCCACCCTATTCCGGGCGATCTGTCGAAGGAGCAGATGGTACACGTCCTTCGATGTCGACTGTCGGGTCGTCGGTAAACGCTCTCGAACGTAACTGTGTTCCACGATGAACGTGCGCACATACGTTAAAGGGGGTGATATATGGCCGACACTGACTGGAGGAAGATGCGATGTTGGTACGAGTTCTTCGATGATCGTCCCCGTAAGCGAGTGGTCCCTGTTGCGCCACCGTTTGAGCATAGTATTAATAAACATGGCACGCGCCTTCTCGTGCACGTTCACTAAACCAACGCCCCCCTCTCGCGCTGGGAGGGTAAGCGTGTTGTACTGTACCTTAAAGAGTTGTCCCAGGCACACATAGTACCCAAAAGCCGCCTGAATCCTCATAGCCATCGTACGCGTCAAGGGGAGAAGGTGTGTCAGGTGGCACATCTTGGGCGCGAGATAAAGGTTGACGAGTAACACTCGCTGCAACATATCCATCGACCGTAGGGCGTTTAGTCGTACTGCCGTGCGGACTCTGAGTAACAATCTTCGGTAGTTGTCCGCAGCCGTTCCCGCTGTCTCTTTATGAAAGGTGATACCCAAACAGCGAAGGGTTTCCACCGCAGGTAAGGGTCCTTCCGTTCCTGGTTCTAGGCCACTCCCCACATGCATGAATTGTGATTTTCGGTAGTTGACCACACTTCCAGCTGCCATCCCATACGTCTGTAGCCAATCCAGTGCTGTTTGAGTCTCCCTCTCATTCCGTACGAGGAACACAATATCATCCGCATATGCTCTGCATTTGAATGATAAATGCCGTAGGGAGATCCCGGTAAGACGGCGGCGAAGGCCTGCGAGGCACGGTTCTAAGGCAATCGCATAAAGGAGGATCGACGAGGGGCAACCCTGTCTCACTGATCTTAAGATCGTAAAATACTCAGTTCTCCCTCCGTTGACCACCATCGCTGATCTGGCGCCGTGCAACAGCCGCATCACAGCATTGGTCAATAATGGCGAGACACCCATCCTGTTCATCACCGCCGCGAGGTACACATGATCCACGCGATCAAAAGCATGATCGAAATCTACAGCAACCATCGCCCCCCGGAGGCGGCATGCAGCCGCGAGGGCGACGACGTCACGATAGTCTCCCAAGGCTGTGTGGATATTACTGATGCCGCCAAGACAAGTCTGATCGGCATGTATTCGATGCTCCAGCGACTTTTTGATACGACTTCCCAGGATGCGCATGAAGATCTTGTAGTCACTATTAAGGAGGGTCAAGGGGCGATAATCACAAGGCCGTTTGCCACCACGGGGCTTCGGTATCGGTATCATGAGTCCTTCCGTGAACTGAATGTGAACCGGTACTTCTTGCCGCAGAAGCTCATTAAACATACATAGCCACATCGGTGTCATAATGGTCACGAAGGCACGGTAAAATTCCAACGGGAATCCATCTGGACCTGGGGACTTGTTGCAAGCACCTCGTTTAATCGCTTCTTCCAGCTCTTCACACGTAATTTCGGATAACCCGTCTGCTTCCCCGTTCACAGTCGTCGCGTCAGGGATCTCTTCCAGGACGTTCCCCATCTCCCTCTGACCCTCCCCGTTGCTCGCATAGAATCTGCTAAAATGATCCGTGAACGCCTGTGCTATGCCCCTTTGTGTTGTATAACGACGTCCATCGCCGAGATCGATCTCATGTATTAAATTCCTGCGTCTTCTTCGTCTTTCCTTTATCACGTAATGCATCGAGGGAACCTCGTTGGGCAGGAAATCCTGCGACCTCGCGCGTATCATCGTACCTGCCATCCTCTGCGTCGCAAGTTGTACCAGCTTCGCCTTAACTCGGTGGACGGCCGTTTGGCGTTCTGGTGTAGGTGGTTGAGCTAACAGTTCCCGGAGAGCCGTAAAGTAAAACTCAGTGGTCGTGCGCTGCCATTGAGAAACCTCCTTCCCATAACCTATTAGCGTCCTCCGTAAAGCTGGCTTCGCGCACTCGATCCACCACTGCAGGATAGAACCGAAAGAATTTCGTCGACGGAGGCAGCCATGCCACGCGTCCTCCACCATGCGTCGGCATTCTGCATCTCGCAGGTGGGAGGCGTTCATCTTCCAATTACCCCTCCGTCTCCACACCTGCTGTCTATCAAGGTTAACTGTACAAATATATGCCTCGTGGTCTGTAAGCGCTGTCGGCCATATTTCTGCGTCCACCGTCGACACTGCTAACGCCCTTGAAACGTAGATTCGATCCAAACGACCCGCGGAGTGGCTAGTAAAAAATGTATATCCTGGTTGGTTGCGATACTTCAGGTCCCATGTATCGACTAATTCCATCCCGTTGACCAGCTCCCTAAGTTCTTGGCTAGTAGTATAGTTAGGTTGTTGGTCCTTTCTGTCAAGCACACAATTAAAATCTCCGCCGAGTATGCAACCATCGTATCGTCCCTGGAACAACGGTACAACTTCATGGGCGTAAAAATCTGCTCTGTCCCTTCTCTTATCCGAACCTGACGGTGCGTATATGTTGATCAAACGTATTCCTCCTATGGTCACGGCCGTACCACGGGCAGAAGGCAAATACTCTACTTCGTCTGCACGTATCCCTTCCTTTAATAGTATAGCTGTACCAACGCCTCTCTCGTCACACGGGGAACAGTAAATGTCGTAACCGTAAAAGTCCGAGGGGGGAAGTACCCGAACTTCTTGTAATAGTGCGACGTCTAAATCCGCAGCCTTTATCATGTCACTGAGCATCTTGATTTTCACCGGCGTCCCAATGCGATTGATGTTAACAGACCCTATCCGATAAGCTTGGTGCATGGCGGTCAACGTAGATAGGGTACCGTACGGTCGCTAATTTTGCCGTACATAGGCTGCTGTCGGACTAACGTCCCCCGCCGTTCCCTCATATAGTCTGCCATTATTCCGTGCACCCTGCCGGTCTTACACCGGGAGAGTGCGTGGGAGCAGTTCCTCCGGCATCATCTGTTCCCCAAGGGGGTGGCTCTTCTGACCAGTCCCCTAGTGTCCCATCGTTGTCGTGCGATGCAGGCGCCGTAGCCTCCTCAGTATCCTGTTGCCGTCTATCGAGCTCCTTCGCTGTGTCTGGAGCATCGTCAGCATTAGGTCGTGCCGCCGTCCCGCTGGCCACCGTTGCATCCACGCGAGGTAGTTCTTCTGTATCCATGGTCGTCTGTTCTGTACCCGTAAACTTCTCAGAATTATCTACTAGATCAGAGTGATCATTCTCCACCGTGAGGCGGCGCTTCTTCCGGCGTTTTGGTGAGCGCTGTTTACGTTGCCGGGCCTCGGAATCAGAGGTCAGCATGGTCTCCAGTTGTTCGTGGGGGACGTCAGAATCGTGCGCCGTCGTATTTTCGACGTCTCCAAGTGCCTTATCTGAAGGGGCCTCAAGCGGAACCGAAGAGAGGGCGTCCTGTGACTGCTGCAGGCGGTCCAGCGCAACGTCGTCTTTCTGTGGCTCGCCACGATCCGCCGCTGTCTGTGTGTTCCGGTACGCGTCTGTCTCGCGGCCCACGTCATCGCGTAATGCGGCGACGTAAGTCATGGGGAGCACAGTCGGATGCGGCGTGAGGGGTGGATCATCCCGTGGCAGCTGTAATAACCTCCGTTGAGCACACTCAGAACGTATGTGTCCCTCCTTCCCACATCCAGAGCACGTCCTTGGTTGTCCGTCGTAAATGACAATCGCCCTACAACCAGCGATGTACAAGTATGACGGGACGTGTTTTCGAAGTTCAATCCGTATTTGTCTGACGCCATTGAGGACAGGATACGTCTTGAAGCTCGCCCATTTTTCAGCCACGTGGGATAGGACCGTTCCGTAAGGACGCAGGGCGTCTGTCACCAATTCTTCTGGCACTTCGAATGGAAGCTCAAAGACGCGGATCGTTCGGAGGCCCATGCCGGCGTGTTCAACTGTTACCGCTCCAACATTCCCGTCCGAATGACAGAAACGAAGTCCTTGTCTGTGTCGAAGTAGTAGTTCGTCACATGCCGCTTCATTTATAAGCTTGACATAGACCACGCTGCTGACTATAGATAAGTGGATTCCAACTAGAACGTCAGGTTCGATTTTCACCTCGTCCCGTAAATAACGTTCGATCTCGTAAGCCTTCGGTCGAGCATATTCGTTAGCAAAACTAAATTTCAGTGTCGATTTGCGGAACGACAAGGCCATGATTCGTTCTATGGATACCGCCACACACCGCTACACACTCAACGTAAACACCTCTCGCGCAGACGTGCGGCAGGGACGTAAACACCGTCCGAACCGCTGCGCCGCCGAAGGCTGACTGTCCACTCAGCTACCGGGGGCGGACATGATACTGCACGAACAGTGCCTTCTTGGTGTCACAGGAGGTCAGCCTTTTGCCCTGGCCAGCCAGATCATCAGACTTGTCGCCACTCGAAAATGTGTGGGTTGTGGTGAAACGATGGGTCCAGTATTGTGACCCAGTGCTAACCACCACAGACGAAATCTGGAACTAGTTGAATGCAGCATGGTTGGCGCGTTCTATGCGTCGATGCCATCAGGCATGGAATAAGTTGTCAAGGGCCGTGGCGGATCCTATCCCTACTAGACAACAGGACACGTGCTGATCCGAACTGACTGAAATGCTAATCATTTTTGCAGATAAACATTATACGAGGGCGGTTCAGAAAGTAACCTCCGATTGGTCACAGTGCGGGTTGTGGGGGGAGTAGCGACGCCATCTGTGCGTTCACGCACTCAACAGGTCAGTCGGCATCAAGCCGTGGTCGAGTGAACGTCGTACCTGCGCTAGTTTAGTTTTTGTGGCAGTTTGAAATGTGTGCTGCAATAGAAAACCCCGCCAAATGTGAAGTGCGTGCTGTCATAAGGTTTTTTACAGCCAAAGGATATTCTGCAGCAGCTGTTCATCGTGAGCTTTGTGCCGTGTATGGACCAAGAGTTATGAGTGAAGGAGTTGTCCGTGAATGGGTACGTTTATTTAAAAGTGGACGAGAAAACGTTCATGATGAAGAGAGGAGTGGTAGACATCATTGGTGACTGACGAACTCGTTCAGACAGTTGATGCAAAAGTTCGTGAAAATCGACGTTTCCCAATGTCGGAGTTGTCTACTGGTTTTCCACAGATTTCTAAGACTCTCTTGTACGAGATAGTGACAGCAAGATTGGGTTACCGTAAGTTCTGTGCCCGATGGGTGCCCAAAATTCTTACCGACCACCACAAAACTCAAAGAATGGCCTCTACATTAGACTTTCTGTCACGTTATGAGGACGAAGGAGAACCATTGTTAAACAGAATCGTGACCGGTGACGAAACCTGGATTAAGTACGTGAACCCTGAGACAAAAGAACAATCAAAGATGTGGGCACATTCAAATTCGCCTACCAAACCAAGAAAAGCCTCGCAAGATTTTTCTGCCAGAAAACTGATGGGAACGGTGTTTTGGGATGCCAAAGGGGTGTTGTTGGTTGAATTCATGGAACGTGGTACGACCATTAATCAAGACGTGTACTGTGAAACAATAAAAAAGTTACGACGGGCTATACAGAACAAACGCCGTGGTATGCTGACTTCCGGTATCGTTTTTTTGCACGATAACGCCCGTCCTCACTCTGCTCGCAGAACAACGGCCCTTCTTGAGTCCTTCAAGTGGGACGTTATCAACCATCCACCTTACAGCCCAGACCTGGCGCCAAGTGATTATCACCTCTTCATGCATTTGAAGAAATGGCTCGGGTCACAGCGGTTTGATGACGACGAAGAGCTCAAAGATGCGGTCACAGGCTGGCTCCAGGCACAAGCGGGTGATTTTTATACAGAAGGAATTTCAAAGCTTGTGAAGAGATACGATAAGTGCCTCAATCGCTATGGAGACTATGTAGAAAAATAGTGCAAAGATGTAGTTGTAAGATGTATATACTAAAATATTTTTATTTAACTTGGTGTATTTTTTTAAATCAACCGGAAGTTACTTTCTGAACGGTCCTCGTAGGTACCTCCATATACGGTTTACGTCAGTATGATAATCGTTGAATGGCGCCCCCACGCTGTTGCAGTATTAATGCCTAGCAGTGTAGTGAGGCGTTTCATTTAGCAAAATCCCGTCCCGCCCTCCCCTACGGCAGTGCAGTAATGGTGTACTGGCGGCGTGGCGGGCAGGTAGCCACTTTACTCGGCCGGCGTGGAGAGTCAACAAACGGCAGCTCACTCTCAGCGCGCACAGGCGGCGGTAAACAGCGGCGGCGCCGAGTGCCGTGGCTCGGCTTACGGCCGCCTGTTTACACGCCGCGTGGTGGAGTGGAGTGGGGCAGCGGACCGGCGCACCGCCGCAAACACACGAGTCCGCTGCTCGCACGTATGTGACCCGCCAGCGGGCCGCTGAGGGATCCGGGCTGTGCCAACAGGGTGCAGCTCACCGGAAAACTGTCAAGGCGTGATCAGGCACCCGTTTGTTTTAACCAAACTGCTGTACTAACAAGGGAACCTCCCCATCGCACCCTCCTCAGATTTAGTTATAAGTTGGCACAGTGGATAGGCCTTGAAAAACTGAACACAGATCAATCGAGAAAACAGGAAGAAGTTGTGTGGAACTATGAAAAAGATAAGCAAAATATACAAACTGAGTAGTCCATGCGAAGATAGGCAACATCAAGGACAGCGTGAGCTTAGGAGCGCCGTGGTCCCGTGGTTAGCGTGAGCAGCTGCGGAACGAGAGGTCCTTGATTCAAGTCTTCCCTCGGGTGAAAAGTTCAATATTTTATTTCCAGACAATTATTATCTGTCCGTCCGTCCATCCGATGCGAGGTTTCTGCGCCGTAGTATGGGGACGCTACACCTAAACAAACACCGAAACATATTCCTGTCATGTGGCGCACATGCCGACACGAGTGTCCTATAGAATGTATCAGACGTGTTTTCCTGTGGAGGAATCGGTTGACCTATGACCTTGCGATCAAATGTTTTAGGTTCTCATTGGAGAGGCACGTCCTTCCGTCTACTAATCGCACGGTTTTGCGGTGCGGTCGCAAAACACAGACACTAAACTTATTACAGTGAACAGAGACGTCAATGAACGAACGGACAGATCATAACTTTGCGAAAATAAAGAAAGTAAACTTTTCACTCGAGAGAATACTTGAACCAAGGACCTCTCGTTCCACAGTTGCTCACGCTACCCACGGGACCACGGCGCTCCTGAGGTCGTACTATCCTTGAGGTTGCCTATCTTGCGCATGTATACTCAGTTTATATATTTTGCTTATTTTTTTTCATATTTCCACACAACTTCCACACAACTACTTGCGCTGTATACAGTAGACCAAGTGTTCCCACACTAAATGATTTGATTTTGTTTCAGTCACGAAACTAAACTATTTTCGAAAGATCATTACTATGTCACACTTTTATAAGACTCTAATACCGATTACATAAGTCATTAATAATTACTTTTTCTCAGTGTTATCATTAACGCCGTGGAGGTTACAGGTTCCTCACATAGTCCACCCACTACACACATTATGTTGTGCTTTGTTCGTACATCGCTGATGACTCAAAAATGATTCAAATGGCTCTGAGCACTATGGGACTTGACCTCTGAGGTCTTCAGTCCCCTAGAACTTAGAACTAGTTAAACCTAACTAACCTAAGGACATCACACACATCCATGCCCGAGGCAGGATTCGAACCTGCGACCGTAGAGGTCACGCTGTTCCAGACTGAAGAGCCTAGAACCGCTCGGCCACAGCGGCCAGTTTCGCTGATGATAAAAGTGACATATACACATCACAAATGCTAAATATCTCAAGAGAATTTCTTCTCCAGGTTGTAGACAGTACCTGCAGTTGTCCAGAAATTGCTTCATAACTCGCTTCGAAACAGACAAATGAATCAAATGATAACATGACATAGAATTACATAAGTTGTATTCTTATAATTAGACTGGTTAGACACAAAGCATTAACTCCCTGAAGTCGTCCAATTTCTGCCAGTTCAGAAGTAATGGGTGATTTACGAGCAGTAAGTATAGTACACCCATCTGAACTTGTTTGATTTTAAATGGGGCTGCAGTGTGCAGGTAAAGCAAGTGCCGCAATGGAGAGGAGCAATGTAGGGCAAGCATATTTTGTAACAAGTGTCTACCCTCAATGTAAATAGTCAGCTTTCTTTTCTGAGGAGGAGTTTTGGGTAGCACTTGCGATGCACCACGAATTCCTTCGTCATTCGTTCTCACACAGACACAGACACGCACACACGCAAACTAAATATCATTCACCTTTCATCATTTTAAAAATGGGTGTTCCAAGAAAAGTCTTTCATTCTACAGTTTAGTTAGATGCCAAATTTCGTGATAATGTAGGGGAGGAGGGGGGGACAATAAATGACGGAAGGGGGGGGGGGGAGGCGGGGATACTATTTAGTGCCTGATTCCACTCAGGTGTAATGGTCTAAGAAAGGTTGGGAACCACGGCAGTAGACGGTTGTTCTGCGATTGTCGCTCTCTCTCCCGCCCAAACCCTCTCCCCGGCCAAACCTTCTCCCCGCCCACCTTTCCTGTTACATTCGCGAATGCGAAGAACGAATCTGAACTCTAATTATTGCCGCGTTCTCACCATGACCATTTCGTGGCATGTACACTGTCTGATAAAAAATATCCGGACATGTCTATCTCATACGGAATTCACCACTAGATATCACGAGAGGCGGACCCACAAATATAAGAGGAACCAAGAAGTATTCTGTTGTCAGCAGAGAAACAGTTAACAGCAGAATTGGATTGATAGAATGTCACCTGAGCAACAGTTCCATCAGGGCCATTTCAACCCATCTGAAGCTGGCCACGTCGACTGTTGGTTATTTGAACGTGAAGTGGAAAGGAGAAGGAACGACCGCAGCTGAATAACCCCAAGTAGATTTCATGTACTGATGGATAGGAACCGTAGAGCATTGCGAACGGTGGTTGTAGAAAATCACTCGAGAGTTCCAAAGTGCTGCCACCAGTCCAATTAGCCCAACGACTGTGCGTACGGAGCTAAAAAGAATCAAGCAGCTCCTTATAAGGCGCACATTTCTGTTGTCAGTACTAAGCAGTGATGGAGGCGGTGAAAAGATACACGCCACTGGACAATGGATGGCTGGAAACGAACGATTTAAAGCGATGAATCTTGCTAAACACTGTGGCAATCCGACGCAATGGTTTGGATTTAACGAATCTTTGCTATCATGGGTAGCGCTAACAGTGAATTACACAGGAGCTGGTTTTTCTTATTGCGCTTAATAAAACGCAGAATACGAAACGATATGATCACATATTACAACATTGTGTACTGTGTACAGCAGAGCAATATTTCTGAGATGACGGTTGTATCAGTGTGATAATGGATCCTGTGAGAAAGCAGCGTATATGAGGCAATGGTCTATAGACAGTAACATTCCTGAAATGGACTGATCTTTTGGGGCGGCGGGTGGAAAATATTTAAGATTCAAAAAATGGTTCAAATGACTCTGAGCACTATGGGACTTAACTTCTCAGGTCATCAGTCCCCTAGAACTTAGAACTACTTAAACCTAACTAACCTAAGGACGTCACACACATCCATGCCCGAGACAGGATTCGAACCTGCGATCGTAGTGGTCGCGCGGTTCCAGACTGTAGCGCCTAGAACCGCTCGGCCACTCCGACCGGCTAAAATATTTAAGAATTTTATATTATTATATATTGCCATTCTCAACACAGGCTCTCTAACTACAATGTTGGCAACCAGAAAGTGCTTAGCAAAAACGTGATGCCTGTAATTAGAGTTCACTGTGCCCACTCTGATGGAGAATAAAAGCTGTTGATTACTGAAGTTCATTACTCTGAGGATTTAGGACGATGTCTGGGATTCATAGAAAATACAGTTTACTATAACAATTTTCACTATATTCCGAAAACGATAAAGCGTAAAATTCCAGACAAATGATTACCCATATCAGCTATTGTACTATCGAAGCTGTTCAGAGTCTGTTACGCGGATCCTATCATCCCTAGATAATGAAACTGTTCAATAATCGTTATCGATGTAAATGCTCAAAGTGAATGCTCGCCAAAATTTGATGTTAATGCTCATCAAACGCCATGCTAGTAATGGTAGAAAGTCTGTCCTGCGGCGACACGTGAAAATACGGCATACGCAAACTGAGAATAAATCACTGAAGCCGTTCTGTTATTAACTCTTTACCCCAATGCGAACTCATTGTTAAGTGCATATCGAGTTACGTAACACGGCATCCAAGGCTGTTCCTTGCAACTGCCCAAACGCGACGCGGCTTCCAACATGGAGTGCGCGCTGATACGAATTCATGTCGCATTCGCTGAAGGCCAACGAAGCTCGCAATTTAATTGTGCTATCAGCACACAGGTAAGTATCTATAATAAAATTCTAATGTGGCTAGGTTAAATACTTTTGGCGGGAGAATTATTTTAGTTGTATTGCACGCAATAGATGAGCTCTGAACTTGCCCTTTGGAGAGACGCTACAGCTATAGTTTTATAGCTACCGTTTTGAAACTTCTCACATTTTTGTTGTTATAACGTATCTCCATTCTACCCAAATCTAAACATCCTAGCTTTATCTGATCACTTACTTAATCTATCTTGCTTCCGTACTTTTAGGACACAAAAACAGAAAATCATTAATTTCAATCAAAATATTACTTTGTGAGATCCAGCATGTTGTTTCCATTAAAGTACAATGAAAAATGAATCCGAATATAAATTTTGAAGTTTCTAGCTTCTTCCTGTTACGCCGATGATTTTTATGTAAAACATCCAAATTTCGAAAACTGTTTAAGTTACCAAACTTATTATTTTAGCATCACTCCTGACATACTATCAACTTTTCAGATTATTTACTTTATTTTCAAGGTATTGCGCAACATTCGTGACGTCATAGGTAGTGACAGCGGATTTGGCTAGCACACAATGGAAAGCATATGAATTCTATATGACGTGAATAGGCTGCTTCCCTACAATCTGTCCAGAGTCCCGACCCAAAGTCGATGGAATACCTTAGGGATGAGTCAGAACGTCGACTTCACTCTAAACCAGAGCGTTCGACATCACTACCTTCTCTGGTTTCGGGTCCTCAGGAAGAATGGGCTGCCAACCCTCCGCAGACAGTCGGACACTTTATTGAAATTGTGTCCAGCAGAGTTCAAACCGTCATAAAGATAAAGGGTGGACATAGCCCACTTTAATGTTCGCTAATAGGTGTGCGGATACTTTTGATCAAATAATGTGCCTGCGAGGAAGTAACAGGAAATTAAAACGTCGTATGCCGTTGTTGGCTGCGATATCCCACGGATGGGCCCTACTGCCTAGATGAAAGGGTGTTCTTCCTTGCACACACTGCCCCCTTTCCTTGTGGGATGTGTGAGAGGCGTATCGTATGTGTACTTACGGAGTATAGGTGAGCGTAATGGCTGTGTTTAGAATGCACTGTTATGTTTGTTGTGTTTGATGATAATGATGATGGTGTTGTAAGACATGTATATTTCTATTGTTTATTGTCAAATCACAATTTATTAAAGATGTTTATATTTTATTAATAGGATTAAGTAGCAATAATTAATATTTGTCGTGTTGGAAATAATTGTGGTAGCAGGGAATGTCTTCTTCTTCAGTAGCTCTACAGCCCTTGGTGAGCCTTGGCTTCTTCAACAATCTTCCTCCACACTTCTCGGTTATTTGCTGCTCTTTTCCACCCCCGGACTCCCATATTGGTGATATCCATTATTACCTCATCGATCCATCTTCTTCTAGGTCTCCCTTTTCGCCTAACTGAATGGATCATACCTTTCATCATTTTCTTTGGAATTCTATCCTCTGCCATTCTCTCCAAGTGTCCTAGCCATCGTATTCGCTGTGATTTCACAAATTTTACTATGTCCCTGCCTTGTTTTAACTCTTGTAATTCGGCATTGTAGCGTATTCTCCAGCCTTCTCCCTCCCTTATTGGCCCATAGATTTTGCGTAGTATTTTCCGCTCAATGCTTCTTAGAGCATTTTTATCGTGTTCTGTCAACGTCCATACCTCTGAGCCGTATGTGATAACTGGGCGGACTAGGGAATTATATATTAGCAGTTTAGTTTTTCTTGTAACAAGGCTATTTTTGAAAAGCTGCATATTTGCAAAGTAAGCTCTGTTTCCTGCTTGTATTCTTTCTCTTATAGCCTTTCCAATACTGTTATCATTTGTTATTAGGGCTCCCAAGTAATTAAAAGAGGACACTCCATTGAAGCATTTCCCATTGATGTTTAGGTTTTTAGGGGTTCTTCTGGCCTCAGATTGTGACATTACCATATATTTTGTTTTGTTTTCATTTACTATGAGGCCAATTTTTAAGGCTTCTGTTTCCATTGCCCGGTATGTTTCTAGGAGTGTATTGGTATTTCTTCCTACTAAAGCAATGTCATCAGCGTATGCACGTATTTGGCTAGTTTTCATAAATATGGTGCCTCTTTTGTTGATTTTATTTACTGCACTATGCAGGGCTATGTTGAATAGGACAGTGGAGAGACTATCCCCTTGCTTCACACCTTTATTAAAGTCAAAGCTATCACTTGTTCTGCTAAGGACCTTTACTTTTGCTCTTGTCTCTGTCATTGTCATTCTGATTAGTCTTATTAATTTAGCACATATTCCAACTTCTTTCAGTACTCTGTATAGTTCTTGCCGATTTATGCTGTCAAAGGCTTGTTTGAAATCGATGAATAAGAAATGCAGATCTATATCATATTCATAGAACTTTTCCATCATTTGCCTTATCACAAATATTTGATCAGTTGTTCCTCTGCCTGGTCGAAAGCCACACTGATATTCCCCTAGTATGCCTTCTGCACACTTCTGTATCCTTTCGTTTAATATACTTGTGAAGATCTTATAAGCTGTACTTAGGAGTGTTACACCTCTATAGTTTTCACATGCTGTTCTGTCCCCTTTCTTATAAATGGGGACTATTATTCCAATTTTCCAATTATCTGGCATAGTTTCTGTTTTCCATATATCTGATATTAGTGTGTGCAGTTCCTTTATTACAGCCTCACCACCAGTTTTTATTAATTCAGCAATTATGCTGTCTTCCCCAGGGGCTCGATTGTTTTTTGACTTGTGCACAGCCTGGGAGACCTCTTGTAGTGTTGGCTTTCTTGCCTCATTGGTTTCATTGTCTACTTCCAGCTCCACTCTTCCCTCCTGTGCAAAGGTCTCTTCATCTTCTAGGCTGGTGATTAGTGGATCTTTGAAATACTCTGCCCATCTTTCCACTATCTGTTCTTCCTCCCTTATCATTTTCCCATCTTTACCGGAGCAGGCCGTTGTTTTTGGTTGGAATCTATTCTTCATTTTGCCTATGGCATGATAGAACTTTCTTATTTCACTCTGTTCCTTTAGTTCTTCTAGTTCTTGAAATTTCTTCTTATTCCACTCTCTTTTCTTTCTCTTGCACAGTCTGTTAGCTCTTCTCCTTAATTCTCTATATTGTTCCACATTATTTCTGGTTTCTCTCTGTAGCACATTTGTTCTTGCCCTGTTCTTTTCCTCTATTGCTGACCTGCAATCTTCATCAAACCACTCCTGGGTTCTTCTGTTCCTTCTTATGCCTATTATTTCCTCTGCAGCATTCTTAATGGCGTTTTCAAACCTGTTCCACCTTTCATCTACTCCTTCTGTGGTCTCTTCATTGCTCAACTTTCTGCTTAGTGTTACTTGGTATTTTTTTACTTCATCAGGGATGTTCAGTTTGTCTGTATTCCATTTCATCATCTTTCCCATTCTGTTGCCCTTTGCTAGTGACAGTTTCTCTCTCAAGACTGATTTTATCAAAAAGTGGTCTGAATCACAGTTTGGTCCTCTGCAGCTCCGTACATCCGTAACTGACGTGGAGTGGCGTGCAATCACTAAAATATGGTCAATCTGATTGACTACTCCATTGGCTGCAGACTTCCAAGTACCCAGATGGATCCTTTTATGTGGAAAGCAGGTACTTTTAATAATCATATTATTCCTTGCAGCGAATTGGCATAGTTAGTCTCCATTCTCATTGTTTTCTTCATGTAGTGAATATTTTCCATAAACTGCATACGGACGTTCATTCCTCCCTATTTTTACATTAAAATCTCCTATTACTAGCATCAGGTCATATTTAGGTACTGCACAGCATACTTTTTCCAAGTCTTCGTAGAACTGTTCTTTAATTATATCCTCTTTTTCCTCTGTTGGTGCATGTGCATTAACTATTGATATATTCCTAAATTTACCTTTTAGTCTGAGTCTGCACATCCTTTCATTTATAGGTTCAAATTCTAGAAGGCTTTTCCTAACTTCCCTAGTTATTATAAACCCTGTTCCAAGTTGGCCTGCCCGCATCTCGTGGTCGTGCGGTAGCGTTCTCGCTTCCCACGCCCGGGTTCCCGGGTTCGATTCCCGGCGGGGTCAGGGATTTTCTCTGCCTCGTGATGGCTGGGTGTTGTGTGATGTCCTTAGGTTAGTTAGGTTTAAGTAGTTCTAAGTTCTAGGGGACTGATGACCATAGATGTTAAGTCCCATAGTGCTCAGAGCCATTTGAACCAAGTTGGCCTGTTCTTTCTTCTGGTCCACTTTATACCAATGAGTACTCAGGTTTATCTATCTGCCCATTCCCCTGCCATCTTATTTCCTGTAGCCCTACAATATCATATTTGAATTTTAAAATTTCATTGGCTATTTCTTTCATTTTTCCAGGCTGAAGCATTGTCCTCACATTCCACGATGCTACTGTTAGATTCTTTATCCGTTTCCTTTGCCGGGGTCGTGATACATGCTTTCCATCCAGTTTCCGAGGCTTCTGTTGAATTTCCGTAATATTCTTTTTTTTTACAGTATGGGATTATTAGCCCCATGCCCAACCCCCAACCTGGAGGACCAGGATTTGTATAAGTTTTACTCCTCTAGGGAAGCTGGCTTCACTACGCCTCTAGAGCCCTCCCTGCCCTATGTTGTGGGACACACTTTGTCTGGCTCCTCTGTCGGGACCAGTCCGGCTTGGGAGACCCTGCCAGTAGCTATGCTACCACCGGCATAGCTCTCGACTTCACCGAAGCACGCAAACCCTCCCGCCCGGCACTGAAGGTGCCTACTATAAGGCGGTGTCCCCTGGGAGGGGCAGGGAATGTCTGCACCAAAGTATTGTTGAAAAGAGAGACTGCAAATTGATATAATTTTAAAAAGGGTGGGAGAGACCGCGTATGGATGCATTTTAAGAAAAGAGCGGGAAAGACCGCGCATTGATACATTTTGTAATGGTAGCAGGGATTGTCTGCACCAGAAAGCATTGTTGGCAGGAGAAACGGCACTTTAGCGTTCGTAGGAAGTCAGTAGTAAGCGAGATGTGAAGCGAGTCGGTAGCAGGTCTGAAGCGAGAGGTTGAGAGGAGCGGTGTGCCTGCCAGCCGCCAGCTATGATTTACAAGAGATTATAAACGGATGTACAGAGACATCAGCTAGCTATTATAATAAGAGGAACTAATATTATTGAATTAATTTTTTGAGAAACTCAAGACTACTGAAGGTATGTTTGCGCATTGCTAGTTGTAAGATTATTGTAAAAAGTAGGTCCCATTTGAACGTTTGTAAAATCATTTCATTCAGAATATAATTAACTTTTGCCAGCAATATTGCATTTCTAATTATAATCCATCCCAAAAACCATCAACGTAAAACTTTGCAAAATTTTATTGTTGTCAAGAAAACGTTTAACTATGAATTACGTAACTTCAGTCAAATTAATTAAAGAATAACGTCAGCTTTGCTATTAAAGAATAACGTCAGCTTTGGTAATAAATTCAGCCACTTATTATGAAAGCCCACCAGCAGCTAATAGAGTATAGTAAAAGAGAGTAAGAATATTCATGTCGCAGTTCGATGTAGCAGTCAGATGGCGATCCCGTAACAGTAAAAGAAAGGTAAGGAACAGTTTTGGGTTATTGCAGATAACGACTGAGGGCCACGACGACGACACATTCTATGTTTCGTCGAAATAATCAGAAAATCACTTTTAATAAGCAACAATTAAATTTGTATGCGAAGATAGAGAAAGAGAATAAATTTCAAAGGGAAGATTTCATTTGTTATTATTAAGCAAGAGATAGAAATCCTAAGAAAAGGTTACATAGTTTGTTGTAAAAGGGAAGGTTATCAATATAACACAAGAGGTATAGAGGAGACGGGAAGGTTTCAGTGAAAGAAGAGACAGGGTGAAACTCAGCGCCGGTACATAGCTTACTGCTGTCAACTTGCACCAAGGGGGCCGCCGACCTTAACGTCAGCATCCGACGTACTGATCGGAATCAACAGCGTCACACGCCCTCACTCCATGAGAGACTGAGAAGACGTTTGGAATTTAATCCAGGGCATTGGCGCAAAGACTGGCGATCAGTAATTTATGCCACCACCTCTCCGGGCAATCAAAATTCATCCACCACTAGCACTCGAATCGGCTACGTTAGAGTTTCTTTCTCTCCAGGAAATAGAGTGGTTAGCTTCGAGCCGGTGGAGACAGGGTGGGCAGGGGTCCAAACCCGAGGCCTGGCCACGATGCCTCCCACTTCCCGTCAGTGAACCGCTCCCCTCTACTTTATTTTAAGCAGGAAACTGGTTAAGAAAACAACTTTATTTGTACAGGCATAAATACAAAAGAAAGGATATCATTCCGGTGGAACCAGCATAAGACATTACAATCGAAGAACAAGGCATTCAAAAGTCTTTATTGACAAATGGCTCTGAGCAGTATGGGACTTAACATCTATGGTCATCAGTCCCCTAGAACTTAGAACTACTTAAACCTAACTAACCTAAGGACAGCACACAACACCCAGCCATCACGAGGCAGAGAAAATCCCTGACCCCGCCGGGAATCGAACCCAGGAACCCGGGCGTGGGAAGCGAGAACGCTACCGCACGACCACGAGATGCGGGCTCTTTATTGACAAGGTGTGGAGAAAAAAAATAGTACACTACTGGCCATTAAAATTGCTACACCACGAAGATGACGTGCTACAGACGCGAAATTTAACCGACAGGAAGATGATGCTGTGATACGCAAATGAGTAGCTTTTCAGAGCATTCACACAAGCTTGGCGCCGGTGGCGACACCTACAACGTGCTGACATGAGGAAAGTTTCCAACCGATTTCTCATACACAAACAGCAGTTGACCGGCGTTGCCTGGTGAAACGTTGTTGTGATGCCTCGTGTAAGGAGGAGAAATGCGTACCATCACGTTTCCGACTTTGATAAAGGTCGGATTGTAGCCTATCGCGATTGCGGTTTATCGTACCGCGACATTGCTGCTCGCGTTGGTCGAGATCCAATGACTGTCAGCAGAATATGGAATCGGTGGGTTCAGGAGGGTAATACGGAACGCCGTGCTGGATCCCAACGGCCTCTTATGACTAGAAGTCGAGATGACAGGCATCTTATCCGCATGGCTGTAACGAAAGTGCAGCCACGTCTCGATCCCTGAGTCAACAGATGGGGACGTTCGCAGGACAACTACCATCTGCACGAACAGTTCGACGACGTTTGCAGCAGCATGGACTGTCAGCTCGGAGACCATGTCTGCGGTTACCCTCGACGCAGCATCACAGACAGGAGCGCCAGCGATGGTGTACTCAACGACGAACCTGGGTGCACGAATGGCAAAAGTCATTTTTTCGGATGAATCCAGGTTCTGCTTACAGCATCATGATGGTCGCATCCGTGTATGGCGACATCGCGGTGAACGCACATTGGAAGCGTGTATTTGTCATCGCCATACTGGCGTATCACCCGGCGTGATGGTATGGTTACACGTCTCGGTCACCTCTTGTTCGCATTGACCACATTTTGAACAGTGGACATTACATTTCAGATGTGTTACGACCCGTGGTTCTACCCTTCATTCGATCCCTGCGAAACCCTACATTTCAGCAGTATAATGCACGACCGCTTGTTGCAGGTCCTGTACGGGCCTTTCTGGATACAGAAAATGTTCTACTGCTGCCCTGGCCAGCACATTCTCCAGATCTCTCACCAATTGAAAACGTCTGGTCAATGGTGGCCGAGCAACTGGCTCGTCACAATACGGCAGTCACTACTCTTGGTGAACTGTGGTATCATGTTGAAGCTGCATGGGCAGTTGTACCTGTACACGCCATCCAAGCTCTGTTTGACTCAATGACCAGGCGTATCAAGGCCGTTATTACGGCCAGAGGTGGTTTTTCTGGGTACTGATTTCTCAGGATCTATGCACCCAAATTGCGTGACAATGTAATCACATGTCAGTTCTAGTATAATATATTTGTCCAATGAATACCCGTTTATGATCTGCATTTCTTCTTTGTGTAGCAACTTCAATGGCCAGCAGTGTAAGAATAACACTGTAAGTAAGCTAAGAGGTGTGAGGCCGTACACAAAGAGGGAAGAATGGATGGGGGTATGGTAAGATTTGCAGGATCCCCCTGATCGGCAGATGGGACATGACGGCAGAATGGACAGGGGTCAACATGCAAGGCCTGGCCTCAGTGTCTCCGGCACTACTACGGGGAAGAAGCATCCGAAAGGGGAGCAGATGCCAAGGAGGAGGGGACAGTAGAGTTGGGGGAATGACCAGCGTGCTCTGGTATAGTGCATAAAAGAATGGGGCGCGTGTCCATGGGCCTACACTGCTGTGGGGTAGGATATGGAAGTGTAGCACAGGAAGTCTCAGATCACAGATGTCAGCAGGAGGGGCGGGAGTGTAGTCCGCGTGTGGCACCATCCAGGTGAGCGTGAAAGACATAAAGATCGCGCGATGATAACAGGTGAAGAAGGCACGATAGCGCGGTCGGTGCTCGACTTCGTTGTGGGCAGTTTGTAAGTACTGCCAGAACTTAAGGCGTGATATATCGCCATCAGTATACAGGTAAGTGGTCGTCCATCCCTTGACCAATACAACTGCATGATTTTTGGTGGCGGGGAAATAAGTATCCTCAGGGTGTGAAAAGTCCGTGGGTCAATAGAGTCAGGCGGAACGCGGAGGTAGCAGGCAACAAACTGTAGACCCAGCTTCCAGACGTCACTGGTGGCAGCACAAGTAGCAAACTGACCGAACAAGCTTGCGTTAGCGACCTCTGCTACGCAGACGGGTCCCCAAGAAGTAATATGATGCCTGCCACTTCTTGCAGCATAAGCATTTTTAACGACAGACTTCTCCCGGATGCTGAACGCCTCTACTTCTCCTGATAATGCTACGTCAGAAACGTGCCAGGTTGATGAGCAGGACTGAAGTACTCGTCCAACGAGGGTTTGTAAGCTATTTCCTTCGCTAGTGCGACTATTCTAGGCTCGCTGAAGGGTTAGACTTCCCCAGAACGTCACGAATTTGAAGGAACGTAAAAAATGTTGTGAGAGGTAGGAGCAAGAGACAGCATTTTCTGAAGAATATACAGGGTGTTTCAAAAATGACCGGTATATTTGAAACGGCAATAAAAACTAAACGAGCAGCGATAGAAATACACCGTTTGTTGCAATATGCTTGGGACAACAGTACATTTTCAGGCAGACAAACTTTCGAAATTACAGTAGTTACAATTTTCAACAACAAATGGCGCTGCAGTCTGGGAAACTCTATAGTACGATATTTTCCACATATCCACCATGCGTAGCAATAATATGGCGTAGTCTCTGAATGAAATTACCCGAAACCTTTGACAACGTGTCTGGCGGAATGGCTTCACATGCAGATGAGATGTACTGCTTCAGCTGTTCAATTGTTTCTGGATTCTGGCGGTACACCTGGTCTTTCAAGTGTGTCCACAGAAAGAAGTCACAGCGGTTCATGTCTGGCGAATAGGGAGGCCAATCCACGCCGCCTCCTGTATGTTTCGGATAGCCCAAAGCAATCACACGATCATCGGAATATTCATTCAGGAAATTAAAGACGTCGGCCGTGCGATGTGGCCGGGCACCATCTTGCATAAACCACGAGGTGTTCGCAGTGTCGTCTAAGGCAGTTTGTACCGCCACAAATTCACGAAGAATGTCCAGATAGCGAGATGCAGTAATCGTTTCGGATCTGAAAAATGGGCCAATGATTCCTTTGGAAGAAATGGCGGCCCAGACCAGTACTTTTTGAGGATGCAGGGACGATGGGACTGCAACATGGGGCTTTTCGGTTCCCCATATGCGCCAGTTCTGTTTATTGACGAAGCCGTCCGGGTAAAAATAAGCTTCGTCAGTAAACCAAATGCTGCCCACATGCATATCGCCGTCATCAATCCTGTGCACTATATCGTTAGCGAATGTCCCTCGTGCAGCAATGGTAGCGGCGCTGAGGGGTTGCCGCGTTTGAATTTTGTATGGATAGAGGTGTAAACTCTGGCGCATGAGACGATACGTGGACGTTGGCGTCATTTGGACCGCAGCTGCAACACGGCGAACGGAAACCCGAGGCCGCTGTTGGATCACCTGCTGCACTAGCTGCGCGTTGCCCTCTGTGGTTGCCGTACGCGGTCGCCCTACCTTTCCAGCACGTTCATCCGTCACGTTCCCAGTCCGTTGAAATTTTTCAAACAGATCCTTTATTGTATCGCTTTTCGGTCCTTTGGTTACATTAAACCTCCGTTGAAAACTTCGTCTTGTTGCAACAACACTGTGTTCTAGGTGGTGGAATTCCAACACCAGAAAAATCCTCTGTTCTAAGGAATAAACCATGTTGTCTACAGCACACTTGCACGTTGTGAACAGCACACGCTTACAGCAGAAAGACGACGTACAGAATGGCGCACCCACAGACTGCGTTGCCTTCTATATCTTTCACATCACTTGCAGCGCCATCTGTTGTTGAAAATTGTAACTACTGTAATTTCGAAAGTTTGTCTGCCTGAAAATGTACTGTTGTCCCAAGCATATTGCAACAAACGGTGTATTTCTATCGCTGCTCGTTTAGTTTTTATTGCCGTTTCAAATATACCGGTCATTTTTGAAACACCCTGTATGTATAAGGGAGAGGACAGTCAGTGAGAATGTCTACATTCAGCTCTCGAGTCTGGCTGGAAGGACGGAATGTGCAACCAACTTCTGGAGGTATAGTGAGCTCTAGGCCGCTGGAAGCAGTCCCATCTGCGAAAGCCAACATGTATGCCCTAAAAGGCGTTGGCCAGGCTTAGAAATTCTGCAGATTTCTTACTTGGGAAAATGCTGATCCAGAGTAACCTACAGAGTTATTTCGGCAATATGGAAAGCTTACCGTCACTTGTAAGTGCGTTCCCGTGTTCGAGCTTGGAATTCTAATGGTTTTCTTATGTTTACTGGCCGTACCGAATAAATCATAATTATATTATCTCTAATGAGCCAGTTCAGACCAACAGTCCCTCATACAAAATTATTCAAAGAATATCTCTGAACAACGTGTGTACGACTTGGACAACGTGGCCCGCATCTCGTGGTCGTGCGGTAGCGTTCTCGCTTCCCACGCCCGGGTTCCCGGGTTCGATTCCCGGCGGGGTCAGGGATTTTCTCTGCCTCGTGATGGCTGGGTGTTGTGTGCTGTCCTTATGTTAGTTAGGTTTAAGTAGTTCTAAGTTCTAGGGGCTGATGACCATAGATGTTAAGTCCCATAGTGCTCAGAGCCACTTGAACCATTTTTTTTTTTTTTTGACAACGTGGTAGATAAAAGAATTGTTATTTTGCACACGGCAGTTACAGCGTCAGCAAAAAACATAATATTGACGAAGATAAATCTGTATTGTCACAGTCGAAGAACGGTAAACATTCGAAACGTGTTCTGGCATTGTATGTTGACTGTCTTCTTTTTAAGTATTCGCAGTACATGAAAATATGTATCCTGAAACATGTCCTGAATTAATGCCCTATTCTACAGAAAGTTTTATTCCCAAGAAATTATTTACAACGCTGTTGTTGTTGTTGTGGTCTTCAGTCCTGAGACTGATTTGATGCAGCTCTCCATGCTACTCTATCTTGTGCAAGCTTCTTCATCTCCCAGTACCTACTGCAGCCTACATCCTTCTCAATCTGCTTAGTGTATTCATCTCTTGGTCTCCCTCTACGATTTTTACCCTCCACGCTGCCCTCCAATACTAAATTGGTGATCCCTCGATGTCTCAGAACATGTCCTACCAACCGATCCCTTCTTCTAGTCAAGTTGTGCCACAAACTCCTCTTCTCCCCAATTCTGTTCAATACCTCCTCATTAGTTGTGTGATCTACCCATCTAATCTTCAGCATTCTTCTGTAGCACCACATTTCGAAAGCTTCTATTCTCTTCCTGTCCAAACTATTTATCGTCCATGTTTCACTTCCATACATGGCTACACTCTATACAAATACTTTCAGAAACGACTTCCTGACACTTAAATCTACACTCGATGTTAACAAATTTTTCTTCTTCAGAAACACTTTCCTTGCCATTGCCAGTCTACATTTTATATCCTCTCTACGCTGTCTGACCGTAATTTTAAAAGCAAAGGATCGTGTTGGAGGGCGGTTACAACTTACTTTGGGCAATGAAAGAACAGTGGGCATATCTGAACATCTGAATAATTTCTATGAACGTATTTACTTGTAATAAGTTCATAACTTGATTTCAGGTACGTGTAGGTAACCCACCTTGTAGGCAAGTTGCGTGCAGTGAGTGTGTGTGGTTCAATCTGCTAACAAATCTTTACTGTATAGAAATCTGCAATCTAAAGACACAGTATTCAAGTTGAACAGAAGGTGATGTACCATCAGCTCTGCCGGCCGCTGTGGCCCAGCGGTTCTAGGCGCTTCAGTCCGGAACCGCGCTGCTGCTACGGCCGCAGGTTCGAATCCTGCCTCGAGCATGGATGTGTGTGATGTCCTTAGGTTAGTTAGGTTTAAGTAGTTCTAAGTTCTAGGGGACTGATGACCTCAGATGTTAAGTCTCATAGTGCTGAGAGCCATTTGAACCATCAGCTCTCTCTGAATGTCCAAATGGCGACTTATCTTCCGACCTAAATAGCACGCGAAGAAATGGCAGCAGCGTTACACTGATTGCAGTTTCGAGACACATATGTACTGATTATAGTAGTGGCTCACTACGACTGGTAATCCTACTGGAGACAGACAGTCTGTGAAGTTATATATGCAGGTTGCAAAGTGCAGACAATACAGTGAAAATGACAGAACCGTTAAACATGAATTTAACCGTTGTACGGGTTTATGAGTAAACCTCATAAACTTTGACTTGAGTTGTTTCATCCAAAACATAGTACTCGCTCACTAAAGCATGCAGCCGTCTGTGCGTGATACAAGTGGTGTATTGGATCACCACAAAACAAAAACTTTGAAGAAACTACAGGGAACCTGCTAACAGACTAGAGTGTGATGAACTCAACAGCCCTAGCATGCAGATGGACTAATAGAAACAAGATTCTGTACAAGGTGCCTCGATAACTCACCACCTCAGCAAACAGTGAACGCTGAGTTCGAACATCGATAGGTGCACAGTAAAGGTATGGAAATATCGCAGATAATGTTACATAAGACAAGCTGCGTGATGCCAACTAGAGTCTCGCCATTCACTCGTAACATGTCATCTGAGAATGACCAACAGAAACAGACTTCAAAGCAACTTGATACACTATTCATCCGTGGCAGCGCTGATGTACCCAGAAAGCGCCGACAGGAAGACGCAGACTAGACTCACTAGATGGCCTTTGTGCCGTTTAAACGGCCCATTCACAGCGAAACACGCGACGCGCTCGCTTCCCATTGGCTATCCCAGCAGCTCGGTAAAATGTTTCGTTTGAGATATTCGAAGTTCGTCAAAGGCTGTGACACTTTCAGTGATCGATTGCAGCATGGCTGCAATTTAGAATACGTGGAATGGAGAACAGTTCTGAAAGTACTCATCGTGACAGGCTACATCTAACATAATTAAAGTGAAACAAAAAAAAAAAAAAATGTGGCAGGCTGCTGTATTTCTCCAAGTAACATTATTTATGTAAGTACGTGGTCATTCAGCAACTAGTGCCTCCAATTTATTTTCATGACGATTACCAACAGATAGAGAAAGCGCAATAATACATTTACATGTAGCCCGATTTCAGCCCCATGCTGTCATTTTTCCACTTGGTCACCACCATTCGTTATGGTTCAAATGGCTCTGAGCACTATGGGACTTAACTTCTGTGGTCATCAGTCCCCTAGAACTTAGAACTACTTAAACGTAACTAACCTAAGGACATCACACACATCCATGCCCGAGGCAGGATTCGAACCTGCAACCGTAGCAGTCGCGCCCATTCGTTATGGATTGTTGCCAACAATGAACAGGAGCCCCCATGCCACGCCCATAAAAGCCTTATGTAACGATGTTAGCTACTGTTTATTAGCGTTGGGCAACACGATTCTTCTTCCGATTCGACTCGTACGATTCAATCTCACATTGCGAATTGATTCCTACGATTCTTTCACGATTCATTCTAGTCTATGATGGCACGATTCTTACGGAATGCAAAAAGTTCTACATCTTACTCACAGATGGTAGGACATGTCCGAAATTGTCAATGGGGCTAGAATCGAATTGTGTCATGATAAGATAGGCCAGAAATAGTTTATTTATGAGTAAACATGCACATGACGTTACAAGTGTGAGTCGCGATTTATACGTGTAATGCCTTAATTGATGAAAGGTCATGTTTGATTTGATTGCATCTATTGTTTTATTTCAGTATGCCAGGAAAGAGGAAGTCTATTTGTGCGAAAGGTGGTGCAAAATAACGTGGTATGCCAGTTTGGTTGTGTGGCTTGAACGTATCAAACTACAGACGTCTGTTTTATAGAAACAAAATCTAGCAGTGAGGCAGACGTGGTTTGGCTCACAGCTTGGTTTTCACGAGTAATATTACGGCCCACGAACTTCGTTTGTTCGTTCCGAGCTTCCTTTGTTCACACGCATCCTTCACTTGACTGCCATCTGGCGGTCGTAATCGTTCGGCACGACTCGGCATGATTCGGAAGTTGCCTTCGAAGCAAAGTGTACTAAGAATCGATGAATCGTTGGAACTTGGAATCGTCACGACTCGGAAACACGCAATCGTTCTTATGATTCTTTTGAACGACGATTCGTCCGTATCACGATTCGATTCTTACGATTCTTTATTTAGAGTCGTTCAAATGAACGACTCATTCACGAATCGCCACAACTCTACTGTTTATAGCATCGACGATAGCATCTGAATCTGTAAAACGTTGGCAACGCAGTCACTCTTTGATCGGTCCAAGAAGACGGAAGTCTGAATGTACTAAATGGTTAATGTGGTAGAGCGGACCAACCAAAATTCACAGAGTTCCATGGTCTCAAAAGTGTTGTGGGGCTAGGCGCTGTCGTATCGCAAGCGGAAATTTGTATTCTTCTCTGACTTTACTCTGGAAATTCGGTCTTCAGCTTAGTCAGCGACATATTGTAGCGATATGAATTGATAGTTGGTTTAGGATCTTAGACATCCAAATGAATCGCATACCGCCTGTCTCAGAGATTTTGCGCGTCACCTGTCTGCAGATGGCCATGTCTTGAACTGATTGTTTGGTGGAGATTTCATACTGAAGTTATTCCTCTCTCAGCATTCTATGAGGTAGTGAAAGTTTACAGAGAGGTGATGTAATGCAATTAATTTAATTAAATGACATATATGTAAAGATGCAGGCCGGCCGCGGTGGTCTCACGGTTCTAGGCGCACAGTCCGGAACCGTGCGACTGCTGCGGTCGCAGGTTCGAATCCTGCCTCGGGCATGGATGTGTGTGATGTCCTTAGGTTAGTTAGGTTTAAGTAGTTCTAAGTTCTAGGGGACTGATGACCACAGCAGTTGAGTCCCATAGCGCTCAGAGCCATTTGAACCATTTTGTAAAGATGCAGACAACAATCGCCACGGTAGGACAACACTTCGTTTGGCGGTGGTGAGTGATTCTGTTATCGTACAGGCTTCGTGCTTATACATACGTTCAGTACAGAGTACTGTACGCGAATACTAACCTTTTTCCTACGACTATCTATTAAAAACAGTACAGCGGGACCTGTGTCTGCTATCTAAGGTCGACAACGTCATTAATTGGAGACCAATAACTGACTCATTCTCAGCCTAGTTTGCAAAAAAAAAAAGTACTGCAAGATGATTTAAATGACTGGTGACGTACTGAGGGCCACTTTTTTTTTTTTTGTTCAAAGACAAATTAATGACTAAACGCGATAAGTTCAAAAATGGCTCTGAGCACTATGGGACTTCACTTCTGAGGTCATAAGTCCCCTAGAACTTAGAACTACTTAAACCTAACTAATCTAAGGACATCACACACATCCATGCCCGAGGCAGGATTCGAACCTGCGATCGTAGCGGTCTCGCGGTTCCAGACTGTAGCGCCTAGAACCGCTTGGACACTCCGGCCGGCGAACACGATAAATGTTCGGTCATTAAGTCACCAAAAATTCATTTTCGACCTCGCTGTTCCAGACGTTGAATGTTCTGAAAATAGTGAATGAATACATATGCATATCAAAATTCCCGAGGGAAGGAACGTGTTCTGTACATATAACAGAAACTATGTCATACTCAAGTTTAATCTTATTTAAGGCCAGGGGAAAAAAATACGTACACAAGCAGACACAGGATAATTCAGCTCTGCAAAACAGAAGACGGAAGACAAAACAAAAGAATTATCATTACATGTTCTTGTAATACGAATACCGTATATCTCTGAGTATCTGGAAAGTTTTTATCTGACATACAGATCGGTAGTGTCTTTCAAAAAACTGGAAATCTGTGGTAAGGTCTTATGGGAACAAACTGGTGAGGTCATCGGTCCCTAAGCTTACAGACTACTTAATCTAACTTAAACTAACTTACGTTAAGGACAACACACACACCCATGCCCGCGGGAGGACGTGGGTTGTCTTTCACAGAATATCTGCGTTTTAGAGCTTCGATTTAAATGAAATTTGTGCGTATTTAATAGAAGAAGGAAAGATGCACATATAAACTACAGCTGAACTCTCTCCTTAATATCAGTAAGGAAAACGTGTGTATTTTATAAACAAAGATCTCAACAAGTCGCCACTCCATGGGCAGTCTTCTGGATTCTAGCTCGTAGTGTTGACACTACGTCTCACATCCAACGTTGATGGTTGTTAACAGTTCGCCTCTGAAGACTTTTAGTACGTAATTTTAATCCTCGTGCAAACCACTAAGATAGAATAATGTACTGAAGATTATTCTTGAGCGTCCAGGTAGAGGCACAAGTAGAGAATCTGTCTCGTACTAATGTGTGTGTAGAAATATGTTCTAGATAGAGATTTTGTATCGACGCTACACAGTATCCAGAAAGGCTGGGGGCGTTGAAAGTGCCTTCTAAGGAGGGAGACATCAGGATGACAATGGAGTGTCGTCACGTCAGTGCTGTCGAACAAGAAATATGAACTCAAATTACGCGCCACCAGTCGTTGCAGTGTGTTCCTGATCGACTGACATGATTTATTTACATTGCACCAGGTCGAGATTCTTTATTGCAACTAATACTGAATTCAAGATACATAGGGAAAAATACGGCGCATTGTGTGTAATGTTTTCGGGAATTACATTACAATATTTAACGTCTTTGACATTCGTAGGTTGAACTTAGTTGTGTGATAGTAAGGAACTGTGATCACAGATTTAAGAATAATTTACAATGCAACGTTTTCTTTAATGTGGAAAAATAATTACGAGAAGAGAAAGCTATTTATTCTTAGGAAGTTAGAAATATTCGGAGGGAATTGAAACTTTTAGATTTTGTGCAGGGAAGTGATTACTTACTCGAAGTTTAGTCACAGTCTAACATAAACTACAGCGACAACATGGCGCGGCACTCACTGCTGTGGAAGCTCTTATCGTCTGACGGTTGCAAATACACTAGCGCTTCTAGCGGTGAGAACCCAGCCGTAAGATTAATGTTTCTTCTTAATTATATTTCTGCTTAACGAAAGAAATAGATATTATTTTTTGCGTCCCAAGTATCAGTAAATTATCAAGAGACACGAATGATGGTGAAGTAAATGTAACAAAAAGAATAATCTCAACATTTCAGTGACAGACAACAATTTATTCATGAAAAAATGCTTTCGAATGTCTATATAGTGGCTGAAAGGAAGTGAATGCAAGCATGTTATTTCATGCACGAGAAGCATCCATTTCTGTTGTTATCGCTTCCTATTGGGATAGGCACTTTTCTTACGCATAACAATTTTTCCATAGTTTAATGATGCACATTTTTACTCTTCACTCGACTTTCTAATACACGAATATTTTTGTAAATGTAGTTACTTTTTCTCGAAAAAAAAAGAAAAAAGGAAAAGATTATGGTGTAGATTCTTACCATTTGTGGCTCAGAGCAAGCAACAATTGCAGAATTGGTTCCTTCTGTGTTAGAAAGCAGTATTATTGTCATATATATATGGTTTTCTCTTCAGCTACAGCTGTAGCAGCTTATTTGGTACATTAATAATGTAGTACGAGTTTCCTAGGTTCCATATTCATTTATTTGGCACTAAGTGTAGCGAACAAATCTTCGCATTGGTAGGTAGACATTTCCGCAAGAGCTCAGGTCTACTGCTGCATACTAGCCATGTTTTATTTTTAAGGAAAGTAACACTCTTCAGTAAATATCTATACATTATATGAGACTCATAAGTAAAGTGTCCTCTAATGTACTGTTTCATACCTCCCACGGTAAAGTAAAGAAAGACAAATGTGGTGTTTTTTTTTTTGCTACTGACAATTTTTTATTGCATTATAGCTCTCTTTTGTAAACATTATGTTACAGATAAAACTTAACGAGTCTATTCGCACTATTCCGAAATCGCGTTCAATAGTGTAGCATAACGTCCGCTTGGAGCGTTTCTGTCGTAGTGTATAAGGAAATCGTGCCGTGACTGAATGTGTTAGAGATTGGTTTAGTATTGAATCGTTTTATTTCAGTGTAGGAAAAATGATTATTACGGAGGGAAAGAAAATATTTGTCCTTCGTAAATGGTAGAACCTCTGAGAAAGACTGTGTTTTAGATTTTGCGAGAAGGGAAGAACTTTAATTAAAACATAGTCAGATCATTAAATATTTAGGGCCATCAATCTAATAAACGGTTGCGCGCGGGTCTGGGGAATTAATCTTGGTCTCCTGTTGACGGTAATCTCACTTCTGTTGGAAACAGATACTCTTTGAGCGTCCAGGGTCGCGAGTGCATGTGCAAGCGAAAAGTTGTAGCCGGCCGCGGTGACCGAACGGTTCTAGGCGCTTCGATCCGGATCACGCGCTGCTACGGTCGCAGGTTCGAATCCTCGGGCATGGATGTGTGTGATGTCCTTAGGTTAGTTAGGTTTACGTAGTTCTAAGTTCTAGGGGACTGATGATCTCAGATGTTAAGTCTCATAGTGCTCAGAGTCATTTCTAAAGTATCACAAATAACTGTGACCATTAAGGAAATGATGGTTACATCGTGATGAACCTGGCATATAAAGCTACAAGTAAGAAAAAATTATTTTTTTACCGAAAATTTTCTGCAAAGTTGTTGTCTACCCACACATCATCGAAACTGTTTGCTACGGTTCCAACAGCATAGGGACTGGGAAAGCGAGGGGTGAGGTCGCGCGCTGTTCTCGGATGAGAGCAGTTCCAGTCTGAGTAGCTGTTCTGGACATACTCTCATATGCCGAGAGGTGGGAACACGTAATGAGCCCACAAACATAGTCGAACATGGTAATTTTGGTAGTCCAAATATTATGGTATGGGAGGCATAATGTTGCATGGGCGCACTGACCTCCAAATCTTTGAACACGGCACACTCACCGATCGACGTTATTGCGACGCTGTACTCCTTCCCCACATGAGTCTTCAGGAGTGGGTGACAGTGCGCGACTGCGCCGAACAGCGTGGGTGGAGCACTTGGAACGAGAGGATACTCGGCGAATGGATTGTCCCCCCTGCTTCCGCGGCTTACATCCCATCGAACCCACGTGGGGTGGATTTGGGCGACGTAATGCATCACATCCTCAAGGGCCAACGACCATCCACCAGGTGTGAAACGCGCTGGCGGAGGATTGGAAAGCCCTACCAAAATAACTCGTTACCAAACTTGTGACCAGCGTGGGAGCACGTTGCAGTGTGCATTGCTGTCTGTGGTGGTCATACTCTTCATGCTCTCTATTACGAACCGGGCCCGCCTTTTGTAATGTCTATAGTTCAATTCTTTTATCTTGGCGGCTCGCGCATGACCGCCCAGACGCGGGAGATTGCTGCGTTGCCAGTTGCACACAACGCACGCGTCAAGAGAAGCAGCGCCGTAGTATAGCACAGTTCGCAAGCTTACGTTTAGGGGGGAGCGCGCAGTTCATGAAGTAAAGGCTTCAAGGCCGCATTAACCCTTTCGCTGCTACAAAGGCGTGCTCGCTGCATTCCGCACTGTGCCCGATTTTGTCACTGCACTGCTCGCCTGTGCAGACACATGGTGTTTCGACTGCTTTGACACTCTTATCATTCGATTCCACAAAAAGTATTTGACCCAGAAATTTGATTTTTACACATCTTCTTGGCTGATAACTGCCCCCCATAAATGACTTAATTTTGTTTCGATGTTCAATGCAGTAATTATGCAGCATTAAATATAGTAAACCATTGCACGAAATTTTGAAGAGTTTGCAGAGGTAAAAGTCCATAGAGTATACTTTCCATATGGTCGATTTTAGTTGCCACAATGTTGAGAATGAAATGTGGACAAGTGCTTTAAAATAAAGCCAAAAGCGCACAGTGTAAATAAAACTTTTATTACAGTCGCGAAAGACGGAATATTTCTCAATATTACATACAACACCTATGTGGTACTTAAATTAAATGAGATATTGTTATACAGTAAATTTTATATGAAATTTAGGTATCTTGTCCACATTTCATTCTCAACATTGTGGCAACTAAAATCGACCATACGGAAAGTATACGCTATGGACTTTTACCTCAGCAAACTCTCCAAAAATTTCGTGCAATGGTTAACAACATTTAATGCTGCACAATAACTGCGTTGAACATCGGAACAAAATTTAGTCATTTATGGGGGGAAGGTATCAGTCAAGAAGATGTGTAAAAATCAAATTTTTGGGCCAAATAGTGTTTGTGAAATCGTATGATAAGTGTGTCAAAGCAGTGGGAACACCATGTGTCTGCACAGGCGAGCAGTGCAGTAATGACAAAATCGCGCACAGTGCAGAATGTCTGCAGCAGTGAAAGGATTAATGAAGCGACAAAGCACTAGAAATTTCAAAAATCTGCATTCAAACGAATAAAATTCGTGAGGTAAGACACTTCGATATTGTTTTTAAATAAAGAAAGTATTATGCACTACACAAGGTTTTTACTCATAACCTTTCGCTCTGTGGCCCAACACCTTAACCGTTACACTAATGCAGCTCGTCTCGCCATGGAAGTCCATGAGGAGTATAACATGTCACGCAAAATACTGACAAACACTATTGGTACGACTATGAATTACTCATGCTTCGTCGAAGTACAATAGGAAATAAACAATTACCGCTGTTCTTTATTTCGAAAAAGCGGTTCGTGAGATTGATACAAACACCTTTCCTTGCTATCGCCTGAATTAGGAGTCTTATTGCTTGTTTGGTTTAATTAATTAATAGAATATGAAGCAATTGATATAAAGAATGCTTTTTCCAAACTTTCTGTAAAAGAAAGTCTGCTATCAAGACATTGCTTTTGTTCTATTACTTTATTTATGACTGAATGTTTCTAAAACTGGAGACACTCGTCCGAGCTCTGCAGTGCAGTCGAGATCTGGCAACGTCGTTCTCTGTTCATTGGGTGACTGTGTTTTGTGACGTCAGATGCGCAGAACGAACCTAAACTCGGCCGCCAACATAAATGACGCGCACTTTAGGTGGGCATTATAAATCGCGGCGATTCCAGTGCAATTATTGTCTTTGAACAAAATTGCCATTTCTTTTCGTCTCATAACGTATTTCTTTCCGTCGCCTTCTGTACTACACTGTATCAGTTCTCTCTATGTGTGGTCTAAGCTGCATCGGACTGTGTTAGTTGGCAGTGACGCGAAAGTTAAAAGCTACTTTCCTTACGTTTTGTACACATGTGTATAAGCGCTTCACACGGAACCGCACTAAAATCCCGCTCAGTGACACCGCCGCCAGCAGTTGGGTGTGCCTCAGGTAACTCAACAAAGCGCTTGTGGAACACCAGGTAATACACTTAGTTATTCTTTGTTTAGATGATTAAGGAGACAATACCCGTTTCATTGTCACAATATATTCATGTCCTATTGTAATATGTTGTCCTATTGCTGACCGCGTCATCCACTGAGCACCGCTTATTGCAAAGCGGATACAGTAGCAACTGCCCGTAATCAGCTGAAAGTATTATGTTTCGGCAAAAATCATAGATCGTCTTCATGTCACGCACCAAGCTGAAACTGAAAATGCTCCTGCCCAGGCTGTAGCACCTAAATGCTAACTCACGAAAACTTCTAACGAAACTCCAGATGAACATCAAGTAGATGATAATGAAGAACTAGAACCTTCACCAAATGCTGCCTCCATTAAGCCAAGATGGTGCCGAAGTAGCTCGGATTTTAAACCATAGCCTAAATACAAGGTCATTTGCGGAAAAACCATTAAGTCACAGTAGACAAAGTGCAAATGTTTTAATAAGCTCAGAGCCATTTGAACCACTTGAAATGTCGTGTGGCTAGAGCCTCCCGGCTGGTAGACCGGTCACCTAGTGCAAGTCTTTTTGAGTTGACGTCACTTCGGCCACTTTCATGCCGATGGTGATGGTGAACACCACACCAGTCCCTGAGCAGAGAAAATCTCCGACCCAGTCGGGAATCGAACCCGGATACCTTTACACTGCATTCATCCGTGCTGACCACTTTTTTTTTTTTTTTTTCATCTTGTTCGTTACTGTTCGTTACTGTTCGTTGTATTTGGTCGTAGCTGATGTCACATGACATCCGTTGAAGTTCGTTGTTGATCCTTTCACTCAGTTTTTTTTTTAGTACAGAGGCCAGCCAGTTCTTCGACAGAAATTGTACTGCCCACCACTCAACTATCGAGGCGGACATTAAAAACGATTAATCACTGATAGCACAACATACGCATGTGTTCTTTACTACACAACATAATCTGGCTCGCTCGTTCAGTCGACAGACAAGAGATACGTAGGATGCATTAGTTCCGGATTCACTCTCGTAGAAGAGTCGAAAATCAAACACGATTCTGCAACGAAGCACTTATCGATAGAGATGACAGTTATCGTTGAAGCAATCGATTTCAGTCGCATAATTTTTTTTTTCAACGCCAATTTAACCGGACGGTTAAATGGCTCTGAGCACTACGGGACTTAGCATCTGAGGTCATCAGTCCCCTAGAACTTAGAACTAATTAAACCTAACTAACCTAAGAACATCACAAACATCCATGCCGGAGGCAGGATTCGAACCTGCGACCGTAGCGGTCGCGCGGTTCCAGACTGAAGCGCCTAGAACCGCATGGGGACTGTTAAAACCGCTCAAAATAACCGGTTTCTGAAATAATCGATTTTCGTTTTTTTTTATTCGTATTGTTTCCTGTAAACAACGTAGAACTCGAACAAAGATTCAAAAATTTTGACGTCCTCAATTTCGAACCACACAGAATCGAAATATTAAATTAAATAGGCAAATAAAAGGATATTTAGTGTGTCCACCATTCACTGCTTTCCTCTAAAAGTGATAAGTGGTTGACTACTGCAAAAAGAACCACCACCATTCTCCTATTGTTTCTAATTTTTTGAAAGTCTCCTCAAACATAACGTTGTAATTGAGGATCGCACCATTATTTGCACATTGCGAATAGTCAGTAGTAAAGGTTGAGACACTGAGGTTGAAGAACTATTTTACGTGTTAATTTTTCTTTTTCCAAGGGCTACAAGCAGGTAAACGCATCTTATGTAAACACAGGCAGCAGATCACTTGTTTCCTTTTTTATTGTAAAATGTGAGTCAACTCTTAAATTTTAAAGGGGTCTGCACACGTTCAGTATATACTGACAATACTAATTTGTCAATCCTTCAGTATATTGAAGCGACCTCACACTATCAATAACAGTGACAGAAACTGTCAGTTGACAACGCGATTTTACAAGGTTAAGCTGTCGAACACTCAAAAGAAAGCGTGTGCTCCAATTATATCAGCTATAGCTAACAACCAACACAGAACAACGGAAAAGAGGAAATGGTTCCGAGTTTGGTTTAAAAAAGGAGCTATTGGACACATGTTCATTTACTGACTGAAATCAAAATCACGGACTCGAAAGATTTCATGAATTATTTTCCGACAAATTATTAGTGTTGATACGAGATTAACTACAGAAGCACAATATGTTAATTGCAGTCGACAAGAGTTTAGGAGCAATTTCGAAGTGTTTTGCGACAAAGAGTTATTCCAATACTGGAAGCTTAGTTCTGTAATATCAGCCAGCACAATTGGTAAAATTCTATGGAAACTTGTGAAGAAATTATATCTGCCTAGCAAGCAGCTGTTCAGGTAATTGTAAAATACTGTTTTACACTTTATGATTATTTGGAGAAACTGACATGCATTTCGCAGACCTCTTACTAGCCGTTGCGGATATCTGACGTATTTTTCGAAATGGGTGCAGTTTTGAAAAACTATCCGGCAGATGACGTCACATGATAAAAGGTGCATTATTGTCTCAGCAGTGATGTACCAATTTTTATGGCTTGTCCTTGTTGCTCGTTTCTCTGGGCATTGTTATTAAAATAACAATGATAGTTTTTCCCAATTTTAGGACGCGTGCCTCAGCCTGCAAAACCGAAATCCTCGAGGGAAAGCTTAATTGTCAGTCTGTCCATCTCTCTGTCTGTCAGACTGTTAAGAATTCTTTTTCTCTGGAACCGGTTGGCTTATCAAGATATACAAAAATTTTAAGCTTCTAAGTCAGTGAAACCAAAAGATACGGCCATTTATGTCATTACTGATACTCGCAGACTCACTCACCGAACCTGTAGCGTACTTTCCATTCACATCTACACCTACATGGATACTATACAAATCACACTTGAAGTGCCTGGCAGAGGGTTCATCCAACCATCTTCACAATAATTTTCCATTATTCCACTCTCGAACAGCGCGTCGAAAAAACGAACACCTATAACTTTCCGTGCGAGCGTTGATTTCCTTTATTTTATTGTGATGATCGTTTCTTCCTACGTAGGTTGCCCGCGTCAACAAAATATTTTCGCATTCGGAGAAGCAAGTTAGTGATTGAAATTTCATGAGAAGATCCCGCCGTAACGAGAAACGCCTTCGTTTTAATGGTGTCCACCTCGAATCCTGTATCATATCCGTGTCGCTCTCTGCCCTATTTCTCGAAAATACAAAACATGTTGCACTTGTTTGGACTTTCTCGACGTTCTCCGTTAATCTTATCTGTATAGGATCTTACACCGCACAGCTCTACTCCAGAAGAGGACGGAGAAGCGTAGTGTATGTAGTCCTTTAGTACATCTGCTGAATCTGGTAAGTGTTCTGCTAATAAATCACAGTCTTAGGTTCGTTGACCTGGAATCATGAAATCTGTGAAGAACCAAGGTTTCGCAGAACAAGTAACGGCCGGCCGTGGTGGTCGAGCGGTTCTGGGCGCTTCAGTCCGGAACCGCGCGACTGCTACAGTCGCAGGTTCGAATCCTGCCTCGGGCATGGATGTGTGTGATGTCCTTAGGTTAGTTAGGTTTAAGTAGTTCTAAGTTCTAGGAGACTGATGACCTCAGATGTTAAGTCCCGTAGTGCTCAGAGCCAACAAGTAACTTAACCGAGTGAGGTGGCGCAGTGGTTAGCACACTGGACTCGCATTCGGGAGGGCAAGTAAAGAATCTGGAACTTGTTAAATTGTAGTTAAATAACATAAAAATATTTTATTTGGCATTTGAGCATACATTGCAGTCACTATCCATCAAAACCAGACATGGAAATATAAAATGTAAGTTATCATATTTTAGTAAGTAAATAAATGTTCGAATAAATCTTTCCTCTCTACATATAGAAAGAGAACTCATCTGCTCGCATCTTTTTGTATGCCAAGACAAGTCTGAGGAACTACTGTAGAGATTTTAATATGGTCTTTGAATTCTCGGGACCAATATCTTGCCAGGATCGATATCGATAATATGGAAAAATCGTTGAGATTCTCAATTCTTAGGATGGCTTATCCATATATACGAGGGTAATCCCAAAAGTAAGGTCTCCTATTTTTTTATAAGTACATAGACCTGTTTATTTCTACAATGGTTTACATCAGTTTACAGCTTGAACATTTAGCTATTTTTCGATATAATCACCATTTCTGTCGATGCATTTTTGTAGACGCTGTGGCAGTTTTTGTATACCCATGTCATACCAGCTCGCCGCCATGCTTTTCAGAAAGTTATGAACCTCTTCTTTCACCTCGTCGTCGGAGAGGAATCGCTTTCCGGCCAAAAGTCCTCGTCACCCGTGACAATTGAGTCCGGAAAGTTGTCCTGTTCAGCTGCAATGCGGTGAAGAAATGCGCAGGAAGCATCAACTCGTTGTCGCATGTGGTCTTTAGTCAGCATGCGTGGCAACCATGTTGCCCACACCTTCCGGTAGTTCAATGTTTCCGTTAAAATTCTGTGAGCGGTGCTTCGGGAAACCCCAGGAACCAACTTGCAGAGATCATCCGGTGCGATCCGCCGATCTTCACGCATGCTTTGCCCAACCTTCAACACTGTCTCCTCAGAAATTGACGGTCTGCCGGTCCTTTGTTAGTCGTGAATTTCGGTCCGACCAGCTGCAAACTCTCTACACCACTTACGAACATGTTTGACTCCATGCACGTCTCACTATACACTTCCGTCAGTTGGCGATGGATTTCAATGGGCGCAGTGCCCTTTGCGTTCAGAAACCGAATAACTGCGCGCAATGCGCACTTGGCGGTAACATCCAACGGGAGCTCCATTTTCAACGGTTGCCAACCTAAGACTGAGCGCCTCAGCGTGGCGTGCGCATGTTTACACACAGCGCGTGAAGTACTCTTCATAACAGTGTGACCAACTGCCACACAGAGTTCTGTACTTACAAAAAAAAAAAAAAAATAGGAAACCTTACTTTTGGGATTACCTTCGTATATATATAATTTTTTTCAGGGTCTTTGTACGCCGTTATTAGTCAAAAAGAAGAATACCTGTTATAGCCGAGACCAAACAAATACCGAAAAGTACCAGTTATTCAGAACTAAAACACAAGTATCGGTTTCAGTCGGTCGGCTTTTCCCATCCCTACTTGTCGAGTGTGCACCTATCGCAGGTACCGGAACGAAATACTTGTAAACAAAGGAGAAAAAACCATGGCTTCCGAGTTGCCGCCGCTGAGGACGTTCCGCGAACCGGCTGCTCAGACGTAAACGGAGCGGCCGGCCTTCCGGTTCCTCTGTTACCACCCCTCCCCCTCCCCAACAGACTGGCCACTGTATCGAACGGCGGGCCGTCCGCTTGATCATCGTCAGAGCCAGCCGCGACAACCCTCCTAATCGGAGGAAGCAAATTTAGTCTGGCTGATTGGGCGCCGTGCAATCAAATCTCGGCGTCCCCCTTTTTTCCGTCCCCAGCACAAATACAGGAGGGTAACTGGATTCCAGTGTCCGCTCCAGCTACTGGACTGTCTGCTTTCTCCCTTTTTGAAAAAAAAATTAATTTCCCCTGTGTTTGCGTAGCCAGTTCGCCCATTCTGCGGTTTTATCGACTACCTGTCACCGCACATGGAGGCTTCCAGAACAGAGCGTCCCTCTCTCTACTCTGAACTCTGTTTTATTACATGTTCGTCTCATTCTACAATATATTCCCTCAACGCTTCCCCACTGCTCCTAACTTGTCCCAAACTCCGCCCGTCTAAGTATCTGCCACACGCTACGACCTCATCAATCTTTTCTGCATATAGGTAACTGGTATTTCTCCGTAGATTTTTATTCGCCTTTTTCTCCCTATATTGTCGAATGTTCAAATACTTTATGTCGAAAACGTTTTAGAGACAGCACCTGGATAGGATAACATTTTTCATGCTGTGGTTACCACGTCATTACGGCCTCAAGTCATTGAAAGGCTTCCTCCCTGGATGGTCCGTTTTCAACATAGTCGTTGTTGCTAGTTTCTTCCGTCTTGTCACAAGGATCTTGGTCGTCGACGACGCTGGCAATTACACCATCGTCTGTCAATACAGTCAGTAAAGTACCAGTAAACCCCCATTCCCGTTACTTTATCGCACGTATAAAACAACTCTGTTTTAAGAAAAGCTAGTATTTCACCCATCTCGATGTTTATGACGTCATATGTTCTGAACTAAGTGTCGTATATTGATATAATTTTGCAGATCCATTCAGTGGTATAGGTGTATACGGCCTGCGACATGTGTTGTGAATAGAATTAGTAGCAGAGAAGTAATAAAATAATATCTCATGCCTGACGCTGAAGATTTAGTGGATGAAATGCAAGAATTACTAAGCGATATTATTTTTCCCCTTTATTTTATGGAGGATATCAGCGTAAAAAAAGTTTTGTAAAGGTTTGAAATTATATATAAAGTTTGTTCTAATTGTAAGTGTTCTCAGTCTAAAATACTGAATGAATACAATATGGGTAATTCGTAGGTCGTGACTTATGGTGTCTCATGACACATACGCTGTTCCTAAAATAATAATTCTCTTACTGTGTTAAAACTTCAAAATGCGATTCTATTTTTTAATGAGTAGATAATGGCAGCATTTAAAATTTTTGAATTCGTTCAGTAATTATTTGAAATACTGAAAAACTTAAAGATCCTTTAGCCCTTTGAGTCCCAAAAATATGAAAAAATATAATTTTAAAATTTTTCCAAAATTAACCTTTATTGTCATAGCAAGCAACGAATACAAGAAGAAACTGGGAAAAAGTAAACAATCAATTGGTTTAATGAGGTGATTTCACTTTGGAATCATTAGGACAATTAGTTTTCAACCAAAGAAAATCCGCAGTTTTCCTAGATACAGTCCCATACCTCGAAACTTTCGTGAACTCATAATGCCGAAAACAAATTATAGTCGTAAATAACAAGCAAACATGGACCTAAAATTTAATGAATTTTGTATGACATCTAGGTACTGCACCACTCACAAAATCAGCAATACAAACTCATATTTACTTTATAATAACGTTAGAAGACCACATCAGTATGGTCTTTTTTTAAGAAAAGCGTGTCACATTCTCTTATAATCAAATGGCTCTGAGCTCTATGGGACTCAACTTCTCAGGTCATCAATCCCCTAGAACTTAGAACTACTTAAACCTAACTAACCTAAGGACATCACACACATCCATGCCCGAGGCAGGATTCGAACCTGCGACTGTAGCGGTCTTGCGGTTCCAGACTGTAGCGCCTAGAACCGCACGGCCACTCCGGCCGCTCTCTTATAATCATCTCCACGCCCACTTATGCCTTGAACACTATAATTGACTCCTACAATGCATTAAATTCACAGAAGTACACCAGGCTACCACTAGATGCCTCTGTCTTGCAACAACATTCGTGGTTTCATGCTAAAGGCATTGGTGCTTCAAAACAAAATTAATAGAAGGGTTCTTTCGGGCAGAAACCACTGGTACTCATAGGGTTAATGTGGTGTCACCGCCAGACACCACACTTGCTAGGTGGTAGCTTTAAATCGGCCGCGGTCCATTAGTACATGTCGGACCCGCGTGTCGCCACTTTCAGTGATAGCAGACCGAGCGCCACCACACGGCAGGTCTAGAGAGACTGACTAGTACTCGCCCCAGTTGTACGGACGACGTAGCTAGCGATGCACACTGACGAAGCCTTGCTCATTTGCAGAGCAGATAGTTAGAATAGCCTTCAGCTAAGTCAATGGCTACGACCTAGCAAGGCGCCAGTAGCCTTACATAGCTTGTATCTAAAGAGTCTCACTTGTCTCATCAAGAGCGATGTACCACAAGGATGGATTAAAGTTATGTATTCCAGAAGCTACGTACTTTTCTTTATAGCATTCATTACGTATCCTGTTACAGACCTATCTCTTGCCTGCGTGAGCTAAACGCGTGCCTTTCGGCTTCCTCTCATTGTGTCTAGGCTGTCTTGTCTAGACACAACAGTTAATCAGTCCAGCAACGTTCGTACACATTGTATCGCGCGTTCTTGTGTGTGTGTGTGTGTGTGTGTGTGTGTGTGATGGTTCATGTATTGGTATGTTGCTGGCTGTATAAGTACCTACTCGATGCCAAGTAGAAGAAATATAATAGAAACAAATAAAAGATGGTAAAATTTTCTGAGTTGTTCGGTCGCGTCATATTCAAGATTCTAAAATATTCGATCACTCTTTTGCGATGTTCGTCAGGATAGTATCAGTGTCCCTTGGTAACTGAACACAGTTGGAAAACAGTGTCGTATCCACTTATGAAGGACAGATTTCCCGTGCTTTTTCGGAGAATTGAAGTTACTGGCTACACATTAATATTTTGCTAACTCCCTCCCCCCCCCCCCCCCCCCCCTCTTTCGCCATCTGCTATCAGGATTTATACAGTGTCAACACACAACCAACGGCAGCCTGAAAGTAACTTGAACCATCCGAACAAGAGCGGGGAACAGCCTTCTATAGGTGGACGCGGCGCTACTTTTGGCAGTGTACTGTTCCCATAGACGCCGGAACGATGCCCATGATGATCCCAACAGAGAAGTAGAAATGAGTTGTTTAGAATGCTAGAGAGGAAATGTGGTGAAGCCGAACAACTCACTATATTTTACGATAAATGACAATGGCCACATAAACTTGCAGACTTAAGGGGCTGGTTAAAAAATGGTTCAAATGGCTCTAAGCACTATGGGACTTAACATCTGAGGTCATCAGTCCCCTAGACTTAGAACTACTTAAACCTAAGTAACCTAAGGACATCACACACATCCATGCCCAAGGCAGGATTCGAACCTGCGACCGTATCAGTCGCGCGGTTCCGGACTGAAGCGCCTAGAACCGCTCGGCCAAAGCGGCCGGCTAAGAGGTTGGTGTTACACCGCCAACCTACAACGGTTAAAACTTACCGCTTCTCGGTACTGCGGTAGGGACCCAACGGCAATATCGGATCTGAATCACGTCACAGTGCCGTGCACCAAATACACGGCCGCTAAAGCTGTCCTCTACAGGTAACTGATTGCCAGGGGCTACCCTCCCCACAGTTATAACTCTTTTACTTCATCGGTTTGATGTATATAAATACAACTTTCTCGTGGACTGTTTAAAAGACGCCGGTATCCAGCTTCAAATTGTACGTTGCTGTGGGTCTCGTTTTCACAGCCCGACTCGAAAACTGGGTGGTAATTTTTTTTTAATTTTGCATTAAGAAGTTATCTTTGTACTTGAAACTTTCATCTTTGTTCCATTATGTAATTTTCAATTCTGTTAACTTGGCACGACAGTGACTACTGCTGGCCGTAGCGTGGTCGTCATTTTGTGGTTAATGTTACATCAACAAATGAAGCGCGCGATTATGTTGAAATGGCACTGATGTAACTACTGCCAGCTGTGTGGTCATCGATGCCCAAAGCCAAAATAAAAAAAATACATTTAAGTAAGAGGCTGTGCGATTGCCTCGGAAGCACTCGTTGCTCCAGCCTCCTGAGCGTACAGTAATTCTGCTTGTACCTCCTTTAATTACGCGACTGCTAGTGGGTCACGGCTGGAGTCGTAGGCGTGACCGCGGTTTCATTACAGCAGGTGCGGAGACAACCGCGCTGCGAGATTGTCTAATTGTTACACCGCTGCGTGCCGCGTTGCAAGTTCTTCGTCACTACCGTCCCACTTTCTACACCCTTCTTCGCTCTGAGACTTATACAGGGCTATTACAAGTGATTGAAGCGATTTCATAAATTCACTGTAGCTCCATTCATTGACATATGGTCACGACACACTACAGATAAGTAGAAAAACTCATAAAGTTTTGTTCGGCTGAAGCCGCACTTCAGGTTTCTGCCGCCAGAGCGCTCGAGAGCGCAGTGAGACAAAATGGCGACAGGAGCCGAGAAAGCGTGTGTCGTGCTTTAAATGCCCTCATATCAGTCAGTCATAACAGTGCAACGACACTTCAGGACGAAGTTCAACAAAGATCCACCAACTGCTAACTCCATTCGGCGATGGTATGTGCAGTTTAAAGCTTCTGGATGCCTCTGTAAGGGGAAATCAACGGGTCGGCCTGCAGTGAGCGAAGAAACGGTTGAACGCGTGCGGGCAAGTTTCACGCGTAGCCCGCGGAAGTCGACGAATAAAGCAAGCAGGGAGCTAAACGTACCACAGCCGACGGTTTGGATAATCTTACAGAAAAGGCTAAAGCAGAAGCCTTATCGTTTACAACTGCTACAAGCCCTGACACCCGATGACAAAGTCAAACGCTTTGAATTTTCGGCGCGGTTGCAACAGCTCATGGAAGAGGATGCGTTCAGTGCGAAACTTGTTTTCAGTGATGAGCAACATTTTTTCTTAATGGTGAAGTGAACAGACACAATGTACGAATCTGGGCGGTAAAGAATCCTCACGCATTCATGCAGCAAATTCGCAATTCACCAAAAGTTAACGTGTTTTGTGCAATCTCACGGTTTAAAGTTTACGGCCCCTTTTTCTTCTGCGAAAAAAACGTTACAGGACACGTGTATCTGGACATGCTGGAAAATTGGCTCATGCCACAACTGGAGACCGACAGCGCCGACTTCATCTTTCAACAGGATGGTGCTCCACCGCACTTCCATCATGATGTTCGGCATTTCTTAAACAGGAGATTGGAAAACCGATGGATCGGTCGTGGTGGAGATCATGATCAGCAATTCATGTCATGGCCTCCACGCTCTCCCGACTTAACCCCATGCGATTTCTTTCTGTGGGGTTATGTGAATGATTCAGTGTTTAAACCTCCTCTAGCAAGAAACGTGCCAGAACTGCGAGCTCGCATCAACGATGCTTTCGAACTCATTGATGGGGACATGCTGCGCCGAATGTGGGAGGAACTTGATTATCGGCTTGATGTCTGCCGAATCACTAAAGGGGCACATATCGAACATTTGTGAATGCCTAAAAAAACTTTTTGAGTTTTTGTATGTGTGTGCAAAGCATTGTGAAAATATCTCAAATAATAAAGTTATTGTAGAGCTGTGAAATCGCTTCAATCATTTGTAATAACCCTGTATATCTTCCCAGTAAAGTAGTCTGAAAGTAGTTCTGGTCGCAGCAGAAGACAGTTTCATTTTCATGAAGTACTGTTTTTCGCAGTTTATCTTTAAAGAGTCTGTGAAGGGTTGCACCTCAGGGTGACAGGTGTGGCGGTCGCGAGGCTTTGCGATGGTCTTAGGCGTTACAGTCGGGTCCACGGTCCACTACAAGCAGCCACAAAACTCTACAGGGCACCGAAGATGCAACCATTTGGCAGCTGAAGCAATGGTAGCGCTCCAAGCAGCTAGCATGTACTAACAGACAGAATTTTAGCAAAGTGTGGTTCATCTGTAAAGGAGACCGCATATAGAACGTTAGTACAATCTATTCTTGAGTACTACTCGAGTGTTTGAGATCCTTACCAGATCGAATTAAAGGAAGATGATACAATTCAGAGGCGGGCTGCTAGATTTGTTACCGGTAGGTTCAGACAACACGCATGTGTTACGCAGATGATTCGGGAATTCAAATGGCAATCCTTGACGGGAAGGCGACATTCCTTTCGAAGAACACTACTGAGAAAATTTAGAGAACCTGCATTTGAAGCTGACTGCAGAACGATTCGAAATTAGAACTATGTATTAATACCTTCAGCTGCTGGCGGGCGGTGATATATATCAACGGGGACAGGTGAAAATGTGTGCCCCGACCGGGGCTCGAACCCGGGATCTCCTGCTTACATGGCAGACGCTCTATCCATCTGAGCCACCGAGGACTGCAAGGACTATCTGCCGAACACCTCACGTGAGACCCACATCCTCACCTTATGTCCGAAAGAACAGACACCATATCCATATATGTATGCAGAACGATTCTGTTGTCGCCAACATACATTGCGCATAACAACCACGAAGATAAGGTACGAGGAAGTAGGGATCATACGAAGGCATACAGACAGTCGTTTTTCCATCTTTCTATTTGCGAGTGGAACAGGAAAGGAAATAAATAGTAATGGTACGGAGTACCCTTCGCCACGCGTGGATCGCGGAGTATCGATGTAGATATCGGTAGATGTAGACTTTCTTTGAGCACGTCGTTCACGACTGGAACAGAAAACGGGGGAACTAATAGTGCTACAGAAACTACCTCCCACACCGTAAGGCGGCCTGCGCACTATATACGAGGGTTGGAACTTAAATAGTGGCAACTATTTATTCACAACCGATACAAAAGAATTTCATGTTTGTACCTGTTACTGGCCTTCACAGTAGTCACCAGCGTTGTGTAGAACCCGTTGCCAGCGATGTGGAAGGTGTAGTATACCGTTAGCAGAGCCTGTTCTGTTGATGGTGCGAATGGAGCGGTCTACTGCCTGTCGAATCTCTGGAACAGTTCTGAAGCGAATGCTACGAAGTGGTTCCTTCATCTTCGGAATCAAATCAAAGTCACAATGACTTAAGTCCGGGGAGTATGGTGGATGGTGCAGTACTTCCCAGTCCCATCGACCGAACAGAGCAGCCACAGCTTGCGCTGTATGCGCCTCCGAATTGTCGTGCAAAATGAGGGTGGGTTGCGCAGAAAATGTCGCCGCTTCTTTCGAAAAGCTGGTCGCAGATAATGCTCCAAAAACAAACAGTAGCACTGTGCATTGACGGTCTGCCGTGGAGGAACGTAATATGTTAGGATAACACCATCACAGTCGTACACGAGAATCACCATAACTTTCACCATACTGGGGCCCTGACGCACTTTCGACTTTCCCGGCGACCCATAATGACGCCATTCGTTGGATTGGCGTTTCAGTTTTGGTTCGTACGACGTGGCCCATGTCTCATCCAGTGTTATGATACGGCGTAAGAAAGCCTCTCCTTCGCGCTTATAGCGCTCCAAGTGCGTCTGAGCAGCATCGAAACGCAACCATTTCTGCATTTCCGTCAAGTCATGCGGAACCCATCGTGATGCAATTTTTCGCATGCCCAGGCGTTCCTTCAGGATGCGAAGCACAGTCGTATGCGCTAATCCGGTTTCATGGGCGAGCTCCACGCCCGGGTTCCCGGGTTCGATTCCCGGCGGGGTCAGAGATTTTCTCTGCCTCGTGATGGCTGGGTGTTGTGTGATGTCCTTAGGTTAGTTAGGTTTAAGTAGTTCTAAGTTCTAGGGGACTTATGACCACAGCAGTTGTGTCCCATAGTGCTCAGAGCCATTTGAACCATTTTTTATGGGCGAGCTCACGAATCGTATGGCGTCGATCACTGTCCAGTAACGCGGCAACAGCATGCACGTCTTCTTCAGAGACGCTGGGACGACGTGCCCGATTCATGTCTGCCACAGTTTGCCGACCTTCGTTGAAGGCTCTGCCCAACTTGCCACTGGACAACGCCGATTCCCCGCACGCCTCTTCAAGACCTTGATGACATTATCGTGCTGTACGACCTCTGGCACATTAAATCTTGATCCAATTCAATTATTCCTGTTTAGAAAATATAGCGACACCGTTATGTTAGACTGATCGCTCAGCCGGCCGGAGTGGCCGAGCGGTTCTAGGTGCTACAGTCTGGAACAGTCTGGAACCGCGCGACCGCTACGGTCGTAGGTTCGAATGCTACCTCGGGCATGGATGTGTGTGATGTAGGTTAGTTAGGTTTAAGTAGTTCTAAGTCTAGGGGACTGATGACCTCAGATGTTAAGTCCCATAGTGCTTAGAGCCATTTGAACCATTTTTTAACCAGCCTCTTAAGTCTTCAAGCTTATGTGTCAACGACATGTGTTATCAGCGACAACAGTAGATTCCATTGCATAGTTTCTCCACAGCAATGTTGCCACTATTTAAATTCCAACACTCGTATGTAGATGAAGAAGCGTGTGTTAGCAACCTCATCTACAGAAGCAGGTTTCCAAGAGATTACAACATAGTTTATTCGCCAATATACAGGGTGATTCAAAAAGAATACCACAACTTTAAAAATGTGTACTTAATGAAAGAAACATAACATAACCTTCTGTTATACATCATTACAAAGAGTATTTAAAAAGGGTTTTTTTTTCACTCAAAAACAAGTTCAGAGATGTTCAACATGGCCCCCTCCAGACACACGAGTAATATCAACCCGATACTCCAACTCGTTCCACACTCTCTGTAGCATATCAGGCGTAACAGTTTGGATAGCTGCTGTTATTTCTCGTTTCAAATCATGAATGGTGGCTGGGAGAGGTGGCCGAAACACCATATCCTTAACATACCCCTATAAGAAAAAATCGCAGGGGGTAAGATCAGGGCTTCTTGGAGGCCAGTGATGACGTGCTCTGTCACGGGCTGCCTGGCGGCCGATCCATCGCCTCGGGTAGTTGACGTTCAGGTAGTTACGGACAGATAAGTGCCAATGTGGTGGCGCTCCATCCTGCTGAAATATGAATTGTTGTGCTTCTTGTTCGAGCTGAGGGAACAGCCAATTCTCTAACATCTCCAGATATTGTAGTCCAGTTACAGTAGCACCTTCGAAGAAAAAGGGACCAAAAACTTTATTGGCTGAAATGGCGAACAAATGTACAACTAAATGAAACTTTATAGCTCCCTTAATTCGCCGACAGATAGTGCTTAGCTCTGCCTTTTGTCGTTGCAGAGTTTTAAATTCCTAAAGTTGTGGTATTCTTTTTGAATCACCCTGTATTGACTTGCTATGCGCAACACTTGTTGTGAGTATGACATAGGATACAATGTGAAAGCAAAACTAATAGTGTGTAACCACAACGGTGTAAAGTGCCGTGCATAATTAACATGAAATGGCTTATCCGATCGATGCAGGACCGTTACTCTGAGACGGGTGCCGCCGGCTGGGGAACATAACGACGCCGGAGAAGTCTGCGGCAAAGAGCATCATCTGCGGCCGGTGTGAAAGTGGCGAAAGCTGGGCACGCTTCGCGCTTGACAGCCGCCGTCGCTTCCAAGCGTAGCCCTGCACAGCACAGCACGACACAACACGAAAGCCCTCGCGGAGAGACATTCTAGCGAATCAGCCACCGTAGTATCCCTTCTCCACCGATTCTTGAGTCACGACGTGACCAGGTAGCTCAAGAATAACCTGTCATTTTCAGAGAAATATCAACATCATTATTCTACATTAGTATGTTCGTATGAATTTTGTTCATATACCTAAAAGGCGTTATCAGGAGAAACAAAACTGACCTTCTACGGATCGGAGCGTGGAACGTCAGCTGCCTTAATCGGGCACGTCGGTTCGAACATTCAAAAAGGGAAATAGATAGGTTAAAGTTAGATATAGTGGGAATTAGTGAAGTTCGGTGGCAGAAGGAACAAGGCTTTTGGTCAGAAGAATACAGGGTTATAAATACAAAATCAAATAGGGGTAATGCAGGAGTAGGTTTAATAATGAATAAAAATAATAGGAGCGCGGGTAAGCTACTACGAACAGCATAGTGAACGCATTGCTGTGGCCAAGATAGACACGAAGCCCATGCCTACTACAGTAGTACAAGTTAATATGCCAACTAGCTCTGCAGATGATGAAGAAATTGATGAAATGAATGATATAAAAGAAATCATTCAGTTAGTGAGGGGAGACGAAAATTTCGATAGTAGGAAAAGGAAGAGAAGGAAACGTAGTAGGTGAATACGGAATGGGGTAAGGAATGAATGAGGAAGCCGCCTGGTAGAATTTTGCACAGAGCATAACTTAATCATAACTAACACTTGGTTTAAGAATCATGAAAGACGGTTGTATACGTGGAAGAGGCCTGGAGACACTGGAAGGTTTCAGATAGATTATATAATGGTAAGACAGAGATTTAGGAACCAGGTTTTAAACTGTAAGACATTTCCAGGGGCAGATGTGGACTATGACCACAATCTGTTGGTTATGAGCTGTAGATTAAAACTGAAGAAACTGCAAAAGGTGGGAATTTAAGGAGATGGGACCTGGATAAACTGAAAGAACCAGAGTTGTACAGAGTTTCAGAGAGAGCATTAAGGAACAATTGACAAATACGGGGGAAAGACATACAGTAGAAAAAGAATGGGTTGCTTTGAGAGATGAAATAGTGAAGACAGAAGAGGATCAAGTAGGTAGAAAGAGGAGAGCTAGTAGAGATCCATGGGTAACAGAAGAGATATTGAATTTAATTGATGAAAGGAGAAAATATAAAAATGCAGTAAATGAAGCAGACAAAAAGCAATACAAACGTCTCAAAAATGAGATCGGCAGAAAGTGCAAAATGACTAAGCAGGGATGGCTAGAGTACAAATGTAAGGATGTAGAGGCTTATCTCACTAGGGGTAAGATAGATACTGCCCACAGGAAAATTGAAGAGACCTTTGGAGAAAAGAGAACCATTTATTTGAATGTCAAGAGCTCGGATGGAAAATCAGTTCTGCGCAAAGAAGTGAAAGCAGAAAGGTGAAAGGAGTATATAGAGGGTCTATACAAGGGCGAAGCACTGGAGGGCAATATTATGGAAATGGAAGAGGATGTAGATGAAGATGAAATGGGAAATATGATACTGCGTAAAGAGTTTGACACAGCACTGAGAGACCTAAATCGAAACAAGGCCCCGGGGTAGACAAAATTCCATTAAAACTATTGATAGCTTTGGGAGAGCCAGCCCTGACAAAACTCCACCATCTGGTGAGCAAGATGTATGAGACAGGCGAAATATCCTCAGACTTCAAGGAGAATATAATAATTCTAATCCCAAAGAAAACAGGTGTTGACAGATGTGGAAATTACCGAACTATCAGTTTAATAAGTCACGGCTGCAAAATACTAACACGAACTCTTTACACATGAATGGAAAAACTGGTAGAGGCCGACCTCGGGGAAGATCAGTTTGGATTCTGTAGAAATGATGGAACACATGAGGCAATTCTGGCCCTACGACTTATCTTAGAAGATAGTTTAAGGAAAGGCAAACCTACATTTCTAGCATTTGTAGAATTAGAGAAAGCTTTTGACGATGTTGACTGGAATAATATCTTTCAAATTCTGAAGGTAACAGTGGCCAAATACAGGAAGCGAAAGGCTATTTACCATTTGTACAGAAACCAGATGGCAGTTATAAGAGTCGAGGGACATGAAAGGGACGCAGTGGTTGAGAAGGGAGTGAGACAAGGTTGTAGCCTATCTCTGATGTTATTCAGTCTGCATATTGAGCAAGCAGTAAAGAAATGAAAGAAAAATTGGCAGTAGGATTTAAAATAAATGGAGAAGAAATAAAAACTCTGAGTTTTGCCGATAAAGCTGTAATTCTGTCAGAGACAGCAAAGGGCCTGGAGGAGCATTGAACGGAATGGACAGTCTCTTGAAAGGAGGATATAAGAAGAACATCAACAAAAGCAAAACGAGGATAATGGAATGTAGTCAAACTAAGTCGGTGATGCTAAGGGTATTAGATTACGAAATGAGACGCTTAAAGTAGTAAATGAGTTTTGCTATTTGGGGAGAAAAATAACTGATGATGGTCGAAGTAGAGAGGATATAAAATGTAGACTGGCAATGACAAGGAAAGCGTTTCTGAAGAAGAGAAATTTGTTAACATCGAGTCTAGATTTAAGTCGCAGGGAGCTTTTTATGAAAGTATTTGTATGGAGTGTAGCCATGCATGGAAGTGAAACATGGACTATAAATACTTTAGACAAGAAGAGAATAGAGGCTTTCGAAATGTGTCGACCACTGTACCCACCCTTTTTACGTCTTTGTCACAATAACTCTGCTAGCTGGACTGCTGGTAGATTTGTGGAACCTCGAGAAATTTCTTTCGCTGATTTCGTGTCACCTTTCTGTTAAGCTGCGGTTGTTCCTTCTCTTACCACTTCAGTCACTTCACCAGCAGTGGACTTGGGCAGCTTTGGAAAGGTTGAAGTGTACCTAATGAATCTGGTGACAGCTAAGCACTAGTCTACATTCGACGTCACTCAGCCCTCCTGACAAAGCCATTCTGGAGTTACAGTTCCTCTACTGATAGAACAGTACTGCCTGCTTCCTTTTATACTGGCGGATCCATCTGTCGTGGCATCTGGCGGTCAATTCCCCGTTACGATTGGTCACATAGTGTACGCGCAGTAAATACGAGGGGAGTTCAATAAGTAATGAAACACAATTTTATTCTGAAAGGAGGTTGGTTTTATTCGAGATTCCGATGCACAGTATTATTCCCCACTCTTTTGGCTACAAATCATATTTTTCAACATGATCTCCCTTCAACGGAACGGCTCTAAGCCACCTTGCGGGGTGGGCCTGTACCCCGCATGGGACCACTCTACTCGGAGCCAACGTCTTGCTATATCAATAACCTTCTCATAATCCACGTCCTGCTTTCCGCGGAGTGTATCCTTCGTTGGGCCAAACAGATACAAGTCAAAAGATGTGAGATCCAGGCCGTAGAGTAGATGAGGAAAAACAGTCCAATGATTTTCTTCCTATCCATCTGTGACATGAATCAGCAAACCAGTGTTTAATAGTATTAGTTGAAAACAGTCTTGGTTGCTTTTTATTTATCAACTACGCGTTTCACCTTATTTAGGCATCTTGAAGCTGATCTTAATTTGGTATCTCTTAGGAAGATCCTTTAGACAGTGTAGCTAAAGGCATCGTCGAGTACATCAGGCCAACATCGCCAGTATAAAGTATTTACTGAAGTTAACGAAGGCGATGTTGGCCTGATGTTGTACTCGACGATGCCTTTAGCTACACTGTCTAAAGGATCGTCCTAACAGATACCAAATTAAGATAAGCCTGAGGATGCCTAAATAAGGTGAAACGCGTAGTTGATAAATAAAAAGACTAAAATTGCATCCAAGACTGTTTCCAGTCCAATGAAATTTGACGGGCAGAATTGTGCGACGCCTTGTGTTGTCATCGACAAGGAGTAGTTTGTTTGCATTTTTGTGTTGTCGAACAAAGGTGCGGCTTTGAACCTATTGTTCGGAGGAGAGGCGCCGCTCCATGGACTGCGTGACCTTGCTGCGATGATGACACAGACGCCTCGCTCAACGACTCAACGTGCTTTTGTTCAGTGCCAGGTCTCCGTAGACATTCTGCAGGCGCCTATGAGTATCTGCGATGCTCAAGTTGTCCTTCAAAAGAAACTGAGTGACAGATCTCTGTTTGGAACGCGCCTCCGTTATAGACGCCATTTTGAAGGCTACGTATAGCACCATCTGTCGGAACTTCATGAAACTATACAGGCTGAAACGGGAATATTCTACGATGTCCCAGAATGAATTACGTTTTTTTTTTTTTCAACTGAAACTGTCAGAGATAAAAAATGTATTGCATCACTTTTAGAACACCCTCGTAAAAATTCATAATTTCCTGTGCTTCCTGGTTCAGGAATTTTAATGAAATGGAATATCGTGTTGCTAGGGCCTCCCTGTTGCACGTCTGCTTAGCTGACGCGTCTTCGGTGACTTGCGTGTCGATGAGCGTGACATGATGATGAAGACATCACAACACCCAGTCCCCGAGCGGAGAAAATCTCCGTCCCAGCCGGGAATCGAACCCGGGCGCCTCGTATGGCATTCTGCCGCACTGACGAAGCAGCTACGGAGGTGGAATGGAATTTTAATGACCAGCAGCGTATTTCGAGATGGGCCTTGTCTGTGCAGGCACTGTTGCGCATGTTCTGCCCCTCCTGTGCATCCGTCGTCTACACACACACACACACACACACACACACACATACACACAGGTAAACACATTCTCTCCCAGGCAGACAGCCAGACGGGGGCGCCGCTGACGCAGTGCTCAGAATTCTGATGAGGGCGGCGGCAGACGTCTGGCTATATCCTGGAGGCGGGAGAGCGAACAGGTGTCTGGCTCGGCTCGCCCGAGGCTCTGCCGGAACCGAAGGCGGCTGCCTCCCCTGGCGTGTTTCCTCTGCTCTCCGCCTCGCAATCAATACGGCGGCGGCGGCGCTCCCCCGCCAAGGAGCGCCAGACGCGACGGCCACAAGACGCTGCGTGGCCCGCCGTGCCACAGCACGGCCTCACTGTGCGAGGCGCTCCGGCCACGCCCAGCGTCCTACCTGTCGCTCAGCCGAGTCTCTGCTCCGGCCGTACTGATTGCCCTACGGTTCTTCAACAGTCATCCATATAACAACACTCGGAGACCATTTGTGTTCTCACATCCTCAAGAGACGACGACCAACCTTTAGAATTACACCGCTTATGACACATCAAAAAAGATTTTGCATCACCTCGGTTAAGAGAGTTCCGGAACCTGTACAGAAAATTGGAGTAGAGATCAACATAAAAGTCATTCCGCCCTTTTTATTGCTCATGAAAACTACACATTCCATATTGTACCACCACACGGCGGTACCCTCAGAGGTGGTGGTTCAGATTGCTGTACACACCGGTACCTCTAATACCCAGTAGCACGTCCTCTTCCATTGATACATCCCTGTATTCGTCGTGGCATGCTACCCACAAGTTCGTCAAGACACTGTTGGTCCAGATTGTCCCACTCCTCAACGGCGATTCGGCTTAGATCCCTCAGAGTGGCTGGTGGGTCACGTAGTCCATAAACAGCCCTTTTCAATCTATCCCCGGCATTTTCGATACGGTTCATGTCTGGGTTGGGTGGGGGGTGAGTTGGGTTGTTTGGGGGAGGAGACCAGACAGCGAGGTCATCGGTCTCATCGAGTAAGGGAAGGACGGGGAGGGAAGTCGGCCGTGTCCTTTCAAAGGAACCCTCCCAGCATTTGCCTTGAGTGATTTAGGGGAATCACGGAAAACCTAAATCAGGATGGCCGGACGCGGGATTGAACCGTCGCCCTCCCGAATGCGAGTCCAGTGTGATAGCCATTGCGCCACCTCGCTCGTTCATGTCAGGAGAACAAGTTGGCCACTCTAGTCGAGCGATGTCGTTATCCTGAAGGAAGTCATTCACAAGATGTGCACGATGGAGGTGCGAATTGTCGTCCATGAAGACAAATGCCTCGCCAATATGCTGCCGATATGGTTGCACTATCGGTCACACGATGGTATTCACGTATCGTACAGCCGCTACGGCGCCTTCCATGACCACCAGCGACATACGTTGGCCCACATAATGCCACCCCAAAACAGCAGGGAACCTCTACCTCGCAGCAGTCGCTGGACAGTCTGTCTAAGGCGTTCAGTCTGACCGGGTTGCCTCCAAACACGTCTCCGACGATTGTCTGGTTGTAGGCATATGCGATACTCATTGGTGAAGACAACGTGATGTCAATCCTGAGCGGTCCATACGGCATGTTGCTGGGCCCTTCTGTACCGCGCTGCATCGTGTCGTGGTTGCAAAGATGGACCTCGCCATGGACGTCGGGAGTGAAGTTGCGCATCATGCAGCCTATTGCGCACAGTTTGAGTCGTAACACGACGTCCTGTAACTGCACGAAAAACATTATTCAACTTAGTGGCGTTGCTGTCATGACTCCTGCGAGCCATAATCCGAAGGTAGCGGTCATCCACTGCAGTAGTAGCCCTTGGGCGGCCTGAGTGAAGCGTGTCATCGACAGTTCCTGTCTCTCTGTATCTCCGCCATATCCGAACAACATCGCTTTGCAGAATGATATTTTCACTCTGCAGCGTAGTGTCCGCTGATATGAAACTTCCTGGCAGATTAAAACTGTGTGCCGGACCGAGACTCGAACTCGGGACCTTTGCCTTTCGCGGGCAAGTGCTCTACCAACTGAGCTACCGAAGCACGACTCACGCCCGGTACTCACAGCTTTACTTCTGCCAGTACCTCGTCTCCTACCTTCCAAACTTTACAGAAGCTCTCCTGCGAACCTTGCAGAACCAGCACTCCTGAAAGAAAGGATATTGGGGAGACATGGCTTAGCCACAGTCTTGGGGATGTTTCCATAATGAGATTTTCACTCTGCAGCTTACTGTGTACTGATATGAAACTTCCTGGCAGATTAAAACTGTGTGCCGGACCGAGACTCGAACTCGGGACATTTGCCTTTCGCGGGCAAGTGCTCTACCATCTTTGTTATTGTCTTTTCTTATGGTTGTGTCTACAAAGTTGAGTGAGTTTTGTTGTTCTTCTTCTGTTGTGAACTTTGTCTCTGTGTACAGTAGTTATGTTTTTGTGTAGTTGCTGTATTCTATTTTTAGTTAATGTACCATGCATAACCACGCATGTTATATATCGATTCATATGTACCAGTAGATGATGTTGTAGCTTTTCTTGGTTATTATGTCTTCAAATATTAATTTTTCTATATGGTTCAAGAAAACATTGCCTAATGTTCCTGAAATAGGTAAACCCATGGGTGTACCTTCTTGTATGTAGTATTCTTGATTGAAATCAAAGCAATTTTGTTGTGTTATTAACCGTAACCATTTTGTTGTTTTATTTGTGAGCTTATGAGGTAGCTGGTTGTATTTTCAGGTTTTCTTCAATTCAGCGATACAACTGCACAGTGTTGCTGTGCCAGGGATTTTAATGTCTTTGATATGTTCTACTAGCTGAGATGTATTTCTTATTTATCGGACAGACAGGATAATTTTCTTTATGGACCTTTGGTTAACATCTCATGTTGGGGGCTTGAGGATTTTTTTTTTGCCCTAGTCGCTGTTTCTCTCTGTCTGTAAATGTATAGTCTACGTTTTTGAGTGTGATTTTAACATGTGTTTGGAATCTGTTAGTTGGGTTTGATTTTAACTTTTTTCATGAGGACAACACTATTATCTTTGTCAAATTTTGTAATAATGACGTATTCTGCTTGCAGTTTTTTCTTTAGATTTTGAAGTCTTGTTTCATCTCAATTATTTTTTAATTTATTGTTTTCCTTTTTAATATGTGTTGCTGTGTTTTTAATTTCTTCTCATTTTATTTATATAACTGCTGTCATTTTTCTCCCCTGTAATGAGAATATATTCAGAATCTGTAATGAGATCTTCTGTTTGTTGTTCATTTGCTTGAGAGTCAACGTTGTATTTTAAACTTGTATCTAAGAGATGTCTTACTACCGACCCACCTCGATTGCTTGCTTCGAAAGAGTGAGAGCTCCGTACTTTTATTGGGACGCTAAACTCAAAGAACCCCTTCCCTCCTTCCACCAATCCAGACAACGTACAATGCGTTTACATGTTTACACCCCTTTTCGCATATCTTAATATCATTGCCATTTTTATGATGGGTTTAAGTTCTGTTTTAGAATCATCTGGATGTGTGTGTGTGAGGGGGGGGGGGGGGGGCTGCAATGGAGCAAGTAATCCGTTAAAATATTTAATTTTAGCATGAACATTGACTTAATTTAACCGTACTCGTCTCGAATTACCAATTTACCGGCGCTATCTACCACGTAGTTGAGCCCTCCAATCAAAACCCACCATACCCGCCGGTATCTAAGTCATTTCAGACGGAAAGCAGTTCAAAGCGCAGACAGAGTGTATTATCAACGGTCTCGTTGTGATCTCATTTGCGGAACAGGTCAAGTGACATTTAAGTCAGGATGGTTGGAACGGCATCCAAACTGCTCCTCTCCAAACATTAATCCAGTTTGATAACGACACTCCTTTACAATTTCAGGGCCAAAATAAAGGCTTTGAAACCTCATGCTCTCAAGGCCTTTGGCTTCTACACAGTTGTTGCAGTACACAACCAGTAATCCCCCGTTTCCTTAGATAATCAAACTCCCATGTATAAAACAGCTTAAAACGTTTGATTACTTTACAAATAAGTTAATGATTTAAATATTGGACGTCGCAAGCAAGCAAGAAAAAGTTTAGAAAAGGTTTTAAATTAAGCTTAAAATTTATTGGAAGTCGCCAAGCGTTCTCATATGAAACACTGGATAAATATAGTTCGGGTAATTTGCTCTCCATTTTAAGCAAAAGCTACTTTTTCACTCATTTCAATGTTTATGACGTCGTATCTCCTGAACAATGCGCTGTACCACGATATAATTTTGCAGGTGCATTTAGTGATACATAGACACTACCTACAAAGTGTGTTGCGAATAGAGTTAGAAGTAAAGAAGTACTAAATTAAAACGTCATGCTGAGCGTGAAGCTGTATTGTGCGCCATTTTAAGGGGAGGTAGTGATCGGGAAGCATGAAAAATGGGTGAATTTTATAATTTTTTCATGCACGGATTGCTTTTATTGCCATGGGAGTTGTCACACTTTATTATACATTCATTCGTGCATGAAAACCCTCTCTTTCTTATAAAAAACTAAACATGGCGGCTGCAGCCTTCGTCGAAGTACGCACCTCGCGGCGCGTACTGGTTCGCTCGAAGCGTCGTACAGACTCGTGACTATTTCTGAAACCCATCCAAATAGAAAATTCGCAAATTAGAATGAATTTGGGGGGGGGGGGGCATCACGATGGGATATTATGTCAATTTCGTGACATGTTTTTCTAAGTTCAAATGCAAAAAAAAGGAGCTATCGCTAAGGTCCTCTAAATTTAATTTCCTTTCGCTTTAAAGAAAAAAAAACTAAATGAATCGGTTAATCTGTTGAGGCTCTAGAGCCCTTCCCGCTCTAAAAAATGGTGATTCGAGGAAAACTCGTTTAAAATTTGGAGTAACAAAAAAATACGTTGTTCTAAAACTTACGATTAACCTGCGAACTCAAGACTGTAGAAGCGTCCTTTCTCTACTTCAAACGTGCTTTTATTCTGTATTTGGTGCTATTTTTCCAATCCACACTCTTCCAACAAACTGAGACATTCCTTGCAAGCGTTCCCTGTCAGAAAACTCCGCGAAGTTTTTGCTGTTCACGGTCTTCAGAATAGATGAATGACCTTTGAATATATCTACAACTATATACGCTCCTGTTTCAACAGTTTCCGCCCCACAATGAAGATGTTTCGTTACCATTTCCAAATGCACGCGTAGAACCTCTCGTCGTGTTACGAGCCGACCGTTGTGGCGAAGCGGTTCTAGGCCGGAACCGCGTTGCTGCTACGGTCGCAGGTTTGAATCCTGCCTCGGGCATGGATGTATGTGCTGTCCTTAGGTTAGTAAGGTTTAAGTAGTTCTAAGTGTAGGTGACTGATGACCTCAGATGTTAAATCCCATAGTGCTCAGAGCCATTTGAACCATTTTTTGTCGTGTTACGTGTTGGCACCGGTGCATCTTTAAACCAAATCTTCATTGATCAGAAATTCATCTACTGATCGAATCTTTTCTTGGACTATTTCATCGAGCGCCCACAGGTGCCTATGTTTCGGCCGGCGCACGGTTCCATTCTACAAGCTGTAACTTCTAAAATACTTCCACATTGAAAAAAGCCTTTTGCATGCGTAATCTGTATACTTCAAGGATGTAAATTATATACAAAAATCCATATTTTCATCGGTGTCGACCAGAACGCCCCTTAAGCAGAACTAGGTTTTCAAGCTTATAAATACCCGTGACAGTGTATGTACTGAACTACGTATCGTACAACGAAATAGTTTTGCAGGTACATTCAGTGGCATGTGTGGATAGTGCCTGCAAACTGTTACGGATAGAGTAAGTAGCGAAAAAGTATTAAATTAAAACTCTTTGTTTAATGCTGAAGTTTTACCGCGCGAACAGTGCAAATCCAGTAAGCGACAAACTTTTCTCCTTTCATCATTTGGTGAGTGCTGACAGTGACAAAAAGTTTCGTAAAGGTTTGAAACTGTGAGTAAACTTTGTTGGACGTCGCTAGGTGCTCTCATTCTGAAATAATGGACGTATAAAGTCCGGGTATTTGGGCGCCTTCAGTTACATTGCCTCAAGACGAGCACACCGTTTGTAACTGTAATTCTTGTCTTACTGCGTAAAACGTTTAACATAAGATGGCTAAATGGTTCAAATGGCTCTGAGCACTATGGGACTTAACATCTATGGTCATCAGTCCCCTAGAACTTAGAACTACTTAAACCTAACTAACCTAATGACATCACACAACACCCAGCCATCACGAGGCAGAGAAAATCCCTGACCCCGCCGGGAATCGAATCCAGGAACCCGGGCGTGGGAAGCGAGAACGCTACCGCACGACCACGAGCTGCGGGCTTTAACATAAGATTATACCTCCTAACGAGTAGATTATGATTGCATTTAACACTTTTGAATTCGGTCACTAAGCGTGCGAAATATTTAAAATCACATTTTTGTTGCTCCTGCAAGTCGTTAGGCAACCAGCTATTTGTAATGGGTTGCGAGATAACCGCCTAGTAATGCAGATAATCTATGTTGCTCGTAAAGTGTACACGCGTGGTATTAACTTCGAGTAGTCTTTCACTTCAGATGCTTCAGATGGTTCCACTCCATTGCCAATATCAGGGGATTTTGTTATCTCTGAGGTTTCTTTCCAGAGCACCAGCCATTCTTCATCCGGTTGTCAATATTTATGTTCTCAGTCGGTAATATATTACACCGCCTTGTTGCCCAAACACCTCTGCATTTCTCTCCGTGCTGCGCCGTGCTGGTCTGCAAAATACGATCCTAATATTCCTCAGAGTTTCTTTTATCACCTCAGAAATATCAGATTTGTCTGTAACAGTGAACATTACTCACGGCCTATGAGACAGTAACATCCGTAAGGGAAAAGAAAGCAAATCCTCTGCTTCATTTCGAGTCGTCCGCATAAATCTTTCTCCGCGAGTTATTTCTGACGCCTGCCTCGGCACAAAATTGAAACCGAGTAGGTGACAAGCACCCACTGTATCCCTCCAGTCAAGTAATTTGAAACGTCCCCTTTGGAAAATTAATGAATTACTGTGCTGATAAACCTCTTACGTTATTAGAATTTCAAACAGCTCTCAGACATTTCTTTCTTTACTTATTCTGATCAACATTAAACTGACGCACTATATTTTTAGCGTAACGCAATCTGACTTTCAATAATCCCTACAAAAGAATGGCCCCGACTAACAATAACCTATACCTTTCATGAATCACTTACTTCACAAAAATCTTCGTTACTCGAACTACTGCAATACAGTGAGCGCCAATACTGCCAGTTTAATAAAAGATTCTAACTACTGAAGGCACTAACTACTGATAGGCATAGTTAGCAAATGAAAGACTTTGATAGAGAACAAACAATGTATTTACCTTAGTAATGTTCAAAAGTCATATCAGTTCATGATATCCAGTATTACCAATTTACTCTTTCTGATGGACACACGTCCAGATCATCCGCTATCAAAATTCTGCCATCTCTCTCCCCACATCCACCACTGCTGACGGTTCACCTCCAACTGCGCAACGCTACGCGCTGTTCACATCCAACTGCCCAACACTACAATAACGAATGTTCCAACAATGCCAATCAGCCACAGACTGCACACAGCACTGTCAGTGATTTTCATACAGAGCGCTACGTGACGTTACTAACAGAAAAACCTAAACAGCCTACTTCCAAATTTTACAGTTCTAAGACCTTGATTCGACAGTAAACAAATTGTTGTCCTCGTGTCAGGAAGCTCTTCTTTATTGAACATGGTTGAGAGTGCTCTGGAAAACTGCTTGTTTGCTGGTGGATTTTACTTGATACGCCAGCTCCAGGAAAGTAGTTACAGTGCAGCAATCTCCCGATTACTTGGGCTAATGCGCGTCCAGAATGCACAGATAACCGAAAAACGCGGGTAATCCAAATTACACATGTTTACTGTTTTGCAGGACACGCTTAATGTCACATTTCAGAGTCCGCTGCATAATTTGCAAGCTACTCGCCTACAAGATGAAGATGAAGTGGGACACGACGGAGAAACACAGGATTATTCGTACTCCCTGGGTTTCAAAACACCCCCGCGCAAAAACTACGAGACATACAGGAAACAGACACCGATGAATAGAGCATCTTTCCAGCTTTTTAATTTCTACTATAGATGCTCAATATGGACAATATTTGTGACGCGGCGAACATTAGTCAAACTCTTTCCGTACACATCCCAACACGTCATAGTCGAGATCAGCGACCGCATTGGCTACTCCTCCTTGCAACTCTTCCAAATTAAGTGGCAATGGAAGCAGGAACACACAAGCTTTAAATTAACCATATAGAAGGACTTAAGTCAAATTACTGTGGGATCCACTGAAGAATAGTCATATTGGAGTCCAAAGCTGGGGGCAGTTCGGCTTTGTGTAAGCACCAATATCTGAAAGAAAGTGTGATGGAGCACCGTCTGGTTGCAAAATGAAGTCTCTAATGTCTTGATTAAGTCGAAACGAGGCCCCGGGAGTAGGCAACATTCCATTAGAACTACTGATAACCTTGAGAGAGCCAACCCTGACAAAACTCTACCATCTGGTGAGCAAGATGTATGAAACAGGCGAAATACTCTCAGACTTCAAGAAGATTATAATAATTCCAATCCCAAAGAAAGCAGGTGTTGACAGATGTGAAAATTACCGAACTATCAGTTTAATAAGTCACGGCTGCAAAATAATAACACGAACTCTGTACAGACGAATTGAAAAACTGGTAGAAGCCGACCTCTGGGAAGATCAGTTTGGATTCCATAGAAATGCTGGAACACGTGAGGCAATACTGACCCTACGACTTATCTTAGAAGATAGATAAAGGAAATGCAAACCTACGTTTCCAGCATTTGTAGACTTAGAGAAAGCTTTTGACAGTGTTGACTGGAACACTCTCTTTCGAATTCTGAAGCTGGCAGGGGTAAAATACAGGGACTTGACTAGAAGAAGGGATCGGTTGGTAGGACACATTCTGAGGCATCAAGGGATCACCAATTTAGTATTGTAGGGCAGCTTGGAGGGTAAAAATCATAGGGGGAGACCCAGAGATTCATACACTAAGCAGATTCAGAAGGATGTAGGTTGCAGTAGGTACTTGGAGATGAAGCAGCTTGCAAAGGTTAGAGTAGCATGGAGAGCTCCATCAAACCAGTCTCTGGACTGAAGACCACAACAATAACATCAATGTCTTGCTGAAATTGTGGTAGCAGACGTTCCTGCAGCATATCAGAGTAAATGAACCCAGTCACAGTATTCCCTGCAAAGGAAAGTGATCCATAAACACAGGAAGAGGAGGTCGCGCAAAAGTTAATTTTCGGCAAACCACGAATCTGTTTCACAACCTCATGTGGATATTCTGTGCCCCAAACACGCAAGTTATAACATTTCAGCTTTACAGACACCTTCGTCACTGAAAATCAACTTCTGTGCAAAGTCGTCTTCCGCCAGTAGCTGCTGCGAGTCAGTCGGAAATCAGAACGGAGCTTCTTGTCCCCAGTAGTGAGCGCACGTCACAGCTGCAGCCGGTACAGTTTTACGCGTAGACATTAGCATAGAATGCGCCAGATAGTTGACTGTGAGGTATCTGCAGTTCTGTGCTAGCATGATTGTGTCACCGATTTCTTTGCGAAGCCGCACACGCACTCCTTCCCTGATGACGATTCTGGCCGCCCTGTCTTCTCCTAGAAACATAAACAGTGAGTCTCACGGAATGTGTTATACCACACACGGATTGTTCTGTCTGTCTGGAGCTTTTATGTGCGAATTCCTACAAAACCGTTGTTGAATCGACACAAGTGACTCACATTTAGCGAATACAAGGACTCAAAACGCACGCGTCACTTCGTTATATCACATGTTCTGACACACCTGTTAAGTCACCTAGTGGTGGGCTCTGCAACCACACCATGGAGCGTATAACAAATAGAAACTTGGAGAGAAGCTCTATCCAGTGATACAATCATTTTCCTGTATGTCTTGTACAGTGGGACTGGGTACCAAATGATGTTCCGTCGGTAAAACTTGCGTCACGTGTATAGATGTGTATTCGAAACGAATTTTTTTTTCATTTTTAGGGTTCCATACGTCAGTCGGTAGAAGCGAAAACCTTAAAGAATCACTTTTTTGTAAGTAAGTCTGTCTTCTTGCCCGACTGTTAAGACCTTTTGTTCTCAGCAATAGGTAAAGAGGAATGAAGTTGAAATTTGCCACATACTAACAAGGGAACCTCCCTATCGCACCCCCCTCAGATTTAGTTGTAAGTTGGCACAGTGGATAGGCCTTGAAAAACTTGTAAGGTCTACAGTCCCTTGGTGGTGTAACTAATTGAAGCTTCCAAGTCAATGCAATCAAAAGATACGGCCATTTCCGTCCCATACTTTGATACTTGTAAACTCACTCATCAGAACCTATTGATGAACTGTCTAAATAGGTGTCAGGCCTGGTAGTGTAGCAGTAAAGTGCGTGCCTCGAAACAGAGGTCGTGGGATCGAGTCTCCATCAGGCCGCGGATTTTTGAGTCTTCATTTTAAACCAGCCTTAACTCTCCACGACGTGAGAATTCGACAGGAACACTGTAGGTCCTATTTGCATAGTTGGATAAGTGGGGTTGGTTTAGGGACTTGCAAGTCGCCAAATTGACATTCAATTGAAAAACTTGCACCAGGTGTCATTGGGACACTCGAAGTTATCATCATCATCATTATCATCATCACCACCACCTATATACAAAAGTAGGTGTGTACGGAACTCTAAGAGTGTGTCAGTTCTACGCACACTTGTGTTGATTATGGGTGTCTAGTTGTATAGTTTGGCTATTATAAAAAGTAAAATAAAAAAAGCACAGACAACAGATAATCTAAACCCAGAGAATCGGAAGACTGATGTACGTTGTAATTGCCTTTGTTCTGGACTAGAACTAAATTGATGGTAGTTATCATTGATGGAGTTCATGCGGAGACTTAGGTGTTGCGAAACAACTCAAATCACTTAAGAAAGGCAAGTATTCCGGTCCAGATGGTATACAAATCAGGTTCCTTTCAGAGTAAGCAGACACAATAGTGCCTTTCTTAGCAACCATATACAACCGCTCACTTGACGAAAGGTCTGCTCCTGAAGTCTGTAAAGTAGCACAGGTCATACCAATATTCAGGAAAGCAAATAGGAGTAACCCACTGAATTACAGACCCATATCACTGACCTCAATTTGCAGTAGGATTTCGGAGCATATACTGTACTCGAACATTAGGGATCACCTTGAAGAAAATGACTTATTGATATATAACCAACACGGATTCAGAAAATATCGTTCTTGTGCAACACAGCTAGCTCTTTATTCCCATGAAGTAACGAGTGCTGTCGACAAGGGGTCTCAGATCGATTCGATATTCCCAGATTTCCAGAAGGCTTTTGATGCCGTTCCTCACAAGCGACTATTAATCAAATTGCGTGCATGTGGAGTGTCGTCTCAGTTGTGTGACTGGTTCGTGATTTCCTCTCAGAGAGGTCACAGTTCGTAGTGATAGACGGTAAATCATCGAGTAGAACAGAAGTGATATCTGGCGTTCAGCATGGTAGTGCCATAGGCCCTCTGCTGTTCCTGATTTACATAAATGATCTAGGTGATAATCTGAGCAGCCCCCTTAGATTGTTTGCAGATGACGCTGTAATTTACCGTCTAGTAAAATCATCAGAAGATCAATTCCAAGTACAAAATGATCTAGAGAGGGTTTCTGTGTGGTGCGAAAAGTGGCAATTGGTGCTAAAAAAAAAAGTGCGAGGTCATCCACGTGCGTACTAAAAGAAATCCGATAAATTTTGGGTATACGATAAAGCGCACAAATCTAAGGGCTGTCAGTTCGGCTAAATGCCTAGGAATTACAATTACCAGCAACGTAAATTGGAAAGATCACATAGATAATATTGTGGGGAAGGCGAAACAAAGACTGCGCTTTGTTGGCAGAACACTTAGAAGATGCGACAAACCCACTAAAGAGACAGCCTACATAACACTTGTCCGTCCCCTGCTGGAATATTGCTGCGCCGTGTGGGATCCTTACCAGGTAGGATTGACGAAGATGCGAAAAAGTGCAAAGAACGGCAGCTCGTTTCGTGTTATCGCGCAATAGGGGTGAGAGTGTCACTGATATGATACGCGAGTTGGGGTGGCAGTCACTGAAACAAAGGCGGTTTTCTTTGCGGCGAGATCTATTTACGAAATTTCAATCACCAACATTCTCTTCCGAATGCGAAAATATTTTGTTGACACCCACCTACGTAGGGAGAAATGATCATCATAATAAAATAAGAGAATTCAGAGCTCGAACGAAAAGATTTAGGTGTTCCTTTTTCCCACGCGCCATTCGAGAGTAGTATGAAAATGGTTCGATGAACCCTCTGCCAGGCACTTAAGTGTCAATTGCAGAGTAACCGCGTAGATGTAGAAGTAGAATCAGCGGAAAGTGTATGAGTCTGACTGGGTCTCAAACCCAGGTTCTCCTGCTTACTAAACAGCACTGCGCCACCTGGACACACTGTTCATCGTAAATGCTCGGACTATCTCGACACACTCCCTGACCGACCCACATTGCCACCTAGCGCCACCTGTCTGCAGTCCGTTCATGTCCTCCATGCTCGCTAATTTTAGATTCCCACTAAAGATCAAGCATAAAAATAACGTGAATCCGCAGTGAAGGTTGTGGATTCATTGCTCATCGAGGCAACTCAGTTATATGAAGGATGGTGTCTGCCCTTTGGGATATGTCCGATAAAACAGACACCATGTATTCACGTGACACTCCGAAGTGTTTGAACTAAAACAAATGTTTCTGTCCATTTCCGATATGAAAGCGTACATCATAAACAGAGTAAGTATCGTCATTAGCTGTGCATTGAATGTATACCATAAGTTTTAAAATGGCTCTGAGCACTATGGATCTTAAAATCGGAGGTCATCAGTCCCCTAGAGCTTAGAACTATTTAAACCTGACTAACCTAAGGACAGCACACACATCCACGGCAGAGGCAGGATTCTAACCTGCGACCGTAGCTGGTGCGCGTTCCAGAATGAAGCGCCTAGAACCGCTCGGCCACACCGGCGGGCTATACCGTAAGTGAGAACCAGACAGCCCAAAAATAAAACATGGTAGTAGCAGGCGCAGCAGTGTGACCAAAGACTGAACTCTTCATACACACAGCCCACGTGACATTCCGGTGGCGACTCCTCATACGGTCGGGTGCGACTACTTTCCTACTAGAGACTTGTGGGACCTCTATGTCGCTGCTGCTATCGATACTCACTATCGGCGGAGATATTAAACAATTAACACCTTTCCGTTCCACATTAGGATTAGAAGAAAAGAATAATTCCCCCATTATGTTAATTCATTTCTCAGTGAATAGAAATGGGGAGAAGAGGAGTTTGTGGCACAACTTGACTAGAAGAAGGGATTGGGTAGTAGGACATGTTCTGAGGCATGAAGGGATCACCAATTTAGTATTGGAGGGCAGCGTGGAGGGTAAAAATCATAGGGGGAGACCAAGAGTTGAAACACTAAGCAGATTCAGAAGGGTGTAGGTTGCAGTAGGTTCTAGAAGATGAAGAAGCTTGCACAGGATAAAGTAGCATGGAGAGCTGCATCAAACCAGTCTCAGGACTGAAGACCACAACAACGACAACAATCTTAGGGTCACCTTTCTGTACATTAGTTACTTCGAGTCAAACAGCATACTGACAGGTAGATCTTACTTGGGTACAGGAGTGCCTATCATTGACCTGGCGGCGCGTGGACAATGTGTTGACGTCAATGTCGTATGCATTTCATGTTGCCCGTGAGATGACGGTCAGCAGCTATTGTGTGTCTCCCTACCACCCAGCATAACTAGTCCAAGCGTGCTCTATTAAGGATACTACATGTCCGCCATCGCCCACTCCATTCGCGGACGACGGCATTATCTATAAGAAAGTCAGAAGTGTGTAGGAATATACAGGAAGACTTGCAGAGGATCACAAAACTAACTGTGAGAAAAGTAGATTCCATATTGAGATTCATTAGAAGAATCTTAAGGAAATGTTATTCGTCTAAGGAAGAAAAGGCTTACAAAACACTTATTCGAACTATTCTTGAGCATTCCTCATCAGTATATGGGACTCTTACTGGGATGGTTTAATCGAAGAGGGAGAGAAGGTCCAATGAAGAGCGCCACGGAATCGTTGAGTTGGTGCGAGAGCGTTACGAAAATGCTCAACAAACCCCAGTGGTAGACGCTGTAAAAGAGTCGTTGTGTAAAAGGGAGTGGTTTACGAATTAAATTCCTATAGAATGCTCCTGGAACGTATTACTTACTCCCACATACATCTCGCGAAATAACCACAACGAGAAAATTCGAGAGGTAGAGCTCATACGGAGATTTACCACCAATGATCCTTCCTACGCATTATTCGAAAATTGATCAGAAAGGGGGAGAAAACTTAGTGGATCTAGAAACACCCTCAGACAGACACCCCAAGAATGAGATTTTCACTCTGCAGCGGAGTATGCGCTGATATGAAACTTCCAGGCAGATTAAAACTGTGTGCCCGACCGAGACTCGAACTCGGGACCTTTGCCTTTCGCGGGCAAGTGCTCTACCATCTGAGCTACCGAAGCACGACTCACGGCCGGTACTCACAGCTTTACTTCTGCCAGGCTGTGGCTAAGCCATGTCTCCGCAATATCCTTTCTTTCAGGAGTGCTAGTTCTGCATGGTTCGCAGGAGAGCTTCTGTGAAGTTTGGAGGGTAGGAGACAGGATACTGGCAGAAGTAAAGCTGTGAGTACCGGGCGTGAGTCGTGCTACGGTAGCTCAGATGGTAGAGCACTCGCCCGCGAAAGGCAAAGGTCCCGAGTTCGAGTCTCGGTCGGGCACAAAGTTTTAATCTGCCAGGAAGTTTCAGACACCCCAAGGTTCCAAACGGAGTACAGATATAGGTGTATAATTGCCTGACCCGTACGTATGACTCATTGTTTCTAAGAAATAATTGCGAAGTACACTTCGGTGACAAAGCTTATGGGGTACCACGTAATATCGTGTCGGACCTCTTTTTCCCCGGCGTAGTGCAGAAAACGTAGGATGGACTCAAAAAGATGTTCGAACCCTCCTGCAAAAATACTCAGTCGTGCTGCCACCTATAGCCGTACATAATTGCGAAAGTGTTGCCGGTGCAGGGTTTCGTGCATGTACTGACCTCTCGATTATATCCCATAAATGTTCGATGGGATTCATGTCGGGCGATCTGGATGCCAAATCATTCGCTTGAATTTTCCAGAATGATCTTCAAGCCAATCGCGAAGAATTCTGGTGCGGTGACATGGCGCATTGTCATCCGTAAAAATTCCATCGTTGTTTGATGCAAATGGTCTCCAAATAGCTGAACATAACCATTTCCACTCAGTGATGGATTCAACTGCACCAGAGAATCCAGTTCATTCCCTGTAAACACACTTGTTGACAATTTGGTCCTTGGCTTCGTGGGGTCTGCGCCGCTCTCGAACCGTTCCATCAACTCTCACCAACTGAAATAGGGACTCATCTGACCAGGCCGCGGTTTTCCAGTTGTCTGGGACCCAACTGGTATGGTCACGAGCCGAGACGAGGCGCTGCAGTCAATGTTGTTTGATAATTCGCAATTTTTCACATACACAACTTTTATTTATGTAAGTTTACAAGGTTGATGACTGAACAACAAAAGAAAGGTAACCATAACGAAGAAAGTAAGTCTCCTAACTGAGGCAATCAAAATTTCACTTCTAATTTTCCAAAAAGCTTCGTGGTAACACAAACACACACACACACACACACACACACACACACACACACACACACACTAGTGAAAGTCCAATTCAGAGGCGAAGAAGTAATTTTCAGCGGTCGAAGTCCATGAAGTTAGCGTCCAAAATGGTTCAAATGGCTCTGAACACTATGGGACTTAACATATGAGGTAATCAGTCCGCTAGAACTAAGAACTACTTAAACCTAACTAACCTAAGGACATCACACACATCCATTCCCGAGACAGGATTCGAACCTGCGCCGTAGCGGTCGTGCGGTTCCAGACTGAAGCGCCTAGAACCGCACGGCCACTACGGCCGGGTCAGCATCCAGAGTGAACTGAACATCGGGGCTGGTTCTAGCCCCTAAATAGCTGTCTCCAGCCAATCAGGTTTTGGCATAGTGATACTTCCTGCAGGCCGTGGCTCGAGCTCCCATTGCACGAAGTAGTGTGCAGAATTTCTGTTTCCATTATCCTTAATGTAAACAGCCGGTATTTACCATGGTGCTTTTGGTACGCCTTGTACACATAGGCAACCCCGTCCTCTGTGGTGTAATATGGGTTGCCAGCCCTCAGGGGCTACCTTGGCTACGGCATAACAATGTCGTGGTGTCAGCAGAGGCACTCGCGTCGGTCGTCTGCTGCCATTGCCCATTAACACCAAATTTCACGCAGTGTCGTAATGGATAAGTTCGTCGTACGTCCCACATTGATTTCTGCGCTTATTTCACGGAGTGTGGCTTGTCTATTAGCACTGACAACTCTATGTAGACGCCACTGCCCTCGGTTGTCACGTGAAAGCCGTCTGCCATTGCGTTGTCCGTGATGAGAGGTAATGCCTGAAATTTGGTATTCTCGGCACGCTCTTGACACTGTGGATCTCAGAATACTGAATTCCCTAATGATTTCCGAAATGGAATGTCCCACGCGTCTAGCTGCAACTACCATTTCGCGTTCAGAGTCTGTTAATTCCCATCGTGCTACCACAATCATGTCGGAAACTTTTTCACATGAAGCACTTGAGTACAAATGAGAGCTGCGCCAGTGCAGTGTCCTTTTATACCTTGCGTACGCGATACTACCGCCATGTGTATATGTGCATATGGCTGTTCTCATGACTTTTGTCATCTCAGTGTGCTGTTAAATTTGTTACTCTCTGGCGTTTCACGTAAGTACAGCGTAACGTAGGGTGTCCGCCCCTAACAGTCGTCAAGCGCATTTTCTCTAATCTTTCGTCATATATTTGGAATTTCGTTCTTGCATTCTGCAGGTGAAGTCAGATGGAACAAATACAGCTCATCACGAGAAGCGTCAACTGGTTTCCCCATAGAAAGAAAATGATTTTAAAAGTGGACTTTTACATGCCCATTCTATAGAACGTCCCTATTAACACATACCGACAAAATGAATATCGCACTAGGCTAATTTGGAACGGCTTATCGAATGGACATGTAGAATTTCGCTTTAAAAATCGTTTTGTGTGTAACAGGAAGCAAACTGACGCTCTGTGTTGAAAACGCATGAAAGACGTTATGGCCGGCCACTGTGGCCGAGCGGTTCTAGGCGCTTCAATCCGGAACCGCACTGCTGCTACGGTCGCCGATTCGAATACTACCTTGGGCACGGATGTGTGTGGTATCCTTAGGTTAGTTAGGTTTAAGTAGTTCTAAGTCTAGAGGACTGTCGACCTCAGATGTTGAGTCTCATGGTGCTCAGAGCCATTTGAACCATTTGAAAGACGTGATGAACAGTGTTTGTTGGGGCTGACTGCAACTGCAGACTGAAAAAGCATTGCAAATATCTGCCGAAACACCAGGGAAAATTTGTCTGACGGCTCTTAGCATGGACATCCCGTACGTGAAGAACAGGTATGTCAAACATTCTAAGTGCCATTGTTCCAGAAAACACGTTTTCAGTGCTTTTGCATTGACGGTACGCTGCTGGATGACTCTAGACTCCCTAGACAAGTTCCCAGTGCCAAATCGTGGAAAAAATGTTTCAAACGTTCGTTATTAGAAGCCGCTGGTCCTTGTGTAACGAGAACACGACAAGTGCCATAACCCGATTTCCCATAAACTTCGGTCAATGGAAGAGAGGTCGATATAAGGGAACACGTGTATCTGCTTATGCCAACCTTTTCGTGATACTTCATATGCCTTTTGACGAGTTAACAGCTCAACCGAAGCGGTGGCACAGTGGCTAGCGCCAGAGCTTCGCACTTTTGAGCACCCTGTTCGAAATCCGTTTACTATTTTTATTTTTTTCATTTATCTACCCATGTCCGTAGGAGATTACTATACGAACGTTTTCGGATGTATATTGAAATAATGTTGTCCTTATTCGTCTACTAATTGTATGTCTGGCGAATGAATTAAAAAACAACAATAAATGAATGAAAATTGTCTACCTTTTGAAATGGTTTTCCGTGGAATTCCTGTATACATCTTGATTCATGCTGCATTGCAAGCTCCAGTTTTCGTGATCTTTTGTGCATGGTTCGAAGCGAAATTGTTTCCAAAGCGTGGAATCCTCAGCAATGTTAACGACGGTTCTTTCCCGAGTCAGATTCATATCGAGAAATGTCGTTGTGGTAAACCTGCCTTTGCGCGATGATCGTGGTGCTCGGAATTTCTGTTTAGAATGTTTCTGAAATCGTTATCATCCTAGGATGTGCAACAAATTTTTTCTGAAGAATAAACTTAAAAACACAATATAAGAATAAATATAAGAATAGATAACAGAATGAAATATAATCTTATGAAAATTTGAGAAGATTGTAACCTCTGAAAATACAATACACACATATGTTGTTTAACAAATGTGTGGCATTGTGAAACAAAGTCGTAATTTTACCATTAATATAACACCTTTGTAACCGCTAAGTGATTAGAAATATTGATGTTGTAGCCTTCTATGGGTATGGGTAGAAAACGAATAAATAACATTAAATAAAAACAGAAATAGGGCGCAAAATTGAAGGATCCGACCGCTAGTAACTGTGCCACCTTTGCGGCTGAGACTGTCGCATCCAAATTACGGCCAGAAACTTCGACAGTCGTTTACTCAGAAATGGTCGAGCGTCTACCGATAAGCTGAGACATGTGTTCGTTTATTTTGATTCCTCTTCCTCTGAGCGAAATTCCTGGGAAATATGATGATGGCACTTCCTGTGTCCTCCTCGTAAACAATGATTGCCTCTGGAGTTCCAACTGTCATGCTTCGAGGTCCCCTTCATTTCGTTGATGTATAGTTTCCGGGACAGGCAGAGTGCTTATAAGTTTGTGTTTGGATCAGTTTCTGTGGTATGCAGAGTGCATGTAAGCTTTTGTTTGGATCAGTGGAAGACGTTTGTAACGGAAGAAGATAATTTGAGTTTCAAAAGTAGTAAAAAAGTTGGCTAAGAAGTGTAAGCAAGCTCTTTGTTCCGCAAGATTTAAACAAGACTGTTGATTCAGCTAAAGCTGTGAACCCATTCCATGTCATTTCAATGCATACAACTTACTTCTTTGATTTTAAAGATTCTGCTGAAACACTGTTGTCATTGCAGGCGTCTGGGATCTCCAAATGCAGTAAGATCAAAGAATCTCATATTCATTCGTACATCTCAAATAGCTATGAAAACTTCTTACTGTGAGACAGAAGAACGGAAAAAAGTCAACGTATTCGAAAGAGGAAAGGCCATGGCTGATGTGTGCCATGCCGTACTTCATCTGAAAGCCAAGTTTATCAGTAGCAAAACAAAAAGACCTGTTAACTATGTTGCCATTTCTTCCTCAGCTTCAGACTTTTGCAGTAAACTTCGCAAAATCTGATCCGAAGAATAGGGTTGTATAAGAAACAGAAGTCAGTACAGAGAGGATTTTTTCTCGAAACTCAATTTGATATTCTCTTGTAAAAAATGTTTGTAAGATAAGAGAAATGATTTTTGTTGGCACGTTTTCTACGAGTTAAAACAGTACTGCCGTGTTTCTATACTTGTATCACCACAAATAAAACGTAGTGCCTTAATATTAATGAGACTTGAAACACAAACTTTCTTACTGGCACTTAGAAGCAGTCACTTTCGTAGAATGGTGCCCAGAAAGTTCTTAATAACTTATTTGTTTTCTAATTTGTCTCATTATTTTTTGCAGTGATGAAGCGAGCGACATAATTCTGTGGCATCAGAATATATTCTCACTTTTTTTCTTCTTTTTTAGTGCATGGAAGCTACGTTCAAGACAGAGTGACATTGCTTTCCGATTCTCCCGAAAAATGTAATATTTGGCACGTATAACATTTGATATTCTCGCTCTTCATATGACTAATCTCATTTTCCAAACTAGTTAAACAATCCAGCATTTCTATCAGATATTAAAATGATTTATTAAGATCCATATGCATCTCAAAAAGAAATGGCTGCCCTTTCCAACACACACAGATGTCGATCCATTTACCGCAGCGCCTGCGTCGGATGAGGTTTAGTGTAAACAAGCGTTTACCGCAATCGTTCGGCAAGCGCCTCCCAATTTTGTAGAGTGGTTGGGAGCAGCAGCCATCTCTGGCGGGCCCGGCTCCGAACCACGTGTGTGGGCAATATCAGGCGGCCTCTTCACGCAGCGCCCGCGATATTGCCGAGGAGCGGCAGAAGCTGGTCTGGTCTCGTGGAACGCTGCAATGTCGAGCATACGCGCGCTCCGTGACCGGCAGCCCGATGCGCGCAAGACAAAGAGGGTGGAACGGGGGGAGGGAGGGGCGCCGGGCTCGCAAGGAGGGCGTGCCCCTTGCCGCTCCCCTGCCGCCATCACCGAGATGAGGGCGGTTTCCATTGCGAGGGGAGCGCACACATTGCTACAAATTGCGCAACGTATACGTTGCTGGGATAAAACAATTGCAACACCACAAGCGACTCATATATCGAGGGAAAAAAATGCAACACGAACGAGAAACGTTTCGATTTAATCAAAACTGAAGTGGAACGCAACATACTACACTAGCACGTGTTTTTAACGTTCCATGCCTCAGTCTGTACAAAACGGAACCCTTAGAAGAACGCTTTGTTGTCTGTCTGTTGTAACGCGCCGACTGGCGGGACTCAATATCTAACTCAAAACAAGGGATCGTACTCTACCAACGTCGCGATGCCGCTGATGTAAGGCTTCCTGCCGCGCAAAATTCCTTGAGCGAACCACTACAGCAAGAATTAGGTAAGGTTTTTGTATTTGCGCCGGCCGCGGTGGTCAAGCGGTTCTAGGCGCTCAGTCCGCCGCCGCACGACCGCTACGGTCGCAGGTTCGAATCCTGCCTCGGGCATGGATGTGTGTGATGTCCTTAGGTTAGTTAGGTTTAAGTAGTTCTAAGTTCTAGGCACTGATGACCACAGCTGTTAAGTCCCATAGTGCTCAGAGCCATATACTAAAACTGACCTGTGATTACATTTTCACGCAATTTGGTTGCATACATCCTGAGAAATCAGTACCCAGAACAACCACCTCTGGCCGTAATAACGGCCTTGATACGCCTGGGCATTGAGTCAAACAGAGCTTGGATGGCGTGTACAGGTACAGCTGCTCAAGCAGCTTCAACACGATACCACAGTTCATCAAGAGTAGTGACTGGCGTATTGTGACGAGCCAGTTGCTCGGCCACCATCGACCAGACGTTTTCAATTGCTGAGAGATCTAAAGAATGTGCTAGCCAGGGCAGCAGTCGAACATTTTCTGTATCCGGAAAGGCCCGTACAGGACCTGCAACATGCGGTCGTGCGTTATCCTGCTGAAATGTAGGGTTTGGCAGGGATCGAATGAAGGGTAGAGCCACGGGTCGTAACACATCTGAAATGTAACGTCCAGTGTTCAAAGTGCCGTCAATGCAAACAAGAGGTGACCGAGACGTGTAACCAATGGCACCCCATACCATCACGTATGGCGATGACGAATACACGCTTCCAATGTGCGTTCACCACGATGTCACCAAACACGGATGCCACCATCATGATGCTGTAAACAGAACCTGGATTCATCCGAAAAATGACGTTTTGCCATTCGTGCACCCAGGTTCGTCGTTGAGTACACCATTGCAGGCGTTCCTGCATGTGATGCAGTGTCAAGGGTAACCGCAGCCATGGTCTCCGAGCTGATAGTCCATGCTGCTGCAAACGTCGACGAACTGTACGTGCAGATGGTTGTTGTCTTGCAAACGTCCCCATCTGTTGACTAAGGGATCGAGACGTGGCTGCACGATCCGTTATAGCCATGCGGATAAGATGCCTGTCATCTCGACTGCTAGTGATACGAGGCCGTTGGGATCCAGCACGGCGTTCCGTATTACCCTCCTGAAGCCACCGTTTCCATATTCTGCTAAGAGTCATTCGATCTCGACCAGCGCGAGCAGCAATGTCGCGATACGATAAACCGCAATCGCGATAGGCTACAATCCGACCTTTATCAAAGTCGGAAACGTGATGGTACGCATTTCTCTTCCTTACACGAGGCATCACAACAACGTTTCACCAGGCAACGCCGGTCAACTGCTGTTTGTGTATGAGAAATCGGTTGGAAACTTTCTCATGTCAGCACGTTGTAGGTGTCGCCACCGGCGCCAACGTTGTGTGAATGCTCTGAAAAGCTAATCACTTGAATATCACAGCATCTTCTCCCTGTCGGTTAAATTTCGCGTCTGTAGCACGTCATCTTCGTGGTGTAGCAATTTTAATGGCTAGTAGTGTAGATAACCGAAATATCCAAATGACATTGACAATCGCTATCTACCAGCAATGATGAAACTAGCAAAATACGACAACATACGTTATCTCTCTATCGTCTAAAGCAAGGCAGCAAAATTATTTCAATTCGATGCCTGTTTATATTATATCAAGCTAAATCGTAAACCAAGCTTGCAGTTGTTCTCACAAGCAACGACTTCCTTCCAACGCAGAACAGTATCTCTGGAACAGCTACGTAATCTTTTAATAACTTTTAACATTCATCTCAAATACGAAGGGAGTGCAAAGACCGATTCATATTAAACTCGTTTATACCGAGATAAAGATAAATGATGCGATAATTGTATTTCTTTTTGTGTAGTCTACCGTTGCTACGTAAGTAATGATACGTAGTGTATACCACAGATTAACCACTACATCTCTGTGTATATGGTCGTTGCCTTTCGTAACATCTTCAGATAACTTCAGTTCTGATTTTCACTCACTTAGAACTTTCCTTACATAGATGTTAGCTTGTTAGCTTTATTAGTCTCTGACTCATGTGTAGTGATTTTCACTGAAACCAAAGCTTCCTAATACCAACTCGAGATTATGTAACGCAAGAAGCTAGTAATATCTCTGAAACTTAAATTTTTGCTTTCGTCGTTTTGTAAGAGTTTCTACTGATTCACCTTTACGTAATAATTCTGTTTTCAGAGATTATTCATCACTCAATTTTAACCGAAATTGCACTTTGAAATTAAATATGCTTCAAACACGTCATTTTTAGGGTGACACATAAACTTGCAATTACAACACAATGAACTACACGTAACAGCTACTAAGCAACCACCCATAAAGGTTTCTTTTGACCCAAGAAAACTTGTCTTTATTTGGGCTAGGTATGTCAATAAAATTTCAAATCTCATAAGTGATCGAGTGCCACAATTGAAGAACAAACAAAAATATAAACAAAAAACCTAAGCGGCACTGCCTCTTTTGCTTTAACCGTAATTAACAACTCAAACCAAACTGAGCCTCTTCAGGCGTTAGCACAACGCGGCCCGCTGAAGTTCCCTAAATTAAATCAGGCCACTCGTCACCTCTACTAACCAAGTTTTTTGTTTAGTTACGTGTTGTTTGTAAATGGTTCCTTTCTATACACGTCGCTTAGCGACTCAACCTATTGGTGCGATCTCTCATATCAAGGTGAAACAGTTCGAATATACACGAACCAATTCCAGATCCGCTGTATGATCGTAGCATCCAAACAACAACCAAAAATCTGTTCGAGACTTTCCCTTCTCGATACACACCAGTTACTACCAAACCACTCCCCAAAACATCTAGCAACCCAATCACCTCTGGATGAACCGCAACCACTAGTCATACAACACGGACAGGATATCTGGTTCTACCGATTCCCTACAAATCATCAAATGCAAGTCTCTATCTCTAACGCGCCTCACGCTGTAGGTATCAGAGTAAAATAACCACTCCTCCCTCCCGAACTGTCCACAGGACGACAACCAACCGATCGCTCAAAAACACAAATCGCCAAACCAGTATCTAATCCGCGACTACTTCAAAATCCCGGAACCTGCATTTTTCCATAGTTCGGTCTTTGGAGGAAAACTACGTCTATCAACAGGGGCCTAAACGACAAAGTTTGCCACACTGTCTCCGTAAACTGCACAAAATACTACAATGGCTTCACCAGCCAAACTCCTTCACCTCTCCCAAGCCTTAAACACCAATTGCGCTGCCTCTATACAACACGCAGTGGTTCGGTACTATATCCGACCTAGACCTACCACGAGATTAAGTTTATCGGTAAGAGGTCTACTAGGGAACTAACTATTTTCTGATATCATACAATGGGAACCATTTACATGAACAAACACCCAATGCCACACCAACTTTTGACAGTTAAATTATTATTACTTTTGGCCGTCGGGTAATGTAGATAGCGGCCGGCTGCGTCGCGTCGCTGACGCAGCATCTCTGGAATCAGCGATGGCTAGTTCTTACATCGCTGAAGTCACGAGAGTTCACCACCTGTTTTCTCTGCGGTACGCTCGGATAATCTAGAACATGTTTGATCGCCCTAGAATACATCATACAGAAGTGATTATTGTATTCACCAGGTGTTATTGGCCATTTACCGGATCAAATGCTCAGCAATTGTAATGGCGAACGAAATCCGTGCTTTTGACACGGCACACCGTCCATCCGTCCGTCTGTCTGTCAGACTGTTAAGAACCCTTTTTCTCAGGAATGGGGGCCACGTAGAATGTTTATATTTGTGTCAAATAAAAAGTCTGTGGTCCCTTAAAGGAATAAAATGTTGAAGCTTCTAAGTCACTTCAATCAAAAGATATTGCCATTTATCTCATACATTTTTATATCGGAAAACTCACTCTTCAAAATCTATGCGGTGCTTTCCGTTGGCCTAGAATCATGAAATGTGTCAAGAACCACAGTTTCACAGTACAAGTAAAGGAAAAAAATCCGGAAATTTTTAATTTCTAGTATAACACACGAAAAAATATATTTTCTATTCTTTTATCCGTCTGTCTGTCCATCTGTTAAGACACTTTTTCTCAGGAATGTGTAGACGTAAGAGTTGAAATTTATGTCACATTCTAAAGTCTACGACTCCGTGGCCGTGTAAAAAATTTATGCTTATAAGTCAATATAATCAAAAGATCCGGTCATTTACGTCACGTATTTTTGTTATTCGCAAACTCACCCATCAAAACGGATAGGATACTTCGCGTTGACCTACAATAATGAAATTCGTCGACAAGCAAGATTTGACAGTACAAGTAAAAAAAAAAAACTGAAACTTGTTAAACAGTAATTGTATCACATTGAAACTTCTGTTACCATTCAATTCACCATCCGCCAAAAGCATAATAGACGAACACTACTGCGTGCAAACATAAAACGTAAGTATAAAAAGGTTTTACTTAATCTTTTTTGTCCGGTCGCTTCATTTTGTACGTCCGGGGTAGTCTGAGAAACTATTGCAGTGATTTTGATATGGTTCAAATGGCTCTGAGCACTATGGGACTTAACATCTGAGGTCATCAGTCCCCTAGAACTTAGAACTACTTGAACCTAACTAACCTAAGGACATCTCACATATCCATGCCTGAGGTAGGATTCGAACTTGCGACCGTAGCAGCACCGCGGTTCCGGACTGACGCGCCTAGAACCGCTCGGCCACACCGACCGGCTTTTTGATATGGTCTTGGAATTCCCTGGACCAATTTCTTGCCAGTATCGATATCAATAACAGGCAACTGTCGTTGGTATTCTCGATTTGCAGGCTGGATGAACAATCTGAACACATGATTAAGTTCGTACGGAACCCTCAGTGCGCGAGTCCTACTCGCAGTTCGCCATTTTTTTTATCTACTGGTGCATTTACACAGAAAAGCGAGCAGTTTAACACCACTGCCCATCACGACAATGAATGTCACACGAACACGCGGTGCGGCAGCGAAAGAACACTCGTGTACAAGCATGAAGGACAGAAGTAACTTTCACAAGACGTGCCACTGCCTGGTAACATGGCTCGATGACGTTTGGACGATACATAGACAGAAGTACTACAGTGTGGGGCAGAAAGTAACTGAGGGAAATACGCAACGGGACGAACAGAAATGAAAAACGCAAGTGACACTTTTATTCAAAGACACGCTGAACTCATCGCTATTTATGATGCTCACCTGAACATTAAAAATGGCAGGACATGCTTTTTAATACCGTCTCACCACGGGCGGCAGTGTATGCTCTGCAACGTGCTACCATGCCGATAATGAGGTTGGTAAGGAGATCTTGTGCTATGGCGTTCAATTCCTCCACTACCGCAGGGTGGTCGTTAGTCCATGCGTACGGGCTGTAGCACGTCGTCCCAACGCATCCCATACTTGCTCTGTGGGACTGAAGTCGTGGGAACGGGCAGGCCAGTTCGACCAACATCCTCTCCTTCCAATAAGTCCTCCACCTGTGGCGCTCAATGCGGTCGCGGATTGTCGTCTATAAGATGAAGTCGCACTAACGGCTTCTGGGACACTTTAATAAAGGAAGCTATTGAAACAAAAATTACCGCAAATGCCCTGAATAGAGACGGTGGCTTGCAGCTCAGCGCTGCGTGGGATCCAGCGATCGCACGGTTGAAGGAGGCACATCGAACGCCGATTCAAAACATGCCCATATATGGCAATGTCACGGGCACCAGTGACGTCACAGCCGGCAGCTAGCATATAAGGGCGCACCAACAGCCCATTGCCAGTCATACCACTTGACAATGGCCAAGGAGTACGTGGGGCGGCGGGTTGGAAAATAAGTTGCTGTTATATAAATGTGTTTGAAAATGTAGAAACACTTCATTTCCCGGCCGATGCACCATATGTGGGGCGGCGGATAGAATTAGTTGTTATATAAATGTTTGTAGAATGTAGAAACACTTCCCGGCCGATGCACCAATTGTGGGGCGGCGGGTTGGAAAATACGTTGCTGTTATATAAATGTGTTTGAAAATGTAGAAATACTTCATTTCCCGGTCGATGCACCATATGTGGGGCGGCGGATAGAATTAGTTGTTATATAAATGTTTGTAGAATGTAGAAACACTTCCCGGCCGATGCACCAATTGTGGGGCGGCGGGTTGGAAAATACGTTGCTGTTATATAAATGTGTTTGAAAATGTAGAAATACTTCATTTCCCGGTCGATGCACCATATGTGGGGCGGCGGATAGAATTAGTTGTTATATAAATGTTTGTAGAATGTAGAAACACTTCCCGGCCGATGCACCAATTGTGGGGCGGCGGGTTGGAAAATACGTTGCTGTTATATAAATGTGTTTGAAAATGTAGAAATACTTCATTTCACGGTCGATGCACCATATGTGGGGCGGCGGATAGAATTAGTTGTTATATAAATGTTTGTAGAATGTAGAAACACTTCCCGGCCGATGCACCAATTGTGGGGCGGCGGGTTGGAAAATACGTTGCTGTTATATAAAAGTGTTTGAAAATGTAGAAATACTTCATTTCCCGGTCGATGCACCATATGTGGGGCGGCGGATAGAATTAGTTGTTATATAAATGTTTGTAGAATGTAGAAACACTTCCCGGCCGATGCACCAATTGTGGGGCGGCGGGTTGGAAAATACGTTGCTGTTATATAAATGTGTTTGAAAATGTAGAAATACTTCATTTCCCGGTCGATGCACCATATGTGGGGCGGCGGATAGAATTAGTTGTTATATAAATGTTTGTAGAATGTAGAAACACTTCCCGGCCGATGCACCAATTGTGGGGCGGCGGGTTGGAAAATACGTTGCTGTTATATAAATGTGTTTGAAAATGTAGAAACACTTCATTTCCCGGCCGATTAACCATATGTGCGGCGGCGGGTGGAATTATTGTTGTCAAATGTTCCTATTATTTATGCTGTCTTTCGCCGTTCTCAACACTGGCTCTCTAACTACAATATTGGCAACCAGAAAGTGATTAGCAAAACGTGAAGCCTGTAATTAGAATTCCTAGTGCCCACTTCATCTGAGAATACACTTATAGTTACAGCTTATAGCTCTGAGGAATTAGGAGATTGTCCGGGATTTATAATCAAAAACGGTCGTGAAAAAAAACGTTCTGTATTCTGAAAGTCACAGATGAAAACAAAAGAATCCACACAATCTAACTAACAGAGCAGTTCAGAGTCTAATGCGCTGATGCAACTATAATTGTCCAAATTGAATGTTTAAATGAATGCTCGCCGTAATTTGATGATTAGTTTCATCAAACGCCACGCTAAATAATTGGTAGAATGTCTGTCCCGCGGCGGCACGTGAAAATACGACATACGCAAACTGAAGATCGATAACTAATGTCATCCCAGAATTAACACTTCACTCAAAAATGATTTCATGTTACGCGTATCTCGAGTAACTTAATACGGCATCCGAGGCTGTTTGTAGCAATGATACCGACGCGACGCGACTCCCGACACAGATGGCGTGTTATTCAGCGTCTGGAGAGAACTGGGGCTTTGCTTCCTCGCGCAGCGTTCTTATATATAAACCCGCGGTGCGGACGGCTAAGGGAGCGCCTGATCAAATCGGCTCTCCCGACTAGCCGCTGGGCTAGTAATACACCACATTAAGTTACCGAATAAATCATAGCTTCTTTTGCTGATGGCCGATGAAGCTCTTAATTTAAATGTGCATTCAGCACACAGGTAAGTAATTATAATAAAATTTTGACGTGGCTAAGTTAAATATTTTGGGCGAGAGAATTAATTTAATTACACTGCACGCAGTATACGAGCTCTGAACTGGCCCTTTGGAGATACGCTATCGCTATAGTTTTATAGGTATTCAAATGAAACTTCTCACATCCATATGGTGATAGCGGATCTCCGTTCGACTTAAATATAAACATCCTAGCCTTATTTATTAGCCTACTTAATCTATCTTGCTTCCTTAAGTTTTAAGACAAAAACCAGAAAATCATAAATTTCCACTAAAATTTTAATTTATGAAATCCAAAGTACTGTTTTTATTAAATTGTTATGAAAGATGAATCTACATATATATTTATAACTCTCTAGCTCTCTTCTGTTGCGCCAATGATTTTTACAGAAAAACGTCCAAATTTCGAAAATGGCTAAAGTTATCGAACTGATATTCAACACACATTAATTTAGTATTATTCCTGACCTGCTAGAAACATTTTAGGTTATTTGCTTGATTTTTAAAGTATTGCGCAACATTTATGACGTCAGAGCTAGTTACAGCGGACTGGCTGGCACACAATGGAAAGACTGATGTGAATTTACTATGGCGTGAGTAGGCTGCTTCCCTACAAGTACTTGGCCGAAAGCTCATGCAGTTTTAAGCAATTGACGCGGTTAGAAACACGAGAACATTTTGTTCAATATTGCAGAGGTTCCATTACTTGTCCTCGGATGGGAGGCGCAGATGTGAAGGGGTTTCGATGTGTTCAGTGGGCAATGTGTAGATGTTCCCTCGTGGTGGTCAGACGAGGTCCTCCGGAACCTCGACAGAGAGTGTGGATGCCCTCACATTCCCGGGCAGTCCAACACTGGGCCACTGTCACTTCTGAGTGTCCCACAAATCTGCATGTTGCACGATACTACCAGCCAGTCAAATGGAAGTCCACAACGAGGCCTCTTTCAGACTCTATCAGGTGCTGATAACGCTGTCTCACGTTCCTGCACAGTGATCACTCAGCATCTGACGCTCTTGACGCACCTTACTTGCCCTATCTGGCCTGATAACATCATTAACCACGAACAGCCTTTCACCTGGTCACAGAGAAATGCAGCACTAATCAGTTACATATCTGCTGATGGTGTGTTCACGTATGAAGTTACACTACCAGCCATTAAACTTGCTACACCACGAAGATGACGTGCTACAGACGCGAAATTTAACCGACAGGGAGAAGGTGCTGTGATATGCAAGTGATTTGCTTTCCAGAGCATTCACACAAGGTTGGCGCCGGTGGCGACACCTACAACGTGCTGACATGAGGAAAGTTTCCAACCGATTTGTCATACACAAACAGCAGTTGACCGGCGTTACCTGGAGAAACGTCGTTGTGATGCCTCGTGTAAGGAGGAGAAATGCGTACCATCACGTTTCCGACTTTGATAAAGGTCGGATTGTAGCCTATCGCGATTGTGGTTTATCGTATCGCGACATTGCTGCTCGCGTTGGTCGAGATCCAATGACTCTTAGCAGAATATGGAATCTTTGGGTTCAGAAGGGTAATACGGAACGCCGTGCTGGATCCCAACGGCCTCGTATCACTAGCAGTCGAGATGACAGGCATCTTATCCGGACGGCTGTAACGGATCGTGCAGCCACGTCTCGATCCCTGAGTCAACAGATGGGGACGTTTGCAAGACAACAACCATTTGCACGAACAGTTCGACGACGTTAGCAGTAGCATGGACTATCAGCTCGGAGACCGTGGCTGTGGTTACCCTTGACGCTGCATCACAGACAGGAGCGCCTGCGATGGTGTACTCGACGACGAACCTGGGTGCACGAATGGCAAAGTGTCATTTTTCTGGATGAATCCAGGTTCTGTTTACAGCATCATGATGGTCGCGTCCGTGTTTTGCGACATCGCGGTGAACGCACATTGGAAGCGTGTATTCGTCGTAGGCATATTGGCGTATCACAAGGTGTGATGGTATGGGGTGCCATTGGTTACACGTTTCGGTCACCTCTTGTTCGGATTGACGGCACTTTGAACAGTGGACGTTACCTTTCAGATGTATTACGAGCCGTGGCACTATCCTTCATTCGATCCCTGCGAAACCCTTCATTTCAGCAGAATAATGCACGACCGCATGTTGCAGGTCCTGTACGGGCCTTTCTGGATACAGAAAATGTTCGACTGCTGCCCTGGACAGCACATTCTCCAGATCTCTCATCAATTGAAAACGTCTGGTCAATGGTGGCCGAGCAACTGGCTCGTCACAATACGCCAGCCACTACTCTTGATGAACTGTGGTATCGCGTTGAAGCTGCATGGGCAGCTGTACCTGTACACGCCATCCGAGCTCTGTTCGACTCAATGCCCAGGCGTATCGAGGCCGTTATTACGGCCAGAGGTGGTTTTTCTGGGTACTGATTTCTCAGGATCTATGCACCCAAATTGCGTGAATATGTAATCACATGTCAGTTCTAGTATAATATACTTGTCCAATGAAGACCCGTTTATCATCTGCATTTCTTCTTGGTGTAGCAATTTTATTGGCCAGTAGTGTACATTAACATTCAAGCATGTCTTCTGGGTGCTTCACTTTTTTGTTAGACAGTTTAAAATTAAGATGTAGGTTTCGGTTTAATCTCTCGAAGGATATCAGTCTGTGTCTCCTCTGTTAGTCGAGGTCGAAACCTCTAAATTCCATACAATTTTTCTCTGCGTTGTTGGCAGTGTGGATGCAGAATCAAAGAGAAATCGCTGTGGAGAGTGTGAGAAAGAGAGTGGGGGGGGGGGGGGCGGGTACCCATGGCATGCGGAAACTCTTGCCGCAGGTGGATAACAATGGCTTTGAAAACAGCGAGACTGCTCTGTGGCTGTTCGTGCTGCAGCGAGTGAGTCAGCAGAAGTTTGTGGAGGGCGCTTCCCCTCGGCGGCCCTTCCTCCCCAGCAAGAAGGCGGCTGCCCCAGGGGATAGCACCGCGCCGTCTCAGGTCCAGATCCCGCTACAAGTCACTCCTTGATCTTACAAAGTTGCCTCTGCGCTCTCTTATTTTTCCTAGAACGTTACAGATCGAAATACGACGAATGTAGTATGTTCATTATTTATTACGGAAAGACTATTTTACAGCTGCAGCTTTATGTAAATTCATACTGTACTACAGAATGATTTTTGTATTATTATTTTTTTAATAGTTCTTTATCCATTCTCCTCCTCTATGCCAGTCACCTTCACCAAAATTATTGCACTTAAGAGTATAAGTGCAGATATTTCTATGGATCACTGAGAACGCTGTATTGAAAAACATTGCATCTATATTTACTTCATTTGCAAACTATTAATTAGAGCTGTTACGAGTAGTATGCTTATAGGGTGGTTAGTACCTCTGTGGCCCAAAGAAGCGATCAATGTTTATTTACTCCTGGGCAGAGGATCAGGTATTGGAGTGTAGACACATGGACGCAAAACGGGAAATCTATACTGACAGGCGTAGACCACTTCGCGGTCCAGTTACTACCGTGTAGAAAACATTAGGTGGTAAATTATGTGTTGTGTTTCTGGAATGACAGCTAGATACAGAGATAAAACAATGAACACACAGGAGGGGTACATTTTAAGGTACCAATTATCACACTAGCTGTAACTACACTCCTAAAACCCTGTATACTTAGTTCTATAATACGAGGGCTATCCACAAAGTACATTACGTTTTGGAATTAAAAATAAATAAAGTATTGGAAATTTTTTTTATTATATACAGATGAAAGCCACACTTAAATACTACTTTTCTACATAGTTGCCATTTAAATTAAGGCACTTATCGTAGCGATGGACGAGCTTGGAAATTCCTTCGTCGTAAAATTCGGCCGCCTGCGCCTTCAACCACGTGGTTAATCAGTAACCCGGTAGAAATACGATTTTTGTGGATTTCCTGGAAGGAGGCACTACAATAAACCCTCAAAGGTATTGCCAAACTCTGCACAACCTCAGAAGAGCAATACAAAACAAGCGCAGGGGAAAGTTGGGCTCAAACATCTTGCTGATTCACGACAACGCCCGGGCCCACACGGCAAATGCCGCTCGTGAAGTTCTCGAATCTTTTAAGTGGGAGTTGTTTCCTCATCCGCCGTACAGTCCCGACCTGGCACCGAGCGACTTCCACTTATTCCCAGCAATGAAGAAGTGGTTGACTATGCAGCGTTTTGATGACGACGCACAGCTTCAAGAAGAGGTAACCACTTGGTTGAAGGCGCAGGCGGCCGAATTTTACGACGAAGGAATTTCCAAACTCGTCCATCGCTACGATAAGTGCCTTAATTTAAATGGCAACTATGTAGAAAAGTAGTATTGAAGTGTGGCTTTCATCCGTATATAATAAAAAAAATTTCCAATACTTTATTTATTTTTAATTCCAAAACGTAATGTACTTTGTGGATAGCCCTCGTAATTTCTGTAATGATATTGTCACCAATTTGTGCAAAGACGACGTCTGAACAACTTCCAGAAGAGCCATGTACCCTTGGTGCACTTAGACAGTAACGAGTAGTATGCTTATAGGGTGGTTAGTACCTCCTTGGCACAGACAAGACATCAATGTTTATTTACTCTTGGGCAGAGGATCAGGTAATGGAGTGTGGACACATGGTATCTGCTACAATGATCTTCTGTTGGTAATGGTAAGTGGTTTACACCAAAGCTTATATAGTACTATGGTACAAGAATAACCCTGCAGTGAACAATTTTTTGGCCTCACATTAGGAACCTATTTCTTGTGCTGTCCTATAGTTAAGCTCACTTTGGACAAGTCACTTAGTTCCTCTTGGATTTATATCATTCTGCTCTTGGAGCTAATTTAAATTACTTTTAAGTGGTCAAAATATCCACGGGTGTGCTGCCGGTCTACAGTGTCCAACGGGCACAATATTTCGGCGGTCATACATGTCGCCATCATCAGGTGAACTGACGGACTGAGCTCCTGTGAACGTGCCGGCACGGAGATCCGTACGCTATGGCTGCTCAGAGGGAACTGGGTTCGGTCGCGGCGGCGGCTGATTTAAATACCCTCCGCCCGCGGCGCGCTCCCTCCGCCGTCCGCGCCCCGCGCCACGGTCGCGCGGTGGAACAGATTGCGACGGCGTCTGAGATGACGTCGGAGTGATGGCTCTGTCCGCCGTGGTCGTCACAACTATACGTTTGCTCGATTTACACTTTTAAGTGAGTCATGTTGCAGTCAGATAGAGTAATTAATGAACTGCAGCTAAGCGGGCATTTCAATTAGTAAAATTAGAATTAGGTACGCCAGCCATAGGAATGAAGCTAAAGAACATAGCTGTTGCTTTTATTTCTGCATCCTTCATTCATTAGATCTTTATCGACAACGACCTTCTGCCTGATTTGTTGTGGTTCACCACATCCTCTCTTGTACCAACCTCTTCATCTCAGAATATCACTTGCAGCTAAGGTCCTCAATTACTCGTTGGCTATATTTGTCTCTGTCTTTCCCTACAGTTTCTGCCCTATACAGCTCCCCCTAGCGCCATAGAAATCATTACTAGATGTCTTAACACATGTCGAATCGTCGTATTTCTTCTAACTGACGATTTTCCAGATATTGAGGTTCGCCGATGACATTGTAATTCTGTCAGAGACAGCAAAGGACTTGGAAGAACAATTGAATGGAATGGACAGTGTCTTGAAAGGAGGATATAAGATGAACATCAACAAAAGCAAAACAAGGATAATGGAATGTAGTCAAATTAAATCGGGTGATGCTGAGGGAATTAGATTAGGAAATGAGACACTTAAAGTAGTAAAGGAATTTTGCTATTTAGGGAGTAAAATAACTGATGACGGTCGAAGTAGAGAGGATATAAAATGTATACTGGCAATGGCAAGGAAATCGTTTCTGAAGAAGAGAAATTTGTTAACATCGAGTATAGATTTAAGTGTCAGGAAGTCGTTTCTGAAAATAATTGTATGGAGTGTAGCCATGTATGGAAGTGAAACATGGACGATAACTAGTTTGGACAAGAAGAGAATATAAGCTTTCGAAATGTGGTGCTACAGAAGAATGCTGAAGATAAGGTGGGTAGATCACGTAGCTAATGAGGAGGTATTGAATAGGATTGGGGAGAAGAGAAGTTTGTGGCACAGCTTGACTAGAAGAAGGAATCGGTTGGTGGGACATGTTTTGAGGCATCAAGGGATCACAAATTTAGCATTGGAGGGCAGCGTGGAGGGTAAAAATTGTAGAGGGAGACCAGGAGATGAATACACTAAGCAGATTCAGAAGGATGTAGGTTGCAGTAGGTACTGGGAGATGAAGAAGCTTGCGCAGGATAGAGTAGCATGGAGAGCTGCATCAAACCAGTCTCAGGACTGAAGACCACAACAACAACAACCGATCCTCTGGAGAACCTAGTGATTTCGTACCTCATCAGTCGACTTAATTTCCAACTTCTTTCTGTAACGGATCATCTCAAGCATTTCGATTATCTTCTGATACTATGCCTTTTCTATTAATAATAATCTGAGGCCCATTTCTTGAATGTTCGCTATTAATTACTTTGAGACACGCTGAACACTGGCCGGCCGAGTTTTACTGGTTGAACTAAGCGCATTTCGCATTCTTTTGGTGATGGATTTTAATGTTAATAAGAACCACCACAGTTGTATTTAGATACCATTATTACGTCACTTAGGGTAGTTAACGCCACACAGTATATAAATTGGTGCTAACAAACTACTCGAACATTTTTATGCACTACAGAAGCAGGTACAATGCTGCTGACAAATCCCGCTGCAACGAAACAAGTGTAGCCATCTGCAGAAGGGCATACTGGCCAGAACCGGACATGGCAGTAAAATAAAGCTTTTTGAAGGTGTTTGTGGCTGGTTGCGTTCTTCCTCAGCAATCGATAACTAAATAACAGACATGCAGTTCAACAAGATCCATCATGGATAGAATAATAGAGGTTGGTTTATAAACAGGGCAACAGCGAATGTTCAGGTACCCTCGAACAAAGTTTAAATGCCTGAAGTGTGTGTGTGTGTGTGAGAGAGAGAGAGAGAGAGAGAGAGAGAGAGAGAGAGAGAGAGAGGGCCGGCCGTTGTGGCCGAGCGGTTCTAGGCGCGTCAGTCTGGAACCGCGCGACCGCTACGGTCGCAGGTTCGAATCTGCGTGAGTGTCTGCGCGCGCACGTATTAGACTGCAAGTCGATCCAACGTCAAGCCGATGGCGATCCCATCGATCTTCGTTTCGTCGCTTCGGCAGCTGTACGTGTCCAGAAGGGCGTGAAGTGATGTATGACGTCGCTGCCAGCCAGAGATTCATTTGCATGACTTAGGTTCCTGAGTCTTCAGCCCATATCTCGTACAATACAGGCCAGCAAAGCAGCGTACATAATCTCAAAAGTCTCAAAAACACCGTGTTGCACAAAAAAATTGGTCTACAATTACTGTATCGAAAATTATTAAATACTTACGACGGTAAACATACGACTAGTCTCCAATATCCTAAGACGGCAGAAATGGCTACAGATTCCTTCTCCAGTATTGCCTAATTCACGAGCTGAAACAGAAGTCGGTTGGTGGACTGAGTTCGTATGACTTGAAGCGTCGAGAAATCTGTTTCAGAAGGATAAAATCAGTAAGACCACCACTGGTATGTAATATTCTTTGCAGGGTAGAAACAAGAAATAACTCCATTAAGGCATGGCTAAGACACTAAAATTCAGGTTATTTAAAAGAGATTCATCCGCTTTCATACACTACTAGCCATTGAAATTGCTACACCACGAAGATGACGTGCTACAGACACGAAATTTAACCGACAGGAAGAAGATGCTGTGATATGCAAATGATTAGCTTAGCCATTGAAATTCCTACACCACGAAGATGACGTGCTACAGACGCGAAATTTAACCGACAGGAAGAAGATGCCGTGATATGCAAATGATTAGCTTTTCAGAGCTTTCACACAAGGTTGGCGCCGGTGGCGACACCTACAACGTGCTGACATGAGGAAAGTTTCCAACCGATTTCTCATACACAAACAGCAGTTGACCGGCGTTGCCTGGTGAAACGTTGTTGTGATGCCTCGTGTAAGGAGGAGAAATGCGTACCATCACGTTTTCGACGATGACAAAGGTCGGATTGTAGCCTATCACGATTGCGGTTTATCGTATGGCGACATTGCTGCTCGCGTTGATCGAGTTCCAATGACTGTTACCAGAATATGGAATCGGTAGATTCACGAGGGTAATACGGAACATAGTGCTGGATCCCAACGGCCTCGTATCACTAGCAGTCGAGATGACAGGCATCTTATCCACATGGCTGTAACGGATCGTGCAGCCACGTCTCCATCCCTGAGCCAACAGTTGGGGACGTTTGCAAGACAATAACAATCTGCACGAACAGTTCGACGACTTTTGCAGCAGCATGGACTATCAGCTCGGAGACCATGGCTGCGGTTACCCTTCACGATGCATCACAGACATGAGCGCCTGCGATGGTGAACTCAACGACGAACCTGAGTGCACGAACGGCAAAACGTCATTTTTTCGGATGAATCCAGGATCTGTTTACAGCATCATCATGGTCGCATCCGTGTTTGGCGATATAGCGGTGAACGCACATTGGAAGCGTGTATTCGTCATCGCCATACTGGCTTATCATCCGGCTTATTGGTATGGGGTGCCATTGGTTACACGTCTCGGTCGCCTCTTGTTCGCACTGACGGCACTTTGAACAGTGGACGTTACATTTCAGATGTGTTACGACCCGTGGCTCTACCGTCCATTCGATCCCTGCGAAACCCTACATTTCAGCAGGATATTGCACGACCGCATGTTGAAGGTCCTGTACGGGCCTTTCTGGATACAGAAAATGTTCGACTGCTGCCCTGGCCAGCACATTCTGCAGATCTCTCACCAACTGAAAACGTCTGGTCATTGGTCGTCACAATACACCAGTCACTACTCTCGATGAACTGTGGTATCGTGTTGAAGCTGCATAGGCAGCTGTACATGTACACGCCATCCAAGCTCTGTTTGACTCAATGACCAAGCGTATCAAGGGCGTTATTACGGCCAGAGGTGGTCGTTCTGGATACTGATTTCTTAGGATCTATGCACCCAAGTCGCGTGAAAATGTAATCACTTGTCATTTCTAGTATAATATATTTGTCCAATGAATACCTGTTTATCATCTGTATTTCTTCTTGGTGTAGTAATTTTAATGGCCAGTAGTGTATTTTTTCCCACAGAGTCAGAAAGAAGGTCGATGGTCTTGTCCATATATGTACGCCGTCGTCCAGTCCAATGGCTACTTTAAACATTGGTCGCGCCACAGGCGCAAGCCAGTGAGGGCATTATTATGCTATGGGGGACATCCACCTGGGCTTCCGTTGGACCTATAGTAGTAATCGAAAACACCAACAAGGAGCAGCTTTAGTGCGAGGTCGCAAGTTCAATCTTTAGTAAGGCTCATTAGAAAGTGTTGTGTACAATTATGACAGGAAAAACACTAGCTGCTATTGATCGCCATGTGCATCGGGAGGCCGGCAGGAAACGAATGTCCGGGAGTGCAGAGATCAACATACTGTGAGATGTATGTAGCATACTTCACTTAATGGACATCGTCGACATTCAAGAAATGTTCAAAACAAACCATTAACTTGCACCATGAACACCGAATGAAAATGGCGCGTCAGAGTGACCACATAGATCGCACCATCAAGATAGGAGACGAACTCCTTGGCAGTTACTAACTGTACAGGACATTCAGATAGGTATCCAATCTTAAATAATGGATATATAATCACATCGGTGTAACGGTATGGTGAGAACTGATGGAATGTGATGGCGTTCAACCGAAAGCGAAACAGTCGGTCGTGGAACTTATAGTGAAACTGGCTATTCTTGAAGGAGTAGCTGCAGACGATGTGTTTCATAGGAGCGGGTTTTTGTCCAGTGATTCCATGTGGTGTAGACAGCAATGCCACGTGCTTTTTAAGAGGGATAGTTTGCTCTAAGGGCGTATGATTTTCATACGCAGACCATGAATAAAAGAAAAACAAGTTATTTTGGCAACTATTGGCCAAAAGCAGTGCTCATACCATAGTTTTCTTACACCCATTTTCCCACTCTTACTTACTATAACGCAAGTATTCCCTGTTGCCTTTGCGAGATCATGCACACGAGAAAGAATTGTAGGAGGCAGAGCACCTCCAACTTATCTCAGCACAATAATTAACTTCTCAGCCAATTTATCATCCAGATTAACAGTCGGCGTAGCTATATAAGAATGTGTTAAGCCATTGATGTTAGTTGATCTTGATACAACTCTCTTCGTGCCTCTAATTTCCAGGGTTCCTTTCATATGCGTTTCCTCTTCAAATCCCGATTGCTCGGAGTTGAACACAAATTCCTTACTGAACGATGGGATAAGTTAGTTTATCTGACGTACAAATTTAGGGCCGATTCCTCAGTTGGCTGTGAATCGTCAAACTGACGCTTTGTTTGAAATTTCGTTATATTATGCCTTGCAATTCTGTTTGAAGGGATGCAACCGTCCACTGGTTCCCTAAAAATCACTGTAATCTATGTAGCGCTCAATTTGATACGTATAGCGTAGTAGGTCACACATCCTGTAAATTGTATCGAGCATCCTTGAAACACCCAAACACCAGTTTCTATATAAAAAAAAAAAAGTGCGCCTTGTCCTCCCTTGAATATCCATAGCTTTTCTTACGCACAGCACAATCATATTGCTGCGGACTTATGCTAAACCTGTTCATAATTGCTTCTTTACTGTGCTGCGGATTATCTTCCATGGTTATACCCGTTCCTTGGGTAACGATTGTCCAAACTGCGTTTCACTGGAGACGAGATTTGTGGCTCGCTGTCCGACAAGTAGGATGAACTACAGGGCTCGACACCTGTTGCACGATGACTCCCGCCCCCACACTGCCAGTCGCACGACGTCTCCGCTTCAGCGATTTGGATGGGAAACCCTGCAACATACTCCGTACAGCCCGAATCACCCACCGTGTGACTCTCATATCTTTGACGGCCTGAAGAAAGGCATGCATGGACGTCGGTTTAAGTCGGATGAGAAAGTGCAAGAATGGCGGCCGACCACAATCTACAAAACAGCAACTGATCGTCTCGTCTCCCAATGAGATAAAAGTCTTAACGTGTTTGATGATTATTTTTGAATGAAACCATTCCATGATCAGGTTGTGGCGGATGTTCGGTTCAGATCTGACTGCCTGTCATACAATATTAACGACCGCCAGAGGCGCTGGCCAACTCATACATATACCTATGTGTACCAGTTTGTAGGCATATGAAATGGAACGATGGCACAGGCTCACCAGTACGGAATTTAGGACGTAGACTTGACTTCATTGGTGTGATACTGGGAAAATACGATCTGCTCACAATGGAGACCGCTTACAAAACGCTCGTGCGGCCCATCCTCGACCATACATCAAGAGTGTGGCACACATACCATACTGCATTAACAGAGAGTACTGAATCTAGACCAAAAAAAAGCAGCATGTATTGTCACAGGTTTGTCTGACGTACGGAACAGCGTCACAGGCAATCTGAAGAACCTCAACTGACACACGCTTAAAGCTAAACATCAAATGTCTCGCAAAAAGCCGCGCGGAGTGGCCGAGCGGTTTGAGGCGCCATGTCACGGACTGCGCGGCCCCTCCCGCCCGAGGTTCGAGTCCTCCCTTGGATGTATGTGTTGTTCTTAGCATAAGTTAGTTTAAGTAGTGTGTAAGACTAGGGACCGATGACGTCAGCAGTTTGGTCTCTTAGGAATTCACACACATCTGAACATCTTTCACGTAAAAGTTTCAAGAACCAGCTGCAGCTGAGCAGTCTAGGGATACACAACAACCCCCTAATGTCGCTTCCGTAGACTAACACTATCTTGTCGAAAGTAGAGGTGAGAACCATGGCTTTAATAGAATTATAAGGTTTATAATTTGAAAGAGCAACCAGCCACAATCATTTTTTGATAAAGTTTGCGTAGATAAAATCATTACCTGTTTCGTATCTCTTAGTAATCGATCTTCATGTAAGTGTTAAAGACTTCCTTGATTTCCTGCTGCGGTCTTGTTTTATGGTCGTTATTGGCTTTCTGCACTAAGATAAACAAAGTTTTTCGTAATGTTTTATTAGCTGTAAGCCCATTTCCTGTATGTTTCTGCGAAGTACAAATAAGTTTCTCTCGTAAGTTTACCGAATTTTGAACAATAAACTTTTTGTTTGTGTTTGTGGAGAAAACCAACGACGACGAGAAAATGAGACCGCATCAGGAAAGTACGTGTATAACAATTATCTGAAGACTGGTTTGTAACAAATCCGAAACCAGTATGGTTTGATTAGAATAAACTTTTTAAACCAAACTTATGGCTGGTTGCTGTTTCAAATTATAAACCTTACAATATGAGACTGACTACAGAGTGCACACAGCCGTTTGAACAGTAATGCTTCCCGCACTTCTTACGCGAATGGAATGAAAGAAAGCCCTGATAAGTGGTACGGTGGTAAGTTCCTTCTGCCATGCAGTTCAGTGTTTTGCGAGGTATAGATTTAGATATGAGTAAAACCTGAGACCGTCTATTTAGAGATTATTTTATTTGAAGTATAATTAATGCAATGAAACATTTCCTAAAAGCAAATATGGTCGAATATGAATCAGACTGACAGTATACTGTCTGAACAAAAGTATCCAGACACCCCTACCTAATGCGGAACTGGCCACTGGATGCCACTGGAGGCGGACTCACACGGATAATAGGGGGAGGAGAGTATTTTATTGTCAGCAGAGAAGCAGCAACAGCAGAATGAGAGAGCTCAGTGACTTTGAACGTGGACTACTGATTGGATGTCACCTGAGCAATAAATCCACCAGTGACTTTTAAACTCTTTTCGTGATGTGATTGTGAAGTTATAAACAATGTGTGCTTTGGAAGTCACATTTGGAAGCCGAAGAGACCTGGAGAGATTGAATAAGAGTCTCTGACCGTGTTGTGTCCCCAGCGCAGAAGACAGCTCTTCGGTGGTGGGATCTTCTTCGGCGGAGGCTGCTATGCTGTCAGTTCGAAACTGTGATTGTGCTTTTTGTGGGATGCCGCTTGCCCAGGTTAGCCTCTATATCTACAGAGAGCAAGATCTGTAGTACTAACAATGATGGTAGGCGACACTTCTCAATAATGTATCCTGTTTGGTTATTATTTAAATGTCCACACATTTTATACTGTCTTTTGCAACACTCTGCGGAGCTTTCTTAATTGTATGGTAACTTTTCCATCCAACTTCCAAAATATGATACACTTGTCCGCCTTCCGGTGCGCACTAGACAAAGTGAGTATTACATATTCACAACTAAGTTACGCCCGATATAGAGTACAAAATGTCCGGCTCTGAAGAACACCCGAAACAGAGTGACTATTTGTTATCCGCATCTAAGTAACGCACGATATTGAGATATGTGTCCGACCCTTCAGAAAGCCCGAAACAGAGATACGTGTCCGCCTCTGAAGAACGCCCGGAAACTCTGACTAGCGCAGCCGAAGTACTTCTTCTCCCAGGTGCGCCAATGCGACCCGAAAGTGTCTTAAGGGGCTCCGGAACGCCCTATACTTGCAATGTTAAAATAACGCTTATAAATTACATCTTTCCTCACAAAGTATTTGAGGTAGGAAGTTGAACTTTTTACAGATTATTTATTGGAATATGGGCTACAACTTAACACAGGGATTTTACAAAATTTTAGTTCAGTTATTAAAGATGATTTTTTTCAATTGTAATGAAAATTCACAACATTTTTTTGCAATTTTTTATTTATATATTCAAAAATATTCAGTTTTTTGGAAAAAGGCTGTGTTAAATTATGCAGAAGGTACTGTGTAACATTTACTGAAAGTTTGAAACAAATATGTTTGGAAGATCCTTAGAAAACATGTAATTAGTATGAGAAAATAAAAGTTTTGGGAATCGAGCGACAAAGATTGGATTAACTTTTTAGTGCATTCCAGGTCCATAGGATGGATTATCTTCATCCTCTGCAAACTCCTCCTCCAGCTTCCTCTTGTTCCTCCTCCTGTTTACTCTTGCTTGTATTTCTAGACTCTTTACAGCCCTGTCTGCGTTCCTTGTCTAAAGCAAGCATCGCTCGTTGTTGTGTTCGTAGATTTTGCTACCATTTTCTTCAGTTGCAGTTACTGCAACACTGTTCCAAAAGGTGGTCATGTATGAACACTTATCACATTTCAGTTGTATTTCACTAGCAAGTCCTACGTGCTTTATTATGGAGAGCTCCAGACCAACTTCACTACAATGAATACATCTTACACAGTTTGAAAAAATTCCTTTGAGAACCGACATATCAAATATTTCATTCACATCCGATTCGCCCATAAAACATTCATAGTTTTCACTCATTGAACCAAGCTTCTTCTGTGAAGTATTTTCTTTCCCACTTTGACTGCTATGGGCAGGTGTACTTGAGAGGTTAGGTTCACTCACTTGAAACAATCGACAATCACACCAGCGATATATATTGAACCATCACAGGTTAGCCACAACACATACTTTATCTCACATCACTAAAATGTACCTGATGAACACGGACGTTAATAATAACACCATTTGACAGCAGTTTAACAGCGCCACAGTGGGTCACGCCCATGTAGAACACATTTCAAAAAAAATTTAAAAATGGTTGTAGTCTTCGGAATTGAATAAATTATATATCTATTAAAAGGTAATAGTCTGCAGATTCAGAAAACGCAAAAAAGTAAAAATTGAACTTTTCATGATTTTGAGCCTTTCCGGAGCCCCTTAAGCACTTCGGTTGCAATATCGTTACTCTTATGTTTCTCCAAAGCTAGTGAAATTTAATAAACAAGAACGATAGATTCGTAGGGTAACCATGAGAGATTGTCATACTAAAAACTGGGTTAAATACAATGAAAAGTATATAAATAATTAACAAGAGAAGTTAGGCGTTTGGGCGCCTAGCACCCGAACGTGCCGACCAATCAGAAGCAAGTTCAGTACAACTGACGGACTCACCCACGGTAATGATATACAGGGTGGCGCACGAAATGTATTACCAATTGTTTCTTTCGCAATTTACGACGCACATTAGATATCCCGCTGGGATCTCTACAGCAGTACCAGCAGAGCTTGTAAAAACAAATGAGTTACGAAATGACGTGTAATTCACGATACTGCCGCTAGGAGACTAGTAAGCAGCAGTGGCTGACAATGGAAGACTGACAACACAGCAACGATCGGCAATTGTGTTACTTTTTCATGAAACGAAAAGCCTTGTTGTGACTCAGAGGCGTTTTCGACAACAGTTTAACACACGATGGGTCCCTTGCAAGAAGACCATCCGCAGGTTGTACGATGAATTTGTACAGGAAGGAACAGTATTGGAAGCGAAGCGACCTCGGCCTAAGCCTGTTTGTTCGCCGGAGAATATTGAAGCGGTACGAGTTGCTGTACAGAGAAGTCCCAGGAAATCGTGTAGGAAGGCAGCAGTGCAACTGGGAATATCTAGACGCTCTGTTCAAAGCATTCTTAAAAGTGACCTCCACATGTACCCATACAAGATGACCTGTGCACAGAAGCTCACTGAAGAACACAAGCAGCAGAGACTACTGTTTGTTCAATGGGCGGAGGATAGGGAAGAAACTCTCAACAACGTTTGGTTTTCAGACGAGGCGCATTTTCATTTAGACGGTGTGGTTGACAAACAAAATGTACGTTTTTGGGCCACTGAAAACCTACAAGTGCTTCATGAACGACAACATTATGCTCCGAAGATTACAGCGTCGGCAGCAATTTCGAGTCACGGACTTAATGGACCCTTTTTCTTTGAAGAAACTGTGAACAGCGAGCGTTATTTGAGCATGGTTCGCAATAGCTTCATTCCACAGCTTCTTGCTACTGCCTTGCCCTTCAACACGCAGTGGTTCATGCAAGATGGAGCAAGGCCACATACTGCAAACACTGTGTTGGTGTTTTTACACGAGCATTTCGACATGCGGATCATTTCACTCAGGTTTCCAGGTCGCTTCAATGACGGACAAAATTGGCCCCCCAATAATCGAGACTTCAATCCATGTGACTGTTTTCTTTGGGGGTACCTAAAGGAAAAATTTTTCCCGAAACGTCCACGTGATTTAATGGAGCTCAGAAGACTTATTCTTCAAGCTTGCAGTGAAATTACGGAAGACATGTGCCGTAGGGTAATCACTAACTTTAGTGTTCGTTTGAAGGAAGTTAGGAAACGAAATGGTGGGCATATTGAGCATGTGCTGAGTTAGAACAAATCTCCATGGGCGGCTCTTCATTGTAGTATATGTTCCTTTGAGATTGTATTGACAATAAAGTTTATATTCAAAAACAAAATGGTAGCAAATTTCGTGCGCCACCCTATAGTGTACCATCTGTCGCTTGTACTTCACTCCATTTCTGTACCATATGCTACTTCACGTGTATCAAGCTGCATCAAGGAGAGCTTCTAGCAAAATACAATGCTGGCGGCAACAGCCAGGAATATCACGAAGCGGAAACGCGAAGGGGCAAACACAGGGCAGGCAGACCTCATGCACTGGCCGACAGGGACTATCAGGGTTCGCGGAGGATGGTTGTAAGAAATAGCATGAAATCAGCGGAAGGAATCACTCGCGATTTTCAAAGTGTTACGAGCAGTCCAGCTGGCACAACCACCGTGCGTAGGGAGTTAAAAGGAGTTGGGTACAATGGACGAGCAACTCCTCGTAAGCCACACATTTCTGTTGTGAATGCTGAGCCACACTTCAGGCTGCGTAAAAAGGGGTGCCACTGGACAGTGTATGCCTGGAAATGGCGATGATGATGATGTTTGGTCTGTGGGGTGCTCAACTGCGCGGTTATCATGCCCGTACAAATCCCCAACCTTAGCTCAGTCCAATCTCGCCACTTTCATGAATGATGATGAAATGATGAGGACAACACAAACACCCAGTCATCTAGAGGTAGGTGAAAATCCCTGACCCCGCCGGGAATCGAAACCGGGGACCCAGTGCTCGTGAAGCGAGAACGTGACCGCGAGACCACTAGCTGTGGACTCTGGAAAAGAGTGATTTGGAGTGATGACTCACGCTATACCGTGTGGGAAGCCCACGGAAGGGTTCTCGTTTGACGAACGTCTAAAACACGTCACCTGCCACCATGTGTACTGTCAACAGTTAAGTACGGAGGAGGTGATGGGGGTGTTTCTACGTGCTTAGTGTGTGTTCCCGTAACTGCGTTTAAAAAAACACTACGTGCAGAAGGGTATGAACATATCTTACGCCATTGTATACTGCCTACAGTAGAGGTACAGTTCGGAGCTAATGATTGTATCAGCACGACGTTACTCTTTGCCATAAAGCAGCATCCATGAGAGTGCCCCAGGGAAGTGTGGTAGGTCCGCTGTTGTTTTCTGTCTACATAAATTATCTTTTGGAAAGGGTGGATAGTAATGTGCGGCTGTTTGCTGATGATGCTGTGGTGTACGGGAAGGTGTCGTCGTTGAGTGACTGTAGGAGGATACAAGATGACTTGGACAGGATTTGTGATTGGTGTAAAGAATGGCAGCTAACTCTAAATATAGATAAATGTAAATTAATGCAGATGAATATGAAAAAGAATCCTGTAATGTTTGAATACTCCATTAGTAGTGAAGCGCTTGACACAGTCACGTCGATTAAATATTTGGGCGTAACATTGCAGAGCGATATGAAGTGGGACAAGCATGTAATGGCAGTTGTGGGGAAGGCGGATAGTCGTCTTCGGTTCATTGGTAGAATTTTTGGAAGATGTGGTTCATCTGTAAAGGAGACCGCTTATAAAACACTAATACGACCTGTTCTTGAGTACTGCTCGAGTGTTTGGGATCCCTATCAGGTCGGATTGAGGGAGGACATAGAAGCAATTCAGAGGCGGGCTGCTAGATTTGTTACTGGCAGGTTTTATCATCACGCGAGAGTTACGGAAATGCTTCAGGAACTCGGATGGTAGTCTCTGGAGGAAAGGAGGCGTTCTTTTCGTGAGTCGCTACTGAGGAAATTTAGAGAACCAGCATTTGAGGCTGACTGCAGTACAGTTTTACTGCCGCTAACTTATATTTCGCGGAAAGACCACAAAAATAAGATAAGAGAGATTAGGGCTCGTACAGAGGCATATAGGCAGTCATTTTTTCCTCGTTCTGTTTGGGAGTGGAACAGGGAGAGAAGATGCTAGTGTGGTACAAGGTACCCGCTGCCACGCACTGTATGGTGGATTGCGGAGTATGTACGTAGATGTAGATGTAGATGTGGACAATAACGTATTTCAATAGACTGACCTGCACAAGAATCCCGACCAGAACCTAATGGAACACCTTTGGTGTAAACTGGAACGTCGGCTGCGTTCCACACGCCAGCATCCAAAATTACTATCTTCTCTGGTTTCAGCTCTTGTGGAAGAATGCGCTCCTCCACAGACATTCAGACACCGCGCTGAAGGAGTCCCCAGCAGAGTTCGAGCCGTCATAATGGTGGACGCATCCGATGTTAGTGTCCAGTAATATGTGTCTCCGGATACTTTTGATCGGATAGTGTTACGTGCTAATACACAGTTACCATGATATCATTAACACTGCCGGCCGAGGTGGCCGAGCGGTTCGGGGCGCTTCAGTCCGGAACCGCGCGACTGCTACGGTCGCAGGTTCGAATCCTGCCTCGGGCATGGATGTGTGTGATGTCCCTAGGTTAGTTAGGTTTAAGTAGTTCTAAGTTCTAGGGGACTGATGACCTCAGATGTTAAGTCCCATAGTGCTCAGCGCCATTTGAGCCATTTTTGTGAATCCTCAAGTGAACTGTGGTATAAGTGTGTTTTTTGTGGTGTAAAGTGGTCTCTCTGAGCAGTGTTGTGCTTCGTGGCTGTTGCAGGCGTGATCTTCTGCACGGACACGATGGCGTGCATGAACCTGCCCGGCTACACGTGCAAGGGCGGCCGCTGCGTGTGCGAGCCGCAGCGAGACACGGGCCTCTTCTCCTGCTTCGGCGGTAAGCTGCCTCTCCTGCCCTGCTCTAGCCTGTCACCTAACGACGCCATTACCGGCCTCTTCGTTAACACGCCAGCTCAGTCCGCCCGCTGCTCCTCATTACTCGAAGCTTGCCTGCCGCAGCACTCTGCACGTAGTCACCTGTCGTGTGTGCCTTAGAACTGTGCGGCTCACAACGTTGCTTTCCTACTGGCCACAACTGATATGAAGACTGTTCCAAATGTGTCGGTACGTCGCAGCGCTGTAGCTGGATGTAGCTATTTGTACGTGACACAGACATTCGTCTCATCCCAAAAGCACATTAAGGGATCAACACCGTGCATCAGGTCGAAAAAAATCGATTTTCGGTTTTCATCATATTTCGATAGATTAAGGTTTTATTTAAGTTCTTTGAGAAGAATTTTGCTGAAAAAAATTTTTTTTCGAGCATTTAAAGAACATTTTTCTACCACGTGTGTTTATGTGCCACACCCACATTTCTGTCACCCACTTTTCTGCATATATTTGAGATCTTTATATCCCCTACATTGCACGTTAGGGATTTTTTTTTACTCCCGAGTGTGTTGGCTATCCTTGGAATGCAAAGGTCGGTATTCTTTTGTTTCTGCTGTTTGTAAACAACACACTTTCAAACGCGCGGTTAGTTTTGTTCAAGCGTGATTGCGAGTAGTTGTTATACTTAACGCTTGCAGTGCTTGTTTACGTGTATTTTGTTGTGTTTATTGAAGGCATTTTCAAGAAACGACAATTTAGAGAAAACAAGTTTAGAAAGCTTTCTGTACAAGAGGTTATGTCGCCTGGCAACAATGTTTCTAATTGTAATTCTTTAACAAGTGCATCATCAAAGAAGTTCCCACAATTTCAAGAGAGTTACAACGAATTTACTGTAAGTAACAAGAGGTGCAGTAACATTATTACAAATTTGAGAATATTATCAGATGTAATTTCTAAATTTGTACAACGTAGACAGTGTGGTGAGTCACAGAGTGTGAAAATTTGTGAGAGTGCCAGTGGGAGAAAAGGTCTAGCAATTGCTTAGGATTTCATTTGCACTAAATGCTAAGCTGTGATTTCATTTATGAGTACTTCAAAACCAGATAGATGCAAGTGGTCCTTATGAAATCAATACTAGATTAGTTTATGCCTTACGGTCCATTGGCAACAGCATGGCTGCAGGGAGAATAAATTTGAAAAACTGACTGCAATATTAGAGAAAGCTGTATGTGAGGTCAGTGAGGAAAGCATGAAACTGTCTGCTAGGGAAGCAGTGGAAGAAAATGATTGATGTTCGGAGATTGCAGTTGCACTTGACAGAAGTTGGCAGAAAAGGAGACATACTTCTCTGAATGTGGTAGTAACTGCTATGAGTGTACACATCGGTAAAGTTTTAGATGTGGAGATAATGTCTAAATACTGTAAACTCAATGAACATAAAGAACACAAATGTGTGGCTAATTTTAGAGGAACAAGCGGTGGTATGGAAGTTCATGGAATACAACAATTATTTCATCGCTCCGTAGACACAAGAGGCGTACGGTACACCAAATATTTGGGCGATGGTGACATTAAGGCATACAACAATGTGGTGAACTCTACGCCATATGGAGATGTCATTATTAGCAAAATAGAATGTGTATGTCATGTTCAGAAACGTTTGGGAAGAAGGCTGAGAAAACTAACTGTTGATATGAGAGGAAAAAAAAATTACAAGATGGAAAATTGTTGACCGGACAGGGTCTAAAACTCAAACAGAAAACATGCAGGTATACTATGGACAGGCAATTAGGAGAAATAAAGAAAATCTGGAGGCAAGGAAGAGAGATGTTTGGGCCATATTCTTCCATTAGTCCTCTACTGATGATAAGCCATGTCATGGATTGTGTCCTTCAGGAGAAAATTCGTGGTGCAAATACAATAGAGCTCAAGCAACTGGAGAATCTTATTCTCAACAGCATTCTCTTCCTGCTGCTGTTATTACAGCAATTGAACCTATTTGCTGAGACTTGGCTCATCTTGACCTTCTAAGGAAACGTCTGCGTGAGCAGACACAGAACCCAAATGAATGTTTCGACAGCATAATTCGGAACAGCCTTCCTAAAACTGTTATTGTAGGTATGCATACAATGAAACTAGGAGTTCACGATGCTGTTATTACATTCAATTGTGGTAATATTGGAAAGTGCTGGGTACTGAAAAAGCTGGGAATTAATCCTGGTGAAAATACGATCACTGGGCTGCAACATTGCGATATAATGAGGATAGCAGGTGCTGACAGGTCTACATCTAATGTGGCCAAGAAAGCAAGACAAACATCCAGGAAGGTAAAAAAGAAGCTAGACGACCTCCTAGAGGCCAAAGAAGGGCCATCATATGCAGCAGGACAGTTTTAATCAACTGTAAATAACAAATTTCAAAATTTTTACTTTAAAGTCAATTTCCCGCAAACTAAAATTTTCACTACATTTGCCCCATTATATCAGAAACTATCATAGATAAATGAATGAAATTTTCAGAGATTCTGAATAACATAAAAAGCCACCTCTGGTACTACATTCATTAATATTCCCCCATTAGGAAGTTCACAAAAAATATTTTCTGCAAGAAAAAACTTAATATTTTTTGTTAATAAATTTAAAAAGTATTCCTTAAAAACTATAAAATGGATAAAGTAGATTTTAATACAGTTGACTCTATTAGAAACATGTAACATACAGTAAAAATATTAAGGCCCTGCATCAAATAGTTTTTTTCAGAAGTGGGACAAATACTTGCCCAAATTAACATGGGTTAGATAGGCAGGGTGTGGTCTCCTTAATACCAATTTTTTCTGTTCGGCACAAACGTATATTTATTTAATATTTTCTACAAGGTAGTCGTTGTCAGCTGCAGGACATTTTAGGAATTAGATTGTATGTTCAACAGCTGCACTTTTTTTATTTATTATCAGCACCCTGTTTCGGCTGCATTCGATCGTCTTCTATCTGCATTACAAGCGAACTAACATTACGGAAAGTGGATACGCGTATACTAATATAAAAGCGCAAGAATACAAAGCTGTAGTAACACTTACATAAAACATGATCAGGTGAGCTTGATACAAAACTCAGCCTTACAATAAGACCACTATGTCGTACACAAAAGATGCCGAAAGTCAAGTAGAGTGGAAAGTTTTGTATACCATCTTATCGTACGAATAGTTTCAGATTTATATCTGTATTTCAGCACTGTACTGTTTAGCAAAAGAAATTAATATAAGAGAGGCAGAAGCCCCCCCCCCCCCCCCCCATGAACCATGGACCTTGCCGTTGGTGGGGAGGCTTGCGTGCCTCAACGATACAGATAGCCGTAGCGTAGGTGCAACCACAACGGAGGGGTATCTGTTGAGAGGCCAGACAAACGTGTGGTCCCTGAAGAGGGACAGCAGCCTTTTCAGTAGTTGCAGGGGCAACAGTCTGAGTGATTGACTGATCTAGCCTTGTAACACTAACAAAAATGCCATTGCTGTTCTGGTACTGCGAGTGGCTGAAAGCAAGGGGAAACTACAGCCGTAACTTTTCCCGAGGGCATGCAGCTTTACTGTATGATTAAACGATGATGGCGTCCTCTTGGGTAAAATATTCTGGAGGTAAAATAGTCCCCCATTCGGATATCCGGGCGGGGACTACTCAAGAGGACGTCGTTATCAGGAGAAAGAATACTGGCGTTCTACTGATCGGAGCGTGGAATGTCAGATCCCTTAATCGAGCAGGTAGGTTAGCAAATTTAAAAATGGAAATGGATAGGTTAAAGTTAGATATAGTGGGAATTAGTGAAGTTCGGTGGCAGGAGGAACAAGACTTTTGGTCAGGTGAATACAGGGTTATAAATACAAAATGAAATAGGGGTAATGCAGGAGTAGGTTTAATAATGAATAAAAAAATAGGAGTGCGGGTAAGCTACTACAAACAGCATAATGAACGCATTATTGTGGCCAAGATAGACACGAAGCCCATGTGTACTACAGTAGTACAAGTTTATATGTCAACTAGCTCTGCAGATGACGAAGAAATTGATGAAATGTATGAGGAAATAAAAGAAATTATTCAGGATGTGAAGGGAGACGAAAATTTAATAATCATGGGTGACTGGAATTCGAGAGTAGGAAAAGGGATAGAAGGAAACATAGTATGTGAATATGGATTGGGGCTAACAAATTCAAGAGGAAGCCGCCTGGTAGAATTTTGCGCAGAGCATAACTTAATCATAGCTAACACTTGGTTTAAGAATCATGAAAGAAGGTTGTATACGTGGAAGAACCCTGGAGGTACTAAAAGGTATCAGATAGTTTATATAATGGTAGGACACAGATTTAGGAATCAGGTTTTAAATTGTAAGACATTTCCAGGGGCAGATGTGGACTCTGACCACAATCTATTGGCTATGAACTGTAGATTAAAACTGAAGAAACTGCAAAAAGGTGGGAATTTAAGGAGATGAGACCTGGATAAACTGAAAGAACCAGCGGTTGTAGAGAGTTTCAGGGAGAGCATAAGGGAACACTTGACGGGAATGGGGGAAAGAAATACAGTAGAAGAAGAATGGGAAGCTTCGAGGGATGAAATAGTGAAGGCAGCAGAGGATCAAATAGGTACAAAGACGAGGGTTAGTAGAAACCCTTGGGTAACAGAAGACATATTGAATATAACTGATGAAAGGAGAAAATATAAAAACGCAGTAAATGAAGCAGGCAAAAAGCAATATAAACGCCTCAAAAATGAAAGCGACAGGAAATGCAATATGGCTAAGCAGGGATGCCTAGAGGACAAATATAAGGATGTAGAGGCTTATCTCACTAGGGGTAAGATAGATACTGCCTACAGGAAAATTAAAGAGACCTTTGGAGAAAGGAGAACCACTTGCATGAATATCAAGTTCTTTGATGGAAACCCAGTTCTAAGCAAAGAAGGGAAAGCATAAAGGTGGAAGGAGTATATAGAGGGTCTATACAATGGCAATGTTCTTGAGGACAATATTATGGAAATGGAAGAGGATGTAGATGAAGATGAAATGGCAGATATGATACTGCGTGAAGAGTTTGACAGAGCACTGAAAGACCTGAGTCGAAACAAGGCCCCCGGAGTAGACAACATTCCATTAGAACTACTGACAGCCTTGGGAGAGCCAGTCCTGACAAAACTCTACCATCTGGTGAGCAAGATGTATGAGACAGGTGAAATACCCTCAGACTTCAACAAGAATATTATAATTCCAATCCCAAAGAAAGCAGGTGTTGACAGATGTGAAAATTACCGAACTATCAGTTTAAGGAAAATTATCGAACTATCAGTTTAATAAGTCACAGCTGCAAATTACTAACGCGAATTCTTTACAAACGAATGGAAAAACTGATAGAAGAAAAGTTTGGATTCCATAGATATGTTGGAATACGCGAGGCAATACTGACCCTACGACTTATCTTAGAAGAAAGATTAAGGAAAGACAAACCTACGTTTCTAGCATTTGTAGACTTAGAGAAAGCTTTTGACAATCTTTCAAATTCTGAAGGTGGCAGGGATAAACAACAGGGAGCGAAAGGCTATTTACAATTTGTACAGAAAGCAGATGGCAGTTATAAGAGTTTAGGGACATGAAAGGGAAGCAGTGGTTGGGAAGGGAGTGAGACAGGGTTGTAGTCTATCCCCGATGTTATTCAATCTGTATCTTGAGCAAGCAATAAAGGAAACAAAAGAAGAGTTCGGAGTGGGTATTAATATCCATGGGGAAGAAATAAAAACTTTGAGGTTCACCGATGACATTGTAACTCTGTCAGAGACACCAAAGGTCTTGGAAGAGCAGCTGAACGGAATGGACAGTGTCTTGAAAGGAGGATATAAGATGAACATCAACAAAAGCAAAACGAGGATAATGGAATGTAGTCAAATTAAGTCGGGTGATGCTGAGGGAATTAGATTAGGAAATGAGACACTTAAAGTAGTAAAGGAGTTTTGCTATTTGGGGAGCAAAATAACTAATGATGGTCGAAGTAGAGTGGATATAAAATATAGACTGGCAATGGGAAGGAAAGCGTTTCTGAAGAAGAAAAATTTGTTAACATCGAGTATAGATTTAAGTCACAGGAAGTCGTTTCTGAAAGTATTTGTATGGTGTGTAGCCATGTGTTGAAGTGAAACATGGACGATAAATAGTTTGGACAAGAAGAGAATAGAAGCTTTCGAAATGTGGTGCTACAGGAGAATGCTGAAGATTAGATGGGTAGATCACATAACTAATGAGGAGGTATTGAATAGAATTGGAGAGAAGAGAAATTTGTGGCACAACTTGGTTAGAAGAAGGGATCGGTTGGTAGGGCATATTCTGAGGCATCAAGGGATCACCAATTTAGTACTGGAGGGCAGCGTGGAAGGTAAAAATCTTAGAGGGAGAGCAAGAGATGAGTACACTAAGCAGATTCAGAAGGATGTAGGCTGCAGTAGGTACTGGGAGATGAATAAGCTTGCACAGGAAAGAGTAGCATGGAGAGCTGCATCAAACCAGTCTCAGGACTGAAGACCACAACAACAACAACAAGGCAGAAGAGAAATTGAAACAAACAGAGAAAGATAGAAGAAGAGTAAGTACTTGTTAAGAGAGAAAGGACGAGTAAAAAAGGCTCTGTAGTAATAACCTTTGATCTTCCAGATGTATGCTCAACCGTAATCCAGAAGTCACATACTACTACAGAAGTGTAGTGTACCTCATTGCTACACAACACTATTTATTCTTCGTAGTTTTTTAATACACTGCATAACATTACGCTACACCACACTACACTTGTTGTCAGAAATAAAACTTGTGTTTGTCTTCTTTTCTTGAATGATAGCTTCTGGCGCGAAAAGTCATGATTAAAGATTCACAGGGGGTATGCCGTCAATCCACCCTAGGCGTAGAGATTGGAAGACGGCTGTGAGGATATCAGGGACTGCTCTCTGGCCCCCGCTGAGGTTCACCTCTTCACGTCTTCCGGAGATGTATGGCTTCTTCTAGTCTGTCTTTTGCTCAGATAGACCTGCAATCCATACGCTGATATTTTGGCCTGCAGGAAGTTCAGCTTATGCCGCAGTTCATTCCTTGTTATCGGTGTATTACTGAAGATACTTCTGTCCTAATCTGCGACATCTTGTCTAATAGCACAGTATCTCAGACGATGTGGTCCGGAGTGCCGATTTCTCCACATTCACGGGTGTCTCTGGTTCATTTGTCCATATACAACCTGTTTACTAAAAATTTGCCACGTCCCAACGGTTACTATTGCTACCATGGTCGGCGAGAAGTGCGACGTTCTAGGTAGCCCTTTTACTTTAGGAAGGAACGAGTGGGTTCTCCTCCCTTTTTCTGCACTGTCCCAAATTTCGTCTCCATCAATGCATGTCTTTATTTCCTCCTTCGATGTAGCTCTTATGCCCAATATTCCCATCCATATTAACATGTTGGTCCTTTTCTTTTTGAGCCAGTACGTTGCACCTCTCTGTTCCTTACGGCTATGTCCAGCGGGAGGAGGCCCTAAGTATCACCATTAGAGCCCCAGTTGGTGTTAGTCTTCAATGTACTCGCCGAATAGCCTGTGCTTTCTTTACCTTTCTAGCTCCAATATCCCATACACACAAAAGCGATTAAGATAGTGTTGTGGCACGTTCTTATTGCAACTGAAATCTTCTTTGATCATTTGATGTTGCTTAGTGAATTATTTTAGTGCCTATCTGGCAAACGATTTCCGCATATGCATGAAAGTTCTGATTTTTGTTGATGCTTATACCAACTTATCAATATACTTCTTTTCTCCTCATTAGGCCGTTTATTATGACAGAGGGGTTTTCTGCTCTTAATAATGTTCCTTCGAATAACATATAAATGCCAGAATGAGATTTTCACTCTGCAGCGGAGTGCGCGCTGATATGAAACTTCCTGGCAGATTAAAACTGTGTGCCCGACCGAGACTTGGTCGGGCACACAGTTTTAATCTGCCAGAAAATTTCAGCATATAAATGGTTTTGTGAGCTGTTGTCGTTAATTTTGTTCATGCATACTAGTCCCTTAGTTATCTGAGAACTTGTCTACAGTTTTCTTCTGATTTTGCCTTGGTGTTGAGATATACTATAACTATTAGCAGGTCATCTGCTTAGGGGATACAGTCTCCAGTTCTTGTCATATCGTGAAGCGTATTCAGTAGTCGTTCTCTCCTTGCCTGTTGCCAATTGGTACGTTCCAGTGTTCTTCCGACTGATAACAGTTGTTTGCACATTTGCTGAATCGTCCTTGTTGCTGGACACCGCCTGTCAGCATGCCTTTACACGGACGTTTCAACTATTCTCTTCACATTTCTTCTGCATCCTTCGTTGATAAGTAGAATAAATAATTCCCTTGTATTGAGAGGGACAGTTTCTGCTCAGTTTGTCTTGGTAACATAGATATTTAAAGTGAAAGCTTGATCTCTCTTGTTCAGAAATAAAGTTTTGCAAAGTTTGATCAGGATAGATCTTTAGTCTCGATACGACAATTATGTTTGTAAACGCAGTAGAGGAGCTGCGACTTCGCTTTGATCTTGCACAGAACTTTTAGCAGATACGAATCAATATTAGCAGTGAACGGTGAGTCACACCCACACAGTGTCGCTTAGTTATCAGGCAACATTAGCTGCATTTCTACTGTCAAATACTGTAGATTGAAGACATGCGTGGAAAAACGGGCTAACCCTCAAATGCGAAAACTTTAAAATAAGTGTTGCCATCTGTTCCTGGGTAGGGGAACTATCAAATTTGACATTGGTCTCACCCATAAATATCGCTAATGGGTGAGACCACTGTCGATTTTGATAGTTCCCGTACCCAGTAACAGATAGCAACACTTATTTCTAAGCTTTTGCATTTGAAGGTTAGCCCGTTTTTCGGCGCATGTCTTCGTTACACAGTTTAGCCGGACATATCATGATAGTTGTGACGTCATGCGTCACGGTTTGGCTACACGATGTTGTTATTGTTGTTGTGGTCTTCAGTCCTGAGACTGGTTTGATGCAGCTCTCCATGCTACTCCATCCTGTGCAAGCTTCTTCATCTCCCAGTACCTACTGCAGCCTACATCCTTCTGAATCTGGTTAGCGTGTTCATCTCTTGGTCTCCCTCTAAGATTTTTACCCTCCACGCTGGCCCCCAATACTAAATTGATGATCCCTCGATGCCTCAGAAAATGTCCTACGAACCGATCCCTTCTTCTAGTCAAGTTGTGCCACAAACTCCTCTTTTCCCCAATTCTATTCAATACCTCCTCATTAGTTATGTGATCTACCCATCTAATCTTCAGCATTTTTCTGTAGCACCACATTTCGAAAGCTTCTATTCTCTTCTTGTCTAAACTACTTATCGTCCACGTTTCACTTCCATACATGGCTACACTCCATACAAATACTTTCAGAAACGACTTCCTGACATTTAAATCTATACTCGATGTTAACAAATTTTTCTTCTTCAGATACGCTTTCCTTGCCATTTCCATTCTGCATTTTATATTCTCTCTACTTCGACCATCATTAGTTATTTTGCTACCCAAATAGCAAAACTCCTTTACTACTTAAAGTGTCTCATTTCCTAATCTAATTCCCTCAGCATCACGCGAATTAATTTGACTACATTCCATTATCCTCGTTTTGCTTTTGTTGATGTTCATCTTATATCCTCCTTTCAAGACACTGTCCATTCCGTTCAGCTGCTCTTCCAAGACCTTTGCTGTCTCTGACAGAGTTACAGTGTCATCGGTGAACCACAAAGTTTTTATTTCTTCCCCATGGATTTTAATACCTACTCCGAACTTTTCTTTTGTTTCCTTTATTGCTTGCTCAAGATACGGATTGAATAACATCAGGGATAGACTACAACCCTGTCTCACTCCCTTCCCAACTGCTGCTTCCCTTTCATACCCCTCGACTCTTACAACTGCCATCTGGTTTCTGTACAATATTTTAGTTTCTAGCTCTCTGGCTGCCAAAAGCAGAATACTAAGAACTAATCAAAGGCGTAATTCCGCCAATATACAATAGGGTAATTACGTCTTTCTATAAAGGTAATCATTAATCGTAAGAAAAGGAATCAAGACCTGTGGATTTTCTGCTGTGAAATGAAACAGGTGTTATTTAAAAGCAATGAAACATCCAAGCGCGGCAGTTGTCTTTGTTCCAGAGAGACAGCCTGCGGTATTATTTTGTGTCCTGGGAGTCAGCCTGCCCTTTAACGCTGTGGTATCAAGGCAAGCGAGAAAGGCAGGGAATGTAATATAACGCTTGTCGACAGCTCATTTCTTCGTAATGAAATTTTCACTCCACTGAAGCAAGTTTATCCTTATTTGCAATCTGCATTTCTTTCAATTCGTCTGCATTATAAAACTATAGTAACAAAGTCAAGTTCGACGCAAATAATAAAGCAAATCGCAAGCACCACTCCGTGGCGCGTGTTTCTTCGGCAAATACGATATAACTGTGGTGTGCGTACGGTAAGACCTTCAGTACACACACCATCAGATTATTTGACTTGTCGCTCTAACGAAGTAGGCGAGTGTCAGCAATATGTCTCGTGGTCTTATCGTGGCGTGTTTATCTTCTGCCGTTAGGTCAGACGATAGAAATGCCACTTGCACGCTTAGAGTAGCAGATTGATGGTACCCTACTTTAAACAGAACTTGATTAATTTTCACACACATTTATTAAAATAATAACTAGCATAAAAATTACTTAACTTTGAAACTTCCCCTTAGAAAAATTAATGAATTACTGTGCTGGTAAATCCCTTACGTTATTTGATTTTCAAACAGGTGAGCAGAACTGAACGTACTCAGACATTTCGCTCTTTTCTTCTTCTGATCAACACTAAACTGACACACAATATTTTTAGCGCAACGCAATCTGACTTTCAAAAATCCCTACAAAAGAATGGCCCTGACTAACAATTATCTATACCTTTCATCAATCACTTACCTCACAAAAATCTGCCAGCTAAATAAAAGGTTCTAACTACTGAAGTCACCAACTACTGATAAGCATAGTTAGCAAATGAAAGATTTTGATAAAGAACAAACAATGTATTTACCTTAATAGTGTTCAAAAGTCATAATATATATAGCAGTTCATGGCATCCAGTCTTACAAATTTACTGTCTCTGATGGACACACATCCAGATCATCCGCTCTCAAAACTCCGCCATCTCTCTCCCCACATCCACCACTGCTGGCGGCTCACCTCCAACTGCGCAACGCTAAGCGCTGTTAACAGCCAACTGCCCACTACAATAGAGAATATTTCAACGATGCCGACCAGCCACAGACTGTACACAGCACATCCAGTGATTTTCATACAGAGCGCTACGTGGCGTTACCAATATAAAAACCTAAACAGCCTACTTACAACTTGGTTCTGGATGTTATTTACAATTGACAATCTGAAGTTCCTTTGGTATTGGTACATTAACCTTATTCTCACATATATCTCTGATACTTGACACAAGTCTATACATTTATCTTCATGGCTATGTACAGGAATATGGTAATCTTATTAGGCGCAGACTGAAACTTGAATATAGACTGGTACAGACAAATGTACGAGTAGAACTCGTACAGACTGTTGCATACAAGTGCAGACTCACTAATCGGAGGTCTGTACACTCGTTATAGTACCTCGCGCGTTCATGTATCACTGCGCGAGTGTGATCAGTGAGGAGAAAAGGTTCTACGTTAGCAGCAGTCTCATTGGCTGCATTACATATTAATACGCGGATCGGCGGAAGCAGAATTTGGTCCGTCTCTATGGCATCGCCATCTCGTAGTGCGGAGACGGACGAGCGCTGCTCCTGCGCTGTTGTGTTTAGCGGGGCGCGCTCTAGTGGGAAAATTGTGTACGCGTTGACTACGCGGAACTACGTACACAACAATAACTTTGACGTTACCTAGCACTAAAATGATACGAAGGTGTAGACAGGGCTAAGGGTCAACAGTCTCTTCAGCAACCGATGAAGAAGTTCGTCATGGGTTTCGTTTTGGTAGAAAGGAAGATAGAAATAACGCCCCGTCGGCGAGGAGGTCATTAGAGACAAACCACAATTTCGGGTTGTCCAGAGACGGAGCAGAAGACCAGATGTGGCCTTGATTCGTGTTAAGTGATTTAGGAAAATCATTGCATTCGTGTCAAGTGATTTAGGAGAATCATGGAAGACGTCAATATAAATACGTTCTGGTGCACTGCAAGCCTTGAGGTTAGATGTACCAGGAAAAGAAATCATCTGATGACAACAGTTGAGAGCTTGGGCCATTCACAGTGCTGGCCATTAAAAATGCTGCAGTATGAATGCGGCAAGCTACAAACATACAACTGACGCTAAGTGTAATACGCGGTTCGATGTACAAATGATTAGTATTTCAGTGCAACGACATGAAACGGATAGGAAAGACGTCATACACGTTCTGTGTGTAACGAAAGATCACGAAACTGATTTCTCATTCACATATCCGCATTTGAATTTTTTTGTTTGTGAGAAGATCGTGTTATGCTCATGTAAGAGGAGCAAGCAGGTGTGTCGGATTACATCTATAAAATGTGATTCTAAATCATTGTTAACTAATTTCCGGAGACATAAAGATTTTCGCGGATTTTGCGACTGCAGTGCGAAATGGAAAGATAAGTACGATACAAGAATCGAGAAAAATACACTCGTAGGTATCATATTCAGGGTGATTAGCACCCATAATATTTGAAAATAGCAGTGCATTCCTGGAACGCGTTGTTATGCGCGAAAAGACGTAACTGATGCAGTATTTTTTGTTGTTTGAATCAGTATTAACGCAGTTGCAGAATTTCAATAGCGTGCCTAACTTACATTAATAAAATCAAACTATCACCAAGTCTTGTTCTTTATGCGCTGCACCAAGTTTGGCACAGGAAGAAAGCGGCTCGTTTGGTTGCCCAAGATTCTCCGTCATGGAATGCCTCTTTATGTCTCCGGGTTGGTGGGTATGTCGGTGGGTGGATGTAGAGCCACAAATTTTAACTACTTCACGAGGATCAAATCATGAAATTTGAACAGGAACACAATCCGAAAGATCTGTACGTTCACCTATAAATATCATGCACTAGGTAGGGGGAAAAAAACCATTTTTTGGTTAAGTAGTGGAAGATAGTGATACAAGAACATGCCAGATTCTCAGTAAGATTCTGTAATCTAGAAAAAGGGTGCTTCCGCCTTATCGAAGAGGTTCACAGCTCGTTAATGTCTGACAGAAATGATGGTGATATAGCCTGCGTTTTTCAGATCGTTTTGTTGCTGGAAGTACAGGGGTGAGTCAAATGAAAACCTTAAATATTTTTTTAAATATTATTTATTGTGCAGAAGTGGTACAAAGCTGTATCACTCTTCAACATAATCAGTAGCTCAAAATACAGGCCTGTGATTCTTGCAACTGCTGTACGGGCAGTGTGGGGCCTTGCATTGTCATGTTGCAAAAGGACACCTGCTGACAGCATTCCACGTGGCTTTGATTTGATTGCAGGTCGCAGATGATTTTTTAGATCAGTGTATGATGCACTGGTGACAGTGGTCCTGTAGGCACGTAATGCTCCAAAATGACGCCTTTTTGTCCCAAAAGAGAGTCAGCATAACCTTCCCTGCTGATGGTTCTGCTCGAAACTTCTTTGGTTTTGGTGAAGAGGAATGGCGCCATTCCTTGCTCGCTCTCTTCGTTTCCTGTTAGCGGAAGTGAACCCAGGTTTCGTCCCCAGTGACGATTCTTGCAAGGAAGTCATCACCTTCTCGTTCAAAGCGCCGAAGAAGTTGTTCACAAGCATCAACAAGTCGATCCCTCATTTCAGGAGTCAGCTGCCGTGGCACCCATCTTGCAGACACTTTGTGAAGCTGGAGCACATCATGCACAATGTGGTGCTCTGACCCATGATTAATCTGTAAACATGCTGCAATGTCATTCAGTGTTACTCGGTGGTCTTCCTTCACTGTGGCTTCAACTGCTGCAATGTTCTGTGGAGTCACAACTCGTTGTGCCTGACCTGGACGAGGAGCATCTTCCACTGAAGTCACACCATTTGCGAACTTCCTACTCCATTCGTAGACTTCCTGCTTTGATAGACATGCATCACCGTACTGAACCTTCATTTGTCGATGAATTTCAATAAGTTTCACACCTTCACTACGCAAAAAATCGAAGAACAGAACGCTGTTCTTCCCTGGTGCAAGTCGCAAGTGGGGCGGCCATCTTTATACTGCGACGGTATGTGTGCATCTGCACTATGCTGCCACCTACAGGTCATTCTGCAAGCTGTTTGTAGCACGCTTACCAACTTACAGGATAACGGCGCGAAATTTCGATTTGTTACTACAAATTTAAGGTTTTCATGTGACTCACCCTCGTAGTAACAAAATGCGCTATGTAACGCGTTACTTTCGCCGAATGGCGTACATCTATTGAACAGATGGGGTAAGCGCGATAGACCGCTGTCGCAGGCACGAAGCACGAGGGTACCTAACTTACCGTACAACGTGTACAAAAGCTTGTCCAGGAGAAGACACCATGACAGCCCCTTCGGTAATCGCAGAAAAGTGCAGATGTGACTGCAGCACATTTTCACCTTTCGCTGCTGTCGAATAGCTTTGCCCGAAGAACCCCGTTGTCGATTTATATGGGCAGTCCATGTCTACGTTGGGAGCAAATACTGAATTAATACATGAATAAGTAATGCATATAGTGTACCAGAAGCAATTCAGTGTATGAAAAGGAGGAGATGCGACAGTTGCAGGAATGGAAGGAAGATACAGAGGCTGGACAAATATACTGAACACCGCAAGAAACACATGCTTGAACATGAAATATTAATGCAGGTGCTAGCTAAGCCTGCAGGTGGCACTGTTGTACCTGATCACGAACGGTGCCTGTTCAGTAGCAAGGGTCACTTGTGGTCAGAGAAGTGTTCTGTGTAGCTGTGAGTGCTTTACGTCCGAGCTGGGTGAATTTTGACGTAGGCAAATTGTGGGTGCTTGTTAGGCGGGTATTTCCGTAACCAAGGTTGCCGAAGTGTTTGTTATTTCTGCATCTACATACACTACTGGCCATTAAAATTGCTACACCAAGAAGAAATGCAGATGACAAACGGGTAATCATTGGGCAAGTATATGATACTAGAACTGACATGTGATTACATTTTCACGCAATTTGGGTGCATAGATCCTGAGAAATCAGTACCCAGAACAACCACCTCTGGCCGTAATAACGGCCTTGATACGCTAGGGCATTGAGTCAAACAGAGCTTGGATGGCGTGTACAGGTACAGCTGCCAATGCAGCTTCAACACGATACCACAGTTCATCAAGAGTAGTGACCGATGTATTGTGACGAGCCAGTTGCTCGGCCACCATTTACCAGACGTTTTCAGTTGGTGAGAGATCTGGAGAATATGGTGGCCAGAGCAGCAGTCGAACATTTCCTCTATTCAGAAAGGCCCGTACAGGACCTTCAACATGAGGTCGTGCATTATCCTGCTGAAATGTAGGGTTTCGCAGGGATCGAATGAAGGGTAGAGCCACGGTCCGTAACACATCTGAAACGTATCGTCCACTGTTCAAAGTGCCGTCAATGCGAACAAGAGGTGACCCAGACGAGTAACCAATGGCACGCCATACCATCACGCCGGGTGATACGCCAGTATGGCGATAACGAATACACGCTTCCAGTGTGCGTTTCTGAAGAAGAGAAATTTGTTAACATCGAGTATTGATTTAAGTGTCAGGAAGTCGTTTCTGAAAGTATTTGTATGGAGTGTAGCCACGTATGGAAGTGAAACGTGGACGATAAATAGTTTGGACAAGGAGAGAATAGAAGCTTTCGAAATGTGGTGCTACAGAAGAATGCTGAAGATTAGATGGGTAGATCACATAACTAATGAGGAAGTATTGAATAGGATTGGGGAGAAGAAAAGTTTGTGGCACAACTTGACCAGAAGAAGGGATCGGTTGGTAGGACATGTTCTGAGGCATCAAGTGATCACCAATTTAGTATTGGAGGGCAGCGTGGAGGGTAAAAATCGTAGAGGGAGACCAAGAGATGAATACACTAAGCAGAGTCAGAAGGATGTAAGTTTTAGTAAGTACTGGGAGGTGATGAAGCTCGCACAGGATAGAGTAGCATGGAGAGCTGCATCAAACCAGTCTCAGGACTGAAGACCACAACAACAACAACATCTCGATTTACAAAACTTCCTTCATCTCTACCTCCCTCAAATGGGGAAGTTTTACTTCACTGTGTGTAAAGTACGGCACGGCACCGCCATCAACGCTAACCCAGTCGACATGAAATTAGTCACATGAATCAAAAAATACGCAACCTGCAGCTGTTCATCTGCACATTAGCGTGAACCGTGATCAGTAATCTAGTAACAGTGGAGGTTAGGAGTAGAGTTGTGATGACCAACGGAGAGCTGAGGCTAGCGTTACAACCTGACAGTCCTTCCCAGCATTTCTAGCTCAGTTGTGTGCTGTGTGCTGCAAACGCCGTTATAAAAATGTAACTTGGCAGTATGTGTGTGTGTTCAGCAAACACATCAGAGAAATTCACCACTTGTTGTGCCCAGTCAGTACTAATTTTTAACACTACTGAAAATCTATGGTGAATTTTATAAATCAGAATCCAGTTTAGTGTTACCTGTTATTGAATTCTTAGAAAAAATTCACGCGTTGTGAGCATTCGTTGCGTCGTGAATCGTTGCTGTTTTACAGGTCAGATAGGAACCACACAGTATAAAAGGGTTATCGTTGAATGTACTGATCATTCTCATAACCATCCAACTTACCCTACACTACATGATAATTTCAAACGGACTTACATGTACTGTGTTTTTGTCTCCATTATATGCTGAATTTGTTGGCGTACCACAACATGAAGTATGCGCAACGGACACAGAGCGATATTAACAGGAGGGTTACACCTAGAGTATTTTCATTCGAAGATAATAAATTCTGCTTCTTTATTCATGCTAACACACTAATAAGGAGGATTTTCTCTTCGATCAGCCGGGTACCATCTGTAGCTGCACCTGGGATGTTTCATGCTGCTCAGACTTCTCCCACTGGGTTCTCAGTCTGATTTGCAGGTACATGATATTGAAACCCTCCGTTGCAGCCTTTTTAATGTTCACTGGACAACAGATTGGTAAAGGTAACGAAAAAACAACCAAAGATACGGGGCTCGAAAGACATTATATAAACAAAGACAGTTAATAGGCAACGACATACGTGAAAACAAACACACATTATTAATTTGTATTTCCAATCAATCCAAGATATAAAAATCTTGAGTTTGTACATCACAGAGTGTTTGGCCTATGTGTAGATTAAATGTACATTAATTATTCCGTTTGGGACACTGATTACATTTGCTTGTGACAATATACACTGAAGCGCTAAAGAAACTGGTATAGGCATGCGTATTCAAATACACAGATTTGTAAACAGACAGAACACGGCGCTGCGCTCGGCAACGCCTATATAAGACAACAAGTGTCTCGCGTAGTTGTTAGATCGGTTACTGCTGCTAAAATCGCGGGTTATCAAGATTTAAGTGAGTTTGCATGTGGTGTTATAGTCGGCGCACGAGCGACGGCACACAGCATCTCCGAGGTAGCGATGAAGTGGGGATTTTCCCGTTGTAATTTCACGAGTGTACCGTGAATATCAGAAACCCGGTAAAAAATCAAATCTCCGACATCACTGCGGCCAGAAAAAGATCCTGCAAGAACGGGACCAACGACGACTGAAGCGAATCGTTCAACGTGACAGAATTGCAACCCTTCCGCAAATTGCTGCAGATTTCAATGCTGGAACGTCAACAAGAGTCAGCGTACGAACCTTTCAACGAAACATCATCGATGTGGACTTTCGGAGCCGAAAGCCCACTCGTTTACCCTTGATGATTGCACGACACAAAGCTTTCCGCCTCGTCTGGGCCCACCAGCACCGAGATTGGACTGTTGACGACTGGAAACATGTTGCCTGGTCGGGCGAGTCTCGTTTGTAATTGTACTGAGCGGATGAACGTGTATGTGTATGGAGACAACCTCCTGAATCCATGGACCCTGCATGTCATCAGGGGACTGTTCAAGCTGGTAGAGGCTCTGTAATGGCATGGGTTTGGTTCAAATGGCTCTGAGCGCTATGGTACTTAACTGCTGAGGTCATCAGTCCCATAGAACTTAGAACTACTTGAACCTAACTAACTTAAGGACATCACACACATCCATGCCCGAGGCAGGATTCGAATCTGCGACCGTAGCGGTCGCGCGGTTCCAGACTGTAGCGTCTAGAACCACTCGGCCTCTCAGACCGGCAATGGCATGTGGCTTGTGCAATTGGAGTGCTATGGGACCCCTGACTACTCTGACAGATGACACGTACGTAAGCATCCCGTCTGATCACCTGCATCCATTCATGTCCATTGTGCACTTACGACGGACATGGGTAATTCCAGTAGGACGATGCGACACCCCTCACGTCGAGAATTGCTACAGAGTGGCTCCAGGAACACTCCTCTGAGTTTAAACACTTCCCCTGGCCACCAAACTCCCCAGACACAAACATTATTGAGCATATCTGGATGCCTTGCAACGTGCTGTTCAGAAGAGCTCTCCACCCACTCTTACTCTTACGGATTTATGGACAGCGCTGTGGGATTCATGGTGTCAGTTCCCTCCAGCACTGCTTCAGACGTTAGTCGAGTCCATGTCACGTCGTGTTGCGGCACGTCTGCGTGCTCGCGGGGGCCCTACACGATATTAGGCAGGTGTACCAGTTCCTTTCGCTCTTCAGTGTATATTTCAGTGTATATTTGAAGGATTTTTCTCATCATCATCATCATTTAAGACTGATTATGCCTTTCAGCGTTCAGTCTGGAGCATAGCCCCCCTTATAAAATTCCTCCATGATCCCCTATTCAGTGCTAACATTGGTGCCTCTTCTGATGTTAAACCTATTACTTCAAAATCATTCTTAACCGAATCCAGGTACCTTCTCCTTGGTCTGCCCCGACTCCTCCTACCCTCTACTGCTGAACCCATGAGTCTCTTGGGTAACCTTGCTTCTCCCATGCGTGTAACATGACCCCACCATCTAAGCCTGTTCGCCCTGACTGCTACATCTATAGAGTTCATTCCCAGTTTTTCCTTGATTTCCTCATTGTGGACACCCTCCTGCCATTGTTCCCATCTACTAGTACCTGCAATCATCCTAGCTACTTTCATATCCGTAACCTCAACCTTATTGATAAGGTAACCTGAATCCACCCAGCTTTCGCTCCCATACAACAACGTTGGTCGAAAGATTGAACGGTGCACAGATAACTTAGTCTTGGTACTGACTTCCTACTTGCAGAAGAGAGTAGATCGTAGCTGAGCGCTCACTGCATTAGCCTTGCTACACCTCGCTTCCAGTTCTTTCACTATGTTGCCATCCTGTGAGAATATGCATCCTAAGTACTTGAAACCGTCCACCTGTTCTAACTTTGTTCCTCCTATTTGGCACTCAATCCGTTTATATTTCTTTCCCACTGACATTACTTTCGTTTTGGAGATGCTAATCTTCATACCATAGTCCTTACATTTCTGATCTAGCTCTGAAATATTACTCTGCAAACTTTCAATCGAATCTGCCATCACAACTAAGTCATCTGCATATGCAAGACTGCTTATTTTGTGTTCACATTTCTTAATCTCACCCAGCCAGTCTATTGTTTTCAACATATGATCCATAAATAATATGAACAACAGTGGAGACAGGTTGCAGCCTTGTCTTACCCCTGAAACTACTCTGAACCATGAACTCAGTTTACCGTCAACTCTAACTGCTGCCTGACTATCCATGTAAAGACCTTTAATTGCTTGCTAAAGTTTGCCTCCTATTCCATAATCTCGTAGAACAGACAATAACTTCCTCCTAGGAACCCGGTCATATGCCTTTTCTAGATCTATAAAGCATAGATACAATTCCCTGTTCCACTCATAACACTTCTCCATTATTTGTCGTAAGCTAAAGATCTGGTCCTGACAACCTCTAAGAGGCCTAAACCCACACTGATTTTCATCCAATTGCTCCTCAACTAATACTCGCACTTTCCTTTCAACAATACCTGAGAAGATTTTACCCACAACGCTGATTAAAGAGATACCTCTGTAGTTGTTACAATCTTTTCTGTTTCCATGTTTAAAGATTGGTTTGATTACTGCTTTTGTCCAGTCTGATGGAACCTGCCCCGACTCCCAGGCCATTTCAATTATCCTGTGTAGCCATTTAAGACCTGACATTCCACTGTACTTGATGAGTTCCGACTTAATTTCATCCACCCCAGCTGTTTTATTGCACTGCAATCTATTGACCATTTTCTCCACTTCCTCAAACATGATCCTATTTCCATCATCATTCCTATCCCATTCTACCTCGAAATCTGAAACATTACTGATCGTATTTTCATCTACATTGAGCAACTCTTCGAAATATTCCCTCCATCTGCCCAAGGCATCCACAGGATTCACCAGCAGTTTTCCTGACCTGTCCAAAATACTTGTCATTTCCTTCTTACCTCCCTTTCGAAGACTGCTAATTACACTCCAGAATGGTTTTCCAGCAGCTTGACCCAATGTCTCCAACCTGTTTCCAAAGTCTTCCCAAGATTTCTTCTTGGATGCTGCAATTATCTGTTTGGCTTTGCTTCTTTCTTCAACATAACTTTCTCTGTCTACCAGAGGATTTTTCTTCTTATTAAAAAACGGACTCTATTCAAGGAAAATGCCTCTCGTTTATTTCAGTCTTTGTACTGTGGAAGGGGATTTTATAATCTCACCGTTCGGCAGTGGGCTAAGTGAAGCGACATTACGTCTAATGTGAAAACACACTGTCATTTGACGGTGATGTCGGCTTCCCTTCCCTTCAGTTTCACTGCGTCCAGTGTGAACCGGTGTTAAGGGTGGAGGACGGAGCAACGTCCGTGGAGCGCTGAGATGCCAGGAAGCTGCGTCGCCCTGCGCCCGCCGGAACCTCCCAATAAACGCGCCGCTGTGGATGGCTGGCGGGCCGCCGCTATTAAACGCGGCGAGGCATCGCAGCCGCCTATTGTCTGGGCAGCGTAGCCAGTAATGAGCCACCACACTGCCGCCCCCATCAGCACAGCGGCCGCCGCCTCACGCTGCCGGCACTCGTCACCTCAAACCTGCACCCCACTGGCCTCTGTTGGACGTCAACGTGCGATAGCCACTCACAGGTTCCAGGTGGCAGTAGTAGATGTGGAGGGTACATAAGGCGTGTCGGGGGAAGGGGGGGGGGGGGGGTGACACGGAAAAGAGTGCAGTCACTGTCGTGATGTGGAAATGGAGCAATTTATCTGACGACCAAAAGGACATGAGCCGTGCTGCGGCTCGCGTTGATGCTGTTTGTAGGTTTCCGCCCTCTGTTGCAGGCAAAATGGAAATGGAAATGTCGTGTGGCTAGGGCCTCCCGTCGGGTAGACCGTTCGCCTGGTGGAGGTCTTTCGATCTGACGCCACTTCGGCGACCTGCGCGTCGATGGGGATGAAATGATGATGATTAGGACAACACAACACCCAGTCCCTGAGCGGAGAAAATCTCCGACCCAGCTGGGAATCGAACCCTCTGTTGCAGGCCAGACGTATCGTTTAGTTGACACGGTTGCAGTTGCTGGTCTTCTTCTCGTGTTGACTGGCGCCACTCGGTTTCGCAAGCGTTGCCTGTCCGCTAGTTGCAGCAGCGGCGGTTATCGATGTGTAGTAACTGTTCCCCTATCTTTGGGGCGACGTCGTTGTTTTTCCGGGTCGTGTGAGTGTGCCAGTTTGGTTCGGGACTCGGGTGGAGCCAGGTCCGCACAGTGCGAGGACACGCCGGGACCACTGGCGGCGGCCGGCCGGGTGGCCGAGCGGTTCTAGGCGCTACAGTCTGGAACCGCGCCACCGCTACGGTCGCAGGTTCGAATCCTGGCTCGGGCATGGATGTGTGTGATGTCCTTAGGGTAGTTAGGTTTAAGTAGTTCTAAGTTCTAGGGGACTGATGACCTCAGCAGTTAAGTCCCATAGTGCTCAGAGCCATTTGAACCACTGGCGGCGCGCGTGGACTACCGGATGGAAGGGCTGTGGTCACGAGTGTGCACGACCTCATCTTAAACCAGATCCTGCAGGCTTTAAGATGAATGCATTTAAATTCAAGTAGAAAAACCTCCGCCATTGTGACATCTCGCGATTCTCCACTAACTTGGGTTCGTGTTGCTGTTCGTAGTGTCGCCGAGGTGAAGAGCAGCGAGTGGAGTGCTTGGGGAAAGCGGATCTGATTAGCTTTCCTCGACTTCTTATTACACTACTGGCCATTAAAATTGCTACACCACGAAGATTGAAAAGTCTGTGCAAAAATAAAAATTACTTACGTGTTTGAAGTAAACCTTTTTTATTTTGCGACATAGTCTCCTTTGAGACTTATACACTTCGTCCAACGCTGTTCTAATTTGATGATCTCTTCCGACTAATAGTAATTGTCCAAGTCTGCAAAATAGCTATTAGTTGCAGCTATCACCTCCTTGTTTGAATAAAATCTTTGTCCCGCCAGCCATTTCTTCAAATTGGGGAACAAATAGTAGTTCGAGGGAGCCAAGTTTGGAGAATAGGGGGGATGTGTAACTTGGAATCCTATTTCCATTAATTTTGCGACCACAATAGCTGAGATATGTTCTGGTGCATTGTCGTGATGGAAAAGGGCTTTTTTGCGGTCCAATAGCCGGCGTTTTTCTTACAGCTCGCTTTTCAAACGGTCCAATAACGATGAATAATATGCACGTGTAATAGTTTTACCCTTTGCAGATAGTCGATGAGGAGTATCCCTTACGAATCCCAAAAGACAGTCGCCATAACCTTTCCGGCCAAAGGACTGGTCTTCGCCTTTTTTGGTGCAGATTATCCCTTGGTAACCCATTGTTGTTTGGTCTCAGGAGTGTGGTAATGTATCCATGTTTCATCCACAGTGACGAAACGATGCTTAAAGTCCTGCGGATTCTTCCAGAACAACTGCAAACCATCCTTGCAACACTTCACACGTTTCCGTTTTTGGTCAACCCATCTTGCGGCTAGCTTTCTCATGTCTACATGTTTATGCAAAATATTATGTACCCATTCATTCGAGATGCCCACAGCACTAGCAATTACACGCACCTTAACTGTTCTGTCATCCATCACCATATCATGGATTTTATCAATGATTTCTGGAGTCGTAACCTCCACAGGGCGTCCAGAACGCTCAGCATCACTTGTGCCCATATGGCCACTCGGAAAATTTTGAAACCACTTATAAACTGTTCTAATCGAAGGTTCAGAGCCACCGTAATGTTTATCAAGCATCTCTTTAATATGCTGAGGCATTTCGCCTTTCATAAAATAATATTTAATCACCGCACGAAATTCTTTTTGTCCATTTTTTGACAATCACTCGACTTCCTTGATTTACACGAATGCCAAACACTAAGAGGTTGACCAATATGGCTGAAACATGGTGCGCGTTCTTTCCAAAGATGCTACTAACTAAAAATGACCTCGATATGCGCCGGTGGTGCTATCTCTCGGACTTTGCACGGACTTTTCAAACCCCTCTCGCATGGGCAGTAAAAGAAATGATCCTGTGGCATTGTTGGCTGGGAGGCCCCGTACGGGGAAGTTGGCCGCCGGGTTGCAAGTCCTATTTCAGGTGACCCCACATTGGGCAATTTGCGCGTCGGTTATGATGAGACGATGATGAGGACTATGCAACACCCATTCCACGAGCGGAGAAAATCCCCAACCCGGTCTGGAATCGAACCCGGGCCTGTTTCATGGTAGGAAAACACGCTACCACCCAGCTAAGCAGGGCGCTCCAACCATCTCGGGGTTTTGAGTATCCGACGCGCCAATTAGACAGAATTTGTCACAAATACGTCAGGAGGGTGTCCAAAATCTCTGCCAATCAACGCCAAGGCGAATAAGGGCCAAAGACAGTCCAACCGTTACTGACTTGCTCAATTTGTGAAGCTCATTCTCTTTAATAAATCATCAAGTTTTTTCCGAATTTGTAACTACACTCATGCGTATAAATTAAGGATAATTGCAGAATGTCTGCCACACAACGTGGCACTGCACAAAACTGGCGCTAATAGTATAGGCACATATGAAACACACGACACAGATCTGTAAGTCCACGGCATTGGTGATAAGTTGAGAAAATCGTACCGAAACACATGTGCTACAAAACGCCACTGTTTCCCGCGCATGTACCCCGACATCAATATGGGATATGATCACCATGCATACGTACACAGGCCGCACAACGGGTTGGCATACTCTGGATCAGGTGGTCGAGCAGCTGCTGGGGTATAGCTCCCATTCTTGCATCAGTGCCTGTCGGAGCTCCTGAAGTGTCGTAGGGGTTTGAAGACGTGCAGCGATACGTCGACCGAGAGCATCCGAGACGTGCTCGATGGGGTTTAGGTCTGGAGAACAGGCAGGCCACTCCACTCACCTGATATCTTCTGTCTCAAGGTACTCATCCACGATGGCAGCTCGGGGGGTGGGGGGGTGGGGGGTGGGGGGGTGGGGGCTATGCGCTTTCATCCATCAGCAGGAAGGTGGGACCCACTGCACCCCTGAAAAGGCGTACATACTGGTGCAAAATGACGTCCTGATACACCTGACCTGTTACAGCCTCTGTCAAAGACATGCATGGGTGTACGGGCACCAATCATAATCCCACCCCACATCATCAAACCACGACCTCCATACAGGTCCCTTGCAAGGACATTAAGGGGTTGGTATCTGGTTTCTGGTTCACGCCAGATGAAAACCCGGCGAGAATCACTGTTCAGACTATACCTGGACTCGTTCGTGAACATAACATAGGACCACTGTTCCAATGACCATGTACTGTGTTCTTGACATCAGGTTTTACGGGCTCTCCTGTGACCAGGTGTCAGTGGAATGCACCTTGCGGGTCTCCAGACGAATATACTATGTCTGTTCAGTCGTCTGTAGCCTGTGTATTTGCAGACAACTGTTCCAGTGGCTACAGTAAGGTCCCGAGCAAGGCTACCTGCAGTACTCCGTGGTCGTCTGCGGGCACTGATGGTGAGGCATCGGTCTTCTTGTGGTGTTGTACACTGTGGACGTCCCGTACTGTAGCGGCTGGACACGTTTCCTGTCTGCTGTAATCGTTGCCATAATCTTGTGATAACACTTCGTGGCACACGGAGAGCCCGTGCTACGACCTGCTGTGTTTGACAAGCCTTCATTTGGCCTAGTATTCTACCCCTCATAACGTCATCAATATGTGTTCTTTGAGCCATTTTCAACACACAGTCACCATTAGCACGTACGAAAAGGTCTGCGCACTTACTCGCTGAACCGTACTCTGACATGCACCAACTTACCTCTGCTGCCAGCGCCACCGTGCGACGACCGCAGGTCAAATTTATTGCATGGTCATATCCCGATGTGTTTTAAAGCTGCAAACCGCCCACCAGAGCGTTGCTTCACCATGTATCGGCATTATCCTTAATTTATGAGCATGAGTGTATTTGTTTGCCTGTACAAGTGTATATCACATCTACCGATTTCCTCTCCAATCGAATAATTCCTTCATAGGGCCGGAGATATACAGGGTGTTACAAAAAGGTACGGCCAGACTTTCAGGAAACATTCCTCACACACAAAGATAGAAAATATGTTATGTGGATATGTGTCCAGAAACGCTTACTTGCCATGTTAGACCTCATTTTATTACTTCTCTTCAAATCATATTAATCACGGAATGGAAACACACACCAACAAAACGTACCAGCGTGACTTCAAACACTTTGTTACAGGAAATGTTCAAAATGTCCTCCGTTAGCGAGGATACATGCATCCACCCCCCGTCCCATGGAATCCCTGATGCGCTGATGCAGCCCTGGAGAATGGCGTATTATATCACAGCCGTCCACAATACGAGCACGAAGAGTCTCTACATTTGGTACCGGGATTGCATAGACAAGAGCTTTCAAATGCCCCCATAAATGAAAATCAAGAGGGTTGAGGTCAGGAGAGCGTGGAGGCCATGGAAATGGTCCGCCTCTACCAATCCATCAGTCACCGAATCTGTTGTTGAGAAGCGTACGAACACTTCGACTGAAATGTGCAGGTGCTCCATCGTGCATGAACCACATGTTGAGTCGTACTTGTAAAGGCACATGTTCTAGCAGCACGGGTAGAGTACCCGGCCGGCCGGTGTGGCCGAGCGGTTCCAGGCGCTTCAGTCTGGAACCACGCGACCGCTACGGTCGCAGGTTGGAATCCTGCCTCGGGCTTGGATGTGTGTGATGTCCTTAGGTTAGTTAGGTTTAAGTAGTTCCAAGTTCTAGGGGACTGATGACCTCAGAAGTTAAGGCCCATAGTGCTCAGAGCCATTTGAACCATTTGTAGATTATCCCGTATGAAATGATGATAACGTGCTCCATTGAGCGTAGGTGGAAGAACATGGGCCCCAATCAAGACATCACCAACAATGCTTGCCCAAACGTTCACATAAAATCTGTGTTGATAACGTGATTGCACAATTGCGTGCGAATTCTCGGCAGCCCACACATACTGATTGTGAAAACTTACAATTTGATCACGTTGCAATGAAGCCTCATCCGTAAAGAGAACATTTGCACTGAAATGAGGATTGACACATTTTTGGATGAACCATTCGCAGAAGTGTACCCGTGGAGGCCAATCAGCTGCTGACAGTGCCTGCACACGCTGTACATGGTAGGGAAACAACTGGTTCTCCCGAGCACTCTCCATACGGTGACGTGGTCAACGTTACCTTGTACAGCAGCAACTTTTCTGACGGTTATCGTCAACTGCACGAAGAATTGCCTCGTCCATTGCAGGTGTCCTCGTCGTTCTAGGTCTTCCCCAGTCGCGAGTCATGGGCTGGAATGTTCCGTGCTCCCCAAGATGCCGATCAATTGCTTCGAACGTTTTCCTGTCGGGACACCTTCGTTCTGGAAATCTGTCTCGATACAAACGTACCGCGCCACGGCTATTACCCCGTGCTAACCATACATCAAATGGGCATCTGCCAACTCCGCATTTGTAAACATTGCACTGCCTGCAAAACCACGTTCGTGATGAACACTAACCTGTTGATGCTACGTACTGATGTGCTTGATGCTAGTACTGTAGAGCAATGAGTCGCATGTCAACACAAGCACCGAAGTCAACATTACCTTCCTTCAATTGGGCCAACTGGCGGTGAATCGAGGAAGTACAGTACATACTGACGAAACTAAAATGAGCTCTAACATGGAAATTAAGCGTTTCCGGACACATGTCCACATAACATCTTTTCTTTATTTGTGTGTGAGGAATGTTTCCTGAAAGTTTGGCCGTACCTTTTTCTAACACCCTGTTGCATGCCTTGCCAAGATATTCAGAATACACCACTGCACACTATCTATGTAGTTTCCTCCATACCCACATTTGCAGTCCTTTTAACTTTCATTCTTTATCTTTCCACAATGTCCATGTTTCTGAACCGTATGGAACTATGCTCCGAATGTAGCATTTCGCCACTATTTTCATCGGGTTATTATATTCTAGATGAAACAAATTTCTGCTACAACTGAATTGGTAGACGACACCTGCGTGCAGGGCAGGCGTCCCCTTTAAGCGAGCCGGCTTTTTCCCCGTCTGCCGCCGGCACGTTGCCACTCGCCGCCGTGGCGGCGCTGCAGTCGCCACGCGCCTCCCCTCCACTCACGACACGCACCCCACGCGCGCAGCACGTACGCCACGCACAATGCACGCACACCCTTATCACTGGCGGCGGCCGCTCTCTGAAACACGCGCGATGAAAGAGCACGCACGCAGACACCTCCTCGGCGCTGCTAATTGGGTGGTGGTCGTGAGAAGTGGGGGGGGAGGGGGGGAGGAGAAGCAGGTTCCGAGTGCCTCTCTCAGCCGCACGGGGCCGGCTGCCGCCTGCTGCGGTTGCAGTGCGAGCCGCTACGCACACACCTCCCCCTCGTTTCGCCCACCTGCAGCTTTGAAGCAGAACTGCTGTCTTCTACGAATTAACCGCGAAAGAAAGTGTCTATTGAATAGCAGCATCCACCTGTTACAAACTTAAACACTTTCAGTAATTAAATGAAAGCATTCAGAAAGTTTTCCTAATGAAGATCTTCGTTAAAACACGAAGACGCCGAGAACGTATCACGCTAACGTACCAATTATAATTTACGTAAATTCCGCGTCATTAAAAAGGCATCTGCTGAATCTACATTTATGCTCCACAAGGTATCAAATGGTAAAGTATGGAGTGGTGGATGATACCTCGTCACGTTTAACATCCCTCTCCCCTTCCTCCTGCGTGATGATTTCGTGAATGAAGCACGGGAAGAGCAAATGTCGTTAAGTCACCGTACACTATATTGACAAAGGTATAAGGGCATCTGTATGTAATGCGGAAGTGACCACGGCAGGCGCACCTGCCAGTATAAAAGGGGGCGGAGAGTACTGTGTTGTCAGTAGAGCAGCAGTAACAGGGTAGGTCAGGAGAGCTCAGCTGCGTCGAAGTGGACAGCTCATTGGATATAAACTGAGTTACAAATACATCAGGAACACTTGAGGCCTTCTAAACCAGCTCGAGTCGACTGTTGGTGACGTGAGTGTGATGTGGAAACATGGAGGAACAGCCACAGCTAGAACAAGACCAGCCTCATGTACTGACAGACGCGGACCATCAAGCACTGTAGAGGGTAGCTTTAGGAAATTCTGTGAAATTAGCGGAGGGATGATTCGGGAGCTCTAAAACTCTACCAGCAATCCAAACTGTGCATTTGGAGTTCGAAAAAAGATACGCATTCCTGTAGCTAGTGCTTACCGACACTTAAGGTGGTGTGGAGAGCGAGGACACTGGACAGTAGAGGTGGGCCAAACGGTTATTCTGGAGTAACCGTTATCACAGTTCCAGTTATTCTTTGATAACCGTTATCGTTAACGGTTATTAATAACTGCCAAGTTATTTTTCGCTAGCGAATACCGATAACTCCGACAGTTAAATAACGACATAGTTGGAATCCATCAGTTTAGTTATCAGTATAACTGCGAATAGTGTGAAATAGCAGGAATGTCGTATGAATCGTGTCATAACCTCAGCTTATTAAGTCCGGGTACATTTTAGTTGATGTTAGAACGATTATTAGTGTTTCAGATTCGATGTTTGTAGGTTATCGGTCGCAATTAGAAATATTATCTTCGCAGCTGCGACAGAAAGTACGCGGAACTTCGCCAAAGCAATGTTTAAGTAAAATGTTAACAACGTGCGTTTTTAAGTATGAAGTAATATGTAAACTGAGTACTGTAGGTTAAATTCGAAGCTTAATTTCTTGTGCTGCTCACATAATAGAATAAAGTGTACAGCCTTGTAATACAACAAAAAATATACGTAATGTGACAGATTCGTTTACTCCTGTGCTGTAAAAGCTAGTCCTATTGGGGAAAGTGTGAGTACGCTAATCCAAGTTTTATGTCAGATTTGCAAACTGCTCGATTTCTCCAGCGACAGCATGTTTATAACATATGAAGACATGCAGATCGAAAAGGTTGACAGTGTTACATTTCTGGGACTACAACTCGATAATAAATTCAGTTGGGAAGGGCATACCACATTTTTTCATCCTATTATTTCATAAGGGAACATATTCTGTGGTAACTCATCAAACGTAGCAAAAGTTTTTCGCATGTAAAAGCGTGTAATAAAAATCGTTTGTGGTATCAATTCAGGAACATCATGTAGGAACCTGTTCAAGGGACTTTGTATTCTAACCACTGCTTCCTAGTATATTTATTCCTTAATGAAATTTGTTACAAGTATTTCCAACCAATAGCTTAATACATAATATCAGTACTAGAAATGGGAACAGCAATCTACATAAAGACCTAAAATTACTTACCTTGGTCCAAAAGGGGTCCAATATTCAGGAACATGCATTTTCAATAAGCTGCCAGCAAGTCAGCAACCATTAAAAACTTGGTTTCAGATAAGGCACGGTTTACAGTGTGTTTGAATGACTATTTGATACATAAGTGTCTGATTCCACCCATCATCAATATGCCGGAAATGTCTATTTTAAGTGTGTCTATGACGCCACTACATATACATGGCAACAAACACGAAGATACATATAAATAATACAATAACATTTCCCACCAAAAATACAATCAAACCAATGGGACAACTGCGGGAAGTTGGGGGTTTTAGGGTGAGGACAAGCTAGTAAAAAAAACACACCATGATCCCAAAACACAAAATGAAGAACAAAATGAAAAAAAATACAGCATTCTGCTACACCAACAAAAATCTGCAGGAATCGGACACTTCCCTTGAACAATATAGGTCAACTATAGGTGACCATACCAAAACACCAATACCCACAACTAAAAGTACGAAAATTGGAATCAGACATTTCCCTTGACCTACATAGGTCAACCTCAGATGACGATACTAAAACATCAACACACACAATTATGAAAATGGGAATCGGTCATTATCCGGTGACCTATATAGGTCCACCACAGCTACTGATGCCAAAAGATCAACACCTACAACTGCGAAAAATAAAACCACAATCCCAAAAGTCCACAAATCAATCATCCCTACATAAATTAAATCACATTCAATACTTCATAAATACACAAAACATCACAGCTAGAAAAAAAAAATTAATTACCACCAGCAAATTCCGGCACTGCAACCTAGATCGACAGCCCCCCCCCCCCCCCCCCCCACACACACACACAAAAACCAACTCATAAACACCGTGCCGTAATGACATTCACACACCACGACACCTTTACGTCGAAGCAGACGGGTGGAATCAGACGCTTCCAGTGACCCCTCCTTCTACTCTGTAGATGAATATCGTAACAGAGACTGATGGACCAGCTTAGGTAAAAATTCTGCTATATTTCAGTTTTGACAGCACTTGGTTGCAACAGTCAAGATCGGGTATTCTGTGTACGATAAATTTATTAAAAGTACGTAACTGTGTTTTATTCTGTCAGTGTACCAATTCTGTAAATATTAGCAGTTACTGTGATATATTCACGTATTTTGACAATCTCCTGACAAATGATGAGGATAATAATTATTATATTCCACTGTATTATGTTATACTTTCTGACATGTTATTTGTCATTCGTGATGGCCAGCGGCTATTTCCGTAGCAGTACGAAAATATTTGTTCGCTCCAGTTACTATCCTCTCTGGAAATATCACCTGGAACTACGACCTTTAACTGGAGTCACCGAGTCAGGAACGTCTAGACACACAGTTATTCCGTTACCAGCTTCCAGGTTATCTGTGGTGGTAGCCCGATAACTACCAGAGAACTAGAACTACGAGCCAATAACGATAACTGCCAGAGGAGAATACCGGCTCTGACAGTTATTTCCATAGTCGCTCGAATTCCTTAGTAACTTTCCTTGTACTACCCGTCCAAGCTAAATTAACACGTAAGGCGGTGACTTAAGGGAACGACCGTACTTGTTAATGCCTGTACTGCAGCTCCTATCAGCCACGGCTCGGACATTAACTTTATTTAATTGTTTATGCTAAAAGTAACGAAGGCCCACGAAATAGTACACAGTTCTTATCAACAGATGGCGCGCAGTCTCACAGTTATTCCCATGGTCTATAGAACGCCTCTAAATGCGCAGTACGATCTTCGGTCAACAGATGGCGCGAGGCACTGTTGACACTAAACAGTTATTGAAATAACTGCCAGAATCAGAGGAACGGTTATCGCAGTAACCGTTACTTCTCAGTAACCGGTTATTTCTATCAGTTACGTTATTTTTTGCCACCTCTACTGGACAGTGGAAAACAGGAAATGAGTAATTTTGAGTGATGAATCACGCTGTCCCCAATGGCAGTCCGGTGGAAGGGCTTGGGTTTGGTGAATGCCTGGAGAACCTTATATACCACTGTTTGTAGTGCCATCATCTAAATAAGGAGGAGATGGTGTTATGGTATGGGGATGATTTCCGTAGTTAGATTGTGGTCCCCATAAACCCGCCAGGGTAGCCGAGAGCGCTAACGCGCTGCTCCCTGGACTCGGGTAGGCGCGACGGCCCCGGATCGAATCCGCCCGGCGGATTAACGACGAGGGCCGGTATGCCGGCCAACCTGGATGTGGTTTTTAGGCGGTTTTCCACATCCCGCTAGGTGAATACCGGGCTGGTCCCCACGTTCTGCCTCAGTTACACGTGTCGCAGACATTCGAAATACGTCCGCACTATTTCACGATTTACACTAGATGCAGACAGTTGGGGTACACTGATTCTGTCCTGGGGGCTACGGGGTGGCGGCAGGAAGGTCATCCAGCCACCCCTAACACTAAGACTGCCATATCCGCTGTAACCACGCCGACCCTGCGACCGCTGCGGAATTATGGCGTAAGCGAAAGAAAGAAAGATAGCAATTGTGGTCCCCATAAAGCTAATTAGATTATTTGGGTCCCATACTCCGAGGAGCGTAGGGGACGATGCGGGAGACCCGCACCGCTGTACTAGGCAAGGTCCTAGCGGAGATGGTTTGCCAGTGCCTTCCTCCGACCGTAATGGGGATGAATGATGATGATGAAGGCGACACAACAACACCCAGTCATCTCGAGGCAGGAAAAACCCCTGACCCCGCCAGGAATCGAACCCGGGACCCTGTGCGCGGGAAGCGAGAACGCTACCGCAAGACCACGAGCTGCGGACCATAAAGGTAAAGGAAACGCTAAATGCGGGAGGATATGAACACCTTTTACAGTTGTCTGCTGGGTGCAGTAGACGAACAGCTTGGTGATGATGATTACCTGTATCAGCATGACAATGCACTCTGTCACAAAGCATCACCGGTGAAGCAGTTGCCTGGCCGGTAATATTCTGAAATCGACTGGTCTGTCCAGAGTCCCTACTTGAACCCAATGTAACACCTTTAGGATGAGTTAGAAGGTCGACTTCCAACATGACTACCTTCTCTGGTTTCGGCTCTTGGGGAAGAACGGGCTGTCTTCCTCCCCAAGCGTTCAGACATCTCATTAAAAGTGTCCACAACGGAGTTCAAGCTGTCATAAAGGCGAAGGGTAAATGCATCCCATATTAATGACTGCTAATAGGTGTCCGGATACTTTTGATCAGATAGTGTATAAGCGTTCAAAGCGAGTGAGGAAAGGGCAGGTCACTCTCGTATTCAAGAAACGACGTTGGGCCAGATGGGCATCACAGCTACAGACCTATCTCGCTTGCGTCAGTCTGTTGAACAGCTACGGAACCCTTTTCGTGCTAGGGATTCTAGCCTCTTCGCAGACCTGAAATCTCATCTGAGGGTATCAATATGGAGTTCAGAAACAGCTGTTTTGTGCAACTCATCTCGCTCTCTTCGTTCACGACATACAGGGCCAGTAGATAGCGGCGCCCAGACTGATGGATTGTTTGGTGACCTACGAGAGTCGTTCGACATTCCTCTGCACAGTTTACCGAATACTAATCCACCTTTAAGGCTGAATAGAGGCCCTACTAGAATATAGAACTGACCATGTTGTACTCAACAGGGCAAACTCGTCATATGTCAAACAAAGAAGGAAGACAGATTAGAATCTAACGTCCCATCAATGACGAGGGCATTGGAGACGGGGCATAATAGTATTGGGAAGGAAATCGAACGCATGTCTTCCAAAGGAACCATCTCGGCATTTACCTTAGGCACCACGAGAAACCTGAATCTGGACAGCCAGACAGGGATTTGAACTATAGTCGTCCTGAATAAGAGTCATGAGTGTCATGATCACTGAACCATCTCGGTCAGTGAGATGGCAAACCAGCTTTGTGTGTAACCGAAGAGAGTTAGGGCCAGTTATAGGCCCGATATACAGGGTGTTACAAAAAGGTGCGGCCAAACTTTCAGGAAACATTCCTCACACACAAATGAAGAAAAGATATTATGTGGACATGTGTCCGGAAACGCTTAATTTCCATGCAAGAGCTCATTTTAGTTTCTTCAGTATGTACTGTACGTCCTCGATTCGCCGCCAGTTGGGTGGGCTGACGAGAATCCGCACGCAATTCTGCAATCACGTCATCAACACAGATTTTCTGTGAACGTTTGGGCAGGCATTGTTGGTGATGTCTTGATTGGGCCCCATGTTCTTCCACCTACGCTCAATGGAGCACGTTATCATCATTTCATACGGGATACTCTACCCGTGCTGCCAGAACATGTGCCTTTACAGGTACGACACATCATGTGGTTCATGCACGATGGAGCTCCTGCACATTTCAGTCGAAGTGTTCGTACGCTTCTCAACAACAGATTCGGTGACCGATGGATTGGTAGAGGCGGACCAATTCCATGGCCTCCACGCTCTCCTGACCTCAACCCTCTTGACTTTCATTTATGGGGGCATTTGAAAGCTCTTGTCTACGCAACCCCGGTACCAAATGTAGAGACTCTTCGTGCTCGTATTGTGGACGGCTGTGATACAATACGCCATTCTCCAGGAATGCATCAGCGAATCAGGGATGCGACGGAGGGTGGATGCACGGATCCTCGCTAACGGAGGACATTTTGAACATTTCCTGTAACAAAGTGTTTGAAGTCACGCTGGTACGTTTTGTTGGTGTGTGTTTCCAATCCGTGATTAATGTGATTTGAAGAGAAGTAATAAAATGAGCTCTAACATGGAAAGTAAGCGTTTCCGGACACATGTACACATAACATATTTTCTTTCTTTGTGTGTGAGGAATGTTTCCTGAAAGTTTGGCCGTACCTTTTTGTAACATCCTGTATACTAGTCAGCAAAATATTATGACCACCGCTCGCCGCGACGTTGGATACCGCCTGTTGGCGTTGCGGGCACATGACGAGTATGTAAGCGCAGCAGACACGGGCGGGGGTTAATCCTGGCGAAGATATGGGCTGAAAATAGCGACATTCGTTGAGATAAGCGTCATTGACAAAGCGCGGCTTATTATTACGCAAAGCCTATAAACGAATATCTCGAAAACGGCGAAGCTGGTCGGATGTTCACGTACTACTGTCGACAGCATCTACGGAGAGAGGTAAAACAGCCGTGAAACTAGCACTAGGCGCTAAAATAATTGAACGTTCACGACTCTTCACCCGACGGGGTTCGGAGGCCTGTCTGCTCCGTAAAGTAAGATAGGTGGTGCTCTGTGGCATCTCTGCCAAAAGAGCATAATGCTGGCGCACGCACAAGTGTTTCGGAGCACACCGTTCGTCGTCTTTTGTTGAACATGGAGCTCCGCAGCAGGCTACCCCTACGTTTTCACATGTTGACCCAACGACATCGTCAATTACGACTGCAGTGGGCACGGGACCATCGGGATTCGATCGTCGATCAAATGGAAACATGTCGGTTCTTTGCGTAAATAACATTTTGCTACACTAGGTCGATGGTCGTCTCCAGAAACCCCGTCATCGAGGTGAACGGCGGCTCGAAAAGCCCAGCGCGCCACGGACACAGGCTGGTGGGAGCAACATTATGCTACGGGAGACATTCACCTGCGCTTGCGTGGGACCTGTGGTAGTAATCGAAGACACACTGACAGCTGCGAAACACCTGCATCACTTCAAGCTTGACGTCTTCCCCGACAGCGATGTCACCTTTCAGCAGTATACAGGGTGTTTCAAAAATGACCGGTATATTTGAAATGGCAATAAAAACTAAACGAGCAGCGATAGAAATACACCGTTTGTTGCAATATGCTTGGGACAACAGTACATTTTCAGGCTGACAAACTTTCTAAATTACAGTAGTTACAATTTTCAACAACAGATGGCGCTGCAAGTGATATGAAAGATATAGAAGACAACGCAGTCTGTGGGTGCGCCATTCTGTACGTCGTCTTTCTGCTGTAAGCGTGTGCTGTTCACAACGTGCAAGTGTGCTGTAGACAACATGGTTTATTCCTTAGAACAGAGGATTTTTCTGGTGTTGGAATTCCACCGCCTAGAACACAGTGTTGTTGCAACAAGACGAAGTTTTCAACGGAGGTTTAATGTAACCGAAGGACCGAAAAGCGATACAATAAAGGATCTGTTTGAAAAATTTCAACGGACTGGGAACGTGACGGATGAACGTGCTGGAAAGGTAGGGCGACCGCGTACGGCAACCACAGAGGGCAACGCGCAGCTAGTGCAGCAGGTGATCCAACAGCGGCCTCGGGTTTCCGTTCGCCGTGTTGCAGCTGCGGTCCAAATGACGCCAACGTCCACGTATCGTCTCATGCGCCAGAGTTTACACCTCTATCCATACAAAATTCAAACACGGCAACCCCTCAGCGCTGCTACCATTGCTGCACGAGAGACATTCGCTAACAATATAGTGCACAGGATTGATGACGGCGATACGCATGTGGGCAGCATTTGGTTTACTGACGAAGCTTATTTTTACCTGGACGGCTCCGTCAATAAACAGAACTGGCGCATATGGGGAACCGAAAAGCCCCATGTTGCAGTCCCATCGTCCCTGCATCCTCAAAAAGTACTGGTCTGGGCCGCCATTTCTTCCAAAGGAATCATTGGCCCATTTTTCGGATCCGAAACGATTACTGCATCATGCTATCTGGACATTCTTCGTGAATTTGTGGCGGTACAAACTGCCTTAGACGACACTGCGAACACCTCGTGGTTTATGCAAGATGGTGCCCGGCCACATCGCACGGCCGACGTCTTTAATTTCCTGAATGAATATTTCGATGATCGTGTGATTGCTTTGGGCTATCCGAAACATACAGGAGGCAGCGTGGATTGGCCTCCCTATTCGCCAGACATGAACCCCTGTGACTTCTTTCTGTGGGGACACTTGAAAGACCAGGTGTACCGCCAGAATCCAGAAACAATTGAACAGCTGAAGCAGTACATCTCATCTGCATGTGAAGCCATTCCGCCAGACACGTTGTCAAAGGTTTCGGGTAATTTCATTCAGAGACTACGCCATATTATTGCTACGCATGGTGGATATGTGGAAAATATCGTACTATAGAGTTTCCCAGAGCGCAGCGCCATCTGTTGTTGAAAATTGTAACTACTGTAATTTCGAAAGTTTGTCTGCCTGAAAATGTACTGTTGTCCCAAGCATATTGCAACAAACGGTGTATTTCTATCGCTGCTCGTTTAGTTTTTATTGCCGTTTCAAATATACCGGTCATTTTTGAAACACCCTGTAGTTGTCAATGCCTCGGAACCAGAACCATGCTACAGTGGTTTGAGGAACATTATAGTCAACTCACGCTGACCGTTCGGCGACCAAATTCTCCTATGGAATCCATTTGGGTCGTTATCGTACGCCATCACTGCGTACGCAAATCAGCGGCCCATTATTTACGCGAATTACAGACCTGTGCGTGGACATCTAGCGCCACATATCTCCACAAACCTACCAACAAACGCAGAATCAATGATGTATTTTTTTCCGAAGATGGACAAGGTGGTCGTAATGTTTTGGCTCATCACTGGTATAAGTCTTGTGGATTACAACAGAAGCTCGGTGGGGCTGTTGACGAATGATGCTGATGTGTGTAGGAAAGGCACAAACACATTTGGCTGTAGCAATATGGAGGAAGACTCACAGAGAACAAATCTCACTTTAGCGACTGGCTGTTGGAACGAGCGATTACTCTTAGGTTACATGGTTGCGGTCAATACCTGTAAACAATAATAGTCGTAAAATTTCTAGAATTACCCGTCCAATGCAAACTACAGTGGAACGACAGCGGAAAACTAGCTTTTAAATGACGACATTTTTGTCATAAACTGAAGTATTTATTATAATTTTCACAGTTGAAATTGCTTTTCAAGTACTTGAGTTACTGAAAACAACTGTTGTCAAGACCGTACTGGCCGGACTCAGGCGGGACTGCCTACTCAAGACAACTACAGTTGTTTGAAATTAGCTGTATTAAAAGCGCATGGCAGGTTAAAATTAGCTGCAAGAAAATGCGGAAATGCAGCTCACCCACGAAAGAGAAAGCTCACTAAATCTTCATTCGACCGACTCTGTAATGTTACTGTTCAGTCTAGATACAGGACAGGATAAACAGAGGAGCCGCAGATGATCAAAAGAAGGGCGGTGCGTCTCGTGACAGATTAGTTCAGTAAGTTCACGGACATGCTCATGCAGCTCCAGTTGTGCATCACGTAGGCGTTCGCAATTAAAATTCCGGAGGCGTACTTTATAAGAATAGTCAAGCACCTATATGCATCTCTCGTAATGGCCATCTCTTTGATATCACATAAATTCAAGTTCATGCGGAGTCTTTCTACCAGCCAAAACCACTCGCGAATGGAGCAAGAACTGCAGAAACATAGTGGTACCCGAAGTACCCTCCGCCACACACCGTAAGGTGGATGGTTAAGTGTAAATGCACATACATAAGCTCTGACCTTTACCGCCACGGTCACTTCGCCAGATACAGTGTGGGGAATGGAGAGCAGACAATTTATTTCTCGACTGGTGCGGGAATGTTAGGTCTCGAAGTATTTGCAGCAAGCAATTCCATGAGGCACAGTTGCTGTCTCGTAGTATCTTCTACCATCTTCGTTTTCCCCTCTACGTAACTATCTCTGACTTATCAAAGAACACGCCACAAAACCGTATATCTACTTTCAAATCTTCTTTAATCCTTCCTATAAAAGTTTCTAACGAGTATTACACAATAATCCCTAGAATTAGGACATGGTAAACTGCCTTCTTTCTACACTAATTACATTAAGCAAATGTAATGATCTTCCGAACAATCTCATTCTTTAATAATAAATCTAATGTGGGCATCCCTCGTTAAATTGCTCGGAACTCATACTGCTAGGTGTTTCACGGCCTTCACCGATTCCAGCGATTGGTTATCAGTTCCCTCACCGAACGATAATTTATTTGGAGCTAAGAGTGTTGTAATAAAATACCTGGAAAGCAAATGGCCATATTTTTTGCGTACATATTCTGACAGATCCAAAACGTATGAGGGAGTTGATTGTTCATATTATTGCCCTTGGTTTCAGATAGCTAAAAAGTTTTTATTATCAACGTTAAGTAGCACCTATGCCACAGAGGTAACAGCAATTTAAGAAACAACATTGCAACTGAAATGGGAGCAAAATACACTACTGGCCATTAAAATTGCTACACCAAGAAGAAATGCAGATGACCAACGGGCATTCATTGGGCAAATATATTATACTAGAACTGACATGTGATTACATTTTCACGCAGTTTGGGTGCACAGATCCTGAGAAATCAGTTCCCAGAACAACCACCTCTGGCCGTAATAACGGCCTTGATACGCCTGAGCATTGCGTCAGAGCTTGGATGGTGTGTAGAGGTACAGCTGCCCATGCAGCTTCAACACGATACCACAGTTCATCAAGAGTAGTGACTGGCGTATTGTGACGAGCCAGTTGCTCGGCCACCATTGAGTAGACGTTTTCAATTTGTGAGAGATCTGGAGAATGTGCTGGCCAGGGCAGCAGTCGAACATTTTCTGTACCCAAAAAGGCCCGTACAGGGCCTGCAACTTGCGGTCGTGCAATATCCTGCTGAAATGTAGGGTTTGCAGGGATCGAATGACGGTAGAGCCACGGGTCGTAACACATCTGAAATGTAACGTACACTGTTCAATGCGAACAAGAGGCGACCGAGACGTGTAACCAATGGCACCCCATACCATCTTTTAATTTATAATTTTATATACGATCAAAATACCTTTTTGTTTAAAATTTAATTGTAGTCACGACATTAGCAATTATAATGGTTGTGTTGTTTGTGCAAAAAACCAATTATACTAATTTAAAAAACCATTCCTGCGCAAAGCGTTCATCCTTTGTATGTCTTCCTGCACTTAGATTCACTTTCTCGGGTTGCACCTTCCTTATATTCTACATCTACAACGATACTCTGCAAGCCACCATACGGTGCAAGACGGAGGGTACCTTGTACCACTACTATTCATTTTCTTTCCTGTTCCACTCGGAAACAGAGTGCGGGAGAAACGACTATCTATGTGTCTCCATACGACTCCTAATTTCCCTTACATTGGCGGCAGCAGAATCGTTTTGGAACCAGTCGGTTCACTAAATTTTCTCAATAGTGTTTGACAAAAAAAGTTGAGTCTCCCCCCCCGAGGGGTTCCCATTTGAGTTTACGAAACATCTCCGTAATACTCCTGTGGTGATCGAAACTACTGGTAACAAATGTAGCAGCCTGGCTCTGAATTGCTTCAATGTTTTTCTTTAACTTGACCTGGAGGGAATTCCAAACATGTGAGCAGTACTCAAAAATGGGTCGCACTGCTGTTCTATATATGGTTTCTTTCTAGACGAACTAAAATTCTTTATGCGGCTCCTTTATAGACGAACTAAACGTCGCCAGTATTCACCCAGTAAACCACAGTTGACCATTTGCCTATTCCACAACAGACTTTCGCCACATTACGCCAGGATATTTAATCCACGTGACTGTCAAGCAGTGCACAACTATTACTGTATTTGAACATTTCAGGATTGTGTTTCCTGTTCATCTGCATAAGCTTAAACGTTTCTATATTCACTTTTTTTTTCAAGAGATGGAGGCCCTCCACGCCCACACTGGCATGATGGCCAACTCAGAAGTTCTACTGCCATCTCTGCATAAGGGTTAGAATTCACTAAAGTGATGTGTCGCAGGATGTGGGAACTGCAATGTTTGCGTACGTCTGGTTAAGGTTAACCATTAAAACGCGCTCATCTGGAGATAGATTTGGTTGAAAGTCGAACGAAGGGTAGCGGTTCGAAGGGCAGAGGAAAAAAGTGCCAAGGCAAGAGACAAGGGAAAAAAATCCTCTGCGATAGTTAGGTCGGGTGGTAAGAGCAGTAGCGGATGTCTTGCTGCCTGCGACAGGTCGTGCAAGGGTAGGTTTTTTTAGTAGTGGGTATCATGCATGTCGATACCTTTGACGTTGTGCGGTGGTGTTACTCGGCGGCTGCCGCTGGGTGCCGGTGTTGATCTCTTGGTCAGCGTTAGCAAACCTGTAACAGAATGAGATTTTCACTCTGCAGCGGAGTGTGTGTTGATATGAAACTTCCTGGCAGATTAAAACCGTGCGCCCGACCGAGACTCGAACTCGGGACCTTTGCCTTTCGCGGGCAAGTGCTCTACCATCTGAGCTACCGAAGCACGACTCACGCCCGGTACTCACAGCTTTACTTCTGCCAGTATCTCGTCTCCTACCTTCCAAACTTTACAGAAGCTCTCCTGCGAACCTTGCAGAACTAGCACTCCTGAAAGAAAGAATACTGCAGGGACATGGCTTAGCTACAGCCTGGGGGATGTTTCCAGAATGAGATTTTCACTCTGCAGCGGAGTGTGCGGTGATATGAAACTTCCTGGCAGATTAGGTCCCGAGTTCGAGTCTCGTTCGGGCACACAGTTGTAATCTGCCAGGAAGTTTCATATCAGCGCACACTCCGCTGCAGAGTGAAAATCTCATTCTGGAAACATCCCCCAGGCTGTGGCTAAGCCATGTCTCCGCAGTATCCTTTCTTTCAGGAGTGCTAGTTCTGCAAGGTTCGCAGGAGAGCTTCTGTAAAGTTTGGAAGGTAGGAGACGAGATACTGGCAGAAGTAAAGCTGTGAGTACCGGGCGTGAATCGTGCTTCGGTAGCTCAGATGGTAGAGCACTTGCCCGCGAAAGGCAAAGGTCCCGAGTTCGAGTCTCGGTCGGGTACACAGTTTTAATCTGCCAGGAAGTTTCAAACCTGTAACAGTTAGGTTCATCAGCGTTTTGTGTCCGATAGGTCATATATCAGATGCACCGTGTAGGGTGGTGTTGGCGATTTGTTTGTGCGTCAGTGGGCGAGCTCGTCGGTTTTCCTAGTGTAGCCTGTTGGTCGGCTTTAATAGCCGCTGGTATATCCAGTTAACGTTGCTGATATTCCGGGGCTTGCCGCGTTTATCGCTTGTTGGTGTATATTAGCTTGCCATAGGTAGTTATTCCCTAGCTAGTACTGTCTTTTGCCGCTTATGCTTCCCCCTATGGTTGTGTAAGTGTCTACATTTACAGTAAGCTGCCACTCATCACACCAAAAGGAAATTCTGTTTAAGTCAACTTGTACCTTTGTAAAGTCATTCAATGACGACATTTTCCAGTACACTTCATCTTCCTCAGCAAACAGCTGCTCACCCTGTCCGTCGTATCAATTATGTTCTCTATATACAGGAGTGGTCGTATCACATTTCACTGCCGCGTATCTGACGATGCCCTTAGCTCTGATGAACACTCGCTGTCCAAGTTGACGTACTGGGTTCTATCATGTAAGAACTCTTCGACACACTCACTTATTTGAGGATCTATTCCCTATATTCGTACCTTCATTAACGGTCTACAATGGGACACCGTGTTAGACGCTTTCCAGAAATCTAGGAGTATGGAACCTGCCTATTGTCCTTCATCCACGGCTCGGAGGAAATCATGTGGGAAAAGGGAAAGGTGATTTTCGCACGAGTGATGCTTTCTAAACCCGTGATGATCTGTGGGCAGGAGCTGTCCCAAGGAAACTTGTTATATTCGAAACTAGCAAAAGCTCCAGAACTCAAACTGATATTAAGATTATTGGTCTGTAATGTTGTGGGTCCCTTCGTTTACCGTTCTTATACAGGGTGGGCCATTGATAGTGACCGGGCCAAATATCTCACGAAATAAGCATCAAATGAAAAAAACTACAAAGAACGAAACTCGTCTAGCTTGAAGGGGGAAACCAGATGGCGCTATGGTTGGCCCGCTAGATGGCGCTGCCATAGGTCGAACGGATATCAACTGCGTTTTTTTTAAAAATACGAACCCCCATTTTTATTACATATTCGTGTAGTACGTAAAGAAATATGAATGTTTTAGTTGGACCACTTTTTTCGCTTTGTGATAGCTGGCGCTGTAAGAGTCACAAACGTATAAGTACGTGGTATCAACGGACGGTATTTGCTTCGTGATACATTAACCGTGTTAAAATGGACCGTTTACCAATTGCGGAAAAGGTCGATGTCGTGTTGATGTATCGCTATTGTGATCAAAATGCCCAACGGGCGTATGCCATGTATGCTGCTCGGTATCCTGGACATCATCCAAGTGTGCGGACCGTTCGCCGGATAGTTACCTTATTTAAGGAAACGGGAAGTGTTCAGCCACATGTGAAACGTCAACCACGACCTGCAACAAATGATGATGCCCAAGTAGGTGTTTTAGCTGCTGTCGTGGCTAATCCGCACATCAGTAGCACACAAATTGTGCGAGAATCGGGAACCTCAAAAACGTCGGTGTTGAGAATGCTACATCAACACCGATTGCACCCGTACCATATTTCTGTGCACCAGGACTTTGAACGTTGTGTACATTTCTGCCACTGGGCACAAGAGAAATTACGGGACGATGACAGATTTTTTGCATACGTTCTATTTAGCAACGAAGCGTCATTCACCAAAAGCGGTAACGTAAACCGGCATAATATGCACTATTGGGCAACGGAAGATCCACGATGGCTGCGACAAGTGGAACATCAGCGACTTTGGCGGGTTAATGTATGGTGCGGAATTATGGGAGGAAGGATAATTGGCCCCCATTTTATCGATGGCAATCTAAATGGTGCAATGTATGCTGATTTCCTACGTAATGTTCTACCGATGTTACTACAAGATGTTTCACTGCATGACAAAACGGCGATGTACTTCCAACATGATGGATGTCTGGCACATAGCTTGCGTGCGGTTGAAGCGGTATTGAATAGCATATTTCATGACAGGTGGATTGGTCGTCGAAGCGCCATACCATGGCCCGCACGTTCACCGGATCTGACGTCCCCGGATTTCTTTCTGTGGGGAAAGTTGAAGGATATTTGCTATCGTGATCCACCGACAACGCCTGACAACATGCGTCAGCGCATTGTCAATGCACGTGCGAACATTACGGAAGGCTAACTACCCGCTGTTGAGAGGAATGTCGTTACACGCATTGCCAAATGAATTGAAGTTGAGGGACACCATTTGGAGCATTTATTGCATTAATGTGGTATTTACAGGTAATTTACGCTGTAACAGCATGCGTTCTCAGAAATGATAAGTTCACAAAGGTACATGTATCACATTGGAACAACCGAAATAAAATGTTCAAACGTACCTACGTTCTGTATTTTAATTTAAAAAAACCTACTTGTTACCAACAGTTTGTCTAAAATTGCGAGCCATATGTTTGTGACTATTACAGCGCCATCTATCACAAAGCGAAAAAAGTGGTCCAACTAAAACATTCATATTTCTTTACGTAGTACACGAATATGCCATAAAAATGGGGGTTCCTACTTTTAAAAAAAACGCAGTTGATATGCGTTTGACCTATGGCAGCGCCATCTAGCGGGCCAACCATAGCGCCATCTGGTTTCCCCCTTCAAGCTAGACGAGATTCGTTCTTTGTAGTTTTTTCGTTTGATGCTTATTTCGTGAGATATTTGACCCGGTCACTATCAATGGACCACCCTGTATACGGCAGCCACCTGCGACCTGGGACTTCGCGCTGGACGACAGATACGCAATAAAAGCAAGTTAAATAGGAAGCCAACGCCGAAATTAACTCCCTGTAAAACCGAACTGGGAATCCATCCTGATCTGGCGCCTTATTTGTTTCCATTTTTTTCAGTTGTTCCTCAGCGTCAGGGTCACCTATTTCTATGTCCTCCATATGGGGGTGTGTGAAGCGTTCAAACGATGTTACTGTGCCTACGATCCTCCTGCGTTAATGATATTTCATTTTGCTGTCTTCTGTTGCCACACCAGATTGGTCGACGTGTGATTGAATAGAAGTTTTCGATCTGCTTAGCCAAGTTCTTGGCAAAATATTTCACTAACGTATGAGGGTTGAAGTTGTTGCATGCTTTATACTAACTATTGCCTGTAGAAATTTCTACATTCTTTTTCTAATCGAGAGGGCTACCATCGCTTTTTACTCAGTATTTTCCGAATTTTGTTATTAAAGCACAGTGGGCCTTTTCCGTGTTTAACACCATCACCGAGCACGTGCTGTCCATTCACTGTCTAAGTAGGATGCCAACAGCTGCTTCTCTCTTTTTTCCAGCATAAACACTCCACCAGCCTTCTCCTAACAGCCGCGCAGACAGAAAGTTTTAGTGAGCTGCCGATTTTATCCACCAGGTAAAGAGCCAACAGCACTGCCTGTGCGTGACCCCTAAGGTACCATCATATCGGATGTTACTTACGGAGATGCGGTACGATCATTAATACATACCGTACACATCCGGAGCATATTATCTCGGCTGCTCATCTTCATTTAGGTTTTCCACGCTTTTCCCAGGTAGAGTTAGACAGATTGTGGTATCATTCCTTTGAAGTGGACACAATATTGGTTTCCTTCCTACGACAGTACTGGGCACTAAGAACTGTAGTTTGTATAGTTAGCTCGAGCCCCAAAGTGCTATGGCACGAAAATATACATATTGGTTACACTCAACACTCAGCTTAATTGAGCGGCCAAGAGATGTGGCTCGTCTCAATGTTTGGCTGCGTTTTTCGTCGTATGGTGCCAGTTCACACATGTCGTAAACTCAATTTTCAAGCTGAAATAAAATATGAAAAAAACGATGCAGACAGGTATTGTGGTGAAATTTAAAAATGTTGAGTCACTCACGTTGATTCATAATCTGAACAAGTAGTTTATTTCTATTTTTCCGCCAATAGTCTTCAGTGTATTGACTAAACACTTAAAATGCAGTCCGAGGGGCTTTTACATAAGAGCGGCCATTAATAATTGATGCAACAACACTTCACCATAAAATCATATGTCGCGATCACTGCTCTCGACAGTCTGTTTGCAGTTCTCAAAATACACTGTTGTCTGCTGTCCTAAACCATTATATTGCGCTCAACTTGATCGTTTCCGAACGTGGCTACGAACCCCCCACAGATGGACAGCACGTCCGGCACTTGACGTCACTCAAACTCAACTCCTCTCTCGTCAAAGATGGCCGCCCTATACACCCTCGAAACAACTGCCAACCTCAAAACAACGTTTGACAAAAAAATTATGAGTATTCTAAAACTAAACACAAAAACATGTGATACATTGAAAAATATGGATATTTTCCGGGCAATAACAATCTAAAATCCAATTTTTTGTATTTGCCACCGTTTTTTCACAAATAATGTTCTTGTGGCGTGATTTTGCTTTTCCCAGATTTTTCATATTAAACATCAATAAACAAATAAAAATACGTACATAATTACTCACATATCTCTTTAAACTTTAGAATGATGTCGCTAGCTTCGTCCCTTTAAATTTATTTCTTACTAAAAACGCAGTTTCTCTCAGTCGAATCCCATATTACGACCTCTCATTAAAAAATGGTACAGATTCTGCTAAATCGGCTATGATTGCTCGATGCAGCTCTACTAGCCGCATCCGTAGACACTTTGTTTATATTAATCGGCCAAAGCATTGCCGAAATATTAGCTTTTGAACTTTCATAAATTTACAATTTTAAGACAACAATAACTTTCAAACTATTATATATTTTTGTGGCGCGTCTAGATAATTCAGCTTTACATATTTTTCTGTCCACGTGTGCCAATTCGCACCTCCGTGTCACTCCTAGTTTCGTTTTTATCAATTTTTTTCTGGAATATAAATTCCTTCAAGCACGCAAGCACGGCCATACACTCCCCTGCCAAGCTTCTGCTCGGGTTTTTCCAAGGCCGCGTAATCGCTAGGTGCTCGCCACAGCCCCGTAGCAACCGCCAGCCACGTGCTCTGCGGCGAGAAACTGCCGCTCTATCTCCCCCCATAGCTTGTACGCTCACATTCCTCACACTCGTACAATAGGAGCTTTTACTTCATCTGTAAGGACCTAGTCATGGAAAGGTGTTTAACCTAAATCTTTCTCATTCGGACCGATTTAAGACGAGCTGGGTCTAGCGGTTTGAAGAATGTTTGTAGATTCACTCTGCAAATGTGTTCTTCGAATTTTCTATTTATGTTTTCACGAGACACGATTTTCTTCGATTATCCAGCACTGAAGTTTTTCAGTACTTCTGCTTTGCGACTTCGTTGGGCTAAAGCACTTCGAGATCCTTCACGCTGCCCATCTTTGTTAATTTTAAACGCTGCTATTAGTCCTGCCTGATATGAATTACACATTTTGGACTTTCAGCTTAACTGTTAAAAGAATTTTCTAACAAGGGAACCTCCCCATCGCACCCCCCCTCAGATTTAGTTGTAAGTTGGCACAGTGGATAGGCCTTGAAAAACTAAGCACAGATCAATCGAGAAAACAGGAAGAAGTTGTGTGGAACTATGAAAAAATAAACAAAATATACAAACTGAGTAGTCCATGTACTAGATATACAACATCAAGGTTGGCTTGAGCTCAGGAGCGCCGTGGTCCCGTGGTTAGCGTGAGCAGCTGCGGGATAAGAGGTCCTTGGTTCAAATCGGACGAAGGGTTACGTACCCTCTGTAATAAAAAAAAACTGAGTTAACCGATCATCAAAGAACTTAATCGGATGTCTTACGACGTCCGCCCCGAGCAGATACAACGAACAAACGCGCACAAAATGAGAATTTAAAAAAAAAAAAAAAAAAAAAAAAAAAAAACTTCCCACGGCTGAAAGATTTTCCTTTTTCATTTTCGCAAAGTTATGATCTGTCCGTTCGTTCATTGACGTCTCTTTTCACTGTAATAAGTTTAGTGTCTTGCGTTTTGCGACCGCACCGCAAAACCGTGCGATTAGTCGACGAAAGGACGTGCCTCTCCAATGGGAACCGAAAACATTTGATCGCAAGGTCATAGGTCAACCGATTCCTCCACAGGAAAACACGTCTGATATATTCTATACGACGCTGGTGACGGCATATGCGTCACATGACAGGAATATGTTGTCGACCCACCTAACTTGTACACTTGGCGAATGGGTAAAAAAATTCTTCTACCTTGCCCGATTTAGGTTTTCTTATGGATGTGATAATCACTCCCAAAAAAGTGATGAAAACACAAGCGTTTGTCACATAAACTGAAAATAAAAAGTTAAACTTTTTAACTGAGGGAAGGCTTGAACAAGGACCTCTTGATCCGCAGCTGTTCACGCTAACCACGGGACCACGGCACTCCTGCTGTTGCTTTTTCCATGTTGTTGCCTATCTTGCGCATGGTCTACTCAGGTTGTATATTGTGCTTATTTTTTCATAGTTCCACTCAACTTCTTCCTGTTTTCTCGATTGATCTGTGTTCAGTTTTTCAAGGCCTATCCACAGTGCCAACTTATAACTATATCTGAGGGGGGTGCGATGGGGAGGTTCCCTTGTAAGTGATGTCTTTCTCAGACAAGATGAAGTTTGCCAGTAATGTACCAGTAAATCGATACCTCTTCATTACATTAGCTGTATATAAGGTTATGTCAACGTCCAAATTCACATTCTCCCTCATTGTTACCCCAAGTATTCATATGGCACGTACAACTTCAGTTATGAGTTGTTAACCCTTAACCCGAAACATCGGTGTCTCATACCCCTCGTTTATTTTAAATGTCGAGTGTGGCAGCACTTTAAAAAAGCGCGGCTTCATTTTCCCAGTAGCTTTGCCGCAATACTTGCCGCGTGTAAAGCAGAAGTCAACAACCGTTTTTACTTCGTCAGTGAAAACATACAGAGTACTGTTTAGAGGAGAGCGCGACGTTGTCTGCCTGAGATACCGCATGTTTCGTACTACGTACAAGAATTTCATAGGTCGAATAGACCGCATGTTTCCAATTACGATGTATTCTGCTTTCAGTGGCTGTTATTTTATAGCGTCTTCTTCTGTGCGTGAATTTATGTCATATTTCAGGTATAACACGGACCGACTTTCTAAGAAGAATATATTTGCAGCTAATCCAGATTTGGAAGCTTGGATGCAAGCGCAGTTACGGGATATAGATGAAGAGGAAAATGGGTCGATGACGACACATTTGACGATGCTGTTGACGATCCAGATGTCGTAATAGGTGATAGTCACCATGAAACAGAGTCACACTAGTGAAGAAAATGTTTTATTGGAAGAAGAGCCTGGAGCGGTCTATACTACAGATAATACCTCACAGCAAACACAGTACTTTTATATTAAAAATAATTTCCAATGGGAAGGTTCTGAGCCTGTTAGAAAAAGAAGAACACCAGAGCACAACATTCTGAAAGGTGGAATGCTTGGCCTAACAGCCAAAAATCGAAGTTTGGGACAAAGTTCTACTAAATTTCAAATATGGGAGAATTTATTTGATGATGATATGATAGATGAAATAGTTTTACATAAAAACGTGAAACTGAATACAATAAGGGCAAAGTTGCAGGAAACAACTAATCTGTCCAATTACAGAGATACTGACAGCGCTGAAATCAAAGCTTTCATAGGCCTTCTAATGATGACATCAATATTCAAATAGTCTCATGAAGATATGTTGTCTCTTTTCGAAAAGAATCTGACCAGTCGTCCTATATTTGTGGTGACAAAGTCGGCAAAGTGCTTTGAAATGCTTCTAAGCAGCCTGAGACTTGACGATACGACTACCAGAGACGAAAGAAAGAAGTCAGATCGCGCAGCTGCAATATCATACATTTTTGAGAAATTCGTTTTCAATTCTCAGCAATTATACTATGTAAAAGACAACGTTACAGTGGATGAAATGTTAGTACCATTCAGGGGAAAATGTCCTTTCCGCGTTTATAAGCCTAGCAAACCAGCCAAATAGGCGATAAAAATTACGTGCCTGGAAGACTCTGGAAGCACTTACCTCTTCAATGCCTACATATACTCAAGGAAAGATAGTGATGGATGTGGCCTGACAGAAGAAGAGAAAAAACTTGCCAAACCAACTCAGGTTGTTTTACGTCTGTGCAAACCGATAGAAGAAATTAATAGAAACATTACCGCTGACAACTGGTTTACATCTATAGAACTCAATCGTGAGCTGAGAAAGAGAGGACTAACATACGTAGGAACGGTCAGAAAGAACAAGCGCGAAATTCCCCAAGAATTTTTGACTAATAAAAGTAGGCCCGTTGGGTCAGCATTATATGGATTCTCTGAGAATACAACACTGGTTTCATGTGTTCCTAAGAGAAACAAGGCAGTAGTTCTTGTGTCTTCAATGCACCACTCCATTGTAAATGATACCATAAAAAATAAGCCAGAAATTATTTGTTACTACAAGCAACGAAATCTGGAGTAGATTTGCTCGACATGAAATGTGCCAATTATTCGTCAAACAGACGTACAAGGCGCTGGCCAACGGCAGTAAACATCAGTTGCTCGAACAGTTTTGTTCTGTATTTGTGCTACAGAGGAAACCCCATGCTAACTCGTCTCAAATTCACCAGAAGTCTGGCCATGGTGCTGATAGAGCCACGGCTAAGAAGACATCTGGAAATTCAAAATTTACCTAGAAATATCAAGGAAATGATCCACAAAGTTCTGGGAGACACTCAACAATCAAGTGAGGGCATACCAAGTGATAGAATGGACAAAAGGAAGACGTGTATGACGTGTCCTGCGTCCAAGAAGAGGAAAACGGCGAATGAGTGCATCAAATGTGGTCACCTAGATTGCCTGGAATGCAGCAGAAAGATTTGTGTCGACTGTGCAAAAGAGATGTGATTTAATATTTCAGTTCAGTTGATTATTATCTTTTTTTTACATTTTCTGCAATATTTTATTTATATTTAGGAATATATTGTCTGGTATAACAGTGGTGGAAATCAAATGAAATCTGACACTGAATGACTGCACGTATTCGTGATATTTCGTGTTTCATTTAGATAATTTAAACAACAAAGTGTTTATATGGCCTGAAAAGTATTAAATTTACTTATAACGTTAATTAACTGACTATTTAGTTGATTTCTGTCAACTTTTGTGGAGTTCTGTGATATAAAATATTAGGTGGTCTGAGAGACTGCAAGTTTCTAGTTAAGCACATTTCAGAGATGTTTCGGGTTAAGGGTTAATATCGTAGTAGATGGCAACTGAGTTTGTGCGTCTCATGACGTGTGGAACTTAGCATTTGTCTCTACCAGGAACTTCTTTCATGTCGTTACGTTACATTCATATTTTGTCCTGACTGGATAATTCTGTCATGTAGATAATCTTGTTCACAAGAGCATATGGAGAAGTAAATGTATTACTTGAGTTAGCAGTAAGCAAGCCTATTAGTAAGCCAACTCAATTGAAGTTAACATTACTGTACATTGCCGCTCCGATATGTCCCAACGAAATGTTACTTTTATCTCTGGAAAAATAATGAGATTTAATGTTCTTAGCAAAAACTACACTTTTCGAAGTTTCTTCTTCTTCTGCATCTACATCTGCTTCCACACGGATACTCCACAAATTTCATTTAAGTGCACGGCAGATGGTTCAGCGAACCACCTTCACAATATTCTTCTGTTATTCCAATCTCGAACAGCGTGCGGAAAAGATGAACACCTATATCTTGCTGTGCGAGCTCTGATTTCCCTTATTTTATTATGATGGTCGTTTCTCCCTATGTAGGTCGGTGTCAACAAAATAGTTTCGCATTCGCAGGAGAAAGTTGGTGAATGAACTTTCGTGAGAAGGTCCCGCGGCCACGAGAAACGCGTTTGTTTCAACGACGTTCCAAATGCTGTATCGTGGCCGTGACACTCTCACCTATTTCTCGATATTAAAAAACGTGCTGCTCTCCTTTGAACTTTCTCGATGTAATCAGTTAATCCTATCTGGTAAGACCCCACAAGGCACAGCAATACACCAAAAAAGGATGGACAAGCATAATGTAGGCAGTCCCTTTAGTAGATGTACTGCACCTTCTAAGTGTTCTGCCAATAGAACCCAGTCTTTGGTTCGCTTTCCTCACAATATTTTCTATGTGATCTTTCCAATTTAAGCTGTGCGCAATTGTAATTCCAAGGTGTTCAGGTGAATATTTAAATTGATTGATTTATCGTGCAACCGAAGTTTAACGGATTCCTTTTAGCCCTCATGTCGATGACCTCACTCTTTTCATTATTTACGGTTAACTGCCAATTTTTGCAACATGCAGATATCTTTTCTAAATCGTTTTGCAATTTGTTTTGATCTTCTGATGGATTTCTAGACAATAAACGACAACATCTTCTGCAAAAAACTTAACACGGCTGTTCAGATTGTCTCCTAAATCGTTTATATAGATAAGGAGCAACAGGGCGCCAATAAGGCTACCTTGGGGAACGTCTGTTTCACTCAGTGGCTTTACGTCATTTACTACGAACTGTGACCTCTGACAGGAAATCACGAATCCAGTCACGTAACTGAGGAAATACTCCATAAGCACGCAATTTCAGTACCAGCCGCTTCTGTGGTACAGTGTCAAAAGCCATTTGGGAATCTAGAAATACGGAATCAGTTTCAAATCCCTTTCCGGTAGCACTCGCAACTTAGAGTCAGTTGTGTTTCACGAGAACGATGTTATGTAAATCCGTGTTGACTGTGTGTCAATAGACCGTTTTCTTCGAAGTAATTCATAATGTTCCAACAGAATACATGCTCCAAAGTCCTGCTGCATATCGATGTTAATAATATGCGCCTGTAATTTAGTGGATTACTCCTACTACGTTTCTTGAATATTGGTGTGACCTGTGCCACTTTCCAGTCTTTGGGTACGGATTGTTCGTCGAGCGAGCGGTTGTATATTATCGTTAAATATGGAACTATTGCATCAGCATATTCTGAAAGGGACCTAACTGGTATACAGTCTGGACGGGAAGACTTGCTTTTATTAAGTGAGTTAAGCTGTTTCGCTATTCCGAGGATATCTATTTCTAAGTTATTCATGTTGGCAGCTGCTCTTGATTCGAATTCTGGAGTCTCCGGCCATCCTGATTTAGGTTTTCCGTGATTTCCCTAAATCCTTTCAGGTAAATGCCGGGATGGTTCCTTTGAAAGGGCACGCCCGATTTCCTTCCCCGTCCTTCCCTAACCCGAGCTTGCGCTCCGTCTCCAATGACCTCGTTGTCGACGGGACGTTAAACACTAATCTCCTCCTCCTCCTCGAATTCTGGAATATTTACTTCGTCTTCTCTGGTGAACGAATTTCAGAAGGCTGTGTTTATTAAATCAGGTATGACAGGACTGTCGTCGACAGTAGGTCTATTGCTATTGCGCAGAGAAAGCATAGATTGTGTGTTGCGGTCAACATACTTTACATACAACCAGAATCTCTTTCGCTTTTAGGTCGGGTTTCGAGACAAAGTTTCGTTGTTGAAATTATTATAACCATCTCACACTGAAGTCCGGACTAAATTTCGACCTTCTGTGAAAGATCGCTAGTCTTGAATATCATCTACTTTTTCTTGTGCCGTTGTTCCACATCGACGCAGGGTCACCGTGGTTATTACCGGATTTGGCAAGGTCAGTATAAGGGGTGGCCGGGTGACCTTCCTGCCGCCACCCCGCTACTCAACCTCTGCTCCCCCTCCCCCTGTATAGAATACATTATTGGCCATTAAAATTGCTACACCACGAAGATGACGTGCTACAGACGCGAAATTTAACCGACAGGAAGAAGATGCTATGATATGCAAATGATAAGCTTTTCAGAGCATTCACACAAGGTTGGCGCCGGTGGCGACACCTAAAACGTGCTGAAATGAGGAAAGTTTCCTACCGATTTCTCATACACAAACAGCAGTTGACCGGTGTTGCCCGGTGAAACGTTGCTGCCGGCCGGCGGTTCTAGGTGCTACAGTCTGGAACCGCGTGCCGCTACGGTCGCATGTTCGAATCCTGCCTTGGGCATGGACGTGTGTGATGTCCTTAGGTTAGTTAGGTTTAAGTAGTTCTAAGTTCTAGGGGACTGCTGACCTCAGAAGTTAAGTCCCACAGTGCTCAGAGCCCTTTTTTTTTTTTTTTTTTTTTTTTTTTTTTTTTTTTTTTTTTTTTTTTTTTGAAACGTTGCTGTGATGCCTCGTGTAAGGAGGAGAAATGCGTACCATCACGTTTCCGACTTTGAAAAAGGTCGGATTGTAGCCTATCGCGATTGCGGTTTGCGGTTTGTCGTATCGAGCTGCTCGCATTGGTCGAGATTCTGTTAGCAGAATATGGCATCGGTGGGTTCAGGAGGGTAATACGGAACACCGTGCTGGATCCCAACGGCCTCGTATCACTAGCAGTCGAGATGACAGGCATCTTATCCGCATGGCTGTAACGGATCGTGCAGCCTCGTCTCGATCCCTGAGTCAACAGATGGGGACGTTTGCAACACAACAACCATCTGCACGAAAAGTTCGACGACGTTTGCAGCAGCATGGACTATCAGCTCGGAGACCATGGCTGCGGTTACCCTTGACGCTGCATCACAGACAGGAGCGCCTGCGATGGTGTACTCGACGACGAACCTGGGTGTACGAATGGCAAAACTTCATTTTTTCGGTTGAATCCAGGTTCTGTTTACAACATCATGATGGTCGCATCCGTGTTTGGCGACATCGCGGTGAACACGCATTGGAAGCGTGTATTCGTTATCGCCATACTGGCGTATCACCCGGCGTGATGGTATGGGGTGCCACTGGTTACACGTCTCGGTCACCTCCTGGTCGCATTGACGGCACTTTGAACAGTGGACGTTACATTTCAGATGTGTTACGATCCGTGGCTCTACCCTTCATTCGATCCCTGCGTAACCCTAAATTTCAGCAGGACAATGCACGACCGAATGTTGCAGGTCCTGTACAGAAAATGTTCGCCTGCTGCACTGGCCAGCACATTCTCCAGATCTCTCACCAACTTAAAACGTCTGGTCAATGGCGGCCGAGCAACTGGCTCGTCACAATACGCTAGTCACTACTCTTGATGAACTGCGGTATCGTGTTGTAGCTGCATGGGCAGCTGTACCTGTACACGCCATCCAAGCTCTGTTTGACTCAATGCCCAGGCGTATCAAGGCCGTTATTACGGCCAGAGATGGTTGTTCTGGGTAGTGATTTCTCAGGGTCTTTAGCCGAGCGGTCCAAGGCGCTGCAGTCATGGACTGTGAGGCTGCTCCCAGCGGAGGTTCGTGTCCTCCCTCGGGCATGGCTGTGTGTGTGTGTTTGTCCTTGGGGTAATTTAGGTTAAGTAGTGTGTAAGCTTAGGGACTGATGACCTTAGTAGTTAAGTCCCATAAGATTTCACACACAGTTGAACATTTTTTTTCTCAGTATCTATGCACCCAAACTGCGTGAATATGTAATCACATGTCAGTTCTAGTATAATATACTTGTTCAATGAATACCCGTTTATCACCTGCAATTCTTCTTGGTGTAACAATTTTAATGGCCGGTAGTGTATCTGTACCCAAGCAATCTGCGTGTAGTATTACTCAACTGAAGGTGACCCAGAGTTGTAGAAATGTTAGTGAATCGCGTAACTGAGGAAGGATTTGGATGCCAGTCCGGTATTCACGTAACGGGAAGCCGCCCGAAAACCACATCGATGCTGGCCAGCACGCCGACCCCCGTCTTTAATCCGTCGGGTGGATTCGATGCGGGTCTGGCGGACCTCCCTGTCACGGAAGCGCCGCTCTAACACAGACGGCTATCCAACGGGCACTTTTCCAAGTTTTCCATGAGAGAAATCAATCAACTTCCACTACTCTCCCTCTCGTTTGGGCATTGACAAGTGGGCCATTGTTCCTTTAGAAGCTTTGTGAAATGCCTGAGAGATTAATTGTCCTGTCCGAGGCTCTAATGACGCCGGAAAAATGGAGAACAGAGTTATCGGATTTAGTGTCCTTTGTGGCAGTACCTCAGTGAAGTGGAGATTTGGCAAGACGAGCGTGGAAACCTAGGAGGGCGACAAACGATCTTTGGACCGTCCAAAGAGACGGAGAGAGGCGGTGTTATATGATAGATTTTATATTGTTTTGTTTTAGACGTACCGATTACCTGCACCTTCCACAAATTTCTCTTATTAGTTTCTCCGTGTCTGCAGGAATATGAAAACAGTGCTTACAAAGTCTAGGATGTTTCAAAAAATTGATCCGGCTTCACACCTTCTACACGAATCTTGATATAAACGGGGTAGATTTTAGCGTATGCATAGGAACTAAAAGTTTAACTTGGCGCCAGTAGTAAGTTAGCGATTTATGTGGTTCCCGGTTAGGATATCTCCAGAGGAGCTAGCTCGCTCGTTCGTTCATTACCAAATGTGCATCGAGTCAACACTCGGTGCCGGCCGTTTTGGCCGAGTGGTTCTAGGCGCTTCAGTTCGGAACCGCCCTGCTACTACGGTTGCGGGTTCGAATCCTGCCTCGGACTGGATGTGTGTGATGTCCTTAGGTTAGTTAGGTTTAAGTAGTTCTACGTCTAGGGGACTGATGAGCTCAGATGTGTAGTCCCATAATGCTTAGAGCCATTTGAACCATCAACACTCCGTCTTTCGTAGTTGAAAGTTGGTGACCCATCGTACAATCCTCTAAACAGTCTGTCTCCATTTTTCCCGGTCTTCTGCATATCGGATCGCATATGTTATCTGTCTATTCCTTTTTTACCGAGAGGCGTAGCGCAGTGGTTTAGCACACTGCACTTTCGTTCGGGAGGATGGTGGTTCAAACTCGCGTCCGGCCATCCTGATTTAGGCTTTCCGTAATTTCCCTAACCTGCTTAAGGTAAATGTAGGGATGGTTCCTTCGAAAGGGCACGGCCGCTTTCTTTCTCCATACTTCCGTAATTCGAGCTTGTGCTCCGTCTCCAGTGACCTCGAAGAGGACGGGAAGTTTAACACTCATCTCCTCCTCCTGCTCTCAATTATCTGGTCCGTCCATCATCTCGGTAGTCTTCCCTACAACCTTTTCTCTTCGACTTTGCCTTGGATGATCATCTTTTCCTACTTATCCTCCTGTCGTCGAACTAAGCGACCAAAGAACTGCAGGATTCACTGTAAACAAATACTGGACAACCTCTTCTCCAGCCCGACTTCTTGGAGGATTGATTTCTTGGTCCGTTTGTCCATCCATGATATTCTGAGCAATCTCCTATATGTCCACATCTCAAAATCATGAATTCTTATGTGGTCCCCTTCAGTTATTGTACACCTTTCAGCGCCATAAAGGAAAGCTGGTAACACCAGAGACTTCAGCACTCTCAATTTAGTATTCATGGTTACCGCTCGGTCTTTTCAGATCGTTGTCAGCTTCGACGCAGCATTCCTAACCAGAACAGTTCTAAGCCGTATTTCCTGTGCAGAGCCACTCTACTCTGAACAGCTGGGGGCAAACAGCGGCTGGTAGTGACTCACCTCTGTGAATTACCATGATCTTCGTTTTATTCTCATTAAGTGACAGTCAGAGTTCATCATTTTCTCTCTTCACTCTGTCCAGTAATTCCTATACTTCCACTTATGATTTTGCACATAATATGGCATCATCAGCAAATCTTAAATTATAGATTCTTTGTCCTCCAATTCGGATCCCACCAGTCCAGTCATCAAGTGGTTTTTTTCATAATACATTCTCCATAGATGTTAAATAGAACTGGTGACACAATGCATCCGCGTCTAACTCCTTCACATGGTTCAAACGAACTTGAAATAGTCTTATGATGATCACGAACGACCACCTTCGCTAGCACCTCCACAGCTGTTTCCATCGAACGCAGTCTAAGGCTTACGATACTGCAAGAAACACAGAACTAAAGGGATACTGAATTCTCCACATTTTTCAATTAGCCGTCTGATATTAAGAATCTGTTCTCGAGTTCTTTTATGACGCACAAGCCCACCTTGCTCTGATGGTATTTCTTCATCTAACTACTCGTAGGTTCTCAGGCGTTCATGAATGACATTTAGAAGAATGTTGCTGCCATGCGAATTCAGTCAAACTGTTCTGTAGTTCTCATAACGCTGTGCGTTTCCTTTCTCATGAAACGGAATCATCACCGACATGGTCCAGTCTTCCAACCGCGTTCCGTTATTCCATATATTGTTACATACACTGATCAGCCACAATATTTTGACCCCCTATAAGCCGGTATGTTCCCCTTTGACACGGATAACAGCAGCGATGAGTCGTATCATGGACGAAATGAGGCTTTGTAGGTCGCTGGAGGGAGTTGTCAACACATCTGCACACACATGTCATCTATTCCCGAAAATTCTGGGGAGGGTAGCGATGAGCTCTGGTTCCACGTTCAGTCACACCCCAGATGTATTTGATTGGGTTTAGATCTGGTAGGACATGACGTATTACCTTGTTGAAAAATGCCACTGCTGTCAGGAAACATGAACGTCCTGAAGGGGTGCCAACTAGTGCACAATACTCCTTGGTCGTCATGCTGCCTTGCAGGAGCTCCACTGGACCAATGGATGGCCACGTGAATGTTCCCCAGAGCAACTTATCTCCGTCCCACAAGCAGCTGTTCTCCTGGAAGACGACGGATTCACGCACTCCCATCGGCATGATGAAGGTTTCGGGATTCTTCAGACGATGCAACGCTCTGTCTCTACCCCACCGTCCAGTGCCGATGGTCACGTGCTCATTTCTGCCGTAGTTGCCAATGTTGTGTTGTTAACACTGGCACTTGCATGGGTCGTCAGTTGCGGAGGCCATCGTTAGGAATGTTCGGAGCACTGTGTGTTCAGACACACCTGAACTCTGCCCAGCAGTAAAGTCTTATGTTAGTTCCGCCTCAGTTCACCACCTGTCCTGTTTTACCAGTCTTCCCAGCCTATGACGTCTGACATATGTAATGAGGGCTGGCTGCAGAACCCCACAATGTCACCTTGGTTTCGCCATGAGATGAAGATACTCGCCGTAGCACTCCTCGGACACCCAGCAAGTCATGCAGTTTCCGAAATGCTCGTGCCCAGCCTCCGGGTCATTACAATCTGCTCTCGGTCAAACTCCGATCGCGCGTCTTCCCCATTCTACTCATGGACGACACGCTCACTGGTATCACATGCATGACGCATGTGTCTGACTAGCAGTCATTCCTCGACAGGTGAAGCTGCTGTGGCTTGGGTGGGTTTATACCGATAGTAGGCCGGTGATCATAATGTTCTGGCTGGTCAGTGTATTTCATGCATGATTTCTAAACCCACATATTGGCTGTATCAAAGGACCGTATTTCGTTTTGCGTTCGCCGATTCAACAGGTGACATTCAGCTGTACCTGGGAGGCGGGAATTTGCTAACATTCCGCCTCCATAGCTCGGTGGTCAGAGTGTCAGACTGATATGCGGAGGATCCGGGTTATATTCCCGGTTACTAAAAGGAATTTCTCTTTGGTGGGAGGACTCGAGGGGGTGCACTCGGCCTCTTCATGCCTACTGAGGAGCTACTTGAGTGGGAGGTAGCGGCTCCAAGGTATGGCAACCTGACTAGGGACCAGGGGAAAGGTGTGCTGACTACCTGCGCCTCCACAGCACATCCAGGTGACACCACTGGGGGACGGCACTGAAAGGCCCGACGGTGTCAGTAGACGGAGCTTTAGCTTCGGATTTTATTAATAACTTGCGAAACTGGCAATCCTTCTCTTGTGCCCCATTCCCTCTCTCAGTCCATATTCTCATCCCCCCCTCTCCCTCTCTCCTTCTCTCTCATTCTCTCTCCCTCTCCCCTTCTCTCTCTCTCTCCGTGCATCTCCTCCTCCCTCCATTTCTCTGTGCATAACATCCTCCCCCCATCTGTCTGTGCATAACATGCTGGCCCCGCTCTCTGTCCATCTACTCCTTCCTTACCACCCCCCCCCCCTCGCTCTGTCCATTTCCATCAGAATGTTCAGTAAAGTACGAGATTTTTGGTAACAGCGTTTCCCCTTTATACACTCCTGGAAATGGAAAAAAGAACACATTGACACCGGTGTGTCAGACCCACCATACTTGCTCCGGACACTGCGAGAGGGCTGTACAAGCAATGATCACACGCACGGCACAGCGGACACACCAGGAACCGCGGTGTTGGCCGTCGAATGGCGCTAGCTGCGCAGCATTTGTGCACCGCCGCCGTCAGTGTCAGCCAGTTTGCCGTGGCATACGAAGCTCCATCGCAGTCTTTAACACTGGTAGCATGCCGCGACAGCGTGGACGTGAACCGTATGTGCAGTTGACGGACTTTGAGCGAGGGCGTATAGTGGGCATGCGGGAGGCCGGGTGGACGTACCGCCGAATTGCTCAACACGATGTTGTCGCCAGTGGTCGGCGGAAGGTGCACGTGCCCGTCGACCTGGGACCGGACCGCAGCGACGCACGGATGCACGCCAAGACCGTAGGATCCTACGCAGTGCCGTAGGGGACCGCACCGCCACTTCCCAGCAAATTAGGGACACTGTTGCTCCTGGGATATCGGCGAGGACCATTCGCAACCGTCTCCATGAAGCTGGGCTACGGTCCCGCACACCGTTAGGCCGTCTTCCGCTCACGCCCCAACATCGTGCAGCCCGCCTCCAGTGGTGTCGCGACAGGCGTGAATGGAGGGACGAATGGAGATGTGTCGTCTTCAGCGATGAGAGTCGCTTCTGCCTTGGTGCCAATGATGGCCGTATGCGTGTTTGGCGCCGTGCAGGTGAGCGCCACAATCAGGACTGCATACGACCGAGGCACACAGGGCCAACACCCGACATCATGGTGTGGGGAGCGATCTCCTACACTGGCCGTACAGCACTGGTGATCGTCGAGGGGACACTGAATAGTGCACGGTACATCCAAACCGTCATCGAACCCATCGTTCTACCATTCCTAGACCGGCAAGGGAACTTGCTGTTCCAACAGGACAATGCACGTCCGCATGTATCCCGTGCCACCCAACGTGCTCTAGAAGGTGTAAGTCAACTACCCTGGCCAGCAAGATCTCCGGATCTGTCCCCCATTGAGCATGTTTGGGACTGGATGAAGCGTCGTCTCACGCGGTCTGCACGTCGAGCACGAACGCTGGTCCAACTGAGGCGCCAGGTGGAAATGGCATGGCAAGCCGTTCCACAGGACTACATCCAGCATCTCTACGATCGTCTCCATGGGAGAATAGCAGCCTGCATTGCTGCGAAAGGTGGATATACACTGTACTAGTGCCGACATTGTGCATGCTCTGTTGCCTGTGTCTATGTGCCTGTGGTTCTGTCAGTGTGATCATGTGATGTATCTGACCCCAGGAATGTGTCAATAAAGTTTCCCCTTCCTGGGACAATGAATTCACGGTGTTCTTATTTCAATTTCCAGGAGTGTATATTATTAACTATCAAACTGATTGTTTTTCTGTAATTAAAACCTGCGACAGGAGAAATGTCAAACTGAAAGCAAATTTTTTTTACTTTTCTTTTTCATACCAAAAATGCCATTACCATCCAGCCGTCTCAAGTGATGCTCCTTCACAATTGATTTCAATGTCCGACTTTTCTGCAGGATTTTACGAAAATTTTCTTTCATACAAATCTTGTTCTGACAATTAGGAACACAGCAAAGACGCAAATCAACCAAATTCGTCGAGTTGTTCTTAATTGATGATATTTCATACACGCGGCAGTTCATGTTAATTTCCAACAGACAGAAACAAATAAAACAACAAAAAAACCAAATGTGTCGAACCGTTCTTAACTGATGATAATTCATATACGCGGCAACTGATTTTTATTTATGTAGATGGGAAAGGCTATATGCGGTAGAAAGAATATTAGTCTAATGGTTTAAATGCCCTGTAAAAAAAGGAAACGAAACCGCAGCTGTCAGGAAGCACGGTCTCCGGCACGAGCAGTGTTTAGCATTGCGCGTGTTGCTGTTACGTTCAACAGATGGCGCCCCAGTAGGTATACAAAAACACGCGCGTATTGGAAAGCAATGTTGTGTCGAAATTCCAAAGCAATCGGTGAAAATTTAAGATTTTTGACAAGCCAACGTTTAAATTTTTATTACTGCAGATGGATGAAAGAGTTTATGTGTGCCCCCCCCCCCCCCCCCGCCCCCCCGCCTTCCGGCCTTCCAATAACTAATAACTTGGATGACCTGCGACGCCGCACGGAGGGAGCTTTATATGCAATAAATCTAGACACTCGCGAAGGCATGGGCGCAGTTGAACTATCATCTGAATGTTTGTCGTGCATCTGATGGAGGGCACATCGCTGATTTTTCAGAGATAAATTAAAACTTTAGACCTACACGTTATTCTAAGAAATACACAAAGGCTGTATGTGCATGCATGTGAAAAGTGTACAGTTCTTTTGAAAAAAATATTAACAATCACACTATAAAACCGTTACATCCGTCTGTCTGAAAATGCTGATCCCCTAAACTACTAGACGAATTTTCACCAGATTTTCAAAGGTAACTTGAGCGTAACTTGAGACAACATGCAGGCTTTATTTCATCAAAATAGGAACACCGAAAAAAGATATCGTAATTTAAAGTTCTGTATAAAATAACCTGCTCAGCTTATGAGATGGAATCCAAAATTTTCGGGACTGGTGCTGCCATCTGGAAAGTAGGAGTAGTAGATCTTTGCAGCGCTAGGTGGCGAAAGCTGCATATCTGATGAGTCAGTGTGCGGAGTGGCATTCATCTGGGAGGACGTGTTTGCTTGTCCACAGTGATTTCTGTAATACTCTGTGTTTGGTGTGTGGCGATTTTACGATGGAACCGCGAACAGAACAACGCGTGTGCATCAAATTCTGTCCGAATTTCGGGGAAAGTGCTACGGAGACCCTTGCAATGATTCAACAAGTGTTTGGGGGACAGAGCATAAGCCATACGCATGTGTTTGAGTGGCATGCTTGGTTCAGGGCCAGCCATACAGACGTCGAAGATGATGCTCACACTTTAAGGCCCATTAGCCGCTCAACGCCAGACATTGTTGCCAAACCTCAACAGTTGGTTCGTGCGGATCGACTGCGAACCATTCAAGACCTTGCGGATGAGGTGGGTATTGGTTATGGGACATGTCAATGAATGTTGACTGATGAACTGGGCATGCATCGTGTCGCCGCAAAATTTTTGCCAAGGATCTTGACTGCCGATCAGAAGGCACAGCATCTAGAAGTGTGCATGGACCTTCGTCAGACGGCATCTGATGATACAACCTTCTTGTCACGGGTTGTCACCGGCAACGAGAGCTGGATTTACGGTTATGATCCACAGACAAAGCAACAATCGTCCTTGTGGAAGAGCCTGGGCTCTCCAAGACCCAAAACAGCGAGACAGGTGAAGAACAAAGTGAAGAGCATGATCATGGTTTTCTTTGATACCAAGGGAATTGTGCACAAAGAATTCGTCCCAACCAAACAAACAGTGAATTCCGCGTACTACTGTGACGTTTTGCGACGGCTCCGTGAAAATGTGTGGTGACGACGGCCCGAACTTTGGCATCAAGGGAACTGGCTGCTGCATCACGACAACGCACCCTGTCACGTGTCCTTGCTCACCAGGACCTTTTTGGTAAAAAACAACATGGCGGTTGTACCCCACCCACCTTAATCGCCAGATTTGACACCTTGCGACTTTGCGCGATTCCCAAAACTGAAACTCAGGTTGAAAGGCCGTCGGTTTGACACTCTAGAGAGGATTCAAGAAGCATCGCTGGCAGTGATTAACACCCTCAAAGAACAGGATTTCCAGAAAACGTTTGACCAGTGGCAGAAGTGCTGGGACCGGTGTGTACGTGCGGATGGGAACTACTTCGAGGGTGATGGTGATCATTAGTCCAAAGGTAAGGTTTTCAACAGATGCAGCACCAGTCCCGAAAATTTTGGATAGCACCTCGTAGTCGTTCTGATGTTTAATCATCGTGGTGTAACACACCAAACAATCAACAAGTGGCTTTATTAGTTTTGTAGTACACCAAAGAATCAAAAAAACGGCTATGTTATTTTTTTTATCTCAGTGACTGGTGTATTTTCGGTAGTTTGCGTCAGTGACAGAATTAAGAGCCGCAGCGTTATCTTTGTGAATTCACTTTGCTGAGCTATTTTATAAACTTAATGACAATGCTTTGCTTCGTGTGATACGTTTTGTTTACATTTGACTTCTTTCTTATGAAAGTGTTTTTTTAACTCAGTCACAGAAGTATTCACAGAAGTTTACGTCCCCGCTCGAGTTAAGAACCGCAGTCATATCTGTACAAACTAAAACTGAATTTGCATAACTAGGATATATAGAGTCACTGATTCCGCTTTTTATATTAAAAACTTAATGACATTGCTTTGCCCCTTTCGATAGACTTTATTTGTAACCTTTGCTAGGAAAAACAGATCTATGAAGTTTGCTTTGCCATTTGGGAGCCTACTCATTACATTTTCATTTAGTTTTATTTACTAATAAAAATGCCTGGGAAACAGTCATGCCTTTGTGAATACACCAGAACGCCTAAAAGAGTGATGACTACGTTGTTACAAGAATCCAGTGAGGATCGTGAGGCGAGATTTGCTGTGGCTCAAGCACATCAGGCTTTAACTTCCTCTTTGGAATCTCCTTCCAGAAGCAGGTGTGACGTAACTCTGATCAAGAACGTCGTGTGTTACATCGCTCTTCAGCACCCCTCATTCACAGAGGCACAAACTTACTTCTCCCCAATGTAAAATCGTAGAAGTCGATATCTTGACAACAAGTGGCGCAGGCCAGTATTTATACCCGGAATCCTGTTTATTTATAACAATTTACCATTGCACTTTAAACGTGTGCAATTCCCAGTGAGCTTAGGTTAAGCTATGACCATAAACTAAGTACAAGAGCACAGGCTGCATGTTACGGGCATGGACCTTAGTGTCCGTTGCTTTTCACAGAGTCAGCTCTACATGGCACTCTCCAGCATCAAACGTTGTGCACAAACAAGTCAAAAATAAATTCCACGCATATGAAGTCACTGGAACACCTTTAAGTAAACAGTCGGGAAACACAGGGTTTCTCAGACAGATTGAAAATTTTTTTAAAATGTACAGGGCTATTACAAATGATTGAAGCGATTTCATAAATTCACTGTAGCTCCATTCATTGACATATGGTCACGACACACTGCAGATACGTAGAAAAACTCATAAAGTTTTGTTCGGCTGAAGCCGCACTTCAGGTTTCTGCCACCAGAGCGCTCGAGAGCGCAGTGAGACAAAATGGCAACAGGAGCCGAGGAAGCGTGTGTCGTGCTTGAAATGCACTCACATCAGACAGTCATAACAGTGCAACGACACTTCAGGACGAAGTTCAACAAAGATCCACCAACTGCTAACTCCATTCGGCGATGGTATGTGCAGTTTAAAGCTTCTGGATGCCTCTGTAAGGGGAAATCAACGGGTCGGCCTGCAGTGAGCGAAGAAACGGTTGAACGCGTGCGGGCAAGTTTCACGCGCAGCCCGCGGAAGTCGACGAATAAAGCAAACAGGGATCTAAACGTACCACAGCCGACGGTTTAGAAAATCTTACGGAAAAGGCTAAAGCAGAAGCCTTACCGTTTACAGTTGCTACAAGCCCTGACACCCGATGACAAAGTCAAACGCTTTGAATATTCGGCGCGGTTGCAACAGCTCATGGAAGAGGATGCGTTCAGTGCGAAACTTGTTTTCAGTGATGAAGCAACCTTTTTTCTTAATGGTGAAGTGAACAGACACAATGTGCGAATCTGGGCGGTAGAGAATCCTCACGCATTCGTGCAGAAAATTCGCAATTCACCAAAAGTTAACGTGTTTTGTGCAATCTCACGGTTTAAAGTTTACGGCCCCTTTTTCTTCTGCGAAAAAAACGTTACAGGACACGTGTATCTGGACATGCTGCAAAATTGGGTCATGCCACAACTGGAGACCGACAGCGCCGACTTCATCTTTCAACAGGATGGTGCTCCACCGTACTTCCATCATGATGTTCGGCATTTCTTAAACAGGAGATTGGAAAACCGATGGATCGGTCGTGGTGGAGATCACGATCAGCAATTCACGTCATGGCCTCCACGCTCCCCCGACTTAACCCCATGCGATTTCTTTCTGTGGGGTTATGTGAATGATTCAATGTTTAAACCTCCTCTACCAAGAAACGTGCCAGAACTGCGAGCTCGCATCAACGATGCTTTCGAACTCATTGATGGGGACATGCTGCGCCGAATGTGGGAGGAACCTGATTATCGGCTTGATGTCTGCCGAATCACTAAAGGGGCACATATCGAACATTCGTGAATGCCTAAAAAAACTTTTTGAGTTTTTGTATGTGTGTGCAAAGCATTGTGAAAATATCTCAAATAATAAAGTTATTGTTGAGCTGTGAAATCGCTTCAATCATTTGTAATAACCCTGTAGTGTTTTGCGTAAGTTAAAACGTACCTTAAGTTTCTGTAGAAGAAATGGTCTTCTGAAATCAGGTAAAACTTTTTAAAATGCCCTGTATTGAGAATGACATCCATGGGAAGCGCCGCACAGTTTAAGCCGTCTTGTCACGGTTCGCACGGCTCCCCCCCCCCCTCCCTTCCCCCAATTGGAGGTTTGAGTCCTCCCTCAGGCATGGGAGTGTGTGTTATCGTTAGTGTAAGTTAGTTTAAGTTAGAGTAAGTAGTGTTAAGACTATGGACCGATGACCTCAGCAGTTTGGTCCCACACAGAACTTAACACAAATTTCCAGTTTCAGTAGGAAGCAATTCTCAGCGTGAATGGACACACGTTATATGCAATATTTTATTCCAATTAGTCTACACTACCACTTCATAAAATAATTACCATTTCTGCTGACACACCCTTTATATACATCGCACCATGAAAATAGTGATGCACTCGATGAGAACGCATTGCTTTCCTGCATTAGTATTCAGCAGACGCGACTCTTAGGCGCATTGGCGTAACCATGGAGTTAACAACAGCAGCATCGCTCACAGTTCAGACAAAGTAAAACATGCAGCAAAATGTGACAAGAAATTAAACCACTGCAACTTGGAGAGTCAGTGAGCTGACTGACAAATTACTGCAAGAAAATTTTACTACAGCAGTTTGGATTATTTCTCATAAATGGTAGAAGCTTCTATTTGAAATCCAAAATTATCTACATCTGTTAAATTACTGCATTTAACAAATGTAAAAGGCAAATGAAATTCAGAATCATAAATATTTTGGGTCAAATCAGTTCCTAGCTGATTCAAGAAATGGAAAGTTTAATTATTAAAAAACAACTGTATCAAATGGCTTCGTAAAAATATCCATGATTAAAATTAAAATAGTAAACAAGATACAACGGTAACAGAATGTTTAAGTAAACTGCTTACTTGGCCGTGGCTGCGTATGCAGCCGCAGTGGCGTTGCAGTCAGGTAGGATGGTGACGCCACTGCTCGGGAAACAACGGCCGGGTCTGCGCAGCAACGCAAATTAAGAAGAGGCGAGATCAGACAGAGCACTACCGAAATCTATAACAAACTAAAATGAAACGATAACTAAATCAAGACCCTACGCTGCCGACAGGCGTTGATATACATCAACGTGGACAGTTGAAAATGTGTGCCCGGACCGGGACTCGAACCCTGGATCTCCTGCTTACATGGCAGACGTTCTATCCATCTCTTAAAAAAAAAAAAATCTTATTTTGTTCGATTGTTCGTTGCCTTTGTTCGGAGCGGACGTCCCATGACACCCGTTCAAATTTAGTGTTGAGCCGTTCACTCACTTTTTTTTATTATAGAGGACATATAACCCTCTGACCGAACACGCTGAGCTACCTTACCGACCATCTGAGCCACTGAGGGCACAGAGGAGGGCGACCGCAGGGACTTATCCCTTGCACGCTCCCCATGAGACCCACATTCCCAACTTAATGTCCACACACTACATTCGTAGTGCCCCTGCCCGTTACACTCATTACTCGCGGCAGACCATCTTACCGAGTCCTGTAAGAGTTGGGGCAGTGCATGTGCATCCACACAGAAGAAGAAAGTCAATGGCCGATTAGCCTTAACTATATGAAGATGGTATCTGTTCTTTCCGGCCGGCGGCGGTGGTCTAGCGGTTCTAGGCGCGCAGTCCGGAACCGCGCGACTGCTACGGTCGCAGGTTCGAATCCTGCCTCGGGCATGGATGTGTGTGATGTCCTTAGGTTAGTTAGGTTTAAGTAGTTCTAAGTTCTAGGGGACTGATGACCACAGATGTTAAGTCCCATAGTGCTCAGAGCCATCTGTTCTTTCGGACATGCCTGAAAGGACAGATACTATCTTCATATAAGAAACTCAAGCTAAAGTTAGATTACACAATTACAGGCCGATTAACGCACAAAGCAATACATCGTTAGAAGGATGCCCAGAGAGGGGCACAACAGTAAAATGGCCAGGCTCAAGTGACAAGGCCTAATCCTACACGAGGCCTTTCAAAATTTGTCAGTAGCCACAATAAAAGTGACTTTAGCGTTAACGCACAAAAAATTCAAGAGATCATTTCATAACGCCAGACAGTGACGGGGCTTAAATAAGTGGCCTAAATATTTCGTCAGTAAGAACCAAAATTATAATTACAACTTCGCCGAATTTTCAGGGAACTGTTGCTACTAATAAGCAATTAGCATAATTCGGCCTGCAATTAATGGCCGTTAGGTAAGAGTAAACAGTCAATCTGTAGAACTGCAACCTAACACCGGGCTGATACTCTGATGTCATATGTGAGTAAACGGACGAGTTGTGGCGCCCTGAAAATATTCTAAGTTCGGAGTTGGCGTGGCTGCGATGGGGCCTTTCAGCGGACCGCGGCTGGTCGGCGGCTGCCGGCGTCCAGGCCTACCACGTGGCTGGGAATTCCATCTTGACACTGTGTCGATGAAGGAGGCATTCCGGGAGTGCCACAGTTGGCGGACTTTGTGAAACCTTAATGAGAGACATTTCATAGTTCGCATAGAAATTAATAGTAGCCACATGAATCATGATACCTCAAATAGAAACATGTGCAATGCCATTATTTGCATGACGATTCTAATCATTAGTTTAAAGTTTCGTATCTGACTGTAAATTATACAAGTAACACCCACAACGAATTTCCAAAACCTAAACTGTTCATCCGCTTTTGTCGATAGATATGTCTTTAGAAAGCTGTTAAGGTAAACCTAAATTGATATGAATTACAGGCATGTAACTTGAATAGTACATGTCTTATTGGAGGTCAAAGCGGCCAATTACTACCGATCGCCTCAGGCCATAAGTACTCCATAGTTACATGAAAACACGGTAGCAGCAAGCTTATAAATATATTTATTCATCTATATCTTAGTTTATATCTGATATATACTATTCATGAAGTAATTGGTCAGTTACACTACTGGCCATTAAAATTTCTACACCAAGAAGAAATGCAGATGATGAATGGGTATTCATTGGACAAATATCTTAGAACTGACATGTGATTACATTTTCACGCAATTTGGGTGCATAGGTCCTGAGAAATCAGTACCCAGAACAACCACCTCTGGCCGTAATAACGGCCTTGACACGCCTGGGCATTAAGTCAAACAGAGCTTGGATGGCGTGTACAGGTACAGCTGCCCATGCAGCTTCAACACGATACCACAGTTCATCAAGCGTTGTGACGAGCCAGTTGCTCGGCCACCATTGACCAGACGTCTCCAGTTGGTCAGAGATCTGGAGAATGTGCTGGCCAGGGCAGCGGTCGAACATTTTCTGTATCCAGAAAGGCCCGTACAGGACCTGCAACATGTGGTCGTCCATTATCCTGCTGAAATGTAGGGTTTCGCAGGGATCGAATGAAGGGTAGAGCCACGGGTCGTAACACATTTGAAATGTAACGTCCACTGTTCAAAGTGCCATCACTGCGAACAAGAGGTGACCGAGACGTGTAACCAATGGCACTCCATACCATCACGCCGGGTGATACGCCAGTATGGCGATGACGAATACACGCTTCCAATGTGCGTTCACCGCGATGTCGCCAAACACGGATGCGACCATCATGATGCTGCAAACAGAACCTGGATTCATCCGAAAAAATGACGTTTTGCCATTCTTGCACCCAGGTTCATCGTTGAGTACACCATCACAGGCGCTCCTGTCTGTGATGCAGCGTCAAGGGTAACCATAGCCATGGTCTCCGAGCTGATAGTCCATGCTGCTGCAAACGTCGTCGAACTGTTCCTGCAGTTGGTTGTTATCTTGCAAACGTCCCCATCTGTTGACGCAGGGATCGAGACGTGGCTGCACGATTCGTTACAGCCATGCAGATAAGATGCCTGTCTTCTCGACTGCTAGTGATACGAGGCCGTTGTGATCCAGCACGGCGTTCCGTATTACCCTCCTGAACCCACCGATTCCATATGCTGCTAACAGTCATTGGATCTCGACCAACGCGAGCAGCAATGTCGCGATATGATAAATCGCAATCGCGATAGGCTACAATCCGACCTTTATCAAAGTCGGAAACGTGATGGTACGCATTTTTCCTCCTTACACGAGGCATCACAACAACGCTTCACCAGGCAACGCCGGTCAACTGCAGTTTATGTAAGAGAAATCGGTTGGAAACTTTCCTCATGTCAGCACGTTGTAGGTGTCGCCACCGGCGCCAACCTTGTGTGAATGCTCTGAAAAGCTAATCATTTACATATCACAGCATCTCCTTCCTGTCGGTTAAATTTCGCATCTGTAGCACGTCATCTTCATGGTGTAGCAATTTTAATGGCCAGTAGCGTATTTACTGTGTTTTAGAAAGCACAGACATAAGGCTACTGGCTTACTTGGGTTCTATTCCTTTCATATATGTTTAATTTGTTTATAGTCCAGACGTAGGAATATTTATTTCATTTCAAGTTATTTAAATGTAAATCCAGTATTTCGGATGTGTTTCATTATGTATGTCAGTATGCGTTGGGTTGGAGACAGGGCGCCAGCCGGTGTGGCCGAGCGGTTCTAGGCGCTTCAGTCTGGAACCGCGCGGCCGCTGCGGTCGCAGGTTCGAATCCTGCCTCGGGCATGGGTGTGTGTGATGTCCTTAGGTTAGTTAGGTTTAAGTAGTTCTAAGGTCTAGGGGACTTATGACCTAAGATGTTGAGCCCCATAGTGCTCAGAGCCATTTGAACCATTTCGTTCTAAGTTGTAGGGGACTGATGACCTCAGCTGTTAAGTCCCATAGTGCTCAGAGCCATTTGAACCATTTTTTTGGAGGCAGGGCGGGAGCGGGCTAGCCAATCACAGCGTTCGTTCCAGAAAGGACACGTGGAGAGACTGTATGGAAGTGGGGGAGGAGCATCGTTTCGAGCGAGGACAGGGGGTTCTGAACAGTGCGGCAGGAGGGACAGTCGCACAGGACACGGAAAGAGTCCTGGACAGTACGGCGCGATGTACAGACGGTCGTTGGAAAGACTTGGAGAGTGGAGCAGTTTGCGCGTGGTGGTGGGAGATAGAAATATTTCGTAGTGCCGACTTGTGCACTTGTGAGGTTTCTGTGGCTTCTGCACTGAAGACGTAGTATGCGTTTAGAAGTGAATATCTCGCGAGCTATGATGTTGCCCACATCTAATTACGTGAAGTAGGAATCTATTGTTTCCCCTTTATTCAACTTATATTTTATTTAATTGCTGCATCATGGACACCAATAAGTGTTTTACAGTAATAAAGGGCATTCTTAAAGGTACTTCTGCTATCGAACTTGCAGAATTTATTTAATTGCAATCTTTCATTTATAAATGTCTATGTTGCATTCATAACTCGCAATTGCTGAGTGATAGGAACCTTCGACCATTCGATTCATGAGTGTATTCATATTGTATACTGTAGACTCAGCAGTATTTGGCTTGCAATGCGGCAACTACGTATCCCAGCCCCTGGACAACGAAACCAGCCTAAAATTTTAATATTTCAACTCTGAGTCTGAGAGTACGTAGTTGAGGGCCACTCGCATCATATACCATTTGAAAGCCCGCACATAGTGTGTGACAACCATTAACTCACTGTAGAACAAGCGACCAGGAAGCTTAATTAATATCCTTACTTGTTTGTTGTTGTGGTCTTCAGTCCAGAGACTGGTTTGATGCAGCTCTCCATGCTACTCTATCCTGTGCAAGCTTCTTCATCTCCCAGTACCTACTGCAACCTACATCCTTCTGAATCTGTTTAGTGTATTCGTCTCTAGGTCTCTCTCCCTCTGCGATTTTTACCCTCCACGCTGCCCTCCAATACTAAATTGGTGATACCTTGATGCCTCAGAATATGTCCTACCTACCGATCCCTTCTTCTAGTCAAGTTGTGCCACAAATTTCTGTTCCCTCCAATTCTATTCAACACCTCCTCATTACTTATGTGATCTACCCATCTAATCTTCAGCATTCTTCTGTAGCACCACATTTCGAAAGCTTCTATTCTCTTTTTGTCCAAACTGGTTATCGTCCATGTTTCACTTCCATACATGGCTACACTCCATACAAATACTTTCAGAAACGACTTCCTGACACTTAAATCTATACTCGATGTTAACAAATTTCTCTTCTTCAGAAACGCTTTCCTTGCCATTGCCAGCCTACATTTTATATCCTCTCTACTTCGATCATCACCAGTTATTTTGCTCCCCAAATAGCAAAACTCATCTACTACTTCAAGCGTCTCATTTCCTAATCTAATTCCCTCAGCATCACCCGATGTAATTCGATTACATTCCATTATTCTCGTTTTGCTTTTCTTGATGTTCACCTTATATCCTCCTTTCAAGACTATGTCCATTCCGTTCAGCTGCTCGTCCAGGTCCTTTGCTGTCTCTGACAGAATTACAATCTCATCGGCGAACCTCAAAGTTTTTATTTCTTCTCCATAGATTTTAATTCCTACTTTGAATTTTTCTTTTGTTTCCTTTACTGCTTGCTCAATATACAGATTGAATAACATCGGGGAGAGGCTACAACCCTGTCTCACTCGCTTCCCAACCACTGCTTCCCTTTCATGTCCCTCAACTCTTGTAACTGCCATCTAGTTTCTGTACAACTTACTTAAAGCTACTTATACAGTTAACAAGGAAAGATTTTTAAATTTCAAGGTTCCTGAAAACAACGCCCATTAAGACGGCCCTTGCGGCCTGTACTGCAATGCCAATAAAACAAGTAGAGTAGTAATTTGAAATCGCGGTTTCTCTGGGGACGGGTAGTACAATTTAGAGCAGGCACATATTTTGACCCACTCCTATAGAACGTCTTGCAGCCCAAAACACAATAACCGCGCACAATTTAATGACCGCAAGATTCGTATAAAAGGTCGAAGAGGCAGCACCTCGACAACAAGGCACTAACAGACCATAACGTGTAACAGCCTGAAATTGCTCACAGGATCCGCGACCCCATCGAACTGTGCAGGCGGAGGACCTCTTGGAACGACGGGCTAGTCGGCGAATGGACCGGCCTGCCCTTTTCCCCGAGTTGGACCCCACAGAACACGCGGCGAATGCATTGCGTGGTCGTATTGCAGCGCGCCCACATGCACCAGCGAACATACAGCAGTTCTCATCAGCACTAGTGGAGAAATGGAACGCCCTCCCACAATAACTCCTGACTTCTGCGTAAATTTTGTCTTTGAATAAAGGTATCGTTTCTGTTCGTCTCGTCGCCTATTTCTTTCAGTTTGCTTCTACCGTATGCCTTAGCTGTTCTTTCCATGTATGATCCAAGTTTCATCGAGCTCTGTTGGTTGACGACATGCGCAAAGTGAAGCCAGAAGGTAGAAATATCGCGAGGACATCGCCGTCGCAGCGGTGGACACCACGCCAGCCTCTAGCATGGCGCGACGCGCTGTGGTGTCCGTATGTCAACACGCCGCGGCGAGCTTACCGTGTGTGCCGTCGCTGGCTTTGTCGCACACGCAGCGGGAAAACCGCTTCGTGTGCCGTGCCGCCCACGTCCACGCATCGACGCGTGATCTCTGGAAGCTAACGGCGTATTAAGTACGCTGCGAGCTTCACAAACATCGTTACGGGACGATTAACATCCGGGACTCTCGGGGAGGAGAGCTGTCAACTCGCTACTCGAATATTAGCGCTCAGTCACGTCGAGGTTCTGTTCTCACATTAAGCGGTTTACCACTAGCCAGCACGTACATGTAGTCCTTAAACCACCACACGCGATACATTACGCAACAGCGATATTTTAATTTATTCCCATTCTGTTATAAGACTGTTAGATGTTTCTTGGCCCTGTTAAAAAGTCTGCTCTAGCAACTTCAACTAGATTTCTCTTTTATAGATTATTGAGCACTTCTCTGACGCTCTTACTCTCATTAAACATGTAATGATACGTGAGCCTCACTGCCCGTTTCTTAACTAACTTGTGCCTAATTTTATTCTGAGGAGCTCAGTAAGTATGTAAATACCAAATGAAGCGCAGTTGGACAGCAAGAAACTGTTTAGCGCGCAATCCCCACAACGATACTAGTTGTGAATCTTTGAGTATGGACTCTAAAAAAAAGCAATTGATTTATTAAAAAGAAGAAGAGGACTGTTAATCTGTATCTTGTGGGAAGACGGCGTGTTGCTAAGCCGGCGCTCAGAACGTATTGTTACATGTAATGAAAATTGCTATTTTAGTGATAAAACCGAGTAAAGTGTGTGTAAGAGTTGCCAAACACTTATGTATGCAAATTTTTTGGAAGTGAAGAATAGAAATATCTTGTTTTTGTAAAAGGATGGTTCAAATGGCTCTGAGCACTATGGGACTCAACTGCTGTGATCATTAGTCCCCTAGAACTTAGAACTACTTAAACCTAACTAACCTAAGGACATCACACACATCCATGCCCGAGGCAGGATTCGAACCTGCGACCGTAGCGGTCGTGCGGTTCCTGACTGTAGCGCCTTTAACCGCTCGGCCACTCCGACCGGCCTTTGGAAAAGGAGGTAAACTTCATTGTCTATCAATCGACAGAATTGTAAGTGTACAAAGTTCTCTAAAACACAGGAAAAGAAATGCATTCTCTATAGTTTTCATTCAATACGTAACAACCTCTCATAATTTCTTAATTACAGTAATTGGATTATGTTCTTGTACAGTAGTATGGTGCTGAACTCCACTGACCAATTTTGAGGTAGCAGGACGAGTAGTTCGAAGGACGCTCGTGTGCCAAGCAATCTCCTTTTATCAAGGAAAACAGATTGCTGTTTGATGTTCAGTTGTTCAAATGTGTGTCAAATCTTATGGGACTTCTGCTAAGGTCATCAGTCCCTAATCTTACACACTACTTAACCTAAATTATCCTAAGGACAAACACACATACACCCATGCCCGAGGGAGGACTCGAACCTCCGCCGGGACCAGCCGCACAGTCCATGACTGCAGCACCCCAGACCGCTCGGCTAATCCCGCGCGGCTTGCTGTTTGATCTTTCTTACTTACAACAGTGGTCCCTTATGTATGATAAGCTACAAAAACTTGGGCTCAGAGCTATCCGCAATACGGCCAAGTAGCTAACAGAGTCGTACTTTAAATCTTAAAGAATAATAACTTCCTCCAAATTATAATACGTCACCAGCTGGTGCAGAAGCTGATCATTTAAGGAGGCAGCAACCAAAATTCAGGTACTAATTACGACATAAAGTAAAGTCACAATCAAAATCAATCTGTCTCTGCCGGCCGGGATGGCCGAGCGGTTCTAGGCGCTACAGGTTCTAATCCTGCTACAGGTTCTAATCCTGCTACAGGTTCTAATCCTGCCCCGGGCATGGATGTGAGTGATGTCCTTAGGATGGTTAGGTTTAAGTAGTTCTAAGTTCTAGGGCACTGATAACCTCAGAAGTTAAGTCCCATAGTGCTCAGAGCCATTTGAACCAATCTCTCTCTCTCTCTCTCTCTCTCTCTCCAAACACATATATAAATAATCATATTATTAAGATAAAATTACTTTTATCTTATCAACTACTGTAATTAAAAAACTATGAGAGGTTGTTACGTATTGAATGAAAACTATAGAGAATGTATTTCTTTTCCTGTATTTTAGTTAACTTTGTACACTTACAATTCTGTCGATTGATAGACGGCGACGACAATAAGTTCACCTCCTTTTAAAAAAACAAGATATTTCTATTCTTCACTTCCAGAAAATTTCTATACATAAATGTTTGGCAACTCTTACTCTTACTCGCAGGTTCGAATCCTGCCTCGGGCATGGATGTGTGTGATGTCCTTAGGTTAGTTAGGTTTAAGTAGTTCTAAGTTCTAGGGGACATGACCTCAGATGTTGAGTCCCATAGTGCTGATAGCTTTTTGAACCATTTGAAGGAATATTTACTACTGCGGCGACAGTATCTCTTTCTGAAAGCAATGGGTAACTCCAAAAAGGTATGAAATCGCAACTGTGGTGTGAACGGCGATTAGGTAATGTTGATACATTTTACTTGAAGATTGAGTTTTGACCTAAACTGTTTATAAATGGAAGAGATTGAAACAGAGTGATACATTTGGAAGACAAACCCGAATGACTCCCGTTTACACCGCTAGAGACCAGCACTGAATGATGGACGAATTCAATTAAGCTTGAAATATCGAATTAAGCTTGAAGTATCGAGCAATCGAAATGGGACCGGAGGTCGGAAGGAGACGCGACTGTCGAGGATGGAGAGCCACAGTGGGTGGCCAGACAATGTAATGAAAAACGACACAAACCCAAACTGTTTGTGTACTGATTTTGATGTGATACGTCATGTAAGTTATCAGCAGTATGTGATTTTTGCATATGTTTTTACCTGAGGGTTGAATTTGGAAATTATGTTTAAATTATAGACTTACTGAAATTTCGACTTACTGAAACTTCCTCGCAGCAGATTAAAAGTGTCTGCCGTACCGAGACTCGAACTGCGAACCTCTGCCTTCATGGTCAAGTGCTCTACCAACTGAGTGACCTCACCATTGGAGAGTCACGTGACAGTTCATGCTTGGGTAGCTCAGTTGGTAGAGCACTTGCCCGTGAAAGGCAACAGTCGTGAGTTTTAGTCTCGGTGCGGCACCCAGTTTTAATCCCCCAAGAAGTGTCATATCAGCGCACACTCCTCTGCAAAGTGAAAAATCTCATTATTGAGACGTGTGTTGTGACTGCAGTTGTAAAAATATCAAACGAAGTTATTTTCATTTGATTGTAGCAGCTTACTCAGTTTTGAATCTGTAATGGTTTTCAATATAATGTAGTTACATCAACTGTAACCAGTACTCAATTTGTATGGTTTTCATAGAGTGTGGTTTGATCAACTGTAAGGCGTCTCATTCTAATCTGAAGTTTTCAGATAAATGGTTGTGAACTTTATGGCATATACTCACTTTTATCACGATGTACGTTAACAATTATGAACCTACTGTTCCTATTCAGCAATGACTGTAAGTGTGCAATTACATTTATTTATTTTTCATTTCCCAGTGATTTTCAACCGATCGTATTTACTTTGCTCCACTGATTTTCCTCCAGCGTGTGAATTTTAATTTTGTATGTTCAACTATCTTAGTGGCAGCGTTACACCCTGTCTTGAAATTAAAAGGGGAATGTTCACCAAAAAATTCATTTTTATATGATTTGTTTACTGATAACTGCATAGAGAGAAATATTAACCCACTTTGAAGCGGCACAGCGTGGTGTTTGGTTTGGGTATCGTGCAGTTCGGCTGAGTGTTGCTTCTACCAAAGACTTTTTCCATCATTTTATTACTTTGTTGGGGATTGAGATACAGAAATAGTAGCAGTTTCTATAGTGCACATCCTAGTTGGTGCCCAGTTAGTAACTTCCATTTTTGCGATAAGTGTACCTTAGATGTAAGTCCGTCCTCCAGTGCTGTCATTAAAATTCAAGTCCGAAGCCAATTAATTCCGACAGAAAACTAATAGGAACAAACCTTTTATAGACAGAGCTGGGGGATGTTTAAAAGTTCTGTAGTATCCTTCAAAAATAGCATAGTTTGGGAGTACGGTCATGGGCTCAAAGGGTGCTTTGCCTCCGCTCCTTTGTATAAAAACCTCTCTTAAGCTGTGACACTTCTTTACCACGTCAAGTGAAGTAAAGGACCCTGAAGTAAGTTCATACCTAGGCAAGAAATTTGAAATAGCACAAATAATAAACCTGACTCTGTTATGAATAACGTATAACTTTTGCTTCGGATGGTGTCGCTGAAACTACTCAGTATTTCCACCTGTTCGTCACCTTCAGAAGATGATGCCGGCTATCAACATCATTGCCTAAAAATGAATACCACGGGAAAGCGTTAAACAGCGTATGGCATTGTTTGTTGCAGGTACCTGGCCACCTGTTCTATCAGAGCACTGGAATATTCATTTAGAATATCAGACATTCCAGCTGAGAGAATAACCAAAGAAACTTACCAAGGAATTTGGGATATTTTGCACGCTTAATACGTATCCCTCCGCAAAGAAGACGATGTCAAACCAATAGCAGAAGGGTTTTGGGACAAATGGTAGTCTCCGAATTGTGTGCGGGTGCGTAGTTAGCGAGCGCTTTAGAACAAAGTATCGAGTTGGGAAATAATAAGCAGTTTTGTACTGTTGTCTCACAAGGTGTAGCCGGTCCATATTGTAAGTTTCTAGCTACACCCTTTGGGTCATACGGCAAAGACGGCGTTTTCTCGCATTCGAGCATTTCTCACAAACTTGGCGACGGTGTGCTTGGTGTTCGACGTCGCTGCGATCTTCCAAGATTTAACATTATTCTCTTGGCCGACGAAGGCTATCTGCCAAGGAATTAACTGATGAGATCATTCCCAGCGTCAAAACTTAGACCACTTTTGATCAAGCTTGCTTCTAAGGCTCGACCGGTGGTAGAATGTGCTTTTGGCATAAATGGAGATTGCTGAAAGGAAGTACTGAACTGTGAAGCCTGATAATGTTGACATCATTGTCAAATGTGCACTCTAAGAAAAAAACGACATACCGAGAAGGAATTATCCAAATGGGGTCGGAAATCGGTATGTGTGATCTACATGTATAGACAAAGAAATGATTACAATTTCAGAAAAAACTGGATGATTTATTAGAGAGAAAGAGCTTCACAAACTGAGCAAGTCAATAAAGCGTTGGTCCAACTCTGACCCTTCCACAAACATTTATTGGGCTTGGTATTGATAAACAGAGGATGTCGTGGCAAGTTCTATCCAACTAGAGGCTTAGATCGTCAAAATCCCGAGACAGTTTGAGGGCCCTACCCATAATTCCCTAAACGTTCTCATCTGGGGAAAGATCCGGCGATCTTGCTGGCCAAGGTAGGATTTGCCAAGCACGAAGACGAGCAGCAGAAATTGTCGCCATGCGCGGGCGGGCATTATCTTGCTGAAATGTAAGCTCAGGATGGCTAGCCATGAAGGACAACAAAACGGAGTGTAGAATACGAGGGACGTTTGAAAAGTCCGTGAAAAAATAAAAACTACTTACGTGTTTGGGGTAAACTTTTTTTATTTTTCGACATAGTCTCCTTTTAGACTTATACACTTCGTCCAACGCTGTTCTAATTTGTTGATCCCTTCCAAATTATAGGAATTGTCCAAGTCTGCAAAATAGCTATTAGTTGCTGCAATCACCTCCTCTTTTGAATAAAATCTTTGTCCCGCCAGCCATTTCTTCAAATTGGGGAACAAATAGTAGTCCAGGGAGCCAAGTCTGGAGAACAGGAGGGATGTGAAACGAGTTGGAATCCTATTTCCATTAATTTTGCGACTACAACTGCTGAGGTGTGTGATGGTCCATTGTCGTGATGGAAAATGACTTTTGCGGCCCAATCGCCGACGTTTTTCTTGCAGCTCGGTTTTCAAACGGTCCAATAACTATGAATAATGTTCACCTGCAATAGTTCTACCCTTTTCCAGATAGTCGATGAGGATTATCCCTTGCGCATAGCAAAAGACAGTCGGCATAACCTTTGCGGCCGAAGGAATGGTCTTCTCCTTTTTTGGTACAGATTCTCCCTTGGTAACTCATTGTTTAGATTGTTGTTTGTTCTTAGGAGTATAGTATTGTATCTATGTTTCATCCACAGTGACGAAACGACGCTTAAAGTCCTCCGGTTTCTTCCTGAACAGCTGCAAACCATCCTTGCAACACTTCACACGATTTCGTTTTTTGGTCAAGCGCAAGCAATCGCATAACCCATCTTGCAGATAACTTTCACATGTCCAAATGCTTATGCAAAATATTATGTACCCTTTCATTCGAGATGCCCACACCACCAGCAATCTCATGCACCTTAACTCTTCTGTCATTCCTCACCATATAATGGATTTTATCAATTATTTCTGGAGTCGTAACCTCCACAGAGCGTCCAGAACATTCAGCATCACTTGTGCCCATATGTCCACTCCGATAATTTTGAAACCACTTATAAACTGTTCTAATCGAAGGTGCAGAGTCACCGTAATGTTAATCAAGCTTCTCCTTGGTCTCCTGAGGCGTTTTACCTTTCATAAAGTAATGTTTAATCACCACACAAAACTCTTCTTCGTCCATTTTTTGACAATCACTCGACTTCCTTCATTCACGCGAATGCCAAACACAAAGAAATAGACCAATATGTCTGAAACTTGGTGTGCGTTCTTTCCAAAGATGCTACTAACGAAACATCACCTCGATACGCGCCGGTAGTACCATCTCTTGGACTTTGCATGGACTTTTCAAACGCCCATCGTATAGTCGACGCACCGCTGTGTTGTAAGGGTGCGCCGGCCAGAATGGCCGAGCGGTTCTAGGCGCTTGAGTCAGGAACCGTGCGACCGCTACGGTCGCAGGTTAGAATCCTGCCTCGGGCATGTATGTGTGTGATGTCCTTAGGTTAGTTAGGTTTAAGTAGTCCTAAGTTCTAGGGCACTGATGACCTCAGATGTTTAAGTCCCATAGTGCTCAGAGCCATTTTTGTAAGGGTGCCGCAGACGACAAACAAAGTGGTCCTGCTATGAACTGAAACGGTAGCCCAGACCATCACTCCTGGTTGTCGGACCGTATGGCGGGAGACAGTCAGGCTGGTATCCCATCGTAGTATCTGGGGCGTCTGTAGACACGTCTTCGCTGGTCAGCGTGGCCTGGAACCTCACTGACTGGAGTAGAATTGCCTTCAGTGATAAGTCCCGCTTCGAACTGAGCTCCAATTACCAGCGAGAATGTGTCTGGAGACGCGCCGGACAGTGCTTGGATACCAACCTGACCACCAAACGGCCCGGCAGCCAACTGTGACGGTCTGGGGTGCCATCTCATTTCATAGCCGAACTGCTTTGGTTGTCATCCGCGGCATCCTGCAACACAGCGGTACGTCAACGATGCTTTATGATACGCCCACTAAACTCGCTGGGCAGAACAGGTAATTAGGATTGTGGAAAGGGCCAAATAAGGTTGGGGTCAGTTTCACCTTCAAATTGCAATTTAGCAACACATTTACAACCAAAGTGGCACATGGCCGAACCTTTACCACATGCAATTCTTTCACGGCTGTAGGCCTCTGCAAGAAATCTAAAAAATCAACAAGATAAAAATCCAATTAAAATAGCAAATGAAATAATTAAAAAAAACATATCACAGCTAGGTGGAAACCCTCAAAGCAAAGTAGATAGAACAAACATATGCAAGGTGTAATACCAAAGACTGAAGGCCAAAACTAAGTTTCAAAATTTTAAAATATATTACCATAATCTTGTAAAGGTGGAAGGCCGCAATGTTTAAGCTTGAAAGGTAATTTTAAGAATAAATTTGTAAGGCTGAAGGCCCACAATTAATTTTGCAAAATTAAAAAAAAAATAATCATAAGCCTTCAATTTTAAGTAGCAGAAAACAGATAATTAAACACCGGTGGCAAAGACAATAAAGACAACGGCACTCAGAAGCCCCCAGGGAGGTCGGTCTGTCCTCGTTCACTTAGGTGAGGCAGGTGGTGAACCCAACTACACTTGATCTGTCGGAAACCCAACCAAGGGACAGTCACGGACCGACCGACAAAACGACTTGCTTGCCCCCAAATGAGAACTCAAACACAAGATGTTACGAACGTAATTATCCACAATGAAATATGATTAAGCTGTCAAAACTACACACCATGTTGGACAGCGACAACAAGTGAGGAAAGGACACTACCTGAAATTATGTTAGTAGCCAGGGTAGGTAACCGGAACACTAACGGCCACAAGGCGGGAAATTCCGCTGGTGAATTCGAATTGTAGTCAAGCAATATAGTTAATTCCACCGCACGGTGGCTAAATTTCAGCAATACAAACACTCGGCGTTGCTCACAGGAAAGCCTCCCCAACAGCGAATCACCGAAGCGAACAACACAACATGAATGGACGTGGCTTGGATAGTTGAAACCACTACTCGACTTTGACGTCCTGGGCCGGTGAACCACGAAGCTCGTAGCCATCGGACAGCTCCACGCACGCTCTGACACTGTGCAGGGACCGCCGACTGCATCGCGCGGAGATAACTTCCCTGGTCCGCAGCAACCGGCCGACTCGACTCAGAATGCCGACAACATCTAAAGTAGCGTCAGTGGACATAACGCCAGCTACACACACAAGTTGACAAACACTTGCACGAAGACCTGAACGATACCCAACAGTAACTAAGCACGCACGAAGACAAACCGGGAGTCGATGCACACACACAACACACACACACACACACACACACACACACACAGCCGACTCATGAACGATCGGCGAGTCCAAAACGCGTTGTCCCGTAGGACGACCGACTGACGATGCACCAAGACCGTGGCCGGGCTGAAGTGATGCGTGGCGGCGATGGTCGGGCGAGCCATGTCGACGCAGACCTCACTGCTGCTCCAACCCGACTGCACTAGTGCAGCATTGCAACTCCCCGACTGCCAGGTCCGGACTGCGCTCCAGACACGTTCCAACTGACTGGCAGACGCGAAATCGCGACCGGCACTCCCAACCCGAACTCCCGACACGAACTGGTTTATGACCGACAACGACCGGGAAGTAATAGCAGTCCAGCAAAAATACTACGAGATGGGATATATCGATACGCGCTGCTAGCACCGCTCGCGGTCAGGCGAAGCAGCAACTCAGTGACAGTAGTAATTTAAATTAACGTAGTGAGGTGGAAGTACGTTAAAAACAGAGTGTAAAATACATGGTGGCGGGAACACGAGCCACGCACGGCTCACTTTACACCCCGTTTTGTTGTCCTTCATGACAGGCCATACTGGACTCTACGTGGCACCCGAACACAGCAAGAGTTTTTAATGGTTGTCTGCGTGCATGTCAAACCCTTCCTTGGCCAGCAAGGTCACCAGATCTCTCTCGAATTGAGAGCGTTAGGAGCCTTATGGGCTGGGTCCTCAAACCAACTCGGAATTTTGATGGTCTAAACGCCAGTTGGACAGAATGTGGCATGATATCCCTCAGGAAGACTTCCAGTAACTCTGTTTGTCAATGGCAGGCTGAATACTTGCAGGCGTTAGGCCCAGAAGTGGACCAACGCGTCACTGACTTGCTCAGTTTGTAAATCTCATTCTCTTGAATAATTCACCCAATTTTTCTGAAACTGTGATGATTTGTTTGTCTGTACATGTGCCTCACATCTACCGATTTCCATCCCGTTCGGATAACTTCTTTGTGGTGTATCTTTTTTGCCTCTTAGAGTGTATATGCTTGTTATAGAACTTGGTAATTAACAAGAATGTGGAAGAACCGGGAACTGGATTCCCTTGCCAGCTAACACAGTTGACGCATTGTCGGCGAGGACCGTCGGTCACTGCAGCTCATTCAATCCGAAACAGATCTACGATGTTCTTTTGCACAGTGGAAATGCTAGCAATGTGCTTTATAGAATACTACACTCATGCTCATAAATTAAGGATAATTGCAGAATGTGGTGCCACACAACGTGACACTACACAAAACTGGAGCTAATAGCATAGGCACATAGGGAACACACACGACACAGATCTGGAAGTCCACGACACTGGTGATAAGTTGATAAAACCGTACCGAAAGACATGTGCTACAAAACGCCATTGTTTCCTGCTCATGTACCCCGACGTCAGTATGGGATATGATCACCATGCACGCGTACACAGGCCGCACAACGGGTTGTCATGCTCTGGATCAGGTGGTCGAGCAGCTGCTGGGGTATAGCGTCGCATTCTTGCACCAGTGCCTGTCGGAGCTCCTGAAGTGTCGTAGGGGTTTGAAGATGTGCAGCGATACGTCGACCGAGAGCATCCCAGACGTGCTCGATGGGGTTTAGGTCTGGAGAACAGGCAGACCACTCCATTCGCCTGATATCTTCTGTTTCAAGGTACTCCTCCACGATGGCAGCTCGATGGGGCCGTGCGTTATCATCCATCAGGAGGAAGGTGGGACTCACTGCACCCCTGAAAAGGCGGACATACTGGTGCAAAATGACGTCCCGATACACCTGACCTGTTACAGTTCTTCTGTCAAAGACATGCAGGGGTGTACGTGCACCAATCATAATGCCACCGCGCACCATCAAACCATGACCTCCATATAGGTCCCTTGCAAGGACATTAAGGGGTTGGTATCTGGTTTCTGGTTCACGTCAGATGAAAACCCGGCGAGAATCACTGTTCAGACTATACCTGGACTCGTCTGTGAACATAACCTGGGATCACTGTTCCACCGACCTCGTAATGTGTTCTTGACATCAGACTTTACGGGCTCTCCTGTGACCAGGTGTCAGTGGAATGCACCTTGCAGGTCTCCAGACGAATATACTATGACTGTTCAGTCGTCTGTAGCCTGTGTGTTTGCAGACAACTGTTCCAGTGGCTACAGTAAGGTCCCGAGCAAGGCTACCTGCAGTACTCCGTGGTCGTCTGCGGGCACTGATGGTGAGACATCGGTCTTCTTGTGGTGTTGTACACTGTGCACGTCCCGTACCGTAGCGGCTGGACACGTTTCCTGTCTGCTGCAATCGTTCCCATAATCTTGTGATAACACTTCGTGGCACACGGAGAGCCCGTGCTACATTGTGTTTCATCAGCCTCCAGTCGCCCTAGTATTCTACCCCTCACAACGTCATCAATATGTGTTCTTTGAGCCATTTTCAATACACAGTTACCATTAGCACGTCTGAAAACGTCTGCACACTTATTTGCTGCACCGTACTCTGACATGCACCAACACACCTCTGCGTATGTGGACTGCTGCCAGTGCCACCGTGCGACGACCGCAGGTCAGATGCACCGTATGGTCATACCCCGAGGTGATTTAAACCCGCAGACTGCCCACCAGAGCGTTGTTTCACCATGTATCAGCATTATCCTTAATTTATGAGCATGAGTGTAGTTACATAGGATGGAAGTATGGTTGAAGGTATTCTTCTGAATTTTGCTTTTAAACAGACTTACTAAAATTTTAAATTTTTTGAACAGTCTTACTGAATGACAATGTACATCACATTTGTCTGTACTAGTTTTTAGCAAAAATGTGTAATGTGTTCAATGATTCTGCTTGCACCATATTTTGCTCTAAGTTATTAGGTTTTCTAGGGCCATAGTTGGTGACTAAGTACGAAACGCGCCCAGACATCAGCAGCAACAGGAGCCCGCTTGCACCTGCTACGCCCGACTACGCTCCACCACTGCCGTTTCCCTGGGAACCGCCCATTAGGCGGCCGTGTACTGCCGTATGCGGCCGACTCGGTCGTGCGCAGTGGTCGCGAACCAATGCCGCTACATGCCTTGCGATTAGTCGGCCGCGTGCGACCGTATACGGCCGTCCAACTAGTCGGGCAATCACGGTTCCAGTCGACGCTCAGCCTCGGAGTTATTCCGATGTGGGAACCAGCTCGTGAGGGAAATGGGTGTGGGACCCACTGAAGGTATCTTCAGGAATTTCGCCTTGCGTGACCGGAGAAGATTTTTTAAAAGAGGAAAAGCTCTTCACGTGAAATTCGTGCACCACCGGCACCATAGATACCATTAGGAATGGATAAATCGTGAACGTGGAAAACTGACCGACCAACGACATCGTCCCTGCATCTTCGCAATATTCCACAAGGCGCATGTGAAAGCACCAAGGACATTCGACACCATTTAGCAGTTTACTTTGTTTTAAGTTATAGCATGCCATAGCATAACAGGTATTGATTAAAGGCAATACTTACTTCACTTACAACTGTGTCCGGGTTTGCATTCCGGTTGTCTTTGTTCTTTAAAAAGTCGCAGTATTATTCGTACGCGAAACACATTGACTCATGTACGTTATAACGACCTAAGACCAAGCTTGTTAGTTAGTTACGTGTTCCATTGATCAATAACACGGAAAATCAATAACACGGAAAATCAATAACACGGAAAATCAATAACACGGAAAAACCGTTATGATGTGGAACGTGTCAAATGCACATGAAATGCGCACAGGAAACAAGTTTTTTTTACATTATAGTGTTATACCTGAATATTTCTATGATCTATCCCATTCCCTTGAATGGCACGAAATGCATATACTAGATACCTCCAGATTTATTTACTCATATTCAAGAATTCATCTATAGTATAGAAGGAGTTGTCAAGGAGGTATGATTTCAATTTGTTTATGAAACTATTACTGCTGTCTGTCAGACATTTTATTTGATCTGGTAATTTATCAAAAAGTTTTATAGCAACATATTTACCCCTTTTGTGCCAAAGATAGGTTAAATAAAGGAAAGTGTAGGTCTTTCTTTTTTCTGGTATTGTAATCATGAATGTCGCTATTGACTTTAAACTGGTCCATGTCGTTCAGAAAAAATTTCGTTACTGAGAAAATGTACTGTGAAGCAGTTGTAAGAATTCCTAACCTTTTAAACAGATGCCTACAAGATGTGTGACTATGAACCCCACACATTATTCTAACTACGTTCTTTTGAGCAGTGAATACCTTTTGCCTAAGTGTTGAGTTGCCCCCGAATATTATTCCGTATGACATCAGAGAGTGGAAGTATGCAAAGTATGTTAGCTTACTAATTTCTACATCCTCAAAATTGGACATTATTCTGATTGCAAAAGTTGCTGAACCTAGTCGCTTTAGGAGATCCAAAATATGAATTTTCCAATTAAGATTCTCATCTATATGTACACCCAAAAACTTAGTATGCTCTACCCTGGCTGCTGACTTCTTTTAATGTGTTACGTTTATTGAAGGAATTGTACTTTTTGCAGCAGAAAATTGGATGTACTGTGTTTTTCAAAGCTCAGAGCAAGCCCATTCGCAGAAAACCAATTAATAACTTTTCCAAAGACCTTATTTGTATCATTTTCTATCGGACTTTCTTTTACTGGATTAATAACTATGCTTGTATCATCAGCAAATAGTGTCAGTTCAGCGTCCTGTTTCACATAAGAAGTGAGGTCATTCACATATATCAAGAACAGGAGGGGACCCATGATCGCACCTTGTGGAACACCTAATGTAATTTCACTCCAGATAGATGAAGTGGCAAACTCCTTTGAATCACTTGAAGCATATAAGGAGACTTTTTGCTTCCTGTTCTGGAGATATAACTTAAACCACTCATATGCTGTTCCATTTATACCATAGAATTGTAATTTCTCTAACATAATGTCATGGTTCGCACAATCAATACAACTACAGTAAAAACTATTAAATAAGTATTGTGTAAAATACTATAAAATAATAAATACAGTACATTATGTGCAGACTGAATCCAGTGGTCCTGTTTTCGTTCCTTCTCGCCCTTTCACTCCTACGTGAGTCAAACAGAGTTGTCATTCTTGATATTACATTTGAGGCTGGTTGCTGAAGCATCCTTCCTTTTTGCGCTTTGTAATGAGCTTTTTCTTTCGGTGGAACAAGTTCGAGCAACTTTTTTAAAACTCGATGAGGAGGATACTGTCCTCCTGGGTCGCTGTGTCACACGCATTAAGGAGCGACGTTCACACTACACGAACAAAGAGGAGGCGGTACATTGTCGCACCCAAAAACCGACAGGTGTCTGCGTCATCGCGAAACAGCCTGGCGCTACACGTTTCACGATGATGACCACGTTTAGACGACGGGCGTCTTGCCTTGCAACGCTACTGCACGAGGTTCTCTCTGGTAGTTTAAACGTAGTTATGCAACAGTTGCTATAAATTCTTTCGTTGCTGCCATAAATTGTAAGTTTATGCCAGTAAAACACTAACTATTCATTTCAAACAATTAGTTTCTTAGCTCTAACTACTCAGTTTGGGATCTACTAATGAAGCGGTTCCCAACCTGAAAACAAAGTGGCCCAATTGCGTTTGCCCTGCCACTAAATTATTTTTAAAAGGTCGTTACTATAATCAATATTTCGTAAGACTCTAATACTTATTACATAGGTTAGCAATAATTATTTTTTTCCAAATACTACCATTAATGTGTGACACAATGTGGTGGGGATTGAAACTTCTGAAACTAATGTATGAACACCTCCCTCTGTTATATACTTTGACCATGAGCCGGCTGAGGTGGCCGAGCGGTTCTAGGCGCTACAGTCTAGAACCGCGCGACCGCTACGGTCGCAGGTTCGAATCCTGCCTCGGGCATGGATGTGTGTGATGTCCCTAGGTTAGTTAGGTTTAAGTAGTTGTAAGTTCTAGGGGACTGATGACCTCAGAAGTTAAGTCCCATAGTGCTCAGAGCCATTTGAACCATTTTGAACTTTGACCATGCATATATGACATGTAAGTTAAGGGATGTACAGCGTGTCAATTATAGAACTATACGAAAAAAACGTAAATTAGCTACAAACTACGGCGTCCACACACTTTATTCAACACGTGAACATCACTAAAAAAATTCGGATTTAGGTTATGACACGTTCGATCCTTGGCGATGATGGGACGCAGACGATTAGCGAAATTCTGCGTGTCCCGCTAAAGTGTCGCAATATCGATGCTGTCGATGACCTCCTGAATGGCTGTTTTCAGCTTAGCAATGATTTTAGGATTATTGCTATACACCTTGTCTTTAATAAAACCCAACAAAAAAGAGTCGCATGTGTTCAGATTCGGAGTGTATGGCGGTCAGTCGAGTCCCATGCCAGTGGCCTTTGGTTACCCCAGAGCCAGAATGCAATCCCCAAAGTGTTTCTCCAGGATATCAAACACCGTCCTGCTTCGATTGGATGGAGCTCCGTCTTGCATGAACCACATCTTATCAAAATCGGGGTCACTTTGGATCATGGGGATGAAATAATTCTCCAAAACCTTCACGTAACGCTCGGTAGTCACCGTGCCATAAAGGAATATCGCACCGATTATTCCGCGACTTGACATTGCACTCCTCACAGTCACCAGCTGACGATGAAGAGACTTCTCGATGGCGAAATGCGGATTCTCAGTCAGCCAAATGCGCCACTTTTGCTTATTGACGAATCGATCCAGCTGAAAGTGGGCTTCTCCGCTATACCAAACCATACTGCGCATACTAAGTCCCATGATGCACCGCGGTCGACCGTGTAGTTAAAACGTCCTAAAGAAAACCGTTCAGAAGTTACGACGATTTTATTTCATATAGTTCAATAACTGTCACCCTGCATATCATATATACTTAAATATCTCATGAATATACCTTCTCAGAGTTGTAGATAGTTCCCGCAATAGACCAGAAATTGCTACACTTCAGAAGGGCTTACAGATTATTATTATTATTATTATTATTATTAGTGGCAGTAGTCGGACACAGAGTATTGCAGCTTAAGGTCTTCCAATTGCTGCCAGTTCTGAAATCAAGGATTCCAACAATCGACTGATCTCCGGACAGTGTGTATAGTACACACGTTTGAACTTAAATTAGGTGCGCAGGTTATGGGTGAAGCAAGTGTCACTATCGAGAGGAGTAGTGCAGCGGAAGAATGTTTTGTAACAGTGTCTAAACTGAGGGTGGATAGTTAGCTTTCCTTTCTGAGAAGGGGTTTTAGGAATCGCGGTGCATCGAGAGCTGCTTAATCTCAAGATGTGAAAGGCTATGTCCCTACTTACTGACTGACTCACTCACTCACTCACCGACTCATCATCGCCCAGCGCGAACCACTAAGGACAGAAACTTAAAATTTGTAGAGGTGTGTAGGCGCCTACGGGGTTGAAATGCAGGATGAAAGATTTTTTGAACACATGTCAGCTAGACCTACGAAAATTGGTTTTTGGTTTCTCGGTCAGGAATAAAGAAATACACGTTTCAGCGTTTTCTTTTTTTTAATTTAACCCCCATGGGGGTAAAATAGTGGGTGAAAGTGGTTTAGGAAAAAAATCATTATTTAAGATCTACTGAAGTATCTTTAAAGGTAAATCTATGAAAATTGGTATGTAACTTCCCGGACAGAAATAAAAAAAGCATGGTACGTAATTCAGTGTTTTTGCATACTCAACCACTAAGGGGGTGTTTTATGAAGTATTTTATTATGAAAGCATTTTTAAAGCTAATGTATGAAAATTTGAGTATTTCTTCTTGGTTAGAAACAAAAAATGTCTTTCACTGTTTTTGAAAACTGATGAAAGTTTTTATGGAAATATTTCATTATGCAAGCATTTTTGAAGATGAATCTATGAAAATTTGTATTAGGCTTCTCTGTTTGAGATAAAAAATACGCATCTCTGGATATTCAACCCCTAAGGGGGTGAAATTGGGGATGAAATGTTTTACGAAAACGCTTCGTTGTGAAAGCATTTTTGAAGCTCTATCTATGACAATTGTTATTTATGTTCACCAGTGGAAATGAAAAATTACGCATTTCATTGTTTTTGGAAAATTCAATCCCTAATGGGGTGGAATAGGACTAGATTCATTCACTGAGTCATCATCGCCCTTACCAAACCGATAAGAATAGAAACTTGACATTTGGAGAGGATGTGAATCTTGTATTGTAGGTATCGTTTAAGAAGCGACTGTAAAAACTTACACTCATAAGGGTGTGAAATATGGGATGAAAGGGTTTTTAAAAATATGTCGTTGTTAAGGCAATTTTTAAGTTACAACTACGGAAACTGGTATCTGGTTTCTCAGACAGAAGCAAAAAAGATATGTGTCAGCATTTTTGGAAATTCAACCACTAAGGGGGTAAAATAGGAGACGAACATTTTTAAGAAAATATTCCGTTATATTACAAAATTTTTAAAAGTAAATGTATAATAATTGGTATTTCACCTTTCTGTCATCTATAAAGAAATATGTGTAAGGAGATGAACGTTCCAATCGAAATACCACCACAAGAACGCAAAAGGCGTGATTAATAAAAACCTTGGACTCCAGCAGCCAGAATCGCATTTTGGTCGGAAGTACATTCGACAAATATCATGCTTCTATGACATTATTTAGCCTGAAAAGTTTACAAGGTTTTGCAATTTGTGAACAACAGAAAAAATTAATTAAAGATAAACAAAACTTCTTTGCAGACCATACAGCCTACGTGAGCGAAGCAGCGGGTGTTAAGCTAGTGATTCCATAAAAAAAGGTTATCAGAAATAAGCAGCAGCGTTGTCTCATTTAGTTCGTGATTCAATAAAACACCTACTAAAAGTGAATGTCATTTTAAAAATAAAAGTAATCAAAGAAAATTCTTTTTTGTTCTAAAGTCTAATTACGGGCTAATATTTACGATTAGTGGTGGTTGGGGCAGGGGGGGGGGGGGGGTTACACTCCAATACCTGATTACACTTAGGAGTATCGGCCTCAGAAAGTTGGGGATCCACTGTTCTGATATCCGTATAGCTCTGACTATAAATGTTTGGGACATACAAAAACTGTTAGTCAATGGTAGCATTTTGTTAGATTGTTGAGTTAATAATAAGCTACAAGAGAGTTTGATCGAAGGAAACGTACGGTTCACTAACGAGGAATTAAATCTGAGTGTTCAGAATGAAATTTTCTCTCTGCAGGGGAGAGTGCGCTGATATGGAACTTCCTGGAAGATTAAAACTGTGTGCCGGACCGAGACTCGAACTCGGGACCTTTGCGTTTCGCGTGCAAGTAGAGCACTTGCTCGCGAAAGGCAAAGGTCCCGAGTTCGAGTCTCAGTCCGGCACACAGTTTTAATCTGCGAGGAAGTTTCAGTCTGACTGTTCCCACGAAACTGTGTTACGTTCCGTGTGGCAGTTCTGATTCTCGTGATTTTAAACGGTTATCCCGAGACTTTTGTTTCCGGATGATTCCGATCACGTTGCATGGAACCCATTTGGATACTGGGCACAGACTGTCTGTGGTGTACAGTTTTCGATTCTGTGGGCTGTTCCTGCAGTCTACGTAAAAGCAGTCAGACTGTCAAGGGCGGCACACATCAGCGACGGCTCGCAGCAGACCGTCGCTCTGGGCCCGCGGTCTGTCCGCAGATCGCACGTGTGTCGGCAAATCACAGTCCGCAGCCATCGATCGCTGGTCGCTCGGAATTTCCATACAATATGATGAATAGCATGCGACGCGTTGGTCCAGCTACTAAGCGAGGTTGTGTAGTTCTCTTTCGTTTCGCTATAACCACATGAAGTAAGAATTTGACGTTACAATTTATTTTTATTCAGGGTGCACGGATTACTCTGAAACGTGAATTTCAAACAGGACTTGCCGCTTTATGAAGGAATACAAATATAAAAACACTAACACTGTCATATTTTGCAAAGATTAGCATTTTGAAGCGTGTGCTGCAGAACCAGGATTTCATGGGACGTTGATAGTAATAGTTACGGTATACTAGACTCCACCTAGTGGTTTTGCGTTATTTATAAAACAATCAGACCCTTTATTAAAGTTTTTAGCTTCCGTATAGAATGAGGTAATACTGAATGGACATTTTAATTTAAATCTTTAGAGCATCCCCATTCGACACCTACAGAAAAGTCCTTTCTCATTTCGCATAATCTAATTCTCCCACATACAGTTTAGGAGGGCGTGCTGAAAAGTAACTCCATAGAATTTTTTATCTGAAAATTCTTACAGCTTTTTAAATAAAACAGACGTTATTAAAATTTTACATCTTTATTCTTCACGTCTACATATTGATTTTTCAACAGAATCACCCTAGCGACGAACAAATTCCTCCCAACGAGAGACCAGTTTATTGATACCGTCACTGTGACACCACAGGCGGCAACATTTTATGATGAAGGAATACATGAACTTACACCACGCTATGAGAAATGTCTGCAAAATTGCGAGGGCTATGTTGAAAAGTAGCGTAAGTGGTAATAGGTTTTTGTGAAATAGATTCCTTTCTACAAATCTCTAACATACTGCAGCGCTTCACCAATTGTGAATTGTTCAGAAATTAAGAAATTCAGCCTTCAATTGCAAGGTTAAATTTTATTAGTTTACCTAGGTTTCGATGTCAATAATGGTATCTTCTTCAGAACCTATAAATTGATCCATACTGACATATGTTACACATTGAAACACATCATCAATCTAATGATTTCATAATAAAGAAAATCGTGGTACTTACAAAAATTAAATTATTTCGAAGGCCAAACGTTGGCCATGTCACAGAATAAAACTAAAACAGAATAAAGACGCATAGTCATAAGATTATGTCTGCCTAAACAAAAAACATTAAGAGAAACGTAGACGGAGCTACGCCGGCAAGGAATAAGAGTCACACGTAAGCAACAAGGGAACTAGGTTCAAATGGCTCTGAGCGCTATGGGACTTAACATCTGAGGTCATCAGTCCCCTAGAACTTAGAACTACTTAAAGCTAACGAACCTAGGGACATCACACACATCCATGCCCGAGGCAGGATTCGAACCTGCGACCGTAGCGGTCCGCGGCGAGGCTCAGCCAGCGGCCAAAGCGCAAGCGTGAGCGCAAGCGCTGGAGACAAGCTGTCTCAAATTATTTAGAGCAAACGTGAATTCTAAACAAATTGTGACGGGAATCAGTCCAACAAATGGACAAACCTACGGTACAGCACATTAAACAATTTACCTGAGAACTAGCAACAAAGTCAGGGCATGAAAATCTACATTCAGATATCATAATGAGAGGACGAAGCCCAACTACAGTAACTAATAAATTACTATGGGACACACAAGCGCGTGAAGCATAAAATATCTTGAACATAAAACAGGCAAATTAAGAAACAGCAACTAGGGGTCATTACCAGTATAATACAAAATACATAGAGACACAATGTACAATCGCACTATAATAAAGGGACAAATCAGACAAGAAACAGCATCGGCCATTCGAAGCAGGCTGTGGGTCAACTCCACTAGAGTAAAGGTTGAAAACCTTCGAACTAATTTCTATTGCTTAGTTGCAGCTGATCATTAAGTAAATTTTCTCTATCAATAATAAGATGTTTAAAAATTTGCAGTTCTTCAAGGGTGTCTAATTTACATCCTTTGACTTCAGTATGCGAAAGTTCTGCATCTTTTAGAGGCTTGGGAGCATGGCCCATTTCGACAAGATGTTCAGCAAATGTAGATCCTCGTGTTCCATCACCGCTTTTAGTCGGCAGATACTCTTTAAATCTAATAGACAGGGCCCTTCCTGTCTGGCCAATGTAATAACAGGGACATTTTACCTTGCAACTGAAGGTTGAATTTCTTAATTTCTGAGATTCCTTTCTTTATCTGTATTCGATTCCTTTTTTATTATCAAACGGAACTACCTTTCCAAACTACCTTTTGTAATTACAGCTGAAATTTTCTGTAAGAGAGTACATTCTTGTTGTTGTTCGTCCTCCCACCGTACTGTGCACCGAGCACACCGTAACCTCCTCACATCTGTGTCCTCCATAGGTAGTGAAGTCCTTTCAACACTCTGTATTACAGCGAATCATTGGTCGTGGATTAACAGCAGCCAGACTAGGGAATCACCGTCCCGTATGTAAGCTGCCCGCAACACCACAGCACAAACGGCTGCTTTTGGAAAAGTGTCATGACCAGGTGGTTGGACTGCTGACGAATGGCGTCGAATTGTGTGCGGTTCGAGTATGACGTGACCTGGGCAGAGGTCCCGTTCTTTCAATGTTTTGGACAGGCACAGCTGTATCACACCTGGTGTCATGACATACTGAAAGCTTAGGATCAGGGCAGTCAGTTCAATGCAGTATTTCTTGTTTTCCGAAAAGCATTTGACTCAGTACCACATCTACGCTTATTATCAGAAGTACGATCATATGGAGTGTCAAGTGAGTTTTGTGACTGGATTGGGGAATTTTTGGGAGGGAGGACGCAACATGTTAGCTTGGATGGAGAGTCATCGTCAGATGTAGAAGTAACTTAGGATGTGCCCCAGGGAAGGGTGATGAGACCCTTGCTGTTCATGTTGTGTGTTAATAACCTTCGAGACTATATTAATAGTAACATCAGGCTTTTTGCAGATGATGCAATTATCTGTAATAAAGTACTACCTGAAACATCCTGCATAAATATTCAGTCAGATGTTGATAAGATTTCAAAGTGGTGCAGAGATTAGCAACGTGCTCTCAGTGTTCGGAAATTTAAAATTCTAAACTTCACAAAACGGAAAGAACATAGCCTCCTATGACTATAATGTCAATGAGTCACTGTTGGACTCAGCCAACTCATACAAATACCTGGGTGTAACACTTCGTAGGGATATGAAATAGAATTATCACATAGGTTCAGTCGTGGATAAAGCAGGAGGTATACTTCGGTTTAGTGGTAGCATGTTGGGGAAGTGCAATCAGTCTGCAAAGGAGATTGCTTTCAAATCACTCATGCGATCCATCCTAGGATATTGCTCAAGTGCGTGGAACCGGTGCCAAAAAGCACAAACAGAGAATATTGAACGTATACAGAGAAAGCCAGCACGAATGGTCACAGGTTTGTTTAACCTGTGGGAGAGTCTTACAGAGAGACTGAAGAAACTGAACTGTCAGACTCTTGAAGACAGACGTAAACTATCCCGAGAAAGCCTATTAGCAGAGTTTCAAGAACTGGCCTTAAATGATGACTCTGGGAATATAGTACAATCCCCTATATATCGCTTACGTAGCGATCGTGAGGATAAGATTAGAATAACTACTGCACGCACAGGGGCATTCAGACAATTATTCTTTCCGCGCTCCACACGTGAATGGAATCGGAAGGAACCCTAATAACTGGCACAATGTGACATACCCACAGCCATGCCCCTGACGGTGGTTAGCAGAGTATAGATATACACTCCTGGAAATGGAAAAAAGAACACATTGACACCGGTGTGTCAGACCCACCATACTTGCTCCGGACACTGCGAGAGGGCTGTACAAGCAATGATCACACGCACGGCACAGCGGACACACCAGGAACCGCGGTGTTGGCCGTCGAATGGCGCTAGCTGCGCAGCATTTGTGCACCGCCGCCGTCAGTGTCAGCCAGTTTGCCGTGGCATACGGAGCTCCATCGCAGTCTTTAACACTGGTAGCATGCCGCGACAGCGTGGACGTGAACCGTATGTGCAGTTGACGGACTTTGAGCGAGGGCGTATAGTGGGCATGCGGGAGGCCGGGTGGACGTACCGCCGAATTGCTCAACACGTGGGGCGTGAGGTCTCCACAGTACATCGATGTTGTCGCCAGTGGTCGGCGGAAGGTGCACGTGCCCGTCGACCTGGGACCGGGCCGCAGCGACGCACGGATGCACGCCTAGATCGTAGGATCCTACGCAGTGCCGTAGGGGATCGCACCGCCACTTCCTAGCAAATTAGGGACACTGTTGCTCCTGGGGTATCGGCGGGGACCATTCGCAACCGTCTCCATGAGGCTGGGCTACGGTCCCGCACACCGTTAGGCCGTCTTCCGCTCACGCCACAACATCGTGCAGCCCGCCTCCAGTGGTGTCGCGACAGGCGTGAATGGAGGGACGAATGGAGACGTGTCCTCTTCAGCGATGAGAGTCGCTTCTGCCTTGGTGCCAATGATGGTCGTATGCGTGTTTGGCGCCGTGCGGGTGAGCGCCACAATCAGGACTGCATACGACCGAGGCACACAGGGCCAAAACCCGGCATCATGGTGTGGGGAGCGATCTCCTACACTGGCCGTACACCACTGGTGATCGTCGAGGGGACACTGAATAGTGCACGGTACATCCAAACCGTCATCGAACCCATCGTTCTACCATTCCTAGACCGGCAAGGGAACTTGCTGTTCCAACAGGACAATGCACGTCCGCATGTATCCCGTGCCACCCAACGTGCTCTAGAAGGTGTAAGTCAACTACCCTGGCCAGCAAGATCTCCGAATCTGTCCCCCATTGAGCATGTTTGGGACTGGATGAAGCGTCGTCTCACGCGGTCTGCACGTCCAGCACGAACGCTGGTCCAACTGAGGCGCCAGGTGGAAATGGCATGGCAAGCCGTTCCACAGGACTGCATCCAGCATCTCTACGATCGTCTCCATGGAAGAATAGCAGCCTGCATTGCTGCGAAAGGTGGATATACACTGTACTAGTGCCGACATTGTGCATGCTCTGTTGCCTGTGTCTATGTGCCTGTGGTTCTGTCAGTGTGATCATGTGATGTATCTGACCCCAGGAATGTGTCAATAAAGTTTCACCTTCCTGGGACAATGAATTCACGGTGTTCTTATTTCAATTTCCAGGAGTGTAGATGTTAAAGGTGTGGGGAGCTATCGGGTATGACTTCAGGTTGCGTCTGGTAGTAACTGACGCAGAACTGTAAGTCACGGACATCTTGCATCCCCATTTGAGTTACCTCTTACGTCACAATATCGTAGTACCACTTTTGAACTGAACAATGCTCTCCCATACATGATAACTGCCTCTATGAACTGAGTGATGGTGAGGTATTTCCGTGGCCAGCAAGATTTGTCCCCGATTGACCTGGGTGGGACCAGTTCGGCCGACCATACGGTCCCAGTGCCAATATCCAGTATATCAGGGACCAGTTACAGCAGTCCTGCGCCAGCTTGTCTCAAGCGCATGCATCCAGGCCAAAAGGGCTGCAACTACGTACTGATGACTGAGCTCGTATTTCAGATACTTTGTAGACTTGTGTCGTTTCTGTAATCACTGCAATAACAATACGTACCCACTCAATGCTGAAATTTCATTTTCCCTTTCCCTTTCAGCCGGTGTAATATAACAATATACTTTGAATAACTTAGATGCTATAGAAATCAGTTCATTAACTGCTCATTTTTGTCACTTGTTGTTGTTGTTGTGGTCTTCAGTCCTGAGACTGGTTTGATGCAGCTCTCCATGCTACTCTATCCTGTGCAAGCTTCTTCATCTCCCAGTACCTACTGCAACCTACATCCTTCTGAATCTGCTTAGTGTATTCATCTCTTGGTCTCCCTCTACGATTTTTACTCTCCACGCTGCCCTCCAATCCTAAATTGGTGATCCCTTGATGCCTCAAAACATGTCCTACCAACCGATCCCTTCTTCTAGTCAAGTTGTGCCACAAACTTCTCTTCTCACCAATCCTATTCAATGCCTCCTCATTAGTTACGTGATCTACCCACCTTATCTTCAGCATTCTTCTGTAGCACCACATTTCGAAAGCTTCTATTCTCTTCTTGTCCAAACTGGTTATCGTCCATGTTTCACTTCCATATATGGCTACACTCCATGCAAATACTTTCAGAAACGACTTCCTGACACTTAAATCTATACTCGATGTTAACAAATTTTTCTTCTTCAGAAACGATTTCCTTGCCATTGCCAGTCTACATTTTATATCCTCTCTACTTCGACCATCATCAGTTATTTTACTCCCTAAATAGTAAAACTCCTTTACTACTTTAAGTGTCTCATTTCCTAATCTAATCCCCTCAGCATCAACCGATTTAATTTGACTACATTCCATTATCCTCGTTTTGCTTTTGTTGATGTTCATCTTATATCCTCCTTTCAAGACACTGTCCATTCCGTTCAACTGCTCTTCCAAGGCCTTTGCTGTCTCTGACAGAATTACAATGTCATCGGCAAACCTCAAAGTTTTTACTTCTTCTCCACGAATTTTAATACCTACTCCGAATTTTTCTTTTGTTTCCTTTACTGCTTGCTCAATATACAGATTGAATAACATCGGGGAGAGGCTACAACCCTGTCTCACTCCTTTCCCAACCACTGCTTCGCTTTCATGCCCCTCGACTCTTATAACTGCCATCTGGTTTCTGTACAAATTGTAAATAGCCTTTCGCTCCTTGTATTTTACCCCTGCCACCTTCAGAATTTGAAAGAGAGTATTCCAGTTAACGTTGTCAAAAGCTTTCTCTAAGTCTACAAATGCTAGAAACGTAGGTTTGCCTTTTCTTAATCTTTCTTCTAAGATAAGTCGTAAGGTTAGTATTGCCTCACGTGTTGCAACATTTCTACGGAATCCAAACTGATCCTCCCCGAGGTCCGCTTCTACCAGTTTTTCCATTCGTCTGTAAAGAATTCGCGTTAGTATTCTGCAGCTGTGACTTATTAAACTGATAGTTCTGTAATTTGTCACTTAAGAAGACAAAAAAGACGATGCGAACGTCCTTTTCAGCTAGCGAAACACATCTACATCCACACTCAGCAAGCCACCTGACGGTGTTTGGCGGAGGGTACCTTGAGTACCTCTATCGGTTCTCCCTTCTATTGCAGTCTCGTATTGTTCGTGGAAAGAAAGATTGTCGGTATGCCTCTGTGTGGGCTCTAATGTCTCTGATTCAATCCTGATGGTCTCTTCGCTAGATATACGTAGGAGGGAGCAATATACTGCTTGACTCCTCGGTGAAGGTATGTTATCGAAACTTCAACAAAAGCCCGTACCGAGCTACTGAGCGTCTCTCTTGCAGAGTCTTCCACTGGAGTTTATCTATCATCTCCGTAACGCTTTCGCGATTACTAAATGATCCTGTAATGAAGCGCGCTGCTCTCCGTTGGATCTTCTCTGTCTCTTCTATCAACCCTATCTGGTACGGATCCCACACCGGTGAGCACTATTCAAGCAGTGAGCGAACAAGTGTACTGTAACCTAATTCCTTTGTTTTCGGATTGCATTTCCTTAGGATTCTTCCAATGAATCTCAGTCTGGCATCTGCTTTACCGACGATCAACTTTATATGATCATTCCATTTTAAATCACTCCTAATGCGTTCTCCCAGATAATTTATGGAATTAACTGCTGCCAGTTGCTGACCTGCTATATTGTAACTAAATGATAAAGGATCTTTCTTTCTATGTATTCGCTGCACATTACACTTGTCTACATTGAGATTCAATTGCCATTCCCTGCACCATGCGTCAATTCGTTGCAGATCCTCCTGCATTTCAGTACAGTTTTCCATTATTACAACCTCTAGAAAAACTACAGCATCATCCGCAAAAGGCCTCAGTGAACTTCCGACGTTATCCACAAGGTCATTTATATATACTGCGAATAGCAACGGTCCTACGACACTCCCCTGCGGCACACCCGAAATCACTCTTACTTCGGAAGACTTCTCCCCATTGAGAGTGTCATGCTGCGTTCTGTTATCTAGGAACTCTTCAATCCAATTACACAATTGTTCTGATAGTCCATATGCTCTTACTTTGTTCATTAAACGACTTTGGGGAACTGTATCAAACGCCTTGTGGAAGTCAAGAAACACGACATCTACCTGTGAACCCGTGTCTATGGCCCTCTGAGTCTCGTGGACGAATAGCGCTAACTGGGTTTCACACGATCGTCTTTTTCGAAACCCATGCTGATTCCTATGGAGTAGATTTCTAGTCTCCAGAAAAGTCATAATACTCGAACAGAGGACATGTAACGGTTCGGAAATTCTTTCCTGCTGTTGTATCTTAGTTCATAAAGTGTGTAGCGATTTAAATTACCATATTGCAATCACAAACATCTGCACATCTTTTTACGAAGTATTTTACTTATACATACCGCAGTCGTGCTTAATGCATTCCTAGCTGGTTCGTAACGAATGGGTGGAAAGAAAGATCGGCCTGGTTTTAAATTCCCTTCAGTAATGGCGTTATCAGTGATGGAGCAGATATTCGGATAGAGGTCTGAAGGCGTTTACTCACTGGCAAATAACTTCCGAAAGTAACTTCTGCAAGTACTTGCTGGGGTGTTTACATTAGAATAAAACCTCGCGCTAGTTTTTTTTTCTGAAAGCCGCTTGGGTAAGTTAATTTCAGGAACTTCCTGCAAGTACTTACGGAAATCGCGTCGTGTGCTAAGCAAGTGGAATTTTACTGTGTCGTGCGCAAAAACCAGATCAACCGCAACCGTTTGTGCATTATTATTATTGAAGAAAAGTGTGAAAAAGAACAAAATATTAAGAAAGAAAGAAGTGTTTCGGTGTAGAGGTGTACATGTTTAAGTTTTCAAAAAACGTTATTGAATGAACTGAAATCAGAGGACTCTGCTCAGATCAAAAACTTTCTAAGGATGTTGTACGCAAGTTTTCAACAACTGTTGTCTACTGTACAATCAAGTATTCGAAAACAGGATACAAAAATTTGGCAAGAAATTTAATCAAGAGATCGCCTTTTAATTAGGCTTCGATGTTTAGAAACAGATAAGAGCGTAAACATATAAGTATCAAACAAAGGAAATATTATTTTTTTCAGTAATTAAGTATACTTACTTAATTTATTTACTAACTGCGAATTCGATCCACTTGCTCACATCTCTCTTTGGCACTCCTGTGTGCACGATTTCTCGCATCGTTCTCCATTGCTGTGATACTATATTTGATTGTTTAAAGAGAATATTTATATGTTAGTACTTTGATATGTCATAAGCTCTCTTAAATAATTCACTTAAGCAGAACATTTGCAAAACAATTACCTTGTCAATGACACATTTCGACGGGATGAGATCGGATAATTACTTAGTTCGACGGTGCACACATTGTAGAAATAAAATTTCTGATGTAAGAAATGCAACTATTAGCTTTACTATAAGCAATTAAACTTTCATCCTCTGCAGGAACTTCCGAAGTTGCTTGCTGTATTATACGTTTTATTTGTTATTTTTTTACTTGCTGTTTGTGCCAATGCTCTGAACTCAGAAACAACGTAGTCACCAAACACTTGATATTCATCATTGGGCTTCTTCATCACATATGATGCATTTCGAAGGACAGCATCAGAATTTGCTTGTGTAACTTTCTTTCTTTTGCAAGGGGCCCTAGAACACTTTGCTTCCAAAACGATAGGCCTATTTCTATCACATTTATTTTCCTTTTTTTCTATGTCTGATACCTGAAATAAATATTATAACATAGCTTGTATCTTATTATTCATGTTGCTAAATTTCAGATATAATTGTTGTTTTCTATATAAAGTACCTTCGTCAGAAGAAGAATGGTTACAAATTGTCAGTGGTTTTGGAAATAGATGGGATTTTCTAAACCGTATTGGTGCTGTGGATGGAAAACATTTAGTCATATGGGCTCCCAAGAAAGAAGCGAGTGTGTAAAATGGTTCAAATGGCTCTGAGCACTATGGGACTTAACATCTGTGGTCATCAGTCCCCTAGAACTTAGAACTACTTAAACCTAATTAGTCTAAGGACATCACACACATCCATGTCCGAGGCAGGATTCGAACCTGCGACCGCAGCGGTCTCGCGGTTCCAGACTGAAGCGCCTAGAACCGCACGGCTACACCGGCCGGCGCGAGTGTGTACATTATTACAAAGGCACACACATTATTATACTATTAGCATAGACTGGGCCTGACTCTAGAGTTCTGTATTCCGATGTAGGCAATAACTGTAGGATATCTGATGGCACAATTTGTACAGTGTTTTGCCGCTTTGATGTATGTACAGTGGCGTAGCGGGATGTGACATCGCGTCCTACTACTAATATAAATCGTTAAATTTTAGTCCTCGATATTTAACTGAGTGTAATAGGAACTGCGCACAAGCTACGCATCCGACTAAAACATAAGTAAGCGGGTTACGTACCCCTATTACATCGTACACACTGTCAGTACTACACTCGTTCATAATGGTGCAATGTGTTGAAGTGGTGAAGGATCAACTCACTTTAGTATTGGTGCTTGTTACAGTAACTAGGATCTGATTAAATCTTGTGCACACTGCACGTTATCTGAAACATAAATACACTCGTTCAGTGAGCCGTAACGTGGACTGCTGTTAGCAACAACAGTTCAACAAGTCTTAGTACGTGGTTTGCTATTGACAACAACAGTTCAACAACTCCCATTAAAATGGTGTACGCTATAATTCGTAACTTGCGCCTATTATGGCGTTGTTATTACTAATTACACTCCTGGAAATGGAAAAAAGAACACATTGACACCGGTGTGTCAGACCCACCATACTTGCTCCGGACACTGCGAGAGGGCTGTACAAGCAATGATCACACGCACGGCACAGCGGACACACCAAGAACCGCGGTGTTGGCCGTCGAATGGCGCTAGCTGCGCAGCATTTGTGCACCGCCGCCGTCAGTGTCAGCCAGTTTGCCGTGGCATACGGAGCTCCATCGCAGTCTTTAACACTGGTAGCATGCCGCGACAGCGTGGACGTGAACCGTATGTGCAGTTGACGGACTTTGAGCGAGGGCGTATAGTGGGCATGCGGGAGGCCGGGTGGACGTACCGCCGAATTGCTCAACACGTGGGGCGTGAGGTCTCCACAGTACATCGATGTTGTCGCCAGTGGTCGGCGGAAGGTGCACGTGCCCGTCGACCTGGGACCGGACCGCAGCGACGCACGGATGCACGCCAAGACCGTAGGATCCTACGCAGTGCCGTAGGGGACCGCACCGCCACTTCCCAGCAAATTAGGGACACTGTTGCTCCTGGGGTATCGGCGAGGACCATTCGCAACCGTCTCCATGAAGCTGGGCTACGGTCCCGCACACCGTTAGGCCGTCTTCCGCTCACGCCCCAACATCGTGCAGCCCACCTCCAGTGGTGTCGCGACAGGCGTGAATGGAGGGACGAATGGAGACGTGTCGTCTTCAGCGATGAGAGTCGCTTCTGCCTTGGTGCCAATGATGGTCGTATGCGTGTTTGGCGCCGTGCAGGTGAGCGCCACAATCAGGACTGCATACGACCGAGGCACATAGGGCACATAGGGCACCCGGCATCATGGTGTGGGGAGCGATCTCCTACACTGGCCGTACACCACTGGTGATCGTCGAGGGGACACTGAATAGTGCACGGTACATCCAAACCGTCATCGAACCCATCGTTCCTAGACCGGCAAGGGAACTTGATGTTCCAACAGGACAATGCACGTCCGCATGTAACAACGTGCTCTAGAAGGTGTAAGTCAACTACCCTGGCCAGCAAGATCTCCGGATCTGTCCCCCATTGAGCATGTTTGGGACTGGATGAAGCGTCGTCTCACGCGGTCTGCACTTCCAGCACGAACGCTGGTCCAACTGAGGCGCCAGGTGGAAATGGCATGGCAAGCCGTTCCACAGGACTACATCCAGCATCTCTACGATCGTCTCCATGGGAGAATAGCAGCCTGCATTGCTGCGAAAGGTGGATATACACTGTACTAGTACCGACATTGTGCATGCTCTGTTGCCTGTGTCTACGTGCCTGTGGTTCTGTCAGTGTGATCATGTGATGTATCTGATCCCAGGAATGTGTCAATAAAGTTTCCCCTTCCTGGGACAATGAATTCACGGTGTTCTTATTTCAATTTCCAGGATTGTATTTAAATCATTTAAACCTCTTACTGACGTCAAATTTGTAATCCGAAATAACAATAGTTATCGCTGGTCATTTAAGTTACTATCGCTAACGGTCGATATAGTTTACTACTAGGCGAAGTTCTTTCAGTCACTATTATAAAACAATTCACTATTATAAAACAAAATCACCTAAAAACGCGTAATAAATATTTACCATGACCGATGTTTCACTTGCTTACGGTAAATCTCAATTTCGTACATCCTCGTTCAGTTGAATTTAATAAATCATTGCTTATTACGACAATTCCGAACGTAGCAACCGAAGCTATAATTTCACTGCAAACCAGAGATGTAGCGATAGCTGTCTCTGCGATATTATTAATTCTCTTACGATTTCTTGTTGTTCCTTTCCCTTATTTATTTCTCTTTGAATCCCTGAAATAGCCGTTAAGTGAATAGAGAAGTTAACAGCCTCGCCTTTTCTTTAATGAAATCTAATTAAATCTTTGTGCTTTAATTACTGATTTTAAATCGTAATAAAATCTCAATAAGACATTGATTCTTTGAGTCCAGCTCTTTGAAATCTGGAATAACTGACTTATCTTCGCAAGACTGGCTTTTAACTACTTTGCGTCAGTGTAGCCCTTTATTATTTACGCTACTTGCGTATCTTTAGGTAGGAATTCAATCCTTTCTATTGCAAAATTATACTCTTAACTCAGAAATAAATTTGACTTTTCTTTATTTGAATCTAATTAGTAACTCACATACAACTTTCTTGTGACGAGTGGCATTCAAAAAGTCTAAGCCCCACACAAATCGGGACAGGAAAAACAAAACAAAAATAGAAACAAAAACCCTACATTTTGCACCAACTTTAACAGCAATCAAGGCCCATCAGCTTCTAACAGTCCCTAAATTAAATTTGTCACTCTCCACCCTACCAAGCAACTGAATTGAATACCGTCGGATAATATTATTTGGTACCGCTAGGGTACGAAGTTTGTCTTCAAAAATTAGGATCACAAAATATACAGGCAACAATAACTGTGTCCTCTTTTACGTAAGTCGTCCAGATCCTGGTTCCTGGCTTTATAAAACACCACTTGTGTCTTAAACCCAATGGTTCACAAAATCACAATTCTTAAGCCGCTAACCCTATAGCGCGATCTCAAAATATACACCAACATAAACTGCTCAGTACTCAACTACCTTAGGGTGGGCTTCCAGAATCACACATATACCACAACCGCTCAATTACCTTAGAGCGTGTGTGAAAACAACGTCCACCAATCCAAACCACAACGACTTCTACAGGGTGTGGATCTGAAATCCGGACAAATTTCAGTCTGAATTTCCCGACATATCGTTGTTCTGCTGGAAGTCGCGATTGGCGTTCTTGAAAGACATAGGCATCTAGTAAACAGACAGACAAAATGGCCGAGAACTTACGGAAAAGTGCGAAGTACAACCGAAGAGTATCGATTATCGAAAGTCTTCGTGCTGAGCGTTCGCCCACTGAAATAATTGGATTCTTCGGGTATCCGAGAACAAATATTTACGATATTGTGGACAAGTATAATGTTCATCTGAGCCACCGAGGGCACAGACAATAGTGCGACTGCAAGGGATTTATCCCTTACACGCTCCCCATGAGACCCACATTCCCATGTCTGAAAGAACAGATAACATCTTCATATACACTCCTGGAAATGGAAAAAAGAACACATTGACACCGGTGTGTCAGACCCACCATACTTGCTCTGGACACTGCGAGAGGGCTGTACAAGCAATGATCACACGCACGGCACAGCGGATACACCAGGAACCGCGGTGTTGGCCGTCGAATGGCGCTAGCTGCGCAGCATTTGTGCACCGCCGCCGTCAGTGTCAGCCAGTTTGCCGTGGCATACGGAGCTCCATCGCAGTCTTTAACACTGGTAGCATGCCGCGACACCGTGGACGTGAACCGTATGTGCAGTTGACGGACTTTGAGCGAGGGCGTATAGTGGGCATGCGGGAGGCCGGGTGGACGTACCGCCGAATTGCTCAACACGTGGGGCGTGAGGTCTCCACAGTACATCGATGTTGTCGCCAGTGGTCGGCGGAAGGTGCACGTGCCCGTCGACCTGGGACCGGACCGCAGCGTCGCACGGATGCACGCCAAGACCGTAGGATCCTACGCAGTGCCGTAGGGGACCGCACCGCCACTTCCCAGCAAATTAGGGACACTGTTGCTCCTGGGGTATCGGCGAGGACCATTCGCAACCGTCTCCATGAAGCTGGGCTACGGTCCCGCACACCGTTAGGCCGTCTTCCGCTCACGCCACAACATCGTGCAGCCCGCCTCCAGTGGTGTCGCGACAGGCGTGAATGGAGGGACGAATGGAGACGTGTCGTCTTCAGCGATGAGAGTCGCTTCTGCCTTGGTGCCAATGAAGGTCGTATGCGTGTTTGGAGCCGTGCAGGTGAGCGCCACAATCAGGACTGCATACGACCGAGGCACACAGGGCCAACACCCGGCATCATGGTGTGGGGAGCGATCTCCTACACTGGCCGTACACCACTGGTGATCGTCGAGGGGACACTGAATAGTGCACGGTACATCCAAACCGTCATCGAACGCATCGTTCTACCATTCCTAGACCGGCAAGGGAACTTGCTGTTCCAACAGGACAATGCACGTCCGCATGTATCCCGTGCCACCCAACGTGCTCTAGAAGGTGTAAGTCAACTACCCTGGCCAGCAAGATCTCCGGATCTGTCCCCCATTGAGCATGTTTGGGACTGGATGAAGCGTCGTCTCACGCGGTCTGCACGTCCAGCACGAACGCTGGTCCAACTGAGGCGCCAGGTGGAAATGGCATGGCAAGCCGTTCCACAGGACCACATCCAGCATCTCTACGATCGTCTCCATGGGAGAATAGCAGCCTGCATGGATGTGAAAGGTGGATATACACTGTACTAGTGCCGACATTGTGCATGCTCTGTTGCCTGTGTCTATGTGCCTGTGGTTCTGTCAGTGTGATCATGTGATGTATCTGACCCCAGGAGTGTGTCAATAAAGTTTCCCCTTCCTGGGACAATGAATTCACGGTGTTCTTATTTCAATTTCCAGGAGTGTAGTTAAGGCTAACGGCCATTGACCTTCCTCTTCCATGCGGGATGCACACGCATTGCCCGAACTCTTACGGGACTCAGTAAGATTGTCTGCCGCGAGTAATGAGTGTAACGGGCAGGGGCACTACAAATGTAGTGTGTGGACTTTAGGGATTAGCGGAGCGGTCTAAGGCGCTGCAGTCATGGACTGTGCGGCTGTTCCCGGCGGAGGTTCGAGTCCTCCCTCGGGCATGGGTGTGTGTGTCTGTTCTTTGGATAATTTAGGTTAAGTATTGTGTAAGCTTAGGAACTGATGACCTTAGCAGTTAAGTCCCATAAGATTTCACACACATTTGAACATTTTGTGGACATTAAGTTGGGAATGTGGGTCTCAAGAGGAGCGCACAAGGGATAAATCCCTGAAGTCGCACTATCTTCTGTGCCCTCGGTGGCTCAGATGGGTAGAGCGTCTGCCATGTAAGTAGGAGATCCCGGGTTCGAGCTGCGGTCGCAGGTTCGAATCCTGCCTCGGGCACGGATGTGTGTGATGTCCTTAGGTTAGTTACGTTTAAGTACTTCTAAGTTCTAGGGGACTGATGACCTCAGACGTTAAGTCCCTTAGTGCTCAGAACCATTTGAACCGGGTTCGAGTCTCAGTCGGGCACACATTTTCAACTGTCTCCGTTGGTGTCTATCAACGCCTGTCGACAGCTTAGTATCTTGATTTAATTATCATTTCGTTCTAAGAGAGCTGCATGGTCACCGATGATATCTGTTCTTTCGGACATGTCCGAAAGAACAGGTAACATCTTCATGTAGCTAAGTTAATATGTGAAGTGAATTAAAGTACGTGACAGTACCCAAAAACTTTTGTCCCGTCACAAATTTTTAGTAACTGTATACCGTCAGAATGTTTTAACCATAATACTTTGAATTTATACTTTATGGAACGTTACAGACACTATAGCCGCGCGGTTAGAGGCGCCATGTCAATGACTGTGCGGCACCTCCCGCCGGAGGTTCGAGTCCTCCCTCGAGCATGGGTGTGTATGTTGTTCTTGGCATAGGTTAGTTTAAGTAGTGTGTAAGTCTAAGGACCGATGACCTCTGCAGTTTGGTCCCTTAAAAACTCACACAAATTTGTAATTTTTTGTAACAGACACCATAACCTCATACACGGAAGGTATTCAAAGTTGCGAATACGGACAACCATCAACCGTGTAACGAAATGACGACAGTGAAAATTTGTGCCGCACCGGGACTAGAACCCGGATTTCCCGTTTATCGCGAGCGGTTGACTTACCATTTTTTTAAATTTTTATTTATTTGTTTATTTATTTACATTTTGTTCCTTCTTGTTCATTGTATTTGGTCGTAGCGGTCGTCACGTGACATCTGTTGAAGTTCGTTGTTGATCTTTTCACTAAGTTATTTAATACAGAGGCCAGCCAGCTCCCTGACCGAACAAGCTGAGCTACAGTGCCGGCACTATTAGGCTATCCGAGCATAACTCACTACCAGATCAAACCTTCCATGCGTTGTCAACCATGTGTCTACATCCTGCACTCGTACACCCATTACGTATATTCACGTACGGGGGAGACATTTTAATTGAAAGTCGCTTACCATGTCGGCGAACAAATGCGATACTACAGTGCCTGTGTCACTCAGTAGAACGGTGCCAAGTTCCTTCTGATAAGCATGCGTGTCCGAAGGAACTTTTATCGGAACTAACATCTCCCGACGCGCCACTTCCACCTGCCTTTCTAAAGGGGATGATCATTCCAATGCTTAACCTTCAGGTGGAACACGACTCACAGACTACCAGCCATCAACACTACGTAACTGTGATTTTTAAGAATTTTACCAGACGATGACAGCACTACTTCCAAGAATAATGCATGCGTGGTGTCACTTGACTAGAAATCCCTCAGCGGCGATAGCAACATCCAGACGTCACTCGGCAAATACCGCGTGTCGATTGCACTGGCGAAAGCATGTCGCCCACGCGGAATTGTGATATCCGTAAACTTCGATCGACCCTGTGACAGAGTCAGCCATACTTACAGTACCGAAGTGTTGACGCAAATGAAGTTCCCACAGCCCAACATCGCCACGGTGATGTGGTTATTACACGGAGCAACCTCTAAAGCACTTGATAATGACCGATTGATAGGGCCCTTTGCTACTGTGAAATGAATCTGACAGGCATGTCCCTTATCCACGATCATACACTACTGGCCATTAAAATTGCTACACCAAGAAGGAATGCAGGTGATTAACGGGTATTCATTGGACAAATATATTATACTAGAACTGACATGCGATTGCATTATCACGAAATTTGGGTGCATGGATCCTGAGAAATCAGTAGCCAGAACAACCACCACTGGCCATAATAACGGCCTTGATGCGCCTGGGCATTGAGTCAAACAGAGCTTGGATGGCGTGTACAGGTACAGCTGCCCATGCAGCTTCAACACGATACCACAGTTCATCAAGAGTACTGACTGGTGTATTGTGACGAGCCAGTTGCTCGGCCACCATGGACCAGACGTTTTCAATTGGTGAGAGATCTGGAGAATGTGCTGGCCAGGGCAGCAGTCGATCATTTTCAGTATCCAGTGTAACCAATGGCACCCCATATCATCAGGCAAGGTGATGCGCCAGTATGGCGATGACTAATACACGCTTCCAATCTGCGTTCACCGCGATGTCGCCAAACACGAATGCGACCATCATGATTCTGTAAACAGAACCTGGATTCATCCGAAAAAATTAAGTTTTGCCATTCGTACACCATCGCAGGTGCGCCTGTCAGTGATGCAGCGTCAAAGGTAACCGCCACCACGGTCTCCGAGCTGATAGTCCATGCTACTGCAAACGTCGTCGAACTGTTCGTGCAGATGGTTGTTGTCTTGCAAACGTCCCCATCTGTTGACTCAGGGATAGAGAAGTGGCTGCACGATCCGTTACAGCCATGCGGATAAGATGCCTGTCATCTCTACTGCTAGTGATACGAGGCCGTTGGGATCCAGCACGGCGTTCCGTATTACCCTCCTGAACTCACCGATTCCATATTCTACTAACAGTCATTGGATCTCGACCAACGCGAGCAGCACTATCGCGATACGATAAACCGCAATCTCGAAAGGCTACAATCCGACCTTTACCGAAGTCGGTAACGTGATGGTACGCATTTCTCCTCCTTACACGAGGCATCACAACAACGTTTCACCAGGCAACGCCGGTCAACTGCTGTTTGTGTATGAGAAATCGGTTGGAAACTTTCCTCATGTCAGGACGTTGTACGTGTCGCCACCGGCGCCAACCTTGTGTGAATGCTCTGAAAAGCTAATGATTTGCATATCACAGCATCTTCTTCCTGTCGGTTAACTTTCGCGTCTGTAGCACGTCATCTTCGTGGTGTATCAGTTTTAAAGGCCAGTAGTGTAATTTTTCCATTTGCGTCGTTCCCATTTGATTGTCCCTTGTATACTTATCCAATGTTTTAGAACACATAGTGACTTCCAATAAACTTCACATATAATTTCAAACTTTTTCTCGTTGCCATTCTTCCACAAAATAACAAAAATAAACGTTTCTCTCTTACTGTATTTTCGCTGTTCATTCCGAAAAATTTCAGCGTCAGGCATAACGTTTTAACCTATTCCTTCTTTACTGTTAACTCTATTCGCGACTCATTTCTCATGCAGTATGCACGCACATATGTCATTGAATGTACTTGCAAAATTATGTTATTGTACGACACTTCATTCAGGAGGCATGAGGTCATAACATCGAGATGCGTGCAAAATAGTTTTTCTTAAAACTGAACACAAATTACACACGCTATACTGATCCGGTTTTTTATACTTGGGAATTCGATGCTTCAAAGAATCGAGTGTGAGGGAGACGTTGCTCTTACTCATTACGTTTAGGTCCAGCGCAGCGTTAAGACCCACACCAATTCTCTGTCTCGTCCTCCCATTCCCACGTATCTGTCCTCAGACACAACATATCTGCATCAACGGGAATAGCAAGACACTCGATCCTCACTTTCAAATGTGCATCAAACCATTCTCAATGACACGCGTTTACACTTAGCCTTTCTTTGCTGCAAGCGCTTGACTGTGAAATTACCAGCCGACGGCATGCGTTCTACACTCCTATATCTCCTCTACACATCTGATGTCTTAAAAACTGTTTCATCCCAACTAACTTCTTCAAATGCTGACGACACTGCTTTCTTCACTGCCTATCCCGCCCTACATTCGTCCTAACGGCCGCATCAACTCCACCTAAACATGAACACCATTTGGTGTAACCAAGCAGTCCCTCCCCATCAACGCTGCAAAATACTCGAGCAACAATTACAGCAAAAACCACTCCAACTTATCCGTTTACGAGAGCTTTGCCTAACGACCATTGAATCGTCAAACTCTTCTTTCTATTTGGAAGTTTTGGAGATAAATTTCCTGTCTGGGTGTACAGAATGAGGAGTCCCGCGCATTTCCTAAAGCACTTGAGGCAAACACCGGATTGATAACAGTGACAAGGACTTTACCGCTTTCCTGTTGTGTCCTTGTTAAGGTGTACACATCTGTAAATCGCTTGCCAGAGCTACTTCTGCAATTATTTGACGTGGAAACACCCACTTCCGCAAGTTTCGTCAGCAGTGGCGGCCAGTGGTCACGTGCTATGTGTTACACCACACTGTAAGTATCAAACTAAAATTATGCCGTTTCTCTTCAAATGCAAGCTGGAAATCGCCCTACAATTACGCCATTTCTCTCCAAATGTAAATGGAATTTCCACTAGAATTACGTGAGTTCTCTTCGAATGTGTGCTGGTATGCAAGTAAAATCGACGAAAACATGTTTTGTAGCGCTCTCTCTGAGGTAACTAGAAACCAACGTCGAGTCCTGGAACGATGGTCTGTTGCACTACGATCAACTCGGAAAAGGGACATGGCTTCCAGTTTTCGACTGTGCATGCTCTGATGTGACGTCATCCCTGCCAACGCTGATGGTGCTATGTTGCTCAAGCACCAGGTCAGGATTTCTCTTTGAGCAACGTGTGTAAAGTACTGGGAAAGCGTAGAGTACGAGGGATTTTAAAGTAGTATTTGTCAGAATGGCGCCATGGTTTACTGTATAAACTGGTAATTTGTTTGCTCTAGTTCGAATGCTGCTCCTACCAACATTTTTTTCATTTTACAGGGTGATTCAAAAAGAATACCACAACTTTAAAAATGTGTATTTAATGAAAGAAACATAATATAACCTTCTGTTATACATCATTACAAAGAGTATTTAAAAAGGTTTTTTTTCACTCTAAAACAAGTTCAGAGATGTTCAATATGGCCCCCTCCAGACTCTCGAGCAATATCAACCCGATACTCCACCTCGTTCCACACTCTCTGTAGCATATCAGGCGTAACAGTTTGGATAGCTGCTGTTATTTCTCGTTTCAAATCATCAATGGTGGCTGGGAGAGGTGGCCGAAACACCATATCCTTAACATACCCCCATAAGAAAAAATCGCAGGGGGTAAGATGGCTTCTTGGAGGCCAGTGATGAAGTGCTCTGTCACGGGCTGCCAGACGATAAGGTTTCATAACTAACCTTTTTCGTAGGACTCTCCATACAGTTGATTGTGGAATTTGCAGCTCTCTGCTAGCTCTGCGAGTCGATTTTCCTGGGCTGCGAACAAATGCTTGCTGGATGCGTGCTACATTTTCATCACTCGTTCTCGGCCGTCCAGAACTTTTCCCTTTGCGCAAACACCCATTCTCTGTAAACTGTTTATACCAACGTTTAATACACCACCTCAGGAGGTTTAACACCATACTTCGTTCGAAATGCACGCTGAACAACTGTCGTCGATTCACTTCTGCCGTACTCAATAGCACAAAAAGCTTTCTGTTGAGCGGTCGCCATCTTAGCATCAACTGACGCTGACGCCTAGTCAACAGCGCCTCAAGCGAACAAATGTACAACTAAATGAAACTTTATAGCTCCCTTAATTCGCCGACAGATAGCGCTTAGCTCTGCCTTTTGTCGTTGCAGAGTTTTAAATTCGTAAAGTTGTGGTATTCTTTTTGAATCACCCTGTACTTCATTCTTATCAAAGTTAAACTGTTAAATATAAAATTTAACCCTTTGACTGCTACAGACGTGCTCTCTACATTCCTTGAAGAGATCGGCTTTGTTGTCACTGTGCTGTTCGCCAAATGCTGCCAGCTGTGCAGAGAGGCGGCGTCCAATCGCTATGAAATACTTATGATCCGATTTTAAGAAGCCTATTCAGTGAAAGACTTTGATTTTCGTAAACCTTACTGTCTCATATCTTCGTTCATTAAAGGACCGACTATATTTTCGTTATTCTTCATAGTTACTGTGCTGCATCAAATTAAGTAAAGCACTGTACAAAATTTTAAAGAGTTTACAGAGGTAAAAATGCATTGTATAAACTTTGCGTATGGTTGGTTTTAGCCCAAACATTGCTGTGTGTGAAATGTGGATAAGACATCGAAATTTTACTTAAAACTGTGAGCAGGGCGATATCTCATTTCGTTCTCGAGATATTCATTTTTACATTCATCGGAAAGTGTGCCAACGCACCTTTTCGTCCCTGTGCATCAGGAATCATGTGGTTATAACAATCAGCATATTTCATAAACGGTTCAAGATATCGAAACTAGGTACTCTGCAAATGATATCACGCAAAGAGGCACGTATAAACACATCAAAAAAACTTTTCATCACCTCGGTTCCGAGAGTTCCGGAACCTGTACAGACATTGGTATAGAGGTCAGCAAAAAAAACGTCATTTCCGACCATTTTATTGCTCATGAAAACCACACATTGCATGCTGTACCACCATACAGCGAGACCTTCAGAGTTGGTGGTCCAGACTGCGGTACACACCGGTACCTCTAATACCCAGTAGCACGTCCTCTCGCACTGATGCATGCCTGTATTAATCGTGGCATCCTATACACAAGTTCATCAAGGCACTGTTGGTCCAGATTGTCCCACTCCTCAAAGGCGATTCGGCGTCAATCCCAATGGCAACATTTTTCTATGAAGGTATTGACCAACTTGTCTCGCAGTGGGATAAACATAGTAATAGTTTTGGTGATTACGTTTGAAAAAATAAATAGTTTGCCTAATTTTTTGTCCATCTGTTTCGCATCCATTGGACTGCTCCTTACAGGTGGTAATTTGCGTGTCGTGAATTACTCTGGCTCAATACAAATACACAGTTTCTAACCCAATACTTGACTTATTATTTTTGTCTTTAACGTAAGATCATACCCCTTAATGAATAGATACTCCCCTGAGAAGTCAAACATGCTGTACGTAAGATCAAAAACGGAAATGCTCCAGATAGTGATGACCTGTCAGTCGATACTTCGAAGCTGACGGATGAGGAATCTATAAAGCATTTAGCTAAAACCTTTTCAAGTTTTTGCACAACGGAGAATTACCGAGAGATTGAAACAAAGCTAAAATAATCCTAATACGTCAGAAAGGTAGTGGCTAAAAATATGAAGGACGATCGCGCTATTAGTCCTGTGTCTATACTGTACAATGTTTTTATTAGACGTTTGACTACCAGATTGAGCATTACACCTGTCCTGACTCATCCATTAAGTAAGCTGGATTCCGCTCAGGTTTTAGTACAATTGATTGTATCCTCGCTCTAGGCGCAAGAAATAGTAGAACAAATGAGCACCATCTATCCTTTTGCCTTGCCTTTATGGATTTTGAAAAGGCATTCGCTCGGATCAGATCAAATGGTTCAAATGGCTCTGAGCGCTATGGGACTTAACATCGGAGGTCATCAGTCCCCTAGAACTTGGAACTACTTAAACCTAACTAACCTAAGGACATCACATACATCCATGCCCGAGGCAGGATTCAAACCTGCGACCGTAGCAGTCGCGCGGTTCCGGACTGAAGCGCCTAGAACCGCTCGGCCACCGCGGCCGGCCTCGGATCAGTCACCTAGCTGTATTTGAAGCTCAAACACCACAAGGAATAGAACAGGGCTATATTAAAGTCTTGTATAACATACACAAAACATCCACAGCGTTTTTCACTGTTATGGAAGGGACCAATGAACTGCCCATCGAAAAAGGTGTAAAACAAAATGACTCTTATATCTCCAAAACTGTTTTCAGTAGTCCTAGAAAAATCAATGGGTAAATTGGTTTGGAAAACAAACGACTCCAAGTTTTGGAAAAGAGATTAAATAACCTGAGGTTCGTCGATGATATTGTTCTATTTGCAAATTGTACAGAGGAATAAATATTGGTTAGCGAATTGGATTAGTCCGTTCTGAAATTGGTCTAAAAATGAATATGATAAAACCAAGATCACTATGAATGAATGGACACCGTAGGGACATATATACGTTGGAAGTCGCACCTGGAAAGGGTCACAGACTGTGTATGTTTGGATCAACCTGTAAATATGAAAGGAGACATAAAACAAGAGGTATTTCGACGTATTAAATAAGACTGGCAAGCTTACGGCAAATATTGTTCTGTTTTGAAGTCCCAGAAGTTGGCTGAGCTGAAGAAAACAGTTCAAATGTTCAAATATGTGTGAATTCCTAAGGGACCAAACTGCTGAGGTCATGGGTCCTTAGACTTACACACTACTTAAACTAAATTATGCTAAGAACAAGACACACACCCATGACCGTGGGTGGACTCGAGCCTCCGGCGGGAGGGGCCGCGCAGTCCGTGACATGGCGCCTCAAACTCCGCGGCTACTCCGCGCGGCAAGAGAGCAGTTTTTGATCAATGTATACCGCCAGTAAAAACTTACGGTTGGGAGACGTGGACATTAAATGAATTCATTGTCAGCAAACTAATACTAACCAAGGAGGAATGGAAAGGTCAATGCTGGGCTACACAAAGAAAGACAGAAAGAAAGCATTTGATATCAGACGAACAACACAGGTCAGTGAGGTAATGGAAAGAGTGAACACCTTGAAATGGCATTGGAAGGGTCATGTCGCTCGAAGTAAAGATGGCAGGTTGTCAAAACAAGTACTAGGCTGGTGCCCATTTTACCAAAAAAGATAAGAGTAGAAGACCACCAGACAGACGGGACAGAGGCTTGGCAACAGGAAGCTCAAGATAGGCAGAAATGGGAATAGCAGCAGGGAGCCTATGTTGCACATCAGCTGAATGAGGCCACGTCATCAAGTGATGGAACTGGCAGACAGTGTTGATGATAGTGAGTAGATTATGAGGTAATTTTAAATTTTTAAATTAGGTCAATAATTATATAAAATACTCAAAATTCTATTTTTTAGTTCCTGTAATCCGTTTGATAGGGAACCTGCAACAGGTATCAGATGTCCGGATTAGCCTTTTAGTTATACGGATTAGTCCTCTATAGGAAAGACTCATAGGCGGCCAACAAGATATACGGGCCTTCAGCGAATTTGTGACGTCACGCTGGCCGACCGGCGTGGCCGAGCGGTTCTAGGCGCTTCAGTCTTGAACCGCGCGACCGCTACCGTCGCAGGTTCGAATCCTGCCTCGGGCATGGATGTGTGTGATGTCCTTAGGTTAGTTAGGTTTAAGTAGTTCTAAGTTCTAGGGGACTGATGACCTCAGAAGTAAAGTCCCATAGTGCTCAGAGTCCTTTGAACCATTTGAACGTCACACTGATTTTCTTCTCCGCCACACTTCGGGAACGTTCGGCCCCGTGCTGGGCCCACGGGAAATCACCCTAGGACGCCCAAGCCATTTTTTCTAACTTGGATGCCTAAGGGGGGTTCGGCGAACCCACAGGTATTAAATAAGTTTACTGACGAAAAATTACAACTTTCAAAATGGTTTATGTATTTTAACTAAGGCATCGATTTATAAATGTTGTTAATTGTTATAAATATTGCATTGAAAAAAATTGACATATTACAATACAAAATGCAGATGTGTTCATATACAACAGACTACTCTGAGTCCTCAACTGCAAGGCAAGAGACACACTTCACAATTTCTTCTGAATGTGTGTTACACACATGTTTATGACACTATCCACAATACTGTTTTGGTTTACTTAGATTGTTGTACTTCTGCTTCTTTGTTTTAGTTTCTCTTACACAAATATGGTACCGACCTTTCCCTACAGGAGGCTGACGTGCTTCTGTTGTCACTTCTTTGATTCTCTTTTGTAGAATAGTCTCCATTGATTGAACAATTTGGTTAGATAACCCTCTTGCATTGGCGCTTCTTTCTTCTACCTGCAATTTCACTAGTTCCAGCGCCCTCTAAACAAGCTGAGCATCTCATCAATGGTGAGGTGGACCCCTGGTTTATACAGTAGTGGAAACCTATCATTCACTTTGTTGAAAACATCACGGATTGCTGTGAACTTGTCTGCTTCCCTTCTTAGCTGGCGGATACTTTTGTCATCAAACCTTATGATTGCAATAAGTTCCTTGAAACGTTCTCTTGCCATAATACCCTTGTAACCTGGCCGACCCATTAGGTCTGACAAAAGATCGTGTATACTGACAGAATTGTCCTTATTTGCCCCCATAAGTATCAGGAATCCTATAAAGGCATACAATTCTTTCTCATTAGTCAAAGTAACATTTCGCCTAACTGCCTCTTCATTTGAATGTTTTGCTATAACATCCATGATGTCAGGCGTAAGAAGTAACTTCAAGGCTTCTCCAGGTGAATGGCAAACACCAGCTGGAGTTACTCCTGCCTGCTCTCTTACTATATTAACAACAGACCTCCGAGGAATTCTAGGCTTTGTGGTTACGTACCTTCTTCCAGACTTGGCCACAATGACATCCTGATGGTTGCGCTATCTTCATCTTCTCTAACATTCACATCATTTTCCCGATCTGAATCATACTCCATAAAACTATCCTCATATTCACTTTCACTCCCCGAGTCAGAATCTTCATCTAAAATTTCATTCAGAACTCTTTCTAAAGACGAGTCACGTATTCTTTTAGTCATTTCTAAGTCTGAGTGTGAACAGTAGGGAACTGCACTAACTCACTGCAAGTTTACAAGATAAATAACAGCTGACTGACATCAACAATCACTTCCTCTGAAAGTAAACCGATTGTTGTGAATATCAATAATACCAACCAACAAGAAACTAACTTGCATTGTTGTAGAGATGAGAAATATTAAATACTACTAACAAGGGAACCTCCCCATCGCACCCCCCTCAGATTTAGTTATAAGTTGGCACAGTGGATAGGCCTTGAAAAACTGAAGATAGATAAATCGAGAAAACAGGAAGAAGTTGTGTGGAACTATGAAAAAAATAAGCAAAAGATACAAACTGAGTAGTCCATGCGCAAGATACGCAACATCAAGGTGAGTGTAAGCTCAGACGCGCCGTGGTCCCGTGGTAAGCGTGAGCAGCTGCAGAACAAGAGGACCTTGGTTCAAGTCTTCCCTCGAGGGAAAAATTTTTTTTTTTTATTGTCCCAAAGTTATGATCTGTCCGTTCGTTCATCGACGTCTCTGTTCACTGTAATAAGTTTAATGTCTGTGTTTTGCGACCGCACCGGAAAACCATGCGATTAGTAGACGAAAGGACGTATCTCACCAATGGGAACCGAAAACATTTGATCGCAAGGTCATAGGTCAACCGATTCCTCCACAGGAAAACACGTCTGATATATTCTATACGACACCAGGACGGCATGTGCGTCACATGACAGGAATAAGTTGTCGACCTAACTTGTAGACTAGGCGAATGGGTAAAAAGATTCTTCTACCTTGCCGTATTTAGGTTTTCTTGTGGATGTGATAATCACTCCCAAAAAAGTGATCGCATCGGACGGATGGACGGACAGATAATAATTGTCTGAAAATAAAAAAATTAAACTTTTCAGTCGAGGGAAGACTTGAACCAAAGACCTCTCGTTCCACAGCTGCTCACGCTAACCACGGGACCATGGCGCTCCTAATCTCATGCTCTCCTTGATGTTGCATATTTTGTGCATGGACTACTCAGTTTGCATATTTTGCTTATTTTTTTCATAGTTCCACACAACTTCTTCCTGTTTTCTCGATTGATCTGTGTTCAGTTTTTCAAGGCCTATCCACTGTGCCGACTTATAACTAAATCTGAGGGGGGTGCGATGGGGAGGTTCCCTTGTAAGGGAAATTTTCTATAGCATGGAAGCCTAAGAGGGGCGGGGTTGTTGTTGGACCCATAATAAGTTTATTTATTTTTTCTTACAAAGCAGGAATTTTCTATAAAATATATTGACACTAATGTTTCATAAAATAGCCAACAAACAATAACTCAAAGAGAATATGTAGTATGAAAGTTACTTGGGCAAAAGCAGGGGACATAAAAAAATTGTGGGTTCAACGAACCCCTACCCCCCCTTAGGCGTCCTAGGGTTAATTGAAAAGGTACCCTCTAAAGGTCTTTATATTCCCGTGTGCTGTCGAGAAATTGCGTACAGTTAAGAATTAATAAACTTCTCTGTAATAGTTACTCGCTGACCGCCGGACACGGCTTGTTGGCACGCGTAAGACCTGCAGTGTTCCGACGCCGCGGCCTGTCTTCCTCGTGGGCCTCTGACAGCGGTGTGACGCAGGCGAAGCAAGAGGATGCACGCACCGAACGGAGCGCCGGCTTAACGGTGCGCCCGCAGTTGGCTTGTGCCGGGCGCAGCACGTGGTGACCCCGGGTGCCACTGTAGGCAGACGAGTACTGTACCTGCGACACACTGCGCCACTTTCTGGGCCGGCCCCGGCTGTTCCTAGCAGCAGAACCGCCACTGCTTTCCTGTGCGAGTACTGTAACGCGCAACCTTTTCCTCTCGCGAGGACTGAGGCTTGACGAAAAATAGGTTGGAATGCTGGGTGCTCACAAACTTTTTAAATTCAGATAAATATCAGTCTGAAATTAAAAGCATCTGCTATACAACAGTTATGATTATCAATATATTTATACAACTTTTCTGTCCATAATAATAATGATATTAATAATAGTATCTTACATAACTTGTCTGAAAAAAGAAAGATTTGTTTCTGTGGATTTTTTTATTTTTTGTTTTTATTTTTATAGGTAACTGGGTACAGTTTATGGCAAGAACGAAACCGCTTTCACTAGTCTCCGTTTCGTATTTTTGTGTAAGTGGGAGTTTTTTCAGACAAATGTACAAGATCCCTAATAGACGTATTAGTTAACGAATTAACCTTCAGAGACGTATTAGTTAACGAATTAACCTTCAGGCTGAAAACCACACAAAGTGGGAGTTTTCGTGCTTTTTTATTTTTTCAGAAAAATGTACAAGATCCCTAATACACATATAGTTAACTAATTAACCTTCACGCTGAAAACCACACATTATTATGTTGCACCACACAACAATATGCACTTATTATACAGTTCCTTGTTAAATGTGCGCTTCTAGTCACGCTTCCTTGATTTCTTCACTTTCTCAGACAATGTATCTGGGCTGGGAGATCCTAGTTTCGTTGCCGCTAACTTTTCCTGGTAATTTTCTTTTCTGTTAGCAGTTAAAACAGATTCAACAGAGTTCTCGTTGACACTGCACAGGAAAGCCGATTCTTGCACAGTAGCCGGCCAGGGTGGCCGAGCGGTTCTAGGAGCTACAGTCTGGAACCGCGCGACAGCTACGGTCGCAGATTCGAATCCTGCCTCGGGCATGGATGTGTGTGATGTCCTTAGGTTAGTCAGGTTTAAGTAGTTCCAAGTTCTAGGGGACTAATGACCTCAGATGTTGAGTCCCATAGTGCTCAGAGCCATTTGAACCATCTTGCACAGTAAATAACCAACTCCAAACACAACTGCCGTTTACGGGAATTACGAAATTCAAGTAGTACTAGTTACTAAGAAGGTCACTTGAATACAAATGAGGCGCTGAGAGGCATAAGGCCCAAAAGCACACCGTCTTCGACCCCACATTTAAGTGAATTTCACACAAACCAGTGAGACAGCTGTTCATATATACGTACAGTGTTGGCCTACAATATAGATAAACCTGACGCACCATAACATCAACAGACGTCAGAAGTATGAATAAATACTACAACTCACAATCTACGGTGATGTGCTTTATGGTTCTCAGGACCTCAAATGGAGTACTGTATGATAAATAATTGTATCTCATACGGTTTCCTACAACATAGATTTTTCTATCGGTATAACTATAACAAGCACTGACGTCAGATCTAGTTTTACTATATAGTGGTTGAATTGGCGTATCTGAGGAATGTGTTACCGTGTAGTGGGATTCATGCCAAGCAAACAGGGGTAAAAGTGTGCTGGCGCCTGGTGGCATTGACGTAAACTTGTAGATGAGTAGGAGGGGCTGGTTGTGCACGCCGTGAACCGTGCTCATTGTTTATCAAATCCGTACGTATTTCGCCCATAAGGCAGTTACGCCACAACAGTTGCGCATGCGCCGAAGCTGCGCACAACTGAAGGCGTGCTCGCGACCCTGATGCCAATTTTCAGCGAGTCTACAGCAGCAATGTAGGACAGCGCGGTAGATTTAGTGCGTGTATTTCAGATTACCGCTTCTACATTACGTTTAATACCATAACCAATTAAACCACAAGGTGTCAGAAGTTAGGGTGTTCACGAGCTCTTGTGCTCTTACACCACAGCCGCAACTATTCATACGTTGTTAATCGAGATGGCAGCGGAAGGCTTATTCACCGCTTTGTCGTCGTTTCCTGTTAACAACTTTGAGCGTTTCTTGAATGACAATCTGCCACAATGACTATGATTGTTTGTATTAGAATATCCTTTTACTTTTTATTCCTCACTATTGCTCACTTTCTTCTGTGTAGCCATTCTGAATGGACACAAATAGAATCAAAGTTTGAGTTTGAGGGGAGGGGGAGCTTCATAGCTTCTTACTTTCTTCTCCCCTCCCCTTACCCCAAAAAGTAATTTCGTTTCAGTCCCACTTTCAACGTACCATAGTTACCTAACATTTAGTAATAATAAAGTAACAAACATAGAATGTCTTAATACACCTTCTGATCAGCAGTATCCAGACACCCCTTTGGAAAGCAAAATTCACCGCTAGATGTCACGAGAGGCGGGCGCGCCGGTATGAAAAGGACACGGGGAGTACTGTGTTGTCGGGGAGTGTTGTGTTGTCAGTTCCCGAGCGTTTGACTCGGTGCGGCACGACGGTCTCGAGTTCAAACTTTTTGAACAAGGGATACCGACGTCCCACATGACGCTACTGCGGTCGTACCTGTCTGAACGAACTTTCCACGTGAGGGCCGGCGACGGTACGTCCACAGACCGGCAGATACGTGCAGGGGTGCCGCAGGGGTCGGTACTCGGCCCCTCGCTGTACTCCCTGTACACTGCCGACGCCCCGAAAGTGGCAGGAGTCGAACTGGCGCTGTACGCTGATAATACAGTCCTGTTCACTCGCAGCATGAACGCCCAAGTGCTGAGAAACCGCCTGGGCAACAAAATGGCGGCTGAAACTCAACGCCACGAAGAGCCAGGCAGTTGTCTTCACCCGAAGACTTCTGCCGCCAGGGCTTACGCCAGTTGATATCCTGGGGGAACCTATCCCGTGGAGTGGGACGGGGAAATACCTAGGCGTTACCCTAGACCGCAGGCTCACCTGGAAGCATCATATCCGCTGCTAAACCCGCAGTCGTCATTGCCACCGCAACACGGCATCACGCTATACCTAACATTGGTCCGCCCACTGTCAGAGTATGTCTGGGGGAAAGCCGCAGATGCTCACATTGTGACTCTGCAGCGGATACAAAATCGCGCCCTGAAGACTGCCGTGCATCTTCCGAGGCGCTGCTCAACGAGGAAACCGGGATCCTGCCTCTCCGAGACAGGATTCACGCCCTCGCTGAGAAGTTCTACGAGAAAGCGGGACTCTCCCGCAACCGGCTCATCCGAGGACTGGACCAACAACCTCATCACAGACCAACAACGCGTTGGCCTGACCTGCTGAGGGATTAAGTTTTACTAATCCCCCATCAGAGTGTGTCTTTGTAACCTCCCCCTCGCTTATCGACCTTAATGACAGTGAAAAATTAAACCGCGTGTACCTAATGGAAATTTGGGAAAAGCAATCGTCACCGAAGTTAATCTGTCGGTAAAGAGGGAGGAAAGGGTTACATCTAAATGAAAGGAAAAATGCTAATGAAACAGGTGGAAATTAATTTTGAAAAGTGGTAAAGTTAATAAAGAAAGTAAATGTGCGGCCGTTACGTTAACAATTAACTAGCGGTAATTAGATATTTGAGATTTGGGGAAAATTACGGTCGCCAGTGCTAAGGACAATTACTATAGTAACTGAAAAAGAAAGGTTATTACACATATAATTAGCACTAGAAGCGTGGCAACTGAAGGTTGACACATGCAGTGTGAAAACTGAAAGTTTGTCAGAAGTAATAAATTTCGCTACACTCTGACTTAATTTAGCAAAAGAATTAATAAAACAGGAAAATCGAAAGTTAATTTAGTGACTGAAGTTAATAGTGAGCTTTCTTTCTGAAGCACATCGAAATTCAGTAAAATACGGTTAGTCTTGGACTACCTCAACAATCATTTCAAAAGCTACTTGAATCTACGCAATTTAGAAATAAGGGATTTAACTTTGAACTTGAATTAAATGATTCTGAACAATTAACAGTAGTAATATTTAGTACGTACCAAGCTGAGCTGCAGTCATAGGTAAGCTAAAATACGGTAACAAAACTCGCACTCTTAATTTGTGCTTGTGTAATCTGAATATTGTAGCCAGCTATGAATACCTTTAACTGAACTTTGAGATTAAAGTAGTGAAATGGAGTGATTGTACTTTAATGCTGGCGTCTGAATTTCAACGACACTCGGGTTCATTTCGGAAAAGGAAGGGACCCTACTTGGTAATGCAATTGGGACAATGAGCAACAAAGGTTCATGCTAAGTTGCTGTAATTTTGTGATGCAACAATTTTAAAAGCTGAGGTCTGCCATGCAGTTCTAAAACTTTACGTACTTCCAGTCTTCCTTGTTGGTTGATTGAAGGTTTGAAGTCGTCGGTCGAGGAGGTGGCGACAGTCACTCATTGTCGGCTGTCGCTGTTGCAGAAGCTGGATGTTGGCGCGCCTTCTCCTCGACACGGTCACCAGGCGAAACGGGCTCTTGACGTGCCCCAGCTAATGCTTCCCGTCCGCGACACTGTGTCAGAAACTATCATAGCAAGTCGAGCGCAATTACATGCTGCCCAACCCCGAAAGCGCGGCAACTCGCGGGAGCGTCACACAACACACCTGCTCCACCGCACTACTCCAGCCAGACTCCCCTTTCTGCTCTGCCCGCGTTCCGCGAGGCAGAGTTAACACTACCAAAGATCCTACACACTTTGATTCTTCACACGATCTATCGATGTAATCGTTCGATAGCAGTTGTGCCTAGGCAAAACCCAGCGTAAAAATACAAATAATATTTACGAAACAAACCAATTATAGATCGGCATAAATGCATAAATATATATATACAAATAGTAAAACAATTACAATATGTAAAGACACAGAAATGTCATATATTCAGGTAACAAAAATAAGGAAAACAAATTTATAGTACAATAGGTGGAAATAGGAGGATATGCATTTCCGGCGTTACATCTTTCTCTTTTTCAGGCTCCACCAGCAAGGACAAATCAACGAGAATGGTAAGATCTGTTCTCTCTTCCCTAGATGCCGCAGGAATGACAAATTTTTGTCCAAACTGCATCATCTCGAGCCAAAGACCGGCTCGTCTTTTCAGTGTCAGCGTCATTGTGTTGTCAGTGGAGAAGCAGTAACAGCAGAATTTGTCTGTCGACAGAGCTGAGTGGCTTCGAATGTGGGCTAGTCGCTGGACGTCATGTGAATAGCAAATCCATCTCAGCCTTCCTAAAGCTGTCCAAGTCGACTGTTGCTGAAATGACTGAAGTGGAAACGCGAAGGAACAAACACAGCTAAACCCAAGACTAGGCCGAGCTCATATACTGATGGAAAGGGAATGTCGAGAATTGCAGAGGATCATTCTAAAAAAAAAATCGCCTGAAATCAGAGGATGGAACCACTCGTGAATTCCACACTATTATCAGCAGTCCATCTAGGACAACGACTGTGCGTAGGGAGTTAAAAAGAATGGGATTCAACGATCGAGCAGCTCTTCACAAACCTCACATTTCTGCAGTCAGTGAAGTGGTGTAAAGAGCGACCCCATTGGCCAATGGATGACGAAAAACCAGAGATTTGGAGTGACGAGTCACGCTATACGCTGTGGCAATCCGATGGAAGGGTCTGGGTCCGGCAAATGCCTGGAGACCGTTACCTGCCGTCATGTGTAGAGCCAACAGTGAAGTACGGAGGAGGTGCAGTCACGGTGCAGGGGTGCTTCTCAGGGTCTGACCGATGTCTCGTTGTTGTACTTAAGAACAAGCTAAATTGGAACAACATTAATATATCTTATAGCATTGTGTACAGTGCAGAAACACTTAGGAGCCGATGACTGTATCAGCAGGGCAGTGCACCCTTTCATTAAGCAGCATCTGTGAGGTAGTGGTTTGTGGACAAAAACAGTTCTGAAATGGACTGTCCTACCCCGAGTCCCAACCTTAAAGCAATGGAACATCTTTGGGTTGAGTTAGAACGTCTACATCGCTTCACATCCCAGCATCCAACATCATGGTCTTCTTTGGTTTCAGCTCTTGAGGAAGAATCGGTTACTATTCCGCCACAGACATTCAGACACTTTGTACAATGTGTTCGACGGTAGAGTTCGTGTCGTCATGTAAGTGACGGATGGTCTAACCCCATAACAATACCTGCTAATTGGTGTCCGGATAATTTTTATCACATTGTCTACAATAATAACTTACATTTATGCTTAGTACAGCGTTGAAACACAACTTACAAGAATAATAATTTACGCGATATAAAATCAAAGTATGCACTTACCCTCTATGACTGTGAACATAGGTTTGCAGACAATGCTATGCGAGCATCTAGACGAAACGGATGGTTATTCCATTCGTTTCCGCCAACAGTCAGGAAAATCACTGTTTCTGTTTTTCTTCCCTCCATGGTGGAGGCATTCCCTTCCTGTCTTCAAAAATGGCTCTAAGCACTATGGGACTTAATATTTGAGGTCATCAGTCCCCTGCATTCAGAACTAATTAAACCTAACTAACCTAAGGACATCACACACATCCATGCCCAAGGCAGGATTCGAATCTGCGACCAAAGCAGTCGCGCGGTTCCGGACTGAAGCTGCTAGAACCGCTCGGCCACACCGGCCGGCACTTATCTTAGTAGATGTCCATATGTGCGCTACGGAGTTGTACGAGAGCTTGCTAAAAAATAGTGCCTCCGAATTTTTGTGTAAAAACTTTTAACGCTTTTTAAATAAAAACAAACGTTATTAACTTTCTACGTCATTCTACATCGTATCTACATATTTATTTCTCAATAGAGCCACCCTGGCGACGAACTTATTTCCTCCTCCTGGAGATTAGTTTGTTGATACCGTCACTGTACAATATTTGACTTTGTTGAAGGAGACTGGACTTGAACCGCTTCATCATTCTCCAAGTGAAGTCCTTGAACGTGTTCTTTAATGTTGTGGGTTGGCAGGAGAGCCAACACCGTATTATTAGAGGAAGCCGAAAGGCACGCGTTTTAGCTCACGCAGGCTGGCGTGAGGTCTGGAACAGGACAAGTAAATTAGACTTTAGAAAAACGGACGTAGCTGGTGGAATACTTAACTTTAATCCATTAATTATGAGTGTCGCTCTTGACTGTACATGACTCAGTATCAATAGTAACTGGTAACGGCGCCTTGCTAGGTCGTAGCAAATGACGTAGCTGAAGGCTATGCTAACTATCGTCTCGGCAAATGAGAGCGTATTTTGTCAGTGAACTATCGCTAGCAAAGTCGGTTGTACAACTAGGGCGAGTGCTAGGAAGTCTCTCTAGACCTGCCGTGTGGCGGCGCTCGGTCTGCAATCACTGATAGTGGCGACACGCGGGACCGACGTATACTAACGGACCGCGGCCGATTTAAAGGCTACCACCTAGCAAGTGTGGTGTCTGGCGGTGACATCACATTTAACTTCTGGAAAGAGATGAAATTCTTATGGGGCCAAGTCGGTACTGTATGGAGGATTTTCGATTGCAGTGAATCCAAGACGTCGATTTGTTGCAAATGTCGCAGCGCTGGTGTGTGGTCTGGAATCGTCACGCTGAAGGAGAGGGTGTTCCACGTGTGGTCGAACTCTTCGAATTCAGAAGTCGATTGCAGTACGCTGTTTATCACGCACCGGCATAGTTACGTCACACAACACCATGTTGCACGCTACAATTTGGAGCCCTCCAGCGGCAGAGGACTGCAAATATGTAGACACGAAGACTGAAGATGTAGAATATCAATAACACTTATTTTATTGGAAAACCTTTTCACACTAAAAATTCGGAGGCATTACTTTTCTGCACGACCTCGTAGGTTCCTTCAGTTCGTTATTTGCGTTTATTACTGATGTCGGTGATGGATACAACTAATTAAATGACGGAGATATTAAGTGCTTGCTTTACAATGACTGCTTACATCACAGCAGAACCACCATGCCTGTTAGCTCCTCAACTTGAGGTTGCTAATCAATTTTTTTAATAGAGTGCGAAAACTAATGTACGTCTGTTTCATATGTTATTCTGCAGTTAAAGGGACCACACCGTGGTTCAGGTCGAAAAAAATCGATTTTCGGTTTTCATCATATTTCGATAGATTAAGGTTTTATTTAAGTACTCTGGAAAGGATTTTGCTGAAAAAAAATTTTTCGAGCATTTAAAGAGCATTTTCCTACCACCTGTGTTTATGTGCCACACCCACTTTTCAGTCACCCACTTTTCTGTACATATTTTAGATCTGTATATTCCCTAAATTGCACGTTAGAGATTTTTTCCTTGGAATGAAACGTTCGGTATTCTTTTGTTTTTGCTGTTTGTAAACAACACCCTTTCAAACATAAGGTTAGTTTTGTTCAAGTGTGATTGCGAGTAGTTGTTATACTTACGTTTACAGTGCTTGTTTACGTGTGTTTTTTTGTGTTTATTGAAGATGAAGAAAGGTAAAGGCATTTTCAAGAAACGACAGTTTAGAGGAAACAAGTTTAGAAAGCTTTCTGTGCAAGAGTTTATGTCACCCGGCAACGATGTTTTTAATTGTAATTCTTCAACAAGTGCATCATCAAAGAAGCTCTCACCATTTCAGCAGAGTTACAATGAATTTACTGTAAGTGACAAGGGGTGCAGTAATATTATTATAAATTTTAGAATATTATCAGATGTAATTTCTAAATTTGTACAATGTAGACATTGTGGTAAGTCACAGAGTGTGAAAATTTGTGAGAGTGCCAGTGGAAGAAAAGGCTTAGCAATTCCTTTGGATTTAATTTGCTCTAAATGTGATTTCATTTATTGTTCTTAAAAACCAGATGCAAGTGGCCCTTATGAAATCAATACTAGATTAGTTTATGCCTAACTATCCATTGGCAAGGGCATGGCTGCAAGGAGAACATTTAGTTCAGTGATAAACTTGCATAAACCACGAAGTAAATTTGAAAAACTGACTGCAATATTGAAGAAAGCTGTATGTGAGGTCCGTGAGGAAAGCATGAAACTGGCTGCTAGGGAAGCAGAGGAAGAAAATGATGGATGTTCGGATATTGCAGTTGCACTTGATGGAAGTTGGCAGAAAAGAGGACACACTTCTCTGAATGGAGTAGTGACTGCCACGAGTGTAGATACCGGTAAAGTTTGGATGTGGGGATAATGTCTAAATATTGCAAATGTTGTAAAGACAATGAACATAAAGAGTGGAACTGTGTAGTTAATTTTAGAGGAACAAGTGGTGGTATGGAAGTTCATGGAGTACAACAAATATTTCATTGCTCCGTATCAAGAGGCGTACGGTACACCAAATATTTGGTGACAGTAAGGCATAAAAAAATGTGGCGAACTCTAAGCCATATGGAGATGCCATTATTAGAAAAATAGAATGTGTAGGCCATGTTCAAAACCGTTTGGGAACAAGGCTGAGAAAACTAACTGTTGATATGAGACGAAAAAAATTAGATGGAAAATTGTTGACCGGACAGGGTCGGTTAACTAAAATTGAAATACAAAACTTGTAGGTATACTATGGGTAGGCAATTAGGAGAAAAAAAGAAAATCTGGAGGCAATGAAGAGAGATGTTTGGGCCATATTCTTCCATAAGTCATCTATTGATGATATGCCACGTCATGGATTGTGTCCATCAGGAGAAAATTCGTGGTGCAAATACAATAGGGCTCAGGCAACTGGAGAATCTTATTCTCAACAGCATTCTCTTCCTGCTGCTGTTATTACACCAATTAAACCTATTTTCAGAGACTTGGCTCATCCTGAACTTCTAAGGAAATGTCTGCATGGGTAGACACAGAACCCAAATGAATGTTGCAACAGCATAATTTGCAACCGCCTTCCTAAAACTGTATTTGTAGGCATGCATACAATGAAACTAGGTGTTCATGATGCTGTTATTACATTCAGTTGTGGTAATATTGGAAAGTGCTGGGTACTGAAAAAGCTGGGAATTAATCCTGGTGAAAATATGATCACTGGGATGCAACATTGCGATAAAATGAGGATAGTCGATGCAGACAGATTTGCATCTAATATGGCCGAGAAAGCAAGACAAACATTCAGGAAGGTGAGTAAGAAGCTGGAAGACCTGCTAGACGCCAAAGAAGGGCCAGCATATGCAGCAGGACAGTTTTAATTAACTGTAAGTTTTCTCTGCCTCGTGACGACTGGGTGTTGTGTGATGTCCTTAGGTTAGTTAGGTTTAAGTAGTTCTAAGTTCTAGGGGACTGATGACCATAGATGTTAAGTCACATAGTGCTCAGAGCCATTTGAACCATAACTGTAAGTAACAAACTACAAAAGTGTTTTCTTTAAAGTCACTTTCCCGCAAACCAAAATTTTCAGTACATATGCCCCATTATATCAGAAACTATCATAGATAAATGAATGAAATGTTCAGAGATACTGCATAACATAAAAAGCCACCTCTGGTACTACATTCATTGATATTCCCCCCTTAGGAAGTTCACAAAAAATATTTTCTGCAGACGAAACTTAATATTTTTGTTAATAAATTTAAAAAAGTATTTCTTAAAAACTATACAATGGATAAAGTAGATTTTAATACAGCTGACTCTATTAGCATCATGTAACATACAGTAAAAATATTAAGGTCCAGCATCAAACAGTTTTTTTCAGAAAAGGGTCAAATTCTTGCCTAAATTAACATGGGTTGGATAGGCAAGGTGTTGTCCCGTTAATATCATTTCTATCCAAAGCGTATCAGCTTAATTCCTACACTAGGTGCGTCAGAATTCACACGTCAAGACGACAATATCGGTGACATTTCAAAATATAAAATAATTATTCTCCTCATAATATGTAAAATTGACAAAATAATATGCACATGCATATTGCTCAATTACACTACGTTTTTAAAACATTGTTTCTAACGTTAAATTTTCTGTGATGAATGATCTTCAAGTCATGAATATTTCATTGTGGATATAGTAACGATTCTTCTATTAATTGTAACATAATCTTTTACTTGCATGTTTCGTCACTCTAGGTCCTGCCCAACACCTCGGTCACTCCAAAACGTGATATAATCATGATTATGTAATACCACATTTTCGAATAATCGGTCATCCGGTGTGATCGAACATCTTGATGAAATAGTACCCCACTACGAACAGCTTGTGTTCCTGTCATTCATTTAATGTTATCGTAATTTGGCACGTTTACCACAGTTGCACTGGGTTTATATAGCGCATTCACACGTAGTTATACGCGCGGGAAAACATATTTAATGTACCTTATATCAAACAACTCAGAAAGATACACGTAGAAACATGCGGTTGCCTGAATTGTGTGTTATGTACAATCGAAATTGAACTGATATACTACTTGAATTGAAGTTATGAGAAACAAACATCGCAATTTGTAAAATTCTTATGATTTATTCATGCAGCGGTAAACAGGCTCAGTGTATCGTCTTCATGATGGAGCCATTTTAACCACCGTAGGTTGTCAGTTTTATTCCTTTAACGCACCAAGCATAAAAATTACATTATACATTTTTAAACGTTTGTTTCGTGTTATGTGGGAACTCACACGCAGAACACGAAACAAACAATTTTAAATGTGACCCACACATCACCAATGTCGTACACTTGATAAGGGCCTAAGGCCGAAGCTGGTCAGTAATGTAAAGTATTTGCTTGGTGCGTTAAAGGAATAAAACTGACAACCTACGGTTGTTAAAATGGTTCCGTCATTTAGACTGTGGAATTCTGTCAGTCGTCAACTTTGTAGGTGCAAGCGACCTTTCATGCGTGAAAGTCAGCATTAAAGTGAAACTACATAACGCAACTCAAGCAAATGCCTCAGACAGGTTACGTCATATACCTACTCCATCCTTGTCCATCTGAGCCAATACTTCATCCGCCTCTAATAATATCAACGTCGACGGCACACTGGTCACAGATTTTTCACACTTCTTTGCATTACCTTTTAGGCGTGTAATTCGATCAAGACGATTAAGATGAGTAAAGAAAGGTTAGAGTTGAACGTTCTGTAGGCATTTGAATCATGAAAGTAGGAAACTAATTCGATTGAAGAAAGGTAAGAAATACAATCACGCGAGGCCTTGCTGAGGGAGATATCCCAGCTTTCGACTGGAGTGATTTAAGGAAACAATAGAAGAACCTGCAGTACCTTCTCCAATATTGCAAACAGTTCTGTAGACGTTTTGGGAGCTGCGGCTCATATCAGATAATTTCAATGTCGCCGTGTTGGTCATACATTTCACTCGCGCATTTTTCGTCAACTCGTTCTTATAACTCTTGATTTAAGAATTCATCGACCTAGATGAGGCACTGCTGCAGACGCGCGTGTCTTGCGGCAGCTGCTATAAAATCACCTTCCAATCCTCCAGATTTAGGTTTTATGGTGGTTCCCCTAAATTATTTTCTTAAATACTGGGATGACTCCTGAAATAGATCACAGCAGCTTGTGGCGAGCCAGTGCTGCAGACAAACGTATTCCGGGGCAGCTGCGATAAAATCACCTTCCGGTCCTCCGAATTTAAGTTCTCAGCAGTTTCTCTAAATACCTTTCACAAACACTAGGGTAGCTCAGCGGCTTGTCCAACCGAGATAGTGCTCCTGATCTGTTGATCTCCATATCAACAGGACAATAAACTCTTAACTTTACTTTTTCGCCTTTTTATGTGAAAAATAAAGACTCAGGTTGACAATTAGGAAAGAAAACGTTGCAGTCGTACGTACAATATTAGCTGACAGAAATCATTTTTGTCGATTTCGAAAGTAAAACAAGCCTAGAAAAAAAAAAATAACTGCGAAATATTAATTTACACCCTAACACCTCCATGTAAACTAAGGTTTTCCTGCTGCGTTACATGCGTTATAAGTTCCCAGAAGTCCCGCCTCATGAGACTTTGCTCTCTTGTCTAGGGTACCATTCTGGTGGAATGAAAATTAAAAACATACCTCATTAGACACTCTTTCTGCACGCTTACTATCTGAACACGAGCACTGAAAAGTTCTGTTCGCTACTTGGCAGCTAGCATCCTTCGTTGTAAAATTGCATGGCAAGCAATAATGCAATGTAGATAGCACGAAGTATTTACAGATGCAAATAAATATTTTTTTTGAAAAATACCAGTGCAATCAAGTAAGAATTAAGCTAACAGCAGCAGATAAAGAGCAGCTACCTGATATAAATAAGGAAGCAGCAACTTCTCATTCAAAGCTACACTTATCTTTCAAACTAACTTAATTAAATTTAGCTGGTATTGTGATGAATAGCATCCAGAAGTATAGTGATAGCTTATTTTGAATACAGATTTTGAATACAGATTTTGCTGAAACATACATTGACTCATTTCATATCCATGAGGGTTCTTGTTCTTGATGGAACCTACAAAACACGATGAATGTATGAATGAAATGAGTGAATGAATGAAAGAATGAAATCGTAATGTGTCATGTGCTGTAGAGACGCGATACGCGCGATACTGTACGGGTGCTGTTGCCACAACATCGTGCTGTTTCAAAACATCCACCGAGCTAAATTTCTCAATGTGAACAACGCTACCCGCTCATTTGGGATTCACCGCGTCCGTACACGTGAATACGATTGACACACGTGCAACATGCAACATCCCATCTCTCCACCTGATTCCCTCCTCTTGTTTTAAGTACATCCTGGCGCCGTGATTCGCATCGCTGTAAACGGGGTGAGCATTCAGCACTGCCATTGCCGCTTGTGCGGCAGCGCACTAATGTAAATCAACTGTGAACACCTCTCGATGCACGTTTTGAATTACTAGCATTACTTGCAGAGAGTAACTGAGAGTTCAAAATAAATTTCTTTTATTTTCGTCAACGATCACAAAACGTTTGGTCCTTTAGACTACCTGTTTCAGTCAGCAGTGACCATCTTGAGGTCTCTGAGCTGATTTTCTGCTTCAGTTTACAGAGTGAACACTTCCTGGATCAGTTTTAATGCTTGTGAAACTAGTGCCATGTCTGGCTTACGACAGAGTCAAAGGGCTCTGCAAACTGAAGCAGCAAAGTAGCACCGAGATCTGAAGATGGTCGCTGCCGACCGAAACTAGTAGTCTAAGGGTCTTAAGTTCTGTGATCATAGACGGAAATAAAAGAAATTCATTCTACATTTTCTGGATCACAGTTTTAATCGGAGACTGTGTCACAGGCTGTGAACTAAAGAGTTCGGTGGTGGTACTCGCTAACGAAATATACCGCTTCTCCTACGACACACTTCGAATGCGTCGACGGTTCCACTGTCAATGTTTCTGTCTTCGATATTGGCAGCTGGGTTTCTATACGTCACTGAAGTTTATGGTACACCACTTTATAAATCGTATTTGAATGTGGTAACTGAAATATAAACATTACACTGCGAATATGGTTTGACGTCAGCTGTACATTTTATTAGTGACACATGAAAATTTATGCCAGACGGGGACTCGAACTCAGATTTTCTGATTATTGTGAGCGGTCACCTAAATCACTTCGGCTATCCGTACACCCCTCCCGGACCGACCCAAACCTCCACTTGTTGTATATTGTCCATATCCCCTATGCTAGTACTTTGAGAAGCCCGCACAGGGAGTGACAAATTTTTATTATCGTCAGTTTAGCCCTTTGAAGCATATATACCAGTCTGAAGGATATTATAATGAAACATGCAGGTACTATGTAAACACAGATGTGTGTAAATCATTGATTCATAAATGTTCCATAATTCTATAACTCCCATCATATATTACCTAATTACTCATTTGCTATCGTCGACATTACGAAAAAACTTTCAGATCTCAAACTCCAGCATACTGCTGCCAAAAATGCCTTACCGACAATGACCACCTGACCCATAAACGAAAAAAAAACCTCACCTCTCCCCACTGCAAATCTAATCACTTACAAAACAATGTCCCAAACAGTAATCCACACTCATATGTACGTACCTGTAACCTATCACACGCGCCCTACGTCTACAAATGAAAGACGGAAACCACCACCAAACTGGGAACACCTGAAATGGCTGCCCCCAACCGCTCCATCGACACGTCACTATCAAAACAGTTTCCCACGTCTCGTCTCCACCACTCAAGATATAATACTTTTTCTCACTATTGTCCTCCAAAACATTTCCCCTTTGGACGACCCGTTATCGTTCGTCAGATCTCACTGACTGATTCTGTACATTACCTGAATGCCACCGCCGTATTTATACAAATACTGTTACTATCTCGAATCTAAGTACCGTACCATTGTTTAAACCTCTCACACACTAACACGAGCAGCATCTCCAACCCTACTGCACCCAAAACTTGGTACAAGCACAGTCAGATCTACTTTCTTTATTCCAAGCCTAGCAATATACACCTGATGAAATCGCAACGATAAGGAAATGTTCGAAAATTATTAAGTTTAGAAACGTATCTACACTGAAGAGCCAAAGAAACTGGTAACCCGCCTAATATCGTATAGGGTCCACCCGAACACGCAGAAGTGCCGCAACACGACGTGGCATGGACTCGACTAACGCCTGAAGTAGTATTGGAGGGAACTGACACCATGAATCCCACAGGGCCGTCCATAAATCTGTAGGAGTATGAGGGGGTGGAGATCTCTTCTGAACAGCGAGTTGGAAAGCATCCCAGATATGCTCAATAATATTAATATCTGGGGAGTTTGGTGGCAAGTGGAAGTCTTTAAACTCATAAGAATGTTCCTGGAGCCACTCTGCAGCTATTCTTGACATGTAGGGTATCACATTGTCCTGCTGGAATTGGCCAAGTCCGTCGGAATGCACAATGGACATGAATGGATGCAGGTGATCAGACCGGATGCTTACGTAAGTGTCATCTGTGAGAGTCGTATCTAGACGTATCAGGGGTCCCACATTACTCCAACTGCACACGCCCCACGTCATTACAGAGCCTCCATCAGCTTGAACAGTCCCCTGCTGATATGCAGCGTCCATGAATTCAATGTCGGTGTTGACGGGCCCAGGCGAGGCGTAAAGCTTTGTGTCAAATGGTTCAAATGGCTCTGAGCACTATGGGACTTAACATCTGTGGTCATCAGTCCCATAGAACTGAGAACTACTTAAACCTAACTAACCTAAGGACATCACACACAGCCATGTCCGAGGCAGGATTCGGACCTGCGACCGTAACAGTCGCGCGGTTCCGGACTGAAGCGCCTAGAACCGCTCGGCCACCGCGGCCGGCAAAGCTTTGTGTCGTGCAGTCATCAAGGGTACAGAAGTGGGCCTTCGGCTTGGAAATCCCGTATCGATGATGTTTCGTTGAGTGGTTCGTTCTCTGACACTTGTTGATGACCCAGCACTGAAATTTGCGGAAGCGTTGCACATCTGTCACGTTGAATGATTTTCTTCAATCTTCTTTTTTCCTGTTCTTGTAGGATCTTTTTCCTGTTGCAGCGATGTTGGAGATTTGATATTTTACTGGATTCCTGGTATTTACGGTACACTCGTGAAATGGTCGTACGGGAAAATCCCCATTTCATCACTACCCCAGAGATGCTGTATCCCATCGCTCGGGCGCCGACTGTAATACTACGTTCAAACTCACTTAAAGCTTGATAACTTGCCATTGCAGCAGCAGTAACCCATCTGACAACTGCACCAGACACTTGTTGTCTTATAAAGGCGTTGCCGACAGCAGTGCTGTATTCTGCCTGTTTACATATCTCTGTATTTGAATACGCATTCCTATACCACTTTCTTTGGCGCTTCAGTGTATATCGTGAGACAATTATATCAAATATAAATTATCTTCGTCAACAAGTATCCGTCCCTTGCCCTTTTCCAACCGCTAGCACGTACTGTATAGAAAAAGCAGAACCCCTGAGAGTGGAACGACGCGAACTGCGGCTGTTATCTGTGTTGACAAGCGGTAGGAAGCGGAGCAGGACAGTTGCAGGGCTGGCTGGCGAGATAGCGGAGGCGGCAGAAGCGTGACAGGTGCAGCAGCTCAGCAACAAACATTCACACTGGACGAGCGAGAGATACGTTTCACTTTCACAACCACGAAGTCTTTCTTCTGCATTAACGGTTCTGGTGTGTTCATATAATTGTAGCTAAATAATTTTGTGACACACACACACACACACACACACACACACGCACACACACGCACACACACACTCACACACCTTTCCTTTCATCCGAATGGATTTACATTTGACTGCCTTGTTTACAATAAACACAGAATTCATATCTCCATAAATACACTTTGTTTTCATTTGCAGTTGCCTGGTAAAGGTACTTCAAGGTTGAAAGCAAGACATGGATAGTTTTTATGTGTGTGCCTACACACTCTTTTTCCATCTGCTGGACAGAAATAGAAAGAGTTCTTGGCATCTAATTTCTCTTTAGTTTCCATCCTCCTTACTGTTACTTCGGTTTTCGTAATTGTAGTATTTCCTAACTGGGGGGAGGATTTTGTCATACATGTGGCAAAAAGTTTTTTAGTCAAGTCGATCTGCCCAAAGTAAGTGACATACTAAAGATAACCTGAAAGTCGTTTTCATTATCACACGATCCGGTAAACTCTTAATATTCTTATTGAAACAGTAGACCCAGAATTTGTCTAATCTGTTTCATAAAATCTGCCGGTAATTCACCGTGATGTCCACTGCAAACAGTTCATTGTTAATCTTTGTTTTCTTTTTGACACTTATCCAAGCTTCTGATTCATCGTTATTTTCCTTCTATGATTTATTAGGGCAGAAGCACTTTATGATCGAAGCAAGATCTCTTTCCGGATTTGTTCACTCAAATGCTATTCGTAGGTCTGATTGTAGGTAGGTCGTGATCTAGTCATTTTTATAATATGTTTCATCATAGCGTTCTTCTTTGCGGACTAGAGGGGATGATTTATGTGTAGATGCACCAATACCAACGTTGTTCCGTTGGAAGTTGCAAGATATTTAGTTTTTAATTCATTTTTGTGACTTCCAGACATTACCCACTCAATTTGCAGGAGCACACTAATGGAATGCGATTTACACAGATGACCTAACTAGAGATCAGAGTTAGAGGATGGCTCGAGAATATAGTTTACGTATTAGAGGTCTTGCGTATCCATTTGGTTCCGAACCACCGTAGTCAACTGGTAGAGAACATCAACAAAGAGTTTGGCGTTTGAGTGAGTTTCGGATTACCATCATATTGCTATAAAAATTTCAGTAATGCTTACATATTCAGCCAACGGCCTTGTCACAGTGGTAACACCGGTTCCCGGCAGATCACCGAAATTAAGCGCTGTCGGGCTTGGCTAGCACTTGGAAGGTCACTGTCTGGGTCTGTCAAGCACTGTTGGAAAGTGGGGTGCATTCAGACGTTGTGAGACGGATTGAGGAGCTACTTGAATGAGAAGTAGCGGCTTGGGTCACGACAACTGACAACAGCTAGGAGATCGGTGTACTGACCAAAGGCGGTCCATATCCGTATCCATTGACACCTATCGGCAGAGGATGACACGGCGGTCGGTCGTTACCACCGGGCCTTCTGAGGCGTGTTCGGATGGAGTTTAGGGTTATTTTATACATTTTCAAGTGGCTGATGATAGCACTTAATTTAGCTTGGTATCATAAATGAGATTTGAGTTTTCACGTGAGTTATAAAATTCTTGCTGCTGCATACAGAAATTATAAATTCTTTCAAACTAGCGAGAACAGGGACAGGATGCTTATCGTAAACTCATTGGGAACCCATTTTCAAATACTTCGTTATGTAAAACATTATTGGAACATCTTAGTCGAGAGAACAACACAATGGAAATATCGTATGGCATCGTTGGTTGGGTTCAGCACCTATCGGAGTAAGAGTTGTTCCATCGCGCACATTGGCCCCTTTTCTTGTGATGTAGGTGTATTTGTGGAGTGTGGGTGCGTGTAATGGATGTGAGTATAGTGTAGCGTTAAGTTTGTGTTGTATATTGCAGATATGGAAAAGGAGAGAGTGATACATAATGCCGTTACATAGCCTACTCCTGTCGAACAGCACCAAGGGGGCCGTCGAGCTTAACATTTCCATCCGATCAAAGGATCACAATAAAAGAGTGTCACATGCCCTCACTCCAATGGACACTGCCGAGAGCTTTGGGATTTAATCTGGGACACTGGCACGAAGACTGATAATCATGAACTTTGTCGCTATCTCTCCTCCTCTTGCCGTCCAAATACTGGCGACGGAAGTTTCATTCACTACCAGGATTGGAACCGAGCTACCTTCGAGTCTAGCGGCACTGCATGGGCATGCATTAGCGAGCTCAGCTAAGGACGCGTGTATGATAGTCACTAGGATTTACGTAAAATGACGGAGGAGTTGTCGGTACAGATGTGGCCTACTGTTGTTCTCATGTCAGTGTGAAGTAAGATGTCATTATTCCTGAGTTCCTGAACCGATGCTAGTCAGTAGGTAGTTGTACAGCATTTGTCCTAGTTGTTTTTGTTGTGCTCTTTAGTCCGAAGACTGGTTTGATGCAGCTCTCCATGCTGTTCTATCCTGTGGAAGCCTCTCCACCTCCGAATAACTACTGCAACCTAAATCCTTCTGAATCTGCTTACTGTATTCATTTCTTGGCCTCCGTCTACGGTTTTTACCTCCCACACTTCCCTCCAATACTAAATTGGTGATCCCTTGATGTCTCAGAATGTGTCCTATCAACCGATGCCTTGCTTTACTCAAGTTGTGCCACAAATTTCTTTCCTCCTCAACTCTATTCAATACGTCCTTATCAGTTAAGTGATCTACCCATCTAATCTTCAGCTTTCTTCGGTAGCAACACATTTAAAAAGCTTCTATTCTCTTCTTGTCTTAACTGTTTATCGTTCATGATTCACTTCCGTAGACGTTTACACTCCCGACAAATACTTAAGGAAAGACTTCCTAACACTTAACTCTATACTTGATGTTAACAAATTTCTCTTATTGTTTTTATAACGTTATTAACCTCCCTCAGAAATGTGTAAACAAAAGCTAGAAAGACAACTCTACACTGAAGCTGTAGATTTTGCAATGTCTTTAGCTGAACAAAGCGGACAATACTCTTCGTTGTCATGTATGCTATGAAGCAGGCATGTTTTGTGCTCGCTCTGTGAGCTGTTACATCGTCATAATTGGATATGAGAATTTATGTCAACTGTGAATGTAAAACCATATCGAAATCGGATATTAACTGATCTGTTAAAATGACATTATAGCCAAGATTGTTTGTTGAATGAGAAACGTGAAATAAAAAACTGCTGCCAGAGTCTATTTTTACAAGCTTGTTCAAGAAGAAGCAACCCAGGAGATTATCGTCAAGACTTCAACTTCATCAAGTTAAGTACAATTAACCCAGCTATTGCTGCTCCACGATGTTCATATTTGGATAGTTACGGATTTACGACAAGTTACGCTATTTTTAGTCACATCCTAAAGTTTTATTACAACAAGTGAACGAATTGAGGTTAGAACCTTAAGAACGGCAGCCCAGCTTACATCATCCAGACTTGGAGCTGATGATCTAATTGTAAGTTGAGTTGCTTATCTTTAGGCGCAAGAAATATTTGCAGGAACGGTTTCATTTTGCCCACCCTGTATCTCTTGATCTCTCCCATTTTTACTCGACAGTTTCTGCCTCGACACAACAGTTATCTGAGTATGAATGTAACAACAAGTTTACTGTTACCAGCCACTGTTTACTTATTCTCATGACGCGTTTGAAAAGTTTAAACCTCCATATTCTGGTCGATTTACATTTGTTAGTATGACATATGTGTGTGTTGTGTTACAATTTTTGGAGCAACTTGTAGCACTGTCTCTAGTGGTCACAGGTTCCTTTCACTGTCGTAACACATCACATGTTTACAAAATATATATCACAGTTTTTCCAGACGCCATCTTTGTTTACGAAATATGACAGTATACATGTGACCTACATCTACATCTACATTTATACTCCGCAAGCCACTCAACGGTGTGTGGCGGAGGGCACTTTACGTGCCACTGTCATTACCTCCCTTTCCTGTTCCAATCGCGTATGGTTCGCGGGAAGAACGACTGCCGGAAAGCCTCCGTGCGCGCTCGAATCTCTCTAATTTTACATTCGTGGTCTCCTCGGGAGGTATAAGTAGGGGGAAGTGATATATTCGATACCTCACACAGAAACGCACCCTCTCGAAACCTGGACAGCAAGCTACACCGCGATGCAGAGCGCCTCTCTTGCAGAGTCTGCCACTTGAGTTTGCTAAACATCTCCGAACGCTATCACGCTTACCAAATAACCCTGTGACGAAACGCGCCGCTCTCCTTTGGATCTTCTCTATCTCCTCTGTCAACCCGATCTGGTACGGATCCCACACTGATGAGCAATACTCAAGTATAGGTCGAACGAGTGTTTTGTAAGCCACCTCCTTTGTTGATGGACTACATTTTCTAAGGACTCTTCCAATGAATCTCAACCTGGTACCCGCCTTACCAACAATTCAAAAATGGTTCAAATGGCTCTGAGCACTATGGGACTCAACATCTGAGGTCATCAGTCCCCTAGAACTTAGAACTACTTAAACCTAACTAACCTAAGGTCAACAAACACATCCATGCCCGAGGCAGGATTCGAACCTGCGACCATAGCAGTCACGCGGTTCCGGACTGAAGTGCCTAGAACCGCACGGCCACCGCGGCCGGCTTACCAACAATTAATTTTATATGATCATTCCATTTCAAATCGTTCCGTACGCATACTCCCAGATATTTTACAGAAGTAACTGCTACCAGTGTTTGTTCCGCTATCATATAATCATGCAATAAAGGATCCTTCTTTCTATGTATTCGCAATACGTTACGTTTGTCTATGTTAAGGGTCAGTTGCCACTCCCTGCACCAAGTGCCTATCCGCTGCAGATCTTCCTGCATTTCGCTGCAATTTTCTAATGCTGCAACTTCTCTCTATACTACAGCATCATCCGCGAAAAGCCGCATGGAGGTTCCGACACTATCTACTACGTCATTTATATACATTGTGAAAAGCAATGGTCCCATAACACTCCCCTGTCGCACGCCAGAGGTTACGTGTGTTGAGACAGTGAAAGGAAGCTTTGACCACTGGAGACAGTGCCACAAGTTCCCACTGAAAATAGTAACACAACACACACATATGTCATAACAACAAATGTAAAAAATGCTGTCGTAATCTGCTGATTAAGAGGTAAAAAACTTACATTAACAGGTTGGCACAATACGTCCAATAGTAAAGTTAGAAACTTACGTATAACTCATAACGCACAAATTATCCAACATTTGAGAGTGAGAGCACGTAACGACTCCCAGCAAAGTTCACACGTAATTTCAAAACAGGTATAAACTTTTTCTTGCTGACGTCCCGCCACAAAATAATGAAAAGAAAGACATTTGTCGCTCACCACATTTTTCTGTTCAAGAAGTAAAAGTTCAGCATCAAGCGTGACGTTTTAATGTATTATTCCTTTACTACTAACTGTACTTGCGGCACTTTTTGCAGACAGTATTCTTATATACCAATAGATGTCCTTGCCAAATTAAATCTTTGTACAACACATTCGTCAGGAGATATGACGCCATAAACATTGAGATACGTCAAAAACTAGCTTTTCTTAAACAGGAGTGTCTCACCCAAGATTTTGCACGCTTAACGTCATATATTTGGAATGTTAACTCACTTGTAAAGTAATCAGACGTCTAAAGCTGTCTTATGCTTGGTAGCTTCATTCTTTAAACAGTCGGGCTTGGAGGGGTTACTGATAAACACAGGTTGTAAACTTTCCGTTTCGGACATATTAAAAACTTAGATTTGAGTCATCAATGTATTTTACCAAAATCACAACAGTTTATTTTCACCCTTTTGTTTATTTCTTTCGCTGTCCACCTGATAATGGTCTTCAACTTACCTAACTACCAAAACTCATTAACTGTTTCTCTGACTTCATTGTTAACTTGTAGTATTTTCTTTCCAGTGTGTTCCCAACACCTTGTTCCAGTCTTATTAAACTATTTTCGGGACAGCTTTCAAACTTGCACTGTTATATTCTTCAGTTAGTTTCTGAAGTTTACCTGCGCTAGATGGTAACAGACCCATGTAACCAGAAAAACAAATGTGACATAGGCACGTTTCATTATCATGCATTTCTTTTTCGTTTTTCCAATTTAATCTCCTCTATTCTACATCTAGGACTAGCGAGAACAGTTCTGATGCTATAGAATGCTCCGTCTGACTCCCCCTTTCATTCCAAATCACTCACTATCCTCAAGAAGTCTAATGGATCCATCGAAATATACAGTACTATCTTCATTACACCAGCATAACTTGAATCTACGCGTCGTTTATCGAGGTATGGGGCTGTAGGTTTTGTGCAAACTGAGTCAAAAGCGTTCTCACAATGTAGAATCTCAGTTACAGTGATACCTTGCTTTAGTTTCCTACGATTTGCAAGTGACCCACAGTATTATGTTCGATTTTGTTTGAGGAGCACGTTCTTTTGCTTGATTAAAATCTATTTTTTGTACATGTCTGGTAATAATTTTACTCGAATATCTTGCACATTAGAAGACGAGGCAGATTGGTCCTTAGTGTAAGCGGCGAGCAAAAATTTTCCATTTGAGAGTGTTGCTGCAGTATATATGCAACGTAACGCGACGCCGATGCGGGTATACTAGCAGCGACACGAAGGCAAGGGAGTAGTGTGGGGTTCGTGTTCTTCCGGCATGCGATCGGTGAAGGTGGAGACGTGAACTATGGCGACGTTATTACCAAATGTGTCCAAACAGGACCTACATGCTGTAATTCTTTTCTTGGTTGCCGAAGGACAAACATCGGTAGACATCCATCGGAGAATGGAGAATGTGCACTTGTCAGCATGTCTGTCGAAAACCACCGACAAGGGGTTCTGCTGCTTCGTGATAACACTTGTCCTCATACGGTCATGATCTCTCCCAAAGCGATTATCGCGCACTTGATCTTTTAAAAAGCACCCTGAACAGTCGACGGTTCCTGTCGGACGAGGACGTCCAGCTGGCAGTTACGGACTTTTCAGGCAGCACGATACAGTAGCTTAGCAAACGGCTATCTTCAACCTCGTGTCTCGGTGGAATGATTGCCTCAGTGATCACAGCGCTTTTGCCTGGTTAGCATACCGATTCTGGACTATGGCCTTCGAACGGAAACTTTTCGATCGCCCTTACATAAAAATTATAGGAAAGCTCCAGTTTTGGGGAATTATCTTACTCCGCATGTAACAAGTACATAATTTCGTAAGTTTCCCCGCATTACTTTTCTCGAAGTTTAAGCAATTCTACGGCAAAACTACCACTTCAGACGCCTTATCTTCTACGTAACCTGAACAGCTTACTCAAACGTTGCTTCCAGATTGTCACCATTCCTGTGTCGTCTTCTAAACAGTACCACCATTTAAAGCATTCTTGGATGCTGGTACAGTTTCTTAGCTACTGCTGCTTACTGTATTGTCTGCCTACTCAACTGATGAAATGTCGACTCCACCCAGCATAATTTTCTGTTTTGTTTTCATCACACTCAATCTTTTCAATAATATGCCTTAGCAAATATAGGACACTGAAATATTGTGTGATCTAGCGTTACTGCAGGAGCATCATACACTATTGGCCATTAAAATAGCTACACCACGAAGATGACGTGCTACAGACGCAAAATTTAACCGACAGAAAGGAGATGCTGTGATATGCAAACGATTAGCTTTTCAGAGCATTCACACAAGGTTGGCGCCGGTGGCGACACCTGCAACGTGCTGACATGATCAAAGTTTCCAACCGATTTTTCATACACAAACAGCAGTTGACCAGCGTTGCCTAGTGAAACGTTGTTGTGATGCCTCGTGTAAGGAGGAGAAATGCGTACCATCACGTTTCCGACTTTGATAAAGGTCGGAATGTAGCCTATCGCGATTGCGGTCTATCACATCGCGACATTGCTGCTCGCATTGGTCGAGATCCAATGACTGTTAGCAGAATATGGAATCGGTGGGTTCAGAATGGTAATACGGAACGCCTCGTATCACTAGCAGTCGAGATGACAGGCATCTTATCCGCATGGCTGTAACAGATCGTGCAGCCACGTCTCGATCCCTGAGTCAAGAGATGGGAACGTTTGTACGACAACAATCATCTGCACGAACAGTTCGACGACGTTTGCTGCAGCATGGACTATCAGCTCGGAGACCATGGCTGCGGTTAGCCTTGACGCTGCATCACAGACAGGAGCGCCTGCGATGTTGTACTCAACGACGAACCTGGGTGCACGAATGGCAAAACGCCATTTTTCCGGATGAATCCAGGTTCTGTTTACAGCATCATGATGGTCGCATCCGTGTTTGGCCACATCGCGGTGAACGCACACTGGAAGCGTGTATTCGTCATCGTCATACTGGCGTATCACCCGGCATGATGGTATGGAGTGCCATTCGTTACACGTGTCTGTCACCTCTTGTTCGCATTGACGGCACTCTGAACGGTGGACGTTACATTTCAGATGTGTTTCAACCCGTGGCTCTACCCTTCATTCGATCCTTGCGAAACCCTACATTTCAGCAGGATAATGCACGACCGCATGTTGCAGGTTCTGTACGGGCCTTTCTGGATGCAGAAAATGTTCGACTGCTGCCCTGGCCAGCACATTCTCCAGATCTCTCACCAACTGAAAACGTCTGGTCAATGGTGGCCGAGCAACTGGCTCGTCACAATACGCCAGTCACTACTGTTGATGAACTGTGGTATGGTGTTGAAGCTCCATGGGCAGCTGTATCTGTACACGCCATCCAAGCTCTGTTTGGCTCAATGCCCAGGCGTATCAAGGCCGTTATTACGGCCAGAGGTGGCTGTTTTGGGTACTGATTTCTCAGGATCTATGTACCCAAATTGCGTGAAAATGTAATCACATGTCAGTTCTAGTATAATATATTTGTCCAACGAATACCCGTTTACCATCTGCATTTCTTCTTGGTGTAGCAATTTTAATGGCCAGTAGTGTATTTGCAACTTCGTGTAAGCCCTTTTCCGGTGCCGCATTAAATGTGACGGATAAGTGCGCGCACTATTGCACGTAGGCTCACGGAACTAAATCTCTGTCTGTCCCTGGAAGGAGCACACTGGCCGCTTTGGAACGCTGTAGATGGATTAGAATTGGTACCAAAGAGTCATGTGACGCTCCTTACTGGCGTAGGGCACGGCAGTGAAAATATGTAAGTGTAGCATTCGCATGTGCATAATCAGTGTAGTAAAATGAGATATCAGGAGATCTGTTAAGACGTCATGGAATAACTGCCATGGTACTAGAGGGATATGTAGAGGGAAAAAACTGTAGAAGAAGACAGAGACTGGGATACATCCAAACAAATTAAGGTTGCAAGTGGTACTCTAATATGAAAAGGTTGGGACAGGAGAGGAAATTCGTGGCAGGTCGCATCAAACCAGTCAAAAGACAGATGAATTTAAAAAAAAGGTCGAGATGGAGACGCGACAGAATGGTAGAAAGGAGCTATTGTGTTTGGACGTGGCCACGATCATTGCGTGAATGAAGTCGCCCTATTTCTTGGTTTATGGCGGACTGTCCAACAATGTATCCAAGGAATATTTTAATGCTCGCAGCCATGTAACAAGGCGAAAGAATAGTGTCATAAAAAGATCCTAACTGGGCAAGCCTGGGGTAGGATATCTTATCGGTGGCAGTCGGCTTCAAACCCGATAGAGAACGCTGGTCTCAGTGAATGACGTCATTCTCGACCAGTTTCCGAGTGGACATTCCGAAGGAAACTGTATAGAATGACTCCTGGATTCGGATACCTCGTAAAGGGACATTTATCACAGCGGCGCATGAAGCTGTGTATCTACAACCGGCCAAACATCACAGAAACTGGAAAGCAGCTGACTGTAGGGGCAGAGTGTGGTCCGAGGAGCGACAGTTCTGCCCATTTAGACATCATGCAAGGCGATTAGTGCACCGACGGCCCAACGTGGCGTTTAACGCGCAGTGTCTGGAGAGCAAAGTTAGGCCGCGCGTCATTCTGTCGTGTTTTGGCGGTGTTTCTCGTGGCCTGGCTTTCGCTCACCCATCCGGGTTACCGTGAAGATGACCCGGGACATTTACTTCAATAACGTATGTATCCAGATTGTTCCCTTTTACCCCTACATCTTCATGATGAGCATGCTATGGACGCTCCAGTCCTCCAAGATGACAACAGCCCTTTTTACGGGGCTGCAGACGTACGTTCCTGGGTTGATGCATAATTAGACACCCTAAACAACATCGGCTGGCCTGGCGAACAACACCCTGTAGCATCTCCACTGGCCCCATTATTCACGCGATCTTAATCCAGCAGAAAATGAAACTTCCTGGCAGATTAAAACTGTGTGCCCGACCGAGACTCGAACTCGGGACCTTTACCTTTCGCGGGCAAGTGCTCTACTAACTTTTTTTTTTTTTTTTGTTTTTTTTTTTTTTTTTTGTTTTTTTTTTTTTTTTTTTTTTTTGTTTGTACCACTACAGTCCACCGCTCTACCAACTTTGTTTTTTTTTTTCTTTTAAAAACACTAAATGAAATGCATCCTCTGCCAAAAAGAAAGAAAACAAAAGATTTTAAAACAAATCACAAATTGAAAGGAACAGGGATGTTGTTTTTATTTATTTATTTATTTATTTTCAATAAGGATCACTCTGTTAAAAGGAACATATAGACCATTTCATCGTATAGTATGTGCATTACATAGTGAGTGGTGAGAGAAGCGTGGGGTTCATCATCAGCTGTCAAAAGTGCACACCGACTGCACCCGGCACATTCCAACTGCGTGGGGGGTCAATGAAGACTGCCTGAAGATAATTGGCAAAGGTTTTCCGATAGTGTGACCATCTATGAACCTCACTGTGGGCTTGCTGCAAGAAATACCAAAAGTCAAGCCGCGACGTGGCAGTATCCCCATAGAGGTACGCGATCGTCCAACCTTTGATCCAGATGATCGACTGTGATTTAGTCGCCGGAAAGTAGTCACTCTCCGGATGTAAGAAGGAAGCAGGTGTAATATGTTGAGGGGTCACACGGAGGTAGCAAGCCACCATCTGTCTTCCTAGGAGCCAGACGTCCTCCACCGCGATACAAGTTAAGCGGTGATGGTCGTCATCCACTTGGTGACATTTCGGGCATAGTGGAGTGTCCACTAGTCCAATTTCATGGAGCCGTTGGTTGGTGTTGAACTTGCCACAGGCGACAGAGAACCACAGTGCCCGAACGAAGGTAGGAAAGAATTTTTGGTGCACATGTCTCCAAATCTTCGGCCAATGCAACCTGGGGTGTTTCAGTTCAATTACATTACAACTTATCCGTCGTAGCAGCCAAACATAAAAATCCTTCGCGCATGGCGGTCTCGTGCGCGGAAGCTCGTCTCTGATATAACTAAGTTCCACGATAAATGTTCAGACATGCGCAAAATGTGGCGTAATGAACTGAGCTACCGAAGCACGACTCACGCCCAGTACTCACAGCTTTACTTGTGCCAGTACCTCGTCTCCTACCTTCCAAACTTTACAGAAGCTCTCCTGCGAACCTTGCAGAACTAGCACTCCTGAAAGAAAGGGTATTGCGGAGACATGGCTTAGCCACAGTTTTAATCTGCCAGGAAGTTTCATATCAGCGCACACTCCGCTGCAGAGTGAAAATCTCATTCTGGAAACATCCCTCAGGCTGTGGCTAAGCCATGTCTCCGCAATATCCTTTCTTTCAGGTGTGTTAGTTTTGCAAGGTTCGCAGGAGAGCTTCTGTAAAGTTTGGAAGGTAGGAGACGAGGTACTGGCAGAAGTAAAGCTGTGAGTACCGGGCGTGAGTCGTGCTTCGGTAGCTCAGTTGGTAGAGCACTTGCCCGCGAATGGCAAAGGTCCCGAGTTCGAGTCTCGGTCGGGCACACAGTTTTAATCTGCCAGGAAGTTTCATATCAGCGCACACTCCGCTGCAGAGTGAAAATCTCATTCTGGCAGCAGAAAATGTATTGGACTGTTTCGAACACTTGATGAATTATAGCAAATAACGTCCTGGCAGTTTGGTGGTTCTGTGGAATCAAATCAACATCGGATGGCTTCAGCTGGCATGACACGTGAGGCGGAAGTTACTTTCGTCTGTAAGTTTTACACGTCACTGTACGGTACTTTATTATTTACTAAAAGCCGTACGACTAAGTAACCGCCTAACTCTGTCTAAAGCCCGTGTCTTCGACCCGCAGGCTCCCTCTTCTTGTATTCTCTCACCCTCCCTGGCCCCGTAAACCCTGCTGTTAGCGATCCCCACTTTTTTACTCTGGCGGCAGACCGGAACTGCGGCTGGCGGAGCCGACGCAGCTCGGGGTATAGCGCACGCCGTGTTTGCTTAGCGCCGGGCCGCCGGCCGCTGAGCAAGCTTTTAATCAACACTTACGGGCGGGCAGCCTGCTCGCTTGTTTCGACGACGGCAAATCTCGCCCAGATTTAATTACAGCCGGCGCCTAATGAGGCGGCAGGCAGGCGGGCAGCTCGCAAACAAACCGGGCCCCTCCCCCTCTCGCATTAGCCGGATTAAGCGGACGCCGCCTGCGTGCTCCAGCAGAGCGGACCACAACACTACAGGAGCACCACCTGCCCTGCAGCGGGCGCTGCCGGCCTAATGACGACGCCGCACGCGCCAGAACACCCACACCGGCCGAGGAGTGAGTGGCGGGACACGTCACGTCAGGTCACGACACGTCTAGGGACACGGTACCGAGTGAAAAGTGTCGATACTACACTGAAGCGCCAAAGAAACTGGTGTAGGCATGCGTATTCAAATACAGAGTGAATACGGCGCTGCAGTCGACAACGCCTATACGGGGTGTTACAAAAAGGTTCGGCCAAACTTTCAGGAAACATTCCTCACACACAAAGAAAGAAAATATGTTATGTGGACATGTGTCCGGAAACGCTTACTTTCCATGTTAGAGTTCATTTTATTACTTCTCTTCAAATCACATTAATCATGGGATGGAAACACACAGCAACAGAACGTACCGGCGTGACTTCAAACACTTTGTTACAGGAAATGTTCAAAATGTCCTCCGTTAGCGAGGATACATGCATCTACCCGCCGGCCGCGGTGGTCTAGTGGTTCAGGCGCTCAGTCCGGAACCGCGCGACTACTACGGTCGCAGGTTCGAATCCTGCCTCGGGCATGGATGTGTGTGATGTCCTTAGTTTAGTTAGGTTTAAGTAGTTCTAAGTTCTAGGGGACTGATGACCACAGATGTTAAGTCCCATAGTGCTCAGAGCCATGCATCCACCCTCCGTCGCATGGAATCCCTGATGCGCTGATGCAGCCCTGGAGAATGGCGCATTGTATCTCAGCCGTCCACAATACGAGCACGAAGAGTCTCTACATTTGGTACCGGGGTTGCGTAGACAAGAGCTTTCAAATGCCCCCATAAATGAAAGTCAAGAGGGTTGAGGTCAGGAGAGCGTGGAGGCCATGGAATTCGTCCGCCTCTACCAATCCATCGGTCACCGAATCTGTTGTTGAGAAGCGTACGAACACTTCGACTGAAATGTGCAGGAGCTCCATCGTGCATGAACCACATGTTGTGTCGTACTTGTAAAGGCACATGTTCTAGCAGCACAGGTAGAGTATCCCGTATGAAATCATGATAACATGCTCCATTGAGCGTAGGTGGACGAAACTAAAATGAGCTCTAACATGGAAATTAAGCGTTTCCAGACACATGTCCACATAACATCTTTTCTTTATTTGTGTGTGAGGAATGTTTCCTGAAAGTTTGGCCGTACCTTTTTGTAACACCCTGTATAAGACAACAAGTGTCTGGCACTGTTGTTAGATCCGTTACTGCTGCTACAAAGGCAGGTTATCAAGATTTAGGTGAGTTTGGACATGGTGTTATAGTCGGCGCACGAGCGATGGGACTCAGCATCTCCGAGATAGTCATGAAGTGGAGATTTTCCCGTACGACCATTTCACGAGTGTACCGTGGATATCAGCAATTCGGTAACACATCAAATCAGCGACATCGATGCGGGACCAAGGACGACTGAAGAGAATCGTTCAACGTGACAGAAGCGCAACCCTTCCGCAAATTACTATAGATTTCAGTGCTGGGCCATCAACAAGTCAGTATGCGAATCATTCAACGAAACAGCATCGATATGGACTTTCGGAGCCGAAGGCCCACTCGCCTACCCTTGGTGACTGCACGACACAAAGCCTTACCCCTCGCCTGCGCCCGTCAGCACCGACATGTTGTTTACTGGACACATGTTGCTTGGTCGGACGAGTCTCGTTTCAAATAGTACATTTACATTTACATTTATACCACGCAAGCCACCCAACGGTGTGTGGTGAAGGGCACTTTACGTGCCACTGTCATTACCTCCCTTTTCTGTTCCAGTCGCGTTTGGCACGCAGGAAGAACGACTGCCGGAAAGCCTCTGTGCGCTCTCGAATCTCTCTAATTTTACATTCGTGATCTCCTCGGGAGGTATAAGTAGGGATAAGTAGGGGGAAGCAATATATTCGATACCTCATCCAGAAACGCACCCTCTCGAAACCTGGACAGCAAGCTACACCGCAATGCAGAGCGCCTCTCTTGCAGAGTCTGCCACTTGAGTTTGCTAAACATCTCCGTAACGCTATCACGCTTACCAAATAACCCTGTGACGAAACGTGCCGCTCTTCTTTGGATCTTCTCTATCTCCTCCGTCAGCCCGATCTGGTACGGATCCCACACTGATGAGCAATACTCAAGTATAGGTCGAACGAGTGTTTTGAAAGCCACCACCTTTGTTGATGGACTACATTTTCTAAGGACTCTCCCAATGAATCTCAACCTGGTACCCGCCTTACCAACAATTAATTTTATATGATCATTCCACTTCAAATCGTTCCGCACGCATACTCCCAGATCTTTTACAGAAATAACTGCTACCAGTGTTTGTTCCGCTATCATATAATCATACAATAAAGGACCCTTCTTTCTATGTATTCGCAATACGTTACATTTGTCTATGTTAAGGGTCAGTTGCCACTCCCTGCACCAAGTGCCTATCCGCTGCAGATCTTCCTGCATTTCGCTGCAATTTTCTAATGCTGCAACTTCTCTGTATACTACAGCATCATCCGCGAAAAGCCGCACGGAACTTCCGACACTATCTACTAGGTCATTTATATATATTGTGAAAAGCAATGGTCCCATAACACTCCCCTGTGGCACGCCAGAGGTTACTTTAACGTCTGTAGATGTTTCTCCATTGAGAACAACATGCTGTGTTCTGTTCGCTAAAAACTCTTCAATCCAGCCACACAGCTGGTCTGATATTCCGTAGGCTCACTTTGTTTATCACGTGACAGTGCGGAACTGTATCGAACGCCTTCCGGAAGTCAAGGAAAATAGCATCTACCTGGGATCTAATATTTTCTGGGTCTCATGAACAAATAAAGCGAGTTGGGTCTCACAACGATCGCTGTTTCCGAGTGGATGCACGTGTGCGGGTATAGAGACAACCTCATGAATCCATGGACCCTGTATGTCAGCAGAGGACTGTTCAAGCTGGTAGAGGCTCTGTAATGGTGTGGGGCGTGTTCAGTTGGAGTCATATGGGACTTCTGATAGGTGTAGATACGATTCTGACAGGTGACACTTACTTAAGCATCCTGTCTGATTACCTGCACCTATTCATGTCCATTGTGCATTCCGACGAATACGGTCAATTCCAGCAGGACAATGCGACTCCCCACAGGTACAGAATTGCTACAGAGTGGCTTCAGGAAGACTCGTCTGAGCTTAAACACTTCCGCTGGCCAACATACTCCCCGAACATGAAGATTATTGAGCATATTTGGCATGTCTTGCAATGTGCTGCTCAGAACAGATTTCCATCGCCTCTTACTCTTCTGCATAGCCGTGCAGGATTCATGGTGTCAGTTCCCTCCAGTACTACTTCAGACATCAGTCGCGTGCGTGCCACTTCGTGTTGCAGCACTTCAGCGTGCTCGTGGGGACCCTACACGATGTTAGGCAGGTATACCAGGTTCTTTGGCTCTTCATTGTCTATTCACGTGTAGTGTTTTTAAAAAAGTACCTCGAAGTATAGACACAAAAGATTAGTAGACCAACTCGTTAGCCGAATGGATCGGAACGAAGGCCTCAAAGATTTGGCACTTTGTCTGCGACCGACGGTCCGGAACTGGCAAAAACGGAAACATGCCGTAACATCAGCTCTGACAGAAAAACTCCGATGGCGGTGGACAACACCTCGCCTTTCCTTGCACACTCATCCTCATTTTGTTGATTATAGTTATTTTCACCCCTAAGTATCATTCATGAGAACACTCACAACTCAGCGTATCTATCGCTGCTTGGTGAGTCATCACGGCTGCGAAAGTCATGAAAATGAAACCTCCAACGAGAAATTGGCAGCATATGCATACGCCACTACCGACAGCGCTAGCGCGATCGAGGTGGCATATCCTCATCAAGTGTAAAATTGTCACACGCCGTGTTCATATGATTGATTCTGCCCTTTGCGTAACCTGTGGATTGTTGGACACAGAAAAACATGGCTTACAAGGGAAACTCCCCATCGCACCCCCCGTGGTAAGATGGACCAGTGGAAAACCCGTCAAAATCTGAACACACATCAAGTATGAAAACAGGAAGAAGGTGTACTGAACTGTGAAAAAAGAAGCAAAATAGAAACGGTGAACGGTCCAAGCTCACGGTGTGCAAATGGAGCGGAAGGCAAACATCTCGGCGTCGTAGTTGCGTGGTCACGGTGTTGCACTGTGTTGAGATCTCTCTCGTGCCCTGCCTTTTTCTTCTTCTTCTTCTTCTTCTTCTCCACAAAATTATGAACTTTCTGTCCGGTCATTGACGTGTCTTTTCTCCTCCTGTAGTTTTGTCAGTTGTCATACTATACATTGGTTACAGAATATGAGTCATGTGCTAAGAATATTCTAACATTTTGCGTGGTGTCTGTTGTTCTATATCGTGTCTCCCTACCACTTTCGCGCAACGACGCTCTGAGCGTGTTTTTTAGGGAATTGACTAGTTTGAACCTGGGACCTGTTGCTGGTAAGGAGACGTCAGACCACACATGACATGTAGAGTTCAGAAGAGTTCAGTGGGACTAGCGATGATATAACCAAGTACTTAATGATTTCAGCGTCAGCTCCACTGCACTCCCTGTAAAAGAATCTTAATACTAACTAAATTTAGTGGAAGGGGTTCAAGGCTTTCCTATTTTTAGTTAGCTGCTAGAATAACGTCGAAAAAGCAGTTAAGTTTACCACTGGAAATTTTATTCTACTCACAAAACATTGTTTATAAATTGCACTATTGATAAAAGGAAATGTTTTAATACAGGATGGTAAAAACCAACTGCGTTCAACAAAAATGTGAACGAATATTCCCTGAGTGGGTTTCCAAGTTCTACAATGGATCGAAGGAGGACCTATGCCATATCACATTTATAATCTAGGTTTAAATTAAGTTTCGCAAAAGAGAAAACTATCAAAATGGTCTACAGTGACCCTCAATTATCTTTAATTACTTATCTAACTTGTCGTAAATTACAGTGGCTGATGTGGCTTCTCAATAACTATATAACAGAAAAATCATCGCGTTTCAGACTTTTACTTCAAGTGGCAAATGTGAACACCATGAGCTTTAATTGACGATCGACACTAGTATTACGCAAAAATGGGGTGTAACAGATGAGACTCCTGCAGTTCTGAGTGAAGCTTTATGCGCTGTTATGCGGCATCGCGTGCGTTCATTACCTTGTCGGTGTTCGTCAGGGGGCGGTGGACAGCACAGCTCCACTCACCTCGCCGTCTCGGAAGCAACTCTTTCCTAACTTCTCCTTACTACAATTTGCCGAAGCTGGTTTAAAAAAACTATCTGGCTGTGTTTTCATCTGACCAATCAGGGTCTCAATGTTAACCTTAAGCTCCGCCTACAAAAATTCTGTCTATCCAATGTGAAACGTTATACTTTTCGTGGTGGGGCAATGTTTATAAAGTTTGCAACGTAACAGAGACGCGAAAAAGTCTCACGCTAAAACTTGCGGGTGGTGTGGCCCTTTTTGTGTTATCGTAAGATCTATACTGCTCTTCTGGAGGGCTCTAGCTTTTACCATGGGCTGGGGTGGTCCTAGCGGTTAGCTGGCGACGTGGGTGTCCGTCCCTTATCGTAGGGCCTCCCAGCTTAACATGGTTCTGCTCTCGGCTTCTGTTGTCGTTCCTCCCCTCGGAACTGCGTCTGTCTCACGGTGGGAAGGTATGACATGCATTTAGGCATTCTTGTGTTAGTCTGTGGTATTCCATTTGCTCACTCGTTACTCGTATTACTTTGGTTAATTTAATGTCACGATTTATTCGGAGCTATGTGACATACTACTGGATTTGCTTATCATGTCAGGGTTTTCATGGAAGGTGTTGGATTTGCCTGACACTTTACAATATATTTACCGTCGCAGGTAAATATGATGAAGAGTGAGAACAGGCGAGACGCCGCATAGACCTCTCACAGGAATGAAAACGACAAATAAGCGGATGTGAACTATGTTACAACAAAGAAATTCAAGATTCAGAACTTCCAAAACGGAACGGAAGAACCATAACGTGTGGCACTTGTGTAGAGCAAATAGGAGGTACGTACGTTTGGAGGTCCCTTCTTTACACCTCGCTGTTGCAGACGGACGTTACACCGTGACACAGACACAAATGTGAATACAGCGAACAGGCACGTCAATTGTTAAATTTGCCATATCGCTCTGGACACCAAGCGTAGGGCAAATTTTTACGTGAATTGTTACAATATGAATAATTGGTATTACATAGTCATTACAATATAATCTTAAAGACAGTAAAAATCATTGAGCTCTCGAGCAAACTGGTGCTCAGGTGCATAAATAGTAAATTTAAAGTCTGATCATGTCATAAACAAAATATTCTAAATTCATGTTGCTAGAAGATGCATAACTTTAGTGAAACTAAGAGTAAAGTATATCCCTAGTTGTTACGAAAAATTGTTCAGGAAAGGTTGGTGTTTGGCAGAAGCTTATACCCATGTAGACGTGGCTGCATTATAAAGTCCAATTCTTTGCAGTCTGACATCTGAGCATTAGCTGTAGTAGGTTGGTCCAGCATCCAAGAGCAGTTAAACAAGTCACCATAGTCTCGTAAATAATAGATTTCAGCTATCAGTCGTCCTTCTTAAATTTTATTGGTAGATCTAGATTTCAGCTAGAAACTAGCCATTCTCAATGCACTATCCTTTTTTGATTAATGCATGTAATGCCTGTTGGTCGGGCTTCATCCGTAGTTCATTGAATGTCTGCAGTTTCCATAGGATAACTGTGCGGGATCGGTATATCGAAATGAGTGTGTTTGCTTGTATTAAATAAACGGTGAACTGAATACAAAATATTTTCTTCCCCTTGCATAGTCTGTTGCGAAAATAATTTGGAACTGTTTTTGGCATTGTCCTGAAGGCCTGTCTCGTTAGATAGAACTGACTGATCGTAGATAATAAAATCCTGTTCACATGAAATGACATCTGCATATATACTGGTCTTCTGAATATTCTTCCTACGGCGTTGCTTTCGTGACTTAGGCTTTTCTGTACTGGTGCTGAAAGTATTGCTCTGAGCAGTTTCACAAATTTTAGCTGAAATATCACCAGTGTTGCTTGACAGTGTAAGGTCAACTGTGCCAGAAGATAATTTTTTTTATGAAAGCTGCTGCCAATTGTAGTTCTCTAACGTCATCGGAGTGAATATGCTGTTCGTTAGAATTAGAAGTGGGCTGTTGAAATAAATTCGAATGGTTGTGACCATCACCCTTACGGGCTTTGACATCAAATTGGGCTGGCTCATCGTCGATAGTAAAACTCTGTTTGCTCGAAATAACATCGGCATTCATGCTGAAATTCTGAATGTGAGCCGGCAGGGGTGACCGAGCGGTTCTAGGCGCTACAGTCTGGAACCGCGCGACCGCTTAAGTCGCAGGCTCGAATCCTGCCTCGGGCATGAATGTGTGTGATGTCCTTAGGTTAGTTAGGTTTAAGTAGTTCCAAGTTCTGGGGGACTGATGACCTCAGAAGTTAAGTCCCACAGTACTCAGAGCCATTTGAACCATTTTTTTTCTGAATGTGAGTACCACGAAGTTGCTGTGTTTTATTTTCTGTAGTAGTGGACATCGTCTTCATGTAGCTGTTAATATTGGGTTCTGACTGTCGTGATTACACGTAGCTGCTTTGAAAGGGATAAACTGAATGGTGATATATTGCGTGGTTTCGCAGGAATCCGTAGCAACAGTAGATAGAACTTAAGTGTTAGAAAAATTTTGCTCCTCAGAATGGTTGGTAAGTATGTTAATGGGTTGTGAGGGGTATACGTTGTTTGCTTTTGTGCAGTATTAGTTGCACAGTTCAAAGATTCAGCTTAAGAGAAATCATCTTATCCCCCAAAAAATTAACGTTGTGGCGTAGTGACAATCTAGTATTTCTGGTATGCGTCACGGAAGGAAACAAACTCTGTTCTGTGTTGAGACTGAATGTGGCGTCTCATGTTTGTTCGCATCATTAATCTGAGGAAAATTAAAGTTATTTGTTGAGGATTTATTCTGCTGTATGAATCTGGTCTGCAAATCGATCGCTGGGGAATAGCATTTATCAGCGCAAAGGTCGACTTAAGCACGATGAAGCGGAAAGCTGCGGTGTTCAAAAATGGTTCAAATGGGTCTGAGCACTATGGGACTTAACATCTCAGGTCATTAGTCACCTAGAACTTAGGACTACTTAAACCTAACCAACCTTAGGACATCACACACATCCATGTCCGAGGCAGGATTCGAACCTGCGACCGTAGTAGTCGCGCGGTTCCGGGCTGAAGCCCCTAGAACCGCTCGGCCACCGCGGCCGGTAGTTGTGGTGTCAACGGAAAGTTTTCATGACAAAAGGCGGCGTAGTGTGTACCATTTTTGGGTTGACAGAAAACTTATTTATTGTTAGTGTCATCATGTTTAATATGGGGCTTGATAACTTAACTATTAACTGTTTCAGATTGCGTGGGTGGCTCAACAGAGCGGTCATGTGCGTCACTCCAGGCCGTATTTTCGTCAGTATCAATGGAATGGAATGAAATACCTGACGTGGGAAACTTAGCTTTGTTATCAGATTTGATAGGCACAATTGGTTCATTAATGTTTTCTGAGATTATCAAACTTCTGTTGCTGACGGTAGCGTTGGAGGTAAAACTGACATTTTCATGCTGCGTAATGAAGGTCATGGTTAATTTCTCAGTAAAATGTTTCTCTGTATTGTCGATGGGTTTTTTAATAGGATGTGAGATCTGCGACGTGGCAACTTCTGTAACGGAATTTATACTAGCGTCAACATGGGTTATAAACCTATTGAGCAACTGCTGTTCGACTTCCTGTCTTTGTACTGCTAATGACTGTAAAAACTAATTGTTTCTCTCTGAGTGTTTACGGAGAAAGTCTTTGTATCGCTTTTCTGAGGTCACAGTGTGAACTTTGAGGCGTACATCTAATCGAATGTCTTGTTGATCTATTCTGTCATTAACTGATTGGATTTCATCCGTAAGCTTTTTATAGGTTTCACTAAACTGATGTCTTCAAGCATTAATGTCATCTCTCAAAGGTTTGGTACTGTCTGCGCATTGCCTGGCTATGGCTTCAATTTTATCGGAAAGACTTTTTCACTGGCCTTGATATCTGTATCTACCTGTTTAAAACGGTTATCAGTCGTACGTGTATATTACGAGGGCAGTTCAATAAGTAATGCAACACATTTTTTTCTGAAACAGGGGTTGTTTTATTCAGCATTGAAATACACCAGGTTATTCCCCAATCTTTTAGCTACATAACACTATTTTTCAACGTAATCTCCATTCAATGCTACGGCCTTACGCCACCTTGAAATGAGGGCCTGTATGCCAGCATGGTACCATTCCACTGGTCGATGTCGGAGCCAACGTCGTACTGCATCAATAACTTCTTCATCATCCGCGTAGTGCCTCCCACGGATTGCGTCCTTCATTGGGCAAAACATATGGAAATCCGACGGTGCGAGATCGGGGCTGTAGGGTGCATGAGGAAGAACAGTCCACTGAAGTTTTGTGAGCTCTTCTCGGGTGCGAAGACTTGTGTGAGGTCTTGCATTGTCATGAAGAAGGAGAAGTTCGTTCAGATCTTTGTGCCTACGAACACGCTGAAGTCGTTTCTTCAATTTCTGAAGAGTAGCACAATACACTTCAGAGTTGATCGTTTGACCATGGGGAAGGACATCGAACAGAGTAACCCCTTCAGCGTCCCAGAAGACTGTAACCATGACTTAACCGGCTGAGGGTATGGCTTTAAACTTTTTCTTGGTAGGGGAGTGGGTGTGGCGCCACTCCATTGATTGCCGTTTTGTTTCAGATTCGAAGTGATGAACCCATGTTTCATCGCCTGTAACAATCTTTGACAAGAAATTGTCACCCTCAGCCACATGACGAGCAAGCAATTCCGCACAGATGGTTCTCCTTTGCTCTTTATGGTGTTCGGTTAGACAACGAGGAACCCAGCAGGAACAAACCTTTGAATATCCCAACTGGTGAACAATTGTGACAGCACTACCAACAGAGATGTCAAGTTGAGCACTGAGTTGTTTGATGGTGATCCGTCGATCATCTCGAACGAGTGTGTTCGCACGCTCCGCCATTGCAGGAGTCACAGCTGTGCACGGCCGGCCCGCACGCGGGAGATCAGACAGTCTTGCTTGACCTTGCGGCGATGATGACACACGCTTTGCCCAACGACTCACCGTGCTTTTGTCCACTGCCAAATCACCGTAGACATTCTGCAAGCGCCTATGAATATCTGAGATGCCCTGGTTTTCCGCCAAAAGAAACTCGATCACTGCCCGTTGTTTGCAACGCACATCCGTTACAGACGCCATTTTAACAGCTCCGTACAGCGCTGCCACCTGTTGGAAGTCAATGAAACTATACGAGACGAAGCGGGAATGTTTGGAAATATTCCACAAGAAATTTCCGGTTTTTCAACCAAAATTGGCCGAGAAAAAAAAATGTGTTGCATTACTTATTGAACTGCCCTCGTATATAAGCTCGTCACACGTGCTGGAAAATTGTTCATTGAACTCAGTGGTAGTGTCAACTGGTTTTTCCGCATTTCTCGTAACTGGGTGGTGGTGTCACCCTGTATTTCTTGAATAGTGGAAAATTGTTCATTGAACTGAGTATTCAGGTTAACCATCATTTGCACGAGATTTTGAAGCGTCGCTCCGTATTCTTTTCAATTGACGCGTCGGGTGTCACCTTTGTTGTGATTTGTGGTGCGGAGACATCATTTATAACCACGGACGTCTCGTTTGTTGCGTTATCTGCATAATTACCGCTAATGGAATCTGACGGATTTTTTAAAACGGGCTGAATACTTTGCGTTACTGTGTTCTCTGGCATACTATTGGCATTCAGACTGACTGTGCTATAATTGGGAAGTTCACTGACCTGGTTCGGTAAAGAATCGTGTTCTGACAGCTGCGTCTTTATCTTCCTCAGCGTCGTCTACTATTCCGGAACATGCAGGACGGCTGTAGGTGTTTTATTTTGTCACAACTGTACGGAAAGTTCTGAGACGGCGTTTGCTGTACAAGCCCTGCCGATTACAACTTGGGCAGGCTCTCAACTCCAATGAAAAAGAGAAGCGTCTCGCATTTTGTGGATATGTGCTAGCAAAGATGGAGGATGACGTATTTCTACAGCATGTAATTTTTAGCGATGAAGCGACGTTTCACCTTAGTGGAAAAGTCAACAGACACAATATTCGCGTATTTGGTTTGGAAAATCCACATTAACCACTGCAACACGAAAGGGACTCACCAAAAATCTATGTGTTCTGTACCGTCTCTGTACAAAGGTTTACGGACCATTTTTCTTTGCGGAAAGAGCTGGAACGGGACTCACGTACCTGGACATGTTGGAACAATGACTGTTCCCTCACGTTATGGAAGATTCCCAGGACTTCATTTTCCAACAGAATGGTGCTCTGTCCCACTGGCAGTGTGATGTACGAGGCTTAAATGACTCCCTTCCTCAGCGCTAGATCGACTGCAGGGGACTTGGGGACCTGGCTCTGCACTTCTGACCACCGAGATCTCCTGATCTCACAGGCTGCGAGTATTTCTTATGCGGTTATATGAACGAAGCTATCAACCGCTCTGAAGGATCTGCAGAACCAATCATTGCTTCCGTGCACTCGGTAACAGCAGATACGCTTTGACATATGTGGGACAAGTTCGACTACCATGTCGATGTTTGCCGTCCAGCCAACGATGGCCACATTGATCATTTATAACATTTGTCACATTTCTAATTATTAAATAATTATTAAAAACTAATTAATTACAAATTATTAAATTTATTAAATTGATATCAAAAATTATGGGAAAAAAAACTTTCGAATTTCCTCTTCTCATTAGTACGAGGTTGAGTCAAATGAAAAACTTAAATATTTTTTTAAATATTATTTATTGTGCAGAAGTGGTACAAAGCTGTATCACTTTCCAACATAAGCTCCCCCACGCTCGATGCAAGTCCTCCAGCGCTTACAAAGTGCATAAATTCCTTTAGAAAAAAATTCTTTTGGTAGTCCGTGCAACCACTCGTGCACTTTGTGGCATACCTCTTCATCAGAACAGAACTTCTTTCCTCCCATTGCATCTTTGAGTGGTCCAAACATATGGAAATCACTTGGGGCAAGGTCTGGTATGGTGGATGGAGGAAGACACTCAAAATCCAGGTCTGTGATTGTTGCAACTATTGTACGGGTAGTATGGGGCCTTGCAGTTGCAAAAGGACACCTGCTGACAGCAATCCCCGTCGCTGTGATTTGATTGCAGGCCGCAGATAATTTTTTAGGAGATCTGTGTATGATGCACTGGTGACAGTGGTCCCTCTAGGCATGTAATGCTCCAAAATGACGCCTTTTCTGTCCCAAAAGAGAGTGAGCATAACCTTCCTTGCTGATGATTCTGTTCGAAACTTCTTTGGTCTTGGTGACGAGGAGTGACCCGATTCCTTGCTCGCTCTCTTTGTTTCCGGTTGGTGGAAGTGAACCCAGGTTTCGTCCCCAGTAACGATACTTGCAAGGAGGCCATCACCTTCTAGTTCAAAGCGCTGAAGAAGTTCTTCACAAGCATCAACACGTCGTTCTCTCATTTCAGGAGTCAGCTGCCGTGGCACCCATTTTGGAGACACTTTGTGAAACTGGAGGACATCATGCCCAATGTGGTGTGACTAATCGGTAAACATGCTGCAGTGTCATTCAGTGTCACTCGGCGGTTTTCCTTCACTATGGCTTCAACTGCTGCAATGTTCTGTGGAGTCACAACTCGTTGTGCCTGACGTGGACGAGGAGCATCTTCCGCTGAAGTCACACCATTTGCGAACTAACTACTCCATTCGTAGACGCTGCTGTGACAAACATGCGTCACCGTACTGAACCTTCATTCGTCGATGAATTTCAATAGAGTTCACACCTTCACTCCGCAAAAACCGAATAACAAATGGCTCTGAGCACTACGGGACTTAACTGCTGAGGTCATCAGTCCCCTAGAACTTAGAACTACTTAAACCTAACCAACCTAAGGACATCACACACATCCATGCCCGAGGCAGGATTCGAACCTGCGACCGTAGCGGTCGCGCGGCTCCAGACTGTAGCGCCTACAACCGCTCGGCCACTCCGGCCGGCACCGAATAACAGAACGCTGTTCTATCCTGGTGCAAGTCGCAAGTGGGGCGGCCATCTTTATGCTGATACTGCGACGGTAATTGTACATCTGCACTATGCTGCCACCTACAGGCCATTCTGCATGCTGTTTGTAGCACGCTTACCAACTTACAGGATAACGGCGCGAAATTTCGATTTGTTATTGCAAATTTAAGGTTTTCATTTGACTCACCCTCTTATGAAGCTTGTTCATTTTGGATTTGTACTTGAATAAATACGAAGTTTTGAAAATGGGTCCATCATTTAGAATAAGCCTGTATTTACAATGGGCAACCGATATTTTTATAAGCCTGTACGTCGATATCTTTTGCGTCTATTCATCGATACTTCTCAATATATCGACGCCGGTTAATGATACCTTTAATATCTGTATATCGAATTCGCAATATTTTTAAAAATATCAACAGTCCTAGTACACACGTGTCCTTTGCCTTTGCCTGTTGCAGGCAGCCAGTACGGCGAGCGGTGCCGCTTCGACGAGGACTGCGGCTACCACGACGAGGTGCTGGTGTGCTCCCGCGCAGACTCCAGGACCTGCCGCTGCCCCAGGGGCCTCGTCTGGGACGACCACTCGCGCAAGTGCTACGCCGTCGGCGACACCTACGGTAACTCGCGCTGTCTAATGGTTCGAGTTCTTTCTGCATTAACCACACACTTCCTCTACGACTTTATTTCAACACCTGCCTTGAAAGAAAGAGAATTACTTTTAATTATGAGACGCCCGCATCGTTTTAAGGAAGCGTTCTTACGCAGCTTTTAAGTATTTTTAAAAATCACGATTAAGCAAAACGCGTGCACGTCAATGTATAAAAACTAGCAGTTTCTGTCAAACGACAGATCATCTGTGGGTATAAAAAAACACGTTAGTTAGAGAACATGCCTTCACTCATGCCCGGGGGTACAAATGGGTGGGGGAACTTCTTATACTGGCTTGTCGTTTCTGCTTCCGTTTCTTGACTGTGAGCCCTGTCCACACCACGTACCTGATAATCCCGCGGAGGTCGTATTTTTCTGCTCCACACTGCTCCTCGCTTGCCTGAAATTACCTATCGAAATATACAAGCGGCTATAGGGGAGCCACTCAACGTTAAAACACAATACTGTTCTACGTCTGGTATGAACAACTATATTCTGAGACGATAAAAGAAAGTCGCAGGTTGCACTGTTTACATTCTAATTCATAGGTGTTTATCCCAATTAATGGATGATTACCAGTCCACAATACCAGTCACACGTAACCGACACGACGCGGGTGATTGTTGATGATGCGAAAGCCGAATAATCGAACGAAAGTTCTTACGCTCGCCACGCATACACAGATTTCTTTTGGCACCAGTCCTCCTCGACACTAGTAATGATATAGCACTGTTTATAGAGTTAATTATTCAGTTCTCACTTGTACGAGCGTGCGCGTAACCGACGCGACGCAGCTGATTGTTGATAATGCGGAAAAGCGATGACCGAACGAACGTCCTCACGCTCGCTACAAGACACTGGCGCTTGTTTGCACTCTTTTATGGTAACTAATTTCTACTGATTCACATTAGTTCATTCTGAGAGACGCATACGGCGCGATTGATTGATACTGTACGGTACGACACGCAACGAGAGGATACACAAATACGTTATCGGCGGCACTGCTCACTTTTAATTACATCTTGACGCACTTTCCTCTGAATCATTTCCATATTTCATCACTTTACTGTAATAGCACTTATAGCAACACTTCAACTTCCATACTAACAATGCCTCTCACATGCAGAGCTACCCACAACACAACAATTCCGTGTCCGATGCTCGACTTCGCAGACGCGGCTGCTCGCAAAGACACTCCGCAACCAAGCCAGCGATATGACAATACGCTTACACAGTCACGATTTTCTTTATTTACTTTTCACACAACGCGTTTCATGAAATGATTCCCATTTTCAAGTGCATTTTTTGTGTGTATTATGCCATTTCCATTTGATGTTGTCGGTGTGTGAGTGTCTGCCTCCTTTCGTTGACATCACTGCAATTAAGAAACACGGTTTTTTTAGTTGGTTATCAATCTTTATGTGAAGTTAGTGGCGAAATTTAGAAGAATTTGTACTTACAGTTATCTTATGGGCCATTTGTACGGAGAGTCACAAACACTGAACATCACACGCAACTTGCTGTACACTTTAAACATCGAAAATCTCTTACATTAACAAAACAGTTACAAAAGATGTTCCCACAAGTAGTCCACAGAGATAACATTATGTGTCTTCCACAGAGTGCGATATGATTTTGTGGAGAGGTTGCTTATCTTAACTATACACAATACAGGACAACTATTTGGAAAAATAGAGCAAAATGTCAAAATACTCCACTGACTAAATAAAGGACATAAAATGGATTTGCTAGAAGAACTGGAGATACATTCACATTACGGAAAATATAAAGATAAAATATTAAAAGAAAAACTTGAAAGTGAATCAGTGAATTTCCTCAGATGTTATAATATACTTAAATAAAAAAAAAATAGTAACACACAGAAATAAGCACAATTGTAAAATCGGTATAAGAAAATTATGATCCAAATTGTTAAAATAAATAATCTCTGCACAAAAACGTATCACAATCTGTGGAAGACCTACAATGTTACCTGTGTGGACTACTTGTAGGAACATATTTGTAACTGTTTTGTTTATGTAAGATATTTTCGATGTTTAAAGTGTACAGCAAGTTGTGTGTGATGTTTGTGTGAGACTCTGCACAAATGGATCATAAGAAAACTGTAAGTACAAATTCTTCTAAATTTCGCCACTAACTTCACAAAAATATCGATAACAACTAAAAAATCACGTGTTTCTTACATATTGCAGTAAAGTCAACGAAACAAAGCAGACTCACACATCGACAACATCACATAGAAAAGACATAATACACAAAAAAAAACACTTGAAAATGTGAATCATTTCCCGAAACGCGTCGTGTGAAATGTAAATAAAAAATCGTGACTACTAGCACAAGAATTATTTATAAACAAACCTATTATAATCGGCAAGCCTCTGTATTGGCATAATTTCTCGTATTTTCTCCTCGTGGTCATTGCGCGAGACGTATATGAGGGAAGTAATATGTTGTCCGACTCCTCCCGAAAAGTGCTTTCTCCAAATAATTTGCACCTAGATCAACGCTGTACGCTCACTGCATCAAAATTACAGAATTCGACCAGACTGAAGTAGCTCGTTCTCTTCACTGAGTACATGCCACTACAGTCTGGCCTTGCGCTCCGCACTCCGAACACAGTAGCTGGTCAAAAGTATCCGGACACCTATTAGCGGACGTAATATGGAGAAAGTCCACCCTTCGCCTCTACGATAGCTTGAATTCTGATGAAGATAATTTCAGTGAGGCGTCTTGAATGTCTGTGGAAGAATAACAGCCTATTCCTACTAAAGAACCAAAAACAGAGAAGGTAGTGATGTTGGACGCTAGAAGTCTCCAGCGAAGTCATATAACGCGATTCGAGGATTTTGCCGTAGAAGGATAGTTTGGCGACGATGACTGATTGTATCAGCATGACGATGCATCCTGTCGCCTAGCTACACTCCTGGAAATGGAAAAAAGAACACATTGACACCGGTGTGTCAGACCCACCATACTTGCTCCGGACACTGCGAGAGGGCTGTACAAGCAATGATCACACGCACGGCACAGCGGACACACCAGGAACCGCGGTGTTGGCCGTCGAATGGCGCTAGCTGCGCAGCATTTGTGCACCGCCGCCGTCAGTGTCAGCCAGTTTGCCTTGGCATACGGAGCTCCATCGCAGTCTTTAACACTGGTAGCATGCCGCGACAGCGTGGACGTGAACCGTATGTGCAGTTGACGGACTTTGAGCGATGGCGTATAGTGGGCATGCGGGAGGCCGGGTGGACGTACCGCCGAATTGCTCAACACGTGGGGCGTGAGGTCTCCACAGTACATCGATGTTGTCGCCAGTGGTCGGCGGAAGGTGCACGTGCCCGTCGACCTGGGACCGGACCGCAGCGACGCACGGATGCACGCCAAGACCGTAGGATCCTACGCAGTGCCGTAGGGGACCGCACCGCCACTTCCCAGCAAATTAGGGACACTGTTGCTCCTGGGGTATCGGCGAGGACCATTCGCAACCGTCTCCATGAAGCTGGGCTACGGTCCCGCACACCGTTAGGCCGTCTTCCGCTCACGCCCCAACATCGTGCAGCCCGCCTCCAGTGGTGTCGCGACAGGCGTGAATGGAGGGACGAATGGAGACGTGTCGTCTTCAGCGATGAGAGTCGCTTCTGCCTTGGTGCCAATGATGGTCGTATGCGTGTTTGGCGCCGTGCAGGTGAGCGCCACAATCAGGACTGCATACGACCGAGGCACACACGGCCAACACCCGGCATCATGGTGTGGGGAGCGATCTCCTACACTGGCCGTACACCACTGGTGATCGTCGAGGGGACACTGAATAGTGCACGGTACATCCAAACCGTCATCGAACCCATCGTTCTACCATTCCTAGACCGGCAAGGGAACTTGCTGTTCCAACAGGACAATGCACGTCCGCATGCATGCCGTGCCACCCAACGTGCTCTAGAAGGTGTAAGTCAACTACCCTGGCCAGCAAGATCTCCGGATCTGTCCCACATTGAGCATGTTTGGGACTGGATGAAGCGTCGTCTCACGCGGTCTGCACGTCCAGCACGAACGCTGGTCCAACTGAGGCGCCAGGTGGAAATGGCATGGCAAGCCGTTCCACAGGACTACATCCAGCATCTCTACGATTGTCTCCATGGGAGAATAGCAGCCTGCATTGCTGCGAAAGGTGGATATACACTGTACTAGTGCCGACATTGTGCATGCTCTGTTGCCTGTGTCTATGTGCCTGTGGTTCTGTCAGTGTGATCATGTGATGTATCTGACCCCAGGAATGTGTCAATAAAGTTTCCCCTTCCTGGGACAATGAATTCACGGTGTTCTTATTTCAATTTCCAGGAGTGTACATCTGTGAGGGAATGGGTTGTGGAGAATAACATTCCTGAAATAGACTAACCTACCCAGAGTTCCGACCTGAACCCAAATGGTTCAAATGGCTCTGAGCACTATGGGACTTAACATCTGAGGTCATCAGCCCCTAGAACGTAGAACTACTTAAACCTAACTAACCTAAGGACATCATACACATCCATGCCCGAGGCAGGATTCGAACATGCGACCGTAGCGATCGCGCGGTTCCAGAATGAAGCGCCTAGAACCGCTCGGCCACATGGCCGGCATCTGAACCCAGTGGAACGCTTTTGGAATGAGTTGGAATGTCGACTTTGCTCGAGACTCCTGGCATCCAACATTACTATCGTCTCTGGTTTCGTCTCTTGAGCAGGAATAGGCTGCTGTTATATTAACTGCTACATACAGGGTGATTCAAAAAGAATACCACAACTTTAGGAATTTAAAACTCTGCAACGACAAAAGGCAGAGCTAAGCACTATCTGTCGGCGAATTAAGGGAGCTATAAAGTTTCATTTAGTTGTACATTTGTTCGCTTGAGGCGCTGTTGACTAGGCGTCAGCGTCAGTTGATGCTAAGATGGCGACCGCTCAACAGAAAGCTTTTTGTGTTATTTAGTACGGCAGAAGTGAATCGGCTGTTCCCTCAGCTCGAACAAGAAGCACAATAATTCATATTTCAGCAGGATGGTGCGCCACCACATTGGCACTTATCTGTCCGTAACTACCTGAACGTCAACTACCCGAGGCGATGGATCGGCCGCCAGGCAGCCCGTGACAGAGCACTTCATCACTGGCCTCCAAGAAGCCCTGATCTTACCCCCTGCGACTTTTTCTTATGGGGGTATGTTAAGGATATGGTGTTTCGGTCACCTCTCCCAGCCACCATTGATGATTTGAAACGAGAAATAACAGCAGCTATCCAAACTGTTACGCCTGATATGCTACAGAGAGTGTGGAACGAGTTGGAGTATCGGGTTGATATTGCTCGAGTGTCTGGAGGGGGCCATATTCAACATCTCTGAACTTGTTTTTCAGTGAAAAACAAACCTTTTTAAATACTCTTTGTAATGATGTATAACAGAAGGTTATATTATGTTTCTTTCATTAAATACACATTTTTAAAGTTGTGGTATTCGTTTTGAATCACCCTGTATAATAACTATTGTGCCAAATCGAGATTTTTGAAAAATAGCATGAATAAAATAAGCTATCCGCTGTGGTGACGTGAACCGCTTGTGGGAAGCAATTGTAACGGTGTGTTGCGTCTATTTTTTGGGTAGACCGGTATCCATATGTACAAGACAAGCAACTGACGCTAGCTCCAGATGTTGCATCACGCTTGTATTGTATCGCCTGAGAGACTGAATTTTTAAGTTAACCAGCAGTTGATATGCTGTTGCTGTTGTTATTTTAAGTACTGCAGCGGGGCGGGGTCTACCGTCTTCGTTCTCTCTCTGAATTTTCGTAAGTCCACCTACCTCGATATTCCTTCCTTCTGACGTACCTTCACTCTGTAGTAGCAGATACGTGCTAGGCAGTGTAAAGCAGCGTTGATGAAACCGCTACCTAATGCCTACCACACAGAGGCCGCATAACTCGAGTTAAAAGTCAGTTCCTGAAAGTTCATATTAAAAAAATTGGTCTTTCGGAGGATGCAGTCTACTTGCAGAAAGCATTTAAAAATTATATTGAATCTGATTTTTATTCATATGGAAACACATGAAATTAATTTTTATATTTAATGTTTATATTAATTTTTAATATGGTGAACTTTATCCTTCAAAACTCACTGTACAACAAATTTTCACTCGAAAAGCAGCCAGAATTTTTGCAAGTCCGACCCGACTAATTTACACGTTCTAACACATGGTTCAAATGGCTCTGAGCACTATGGGACTTAACGTCTGAGGTCATCAGTCCCCTACACTTGAACTACTTAAACCTAACTAACCTAAGGACGTCACACACATCCATGCCTGAGGCAGGATTCGAACCTGTGACCGTAGCAGCAGCGCGGTTCTGGACTGAAGCGCCTAGACCACTCTGTCGCAGCGGCCGGCCACAGACCCACCACTCTTCACGAGTTAAACATTCGGTCGTTTCAGTGCTCTTCTTAGTAAGAAGTGCTCGATAAAGTATTGCGTACAGAGCACGAAATATGCCACGCGGAATTGTTACTACGACCAGGAAGAAGACACGCTCATAAATCTCCAACTGTTAAATTTAGAAACACCAAACTTTCATTAAATTGTTCGAAACTCCAGTCGCTTCACTCATGACACGTTCTAACCGAAATGAACTCTCTAGTTCTTCGTCTTACAGACTATTTTTACGGAGCTATCTAGCATGGTGTTATCCGTAGGCCGGTTAGCAAGCGACTATCTCGAGATCCTCTACTCTCTGCCCAGCTCACTATATTCGCGCGGGAACAGCTTAATTCTAATTGGCTGTTGATCTAATGACCAATCGGAATGTTCCTTCCAGATCATACTGGCGGAAAAACTTGCCATATCCAATCACTAATCTGACAGTAATTAATGTCATTAAAACTTCAATTTCTAGTATATAGTATAATCAAAATAAGCGACGTTCAAAATATTCTCCAAATTGATAAATAAACTTACTCCGCCTCTAACTTTCATTCTGGCTGCTTTTATACAAAAGCAGGCTCACACCGACATACGTCATCTGAATCGTGGTTGCACCATAACTTACCCACAGTTCGTTTGTCAAGGCCTTACATAAAATGACATTAAGTTTTAACGTATGTCCCACATACAATCCCTCAATCATTCTTATGCACTCACACAGCAAAACTATAAGCAAATAATAATTTTGAGCGATTTTTATATTATGTAATATAAAGTAACTAAAGTTTTGAAAAGAAAATTCTAATTAATTGATTTTATGCACTGATAAATTTGTAATGGCTTCAGATGATAATGAAAGTCAATTGTTCTTAACTGGTTTTAAAACATGAGCGTCGGTTTTAGAACTGTTAGGTAATTTTCATTGTCTCCGGAACTATAATAAATAAAAATCTGAAATTTTGACAGCATCATTCCATTAATAACAAAAGGCTGTGTACCAAATTTGAACAAAATCTAATAATAACTAATATGGGTTATTTAGATTCGTAGAGGGTATGAATTTTCGTACTGACTGAATGTTACTCTATGCAGTTCTTACGGCAGGCAGCATCGGCTGCGCTGTGAGCAAAAAAAAAAAAAAAAAAAAAAAAAAAAAAAAAAAAAAAAAAAAAAAAAAAAAAAAAAAAACCGTAGCCATCCTGCAGTAACCGTACAAAACGGCTGCGTGCATTACAGCAACGAATGTCATCTCGTAATAACTTGCTACGTTACAGTACGAAGACTAGTCTGAAGTAGCTATCTGTGCTATGCTATGCTGTTCAAGTCTTTTCAGCCCCACATAGGTAAACCAACTTGTATCCAGTTAAAACTATTTATTATAGTAAAGCCTTGGTCTCGCTCTATAATTTTGACCTGTCAAACTTCTCTCTATAACCACTTTTGGATGCCTCTAGATGTGTCCTATTAATCAAACCCTCTTTGCAGTTACTTTGTGCCTTAAATTTTTCTGTCCAGCTCAATTCATACCTCTTCATTAGTTGACCGACCTCCCAATCTACAGATTTATCTCAAAGTGGGAAGGATTGGAGTTTAAAGTCCCATCTATGTATTGATCATTAGAGGAGAAGCACTTGCACAGCTGGAAAAATATGAGATACAGAATCGTTCGTAGTTTTTCTGGAGGAATCACCAGGGCTTTGCCTAAAACGATTTAGATAAAATACGGAAAAGAGGAGCCGAGTTTTTCCCAAATAATGTCAGATGTAATTCAGAGTCCTCCAACAGTTTGGTGGACCCCACTGCTCTGTAGATTTCCTTCCCTACCACACACTTCCTTTTTTGGCACCCTCCCCTCTCCCCCTACTGAGAAACTTCCTCCGTGTCTCTCATATGTGTAGCTGTTAAAGCTTGAGCATCGGAATTAGACGCCGCACTGCAAGAACTTAATGCGCAGGGAGGATCGTTAGTAGATCGGTGTAGCGAGTGTTTGTACAGCTCTCCAGAATGCTGTTCGGAGGTACTGTCGTCCATAGCTGATATTTCGGCGGTCAAACCTCGCACCATTCTCAAGGCAAACAACCCGTGAAACAGTTTGCTCCGGGAGGGCGGCGGGATTTGCCTGTAATATGGGTCTCTACTTGGTTGCACTTCCGAGCGCTGTGTAAACATTTCATACACCAGAAAGAGCTCAAACTGTGCCCTTCAGCGAGGATTTGCGAATGTCTGATAAATCACTAGATACAGTATTGTCACTAGGCGAACAAATTCTTTTCAGTGGCATTTTCCTAGTATCTGAACTTTCTTAATCACAGTGAAGCAAAGCACAACACAGCACAACGCAAGCATGCTGTAGAACCCATACACAGCACACGTTGTTTATGTTCACACAAGCAAAGCCGGCAGCTCTGGAGCCTAGACGTCAGAACCGGCAGTGATTGGTTCGCGTCCCACGCATAGCGCCTCGCGCTTCTCGTTCCTTTACTTATTAAACTGTTACACTACCAACTTGAAACGCATACGTCAAGCGCAAAGTTTCAGCAGCCTCAGTATAGGCATGTAACTGTGCGCTCAGAACTGGCAAATGCGACGTGACGTGATCGACTTGCATACCAGAGATGCTGCGTAACGCATCAGTGCAAACTTTCATAGGAAAAGAAAGCCTTAGTATAATGTACGAGGGCAGTTCAATAAGTAATGCAACACATTTTTTTTCTCGGCCAATTCTGGTTGAAAAAACCGGAAATTTCTTGTGGAATATTTTCAAACATTCCCGCTTCGTCTCGTATAGTTTCATTGACTTCCGACAGGTGGCAGCGCTGTACGGAGCTGTTAAAATGGCGTCTGTAACGGATGTGCGTTGCAAACAACGGGCAGTGATCGAGTTTCTTTTGGCAGAAAACCAGGGCATCTCAGATATTCATAGGCGCTTGCAGAATGTCTACGGTGATCTGGCAGTGGACAAAAGCACGGTGAGTCGTTGGGCAAAGCGTGTGTCATCATCGCCGCAAGGTCAAGCAAGACTGTCTGATCTCCCGCGTGCGCGCCGGCCGTGCACAGCTGTGACTCCTGCAATGGCGGAGCGTGCGAACACACTCGTTCGAGATGATCGACGGATCACCATCAAACAACTCAGTGCTCAACTTGACATCTCTGTTGGTAGTGCTGTCACAATTGTTCACCAGTTGGGATATTCAAAGGTTTGTTCCCGCTGGGTCCCTCGTTGTCTAACCGAACACCATTAAGAGTAAAGGAGAACCATCTGTGCAGAATTGCTTGCTCGTCATGTGGCTGAGGGTGACAATTTCTTGTCAAAGATTGTTACAGGCTATGAAACATGGGTTCATCACTTCGAACCTGAAACAAAACGGCAATCAATGGAGTGGCGCCACACCCACTCCCCTACCAAGAAAAAGTTTAAAGCCATACCCTCAGCCGGTAAAGTCATGGTTACAGTCTTCTGGGACGCTGAAGGGGTTATTCTGTTCGATGTCCTTCTCCATGGTCAAATGATCAACTCTGAAGTGTATTGTGCTACTCTTCAGAAATTGAAGAAACGACTTCAGCGTGTTCGTAGGCACAAAAATCTGAACGAACTTCTCCTTCTTCATGACAACGCAAGACCTCAGACAAGTCTTCGCACCCGAGAGGAGCTCACAAAACTTCAGTGGACTGTTCTTCCTCATGCACCCTACAGCCCCGATCTCGCACCGTCAGATTTCCATATGTTTGGCCCAATGAAGTGCGCAATCCGTGGGAGGCACTACGCGGATGATGAAGAAGTTATTGATGCAGTACGACGTTGGCTCCGACATCGACCAGTGGAATGGTACCGTGCAGGCATACAGGCCCTCATTTCAAGGTGGCGTAAGGCCGTAGCATTGAATGGAGATTACGTTGAAAAATAGTGTTGTGTAGCTAAAAGATTGGGGAATAACCTGGTGTATTTCAATGCTGAATAAAACAACCCCTGTTTCAGAAAAAAAATGTGTTGCATTACTTATTGAACTGCCCTCGTAAATGCTCACTTCGCCCTTTTTCGTTGCCTGATGATGCAAAAATATGGAGGGCTATTTTTTTTATTACATATTCGTCTAAGGTCACACAGACGTTATCGTAATCGATTTCCAAGTGTGTGCCACTACTCTGGATGATGCATTTACCGTACAGCTGGGCCACTGCAGAGATATTTCTGGCTCTCGCTGCTGATCCTGGTCGGAAGTCACTTGCTGGGGACAGTCAAAACGGGAAATCTAATCCCATGTGAACGCATGTTCCACATTCTCAGCAATTGATGTTTCCAGTGGGGATACCTCTGGCCACCGGGTGTATCAATAATTTTGATATCGTACCAGTAGTTAAGTGCGGCTGGTAGTGGTCCTACCACGTCCAAGTTGACATGTGAGAACTGTGCCTCCAAAACTTCCAAACAGAGCTCATACACGCCACATTATTTTACGTTTCTGGGAGAGAATGCAAGTGTGAGTCCATGAACGTTAGTCCTTCTGAATACTGGGTCACACATAATACTACACCACTAGCACATCCACTGTGGAGATTCCCCGATCGCTGAGGCTACGTTGAGAGTCGAAACCCCCCCATCGTAGAGGGGCAGAACATATGGCCACAGCCAGCCTGCCGACTCATCGCAGTGTATCGGCACCTCAGTGCCTGGCAGTGGTACGCGGTACTTGTGCAGGACCATCTTGCCTTCCTGCAGGTCCTTTCAATCATCATCATTTTGTGCTCCCAGCAGCTCAGCAAAATCCGCAGGTACGGAAATGTTTTCCACTGTAGATAAAGTGTCGGCAGCGACTTTATTCGAACTGCTTGCAAGTCGGAATTCTGTGGCAAATTGCGAAATAAAATTTAGTTGGTTGATTTACACTGAAGGATAGTTATTCTGTGGCTGCAAAAACACGAAAGTCAGAGGCTGATTGTCTGTACATGTAATAAAGGAATGTCATTCCACCATGAACAGGAAGTGTCTAACTGTTTCACATACCGCTAAAAGTTCTGCGTAAAATGGTGGCCAGTAGCTCTGCTTCTCTTTGATCTTCTCGGAGAAAAAACCAAAAGGCTGCCAGTACCTTTTGTTATATTCTGCTGGATCACACACAGGATGACGTGTCCGAGAAAATCCCTAGTGAGGCGCTAGCGATTGGACGGTCACTTGCGTGAGGCATGTCAGGCAGGCTTCAGTGTTGTGTGCAGTTCGTCAGTCCAAGTGACAGGAGTGGAACCACGCACTCTGGGGTCAGAGAGGACGTCGTGGAGAGGCGGCGGGGCCTCGCCATCTGTGGATAAAAGATGGCGTTAAATGTTTATCATCCCCAGGTATCGACACACTTAGTGCACCTTTCTCGAAGCTGTGTAAGTTGGAAGTGTGGCAATGCGCTCAGCTAGCTTATAAGAACTGGCCGCAGAAATCGGTAATCCCAGGAATGTTACTTTATTAGAACCGACGGCGCATTTAGCCAGATTTATGAGGATTCCAGTTATCAGCCCTACAGCAGACTATGCGTATATGTCTTTCATGTTCTTCTGACGATGACAGTGCCAAAATAGCATCAACGTATGCAAAGCAGAATTCGAATCACCGCAAAACTTAATCAACAAAGTGCTGAAAAGTCTATGCAGAACTCAAATTCAAATGGCTCCAAGCACTGTGGGACTTAACATCTGAGGTCATCAGCCCCTAGACTGAGAAATACTTAAACCTAACTAAGCTAAGGACATCGCAAACATCCATCCCCGAGGCAGGATTCGAACCTGCGACCGTAGCAGCAGCACGGTTACGGACTGAAGCGCCTAGAACAGCTCGGTCACAGCGGCCGGCTGGGCATCAGGGATCCGACAGTTTGTTGGTAGGTAGTGGAGGCACGTGGCATTAGATGTCTACGGACAGGTCACGTAATTGTCGTAAATAATGGGCCACTGATATGCGTGCCCGGTGACGGCCCCCTATAGCGACTCAGACGGATTTCTAGGACTTACATCAGGCGAATTTGGTCGCCCAGACATCAACGTGAGTTCGTTACAGTGTTCCTCACTACTGTAGCACGGATCTGGCTCCGAGAGGCAGATAGTTATACTGCTGAAAGATGATATCACCACCGGGGAAGACATCAAGCATGAAGGGATGCAGATGGTTCGCAGCAGTCAGCGTGTTCGATTACTACCACAGGTCCAGTGGAAGGGCAGGAGAATGTCTCTCATAGGATAACACTGCTCCCACCAGCAGCCTGTCGCGCTGCACGTTTCGAGCCGCCCTTCCCCTTGATGATGGCGTGTGTTGAGACGACCATCGACATAGTGTAGCAAAAATGCAATTCATCCGAAGAGCTGAAATATATGCAGTGACAAATGGTTCAATTCGGATGGTGCTGTACACACTGCAACTATAATTGGTTATGTCGTTGTGTCAACATGTGAACACAATGGGGTGGTCTGCTGCAGAGCTACATGTTCAACAATGTACGATGAACGGCGTGCTTCGAAACACTTGTGCATGCACCAGCATTGTGCTCTTTCGGCAGAGATGCCACAGATCATCATCTATCGTACTTTAAGACAGACAGGCCTCCAAACCAGATGTTATGTGAAGACGTCCAACCATTTGAGTCCTCTATGACCTTGGTCCCTTACCTAGCTTGCATTTATCGTGAATCTCTCACTCAGCTTAAAGTTCCAAGCGACTGGAAAAAAAACGCAAGTGACACCAGTATATAAGAAAGGTAAAAGAACGGACCAGCAAAATTAAAGGCCAAAATCCCTAACTTCTGTTTCCTGCAGAATCCGTGAACATATTCTCAGTTATAATATAATAAACTTTCTTGAGTGTAAGAAGCTTATGTCCACGAATCAGCATGATTTTAGAAAGCATCGCTCTTGCGAAACTCAGCTTGCCCTTTACTCACATGATATTCTGAGAACTATGGATGAAGGGCAACAGGCAGATTCCACATTTCTAGATACCCAGAAAGCATTTGACATGGTGCCCCATTACAGGCTGTTAACGAAGATACGAGCATATTAAATAAGTTCACAGATATGTGAGTAGCCCGGAGACTTCTTAAATACTAGAACCCAGTATGTTGTCCTCGACGGTGAGTGTTCATCAGTGACAAGGATGTCGTTAGGAGTGCCCCAGGAAAGTGTGATAGGACCGCTGTTGTTCTCTGCATACATACTCATAAATGATTTGGCGGCCAGGATTGACAACAGTCTACAGTTTTTGTCGATGCTGAGGTGTCAAAGTTAAGTAACTGTAGCAAGATGCAAGGCGACTTAGAAAAAAATTTCCAGTTGGTGTGATGAATGGCAGCTAGCCCCAAGTGCGGAAAAATGTAATTTAATTCGGATGAGTGGGAAGAACAAACCTGTAATTTTCAGATACAGTATTACTAGTGTCCTGATTGACATAGTCGAGTCATTTAAATATCTGGGTGTAACACTGGAAAGTGATGTGAGGTGGAACGAGCAAGTGAAAACTGTGTTAGGGAAGGCAAATGGTCGTCTTCTGTTTATTGGGAGAATTTTAGGAAAGAGTGGTCCACATGTAAAGGACACCGCCTATAGGACACTGATGAACCCTATTCTTGGGTACTGCTCGAGGGTTTGGGATCCGTACCAGGTCGGATTGAAAGAAGATAGCAAAGCAATTCAGAGGTGGGCTCCTAGATTTTTTACCGGTAGGTTCAAACAACACGTAATTGTTAGGGACATGCTTCGGGAAGGCAAATGTGAATCCCTGGGCAGAAGGCGACGTTCTTTTCGAGAAACACTAATGGGAAAATTTAGAGCACCGGCATTTGAGGCTGACTGCCAAACGATTCTACTGCCGCCAACATACATCGCGTGTAAGGACTACGAAGATAAGATATAAGAAATTAGGGGTCATATGGAGGTGAAAAGGCAGTCTTTTTCCCTAGCTCTACTTGTGAGTGGAGCAGGAGGGGAAATGACAAGTAATGGTACAGGGTATCCTCTGCCACACATCGCACTGTGGCTTGTGGAGTATCTGTATAGATGTAGATCTATATTTAAAGCCTGGTGGTAGTTTCACTGTTCTTCTGTCTCTTTCCGTAGACGCCCACGACACTCGTATATGACAATTCGACCGTTTCCGTCGTTTTCGAGCTACTCGTTCACAGGCTCTGCGTAATAACAATCTGCCCTTTTGTAAAATTAGCTTAGCTCAATCGATTTCTGCATTTACAGCCCATATCTTCGATAGGGTGATCCCCCGTCCGTATCAGCTCAGCTTACATACTTCTGTTACAGTGTAACGTGCACAGAACGCCACCAGGCGACATCCAACATTGCGCGTTGCAGTGTTCATAAAGATTTGGCTTATCAGTGTATTTTGCAGACAGTATTCACATGTATGACTGAATGCACCTGCAAAATTACATCATTGTTCAGGAGATATGAAGTCATAAACATTGAGATACGTGCAAAACTAGCTTTTGTTGAAAATGGAGCGCAAATTACAAGTGGCAGCCAGTTGTAATGTGCTAATACGCCATAACTGTCGCATCCTGTCCACTCGCCTAACATAGGGTGCCAAGGAAGCTGTTTTCTCGGATAGTTAGAGAACAATTAGAGCAAATCTTATTAATGGAGTTTATTACAGTAAGTTAAATTGACAATACTTAACTTTGCGTTTTCACAAAGAGGTGTCACAAGCAATTGGCGACATGCAAATAATCAATGTCCTTTGGTATATACAATTTCAATGCAAGCAAAACACAACAGTTCATACCATTGGCTGATGTCGTCTTACAGCCCTCTCTGCTGTAACATTCCAGGCCGACGTGCCGGCACTTGATGTTACGCCGTAACAATAACACACTGCAAAGTACACTAAAATTATGCCATTTTTCTTCAAATGGAAGCCAGAAATGGAACTAAAATTACGCTATTTCTCTTCGAACGCAGGCTGGAATGCAAATAAAATGATCGAAAACATGTTTTACAGCACTCTCTCCACGATAACTACATGTTTGTTCAGGAATGCGTGGTTGGCCAGGACTTTTGCCTTTACAGAGGCACCCTTTATTCTCCAGACTGTTTATACCACCGTTGAATGTTCTTTGGTGATGGTGGTTTAGCACGAAATCGAATATGAAACGCCCGCTGAACTGCGATCACTGACTGAGTACGACTAAATTCAATAACACAATACGCCTTCTGTTGCGCGGATGCCATATTGCGCGAGACTGGCTGCACTCTCCAGGTCAGCGCTCGTAGCGACATCTAGCGGATTTTTTCAGAAACTCTAGACTATGCCGATTACATCTAGCGCTGTTTCAGTTACCTAGTGACATTTGTCTCAATATTATTACTAGATAAAATCGGGTCATTCTTTTTGGGACACCCTGTATTTCATTTTCCCTAAGAGTGACTGCAATTCTGTGACATTGCGAGGAACTGGCAAATCTCGTCTGGCTAACAAATGTGACTGAAGAGGATGTACATCTTGATTGTTTGTGACAAGATCGAGATATCGCAACTCAAGTTTAAAACAATTACAACTGTCCAGTCTACACACTCAGATAACACACTAAACAAAACACGCAAATTTGCAATGTGATCTTCAGGTGTACGACCTGCTACAACAATATCGTCCAAATATTTTGAACAGTTTGGCACTTGAACAGTCAGTAGTTCCAAATACCGTTACAAAATGGCGGCTGCGGAAGCACTGCCAAAAGGCAAATGCAAATGTTTAAACAAGCCCAAATGAGTATTTACTATACACAGTTTTTGAGATTCTTCATTGAGCGGTATTTGAAGATATGCGTCGCCCAAATCAATTTTTGAAAAGTAGCGACCAGCGCCTAATCTGTCCATGAGATCCTCTGGGGGTGGCAATAGGTAAGTATCAATCACAGGTTGTGGGTTGACTGTAAAGTCAACACAGAGGTGAATGCGACCTGAAGGTTTGGGGAGCAAAACCAGTGGACTTGCCCATTGACTGGCTTGTATGGGCGCAATGGCTCCGCTATCTTGCAGTTCTTTAAGTTCGGCAGTGGCTTTGTCCTGTAATGCAATGGGAACAGTTCTGAACCTGCAAAATTTCGGCTGAGCGTTGTCTTTCAGAGTAATATGTGCAACAAAATTGTTAGCCTTGCCTAAACATTCAGAAAAGAGTTCTGGCAATTCACATTGTCCTGAATGCCAGAGCCAAACAAATCAAATGAATCAAGACCAAATATGTTGTCACAACCGCGTGATTGTAGCACCATAAAAGTCACTGTTAGCGTATGCAAGCGATACATGGCAGGCAAAGTACATTTTCCAAGAACAGGAATGAGTTGTTTATTATAAGCTGTCAGTTGTGTGCTAGTTTTAGACAGGCTTGGGGAGCCTAACAGTTCATATTTGTGACGATTTAGCAATGTGACAGAGGCACCCGTGTCCAACTGAAATTTCACACATTTCCCTCAAAGAAGCAAATGAACAAAAAGTTTATTGGACTGGCATATCACTGACGAAACTATTCGTGTGCCAGTTTTGCAAATGCCTGTTGCAGACTTTGAATATACTCCATTAATGATATGGACCTTGTGACTAGATTTTTTTGAGTGGGCCGAATTCTTATGTTTGTTCTGTTGCAAACATAGAGATTGTAAATGTCCTTCCTTGCGGCAGGCGTAACACTGAGCTTGACAGAAGGGGAAGCCTTTGCGTTTGTGCCATGAGTAACACCGAGAGCAAGACGTAACTCTGTTCGCCTGTGTAGCCACCTGTTGAGCGACCTCGGGCATGGATGAGTGTAATGTCCTTAGGTTAGTTAGGTTTAAGTAGTTCTAAGTTCTAGGGGACTGATGGCCTCAGAAGTTAAGTCCCATAGTGCTCAGAGCCATTTGAACCATTTGTTGAGCGAGCTGCTTACGCGGCATGGAGCACTGTTTACTCAGCATGGCGAGCGCAAGGTGCCGCTGCCGAATGGGCCAGTTGCAGACATGGGACTCAACCCGACAAGATGCTGGGTGCTCAAATTTATCGGCCTACAAGACACCTGAGTCGTACTGATCTAGTATTTGCATTACCTGCTAAAATGATGGATGGGATTGTTTCAAAATCTGTTCCCCGAGTTTGACATCAGGTACACTGTACACGATTGCCTCACACAACATGATGTCTGAATATAAAGCACCACAAGCACATTTGAATTTCCATTTCCTCATCATACTCTGAAAATCTGTTACCCACTCGTGATAAGTTTGTTCTGACCGTTTTTTACAATTAAATAACTGATACTAAGCTGCTACTACATTCACTTCTTTATCATAATACACTACTGGCCATTAAAATTGCTACACCACGAAGATGACGTGCTACAGACGCGAAATTTAACCGACAGGAAGAAGATGCTGTGAATGATTATCTTTTCAGAGCATTCACACAAGGTTGGCACTGGTGGCGACACCTACAACGTGCTCACTGGATGAAAGTTTCCAACCGATTTATCATACACAAACAGCAGTTGACCGGCGTTGCCTGGTGAAACGTTGTTGTGATGCCTCGTGTAGGGAGGAGAAACGCGTACCATCACGTTGCCGACTTTGATAAAGGTCGGGTTGTAGCCTATCGCGATTGCGGTTTATCGTATCACGACACTGCTGCTCGCGTTGGTCGAGATCCAATGACTGTTAGCAGAATATGGAATCGGTTGGTTCAGGAGGGTAATACGGAACGCCATGCTGGATCCCAACGGCCTCGTATCTCCAGCAGTCGAGATGACAGGCATCTTATCCGCACGGCTGTAACGGATCGTGCAGCCACGTCTCGATCCCTGAGTCAACAGATGGCGACTTTTGCAAGACAACAACCATCTGCACGAACAGTTCGACGAAGTTTGCACCAGCATGGACTATCAGCTCGGAGACCATGGCTGCGGTTACCCTTGACGCTGCGTCACAGACAGGAGGGCCTGCGATGGTGTACTCAATGACGAAACTGGGTGCTCGAATGGCGAAACGTCATTTTTTTCGGATGAATCCAGGTTCTGTTTACAGCATCATGATGGTCACATCCGTGTTTGGCGACATCGCGGTGAACGCACAGTGGAAGCGTGTATTCGTCATCGCCATACTGGAGTATCACCCGGCGTGATGGTATGGGGTGCCATTGGTTACCCGTCTCGGTCACATCTTGTTCGCATTGACGGCACTTTGAACAGTGGACGTTTCATTTCAGATGTGTTACAACCCGTGGCTCTACCCTTCATTCGATCCCTGCAGAACCCTACATTTCAGCAGGATAATGCACGACCGCATGTTGCAGGTCCTGTACGGGCCTTTCTGGATACAGAAAATGTTCGACTGCTGCCCTAGCCAGCACATTCTCCAGATCTCTCACCAATTGAAAACGTCTGGTCAATGGTGGCTGAGCAACTGGCTCGTCACAATACGCCAGTCACTACTCTTGATGAAGTGTGGTATAATGTTGAAGCTGCATGGGCAGCTGCACCTGTACGCGCCATCCAAGCTCTGTTTGACTCAATGCCCAGGTCGATCAAGGCCATTATTACGGCCAGAGGTGGTTGTTCTGGGTACTGATTTCTCAGGATCTATGCACCCAAATTGCGTGAAAATGTAATCACATGTCAGTTCTAGTATAATATATTTATTCAATGAATACCCGTTTATCATCTGCATTTCTTCTTGGCGTAGCAATTTTAATGACCAGTAGTGTAGTTAGTTAGCGAATCTACAACCTGATCATATGAAAGTTCAGTCAGAGTGGCTTTAGGATATAACTTCTGGATAAGTCTGAACACTACATTTCCTGCTGTGGACAAGAAATAGGATAGTTTTACAGTACCTGGTACATTGTGAGCAATTATGTGGCTTCAAACTGTTGCAACCACTTGAGCCATTCTTCTTCTTGTTCATGAAACTGGCAAGAAGATGGCATAGCTGCTGTAGGTGTTGCTCGTTCCATTGGACATGCAGCGTTGGCCAGTAGCTGCTACACTGTGTTGAAGAGTGTAGATACGAGGGCATTTCGAAAAGTAAAGATACAGTGGCTCGCAGTCCTTAAGTAGAACATTTATTTAGAAAACGTCAGTTACATCTTATTAACTGCATTATTTGTTATTTTTCGACATAATAACCGCTGTTATCCAAACATTTGTTAAGTCGGTGCACAAGCTTTTGTATCCCACAGTCATAGATGGTTGCCACCTGTTGTCGAAACCACATCTCAACTTCGTCTTTGATCTCTTCATCGCCGTGGAATGATTTTCCACCAAGATGTGACTTCAGGTAACGGAAGACATGGAAGTCGGTGGGCGCAAGGTCCAGGCTGTATGGCGGATGGTCCAATATGTCCCACTTGAATTGTTTGAGTAGTGCTATGGTTATGAGCGCTGTGTGAGGCCGAGTGTTGTCATGAAGCAAGTGGACTCCACTTGTCAGCATTCCCCTGCGTTTGTTTTGAATTGCCCTTCGAAGACGTTTCAAAGTCTGGCAATATGCAGCAGCATTAAGTGTCGTTCCAGGAGGCATACATTCCAACAGAAGAATGCCTTGTCTGTCCCAGAAAACAGAAGCCATGATTTTCTTCGCTGAAATCGACGTTTTGCATTTCTTGGCTTTTGGTGAATTCAAATGGCGCCATTGCATCGATTGTTGCTTGGCTTCAGGTGTATGGTGATAAACCCATGTCTCGTCACCTGTCAGAATGTGATCAAGGAACTCATCACCTGCTTCAGCATAGTGTGTGAAGAAGTCGAGTGCAAAGCCCGTTAAAGGCGCTGCAGTCTGGAACCGCAAGACCGCTACGGTCGCAGGTTCGAATCCTGCCTCGGGCATGGATGTTTGTGATGTCCTTAGGTTAGTTAGGTTTAACTAGTTCTAAGTTCTAGGGGACTAATGACCTCAGCAGTTGAGTCCCATAGTGCTCAGAGCCATTTGAACCATTTGCAAAGCCCATCCTTTTCTTTTTGTGTTCTTCTGCTAACAGTTTTGGAACCCAGCACACACAAAATTTCCTGTACCCTAACTTGACAGTCACAACATCATAAAGAGTTGTGATTGACACGTCTGGTATGATCTGAAGCAATTCTTTCAGTGTGAGACGTCTATTCACACGAATTGCTTCCTCCGTTCTCCGAAGAAGGGTTCAGATATCACAGATGGCCGACCTGTTCTTTGTTAGTCATGAACATCGGTCCTACCTTCAGAGAAATGACGACACCATTTCCTTACATTTTGTCGATTCATAATGTTCCCATAAACAGATACAATTTCTTAGTGAACATCCGCTGGTCGCTGACCTTTTGCATGAAGAAAATGTATGACGGAGCGCACTTCACATTTGGCGGGATTCTGAATCTGTGCAGCCATTTTAAACACGACCTACTCCAACCAGAAGCAACGTTCAACTGCCGGACGACCGCGAGGAGAAAGCTAACAGTTCAAGGTTAACATCAGTGTTGCCAACTTGCTCGCCAAAACTCTTCTGTTCCTCTGGCGTGCAGTGTATCTTTATGGCGTGCAGTGTATCTTTACTTTCCGAAATACCCTCGTATTTGCTGAGTCTGGAACTGAAACATCTGTATTAGCTGTGTTGCATCTAACGCTGGCAGGTGTGGCCCCTGAGCATGGTGTGGGATAGGTGGGGTGACATGTTGGAGGAGGTAAATACAAGAAACAGAAAGAGCCAAGCAAGAAAAATAAGTACAAAAGCGAAGAAAATTTGTGTAACTTCCACCTGAAAACCCTGCTTAGCAAAAACAAGGTAAGAGACTGTTAAAGCAAGTCAACACCGCTACAAAGTAAAGACAACAGAGAATTAAGACGCCAGCAAAACACAAAAGAAAATTCCCTGGCTGCCAGGCACTGCGTTCATCCCATCCTCATCACCTAATGTCGTATCCTGCCCACTTGCCTAATACAGGGTGCCTAGGAAGCTGTCTTCTCGGATAGCTAGACAACAATTAGAGCAAATCTTATTAATAGAGTTTACTACAGTAAGTTAAATTGACAAAACTTAACTTTGCGTTTTCACAAAGAGGTGACACAAGCAATTGGTGAAATGCAAATAATTAATAGTTCAAATGGCTCTGAGCACTATGGGACTTAACATCTGAGGTCATCAGTCCCCTAGAACTTAGAAATAATTAAACCTAACTAACCTAAGGACATCACACGCATCTATGCCCGAGGCACGATTCGAACCTGCGACCTTAGCAGTCGCGCAGTTCCGGACTGAAGCGCCTAGAACCGCTCGGCCACCACGACCGGCACAAATAATCAATGTCATTTGGTATATATAATTACAATGCAAGCAAAACACAAGAGTGCATAAGTCACGGCTAAAGCGTTTGGATGAGGGCTCGTCGTCTAGAGCAGCTGCAGTTAGGTGGAACAGCGCTTATATTCTCTTTATATAGGGGCCTCCCCTGTCGTGGTGTCGTCCTAGTCAGAGCAATATTTGCTGACGTCGTCTCACAGCCTTCTCCGCTGTAACGTCCCATGCCAACGTGCCGGCGCTTGATGTTACGCCGTAAAAATAACACTCTGCAAATTGCACTAAAATTATGTCATTTCTCTTCAAATGGGAGCCAGAAATGGAACTAAAATTACGCTATTTCTCTTCGAATGCAGACTGGAATGCAAATAAAATGATCGGAAACATGTTTTATAGCATTCTGTCCACGATAACCACATGAAGAGCCAAAGGAACTGGTACACCCGCCTAATATCGTGCAGGGCCTCCGCGAGGACGCAGAAGTGCCACAAAACAGCGTGGCAAGGTTTCGACTGATGTCTGAAGTAGTGCAGGAGGGAATTGACACCATGAATCCTCATGGCTGCCCATAAATCTGTAAGAGTACAAGGGTGCGGAGATCTTTTCTGAGCAACAAGTTGCAAGGCATTCTAGGTATGCTCAATAATGTCCATGTCTGGAGAGTTTGGTGGCCAGCAGAAGTGTTTAAACTCAGAAGACTGTTCCTGGAGCCACTGTGTAGCAATTCTGGGCGTGTGGGGTGTCGCATTGCCCTGCCCAAGACCGTCGGAATGCACATTGATTCAAAAAATAAATAAATAAATAAATAAATAAATCAAATGGCTCTGAGTAATATGGGACTTAACATTGAGGTTATCAGTCCCCTAGAACTTAGAACTACTTAAACCTAACTAACCTAAGGAGGACATCACACACACCCATGCCCGAGGCAGGATTCTAACCTGCGACCGTAGCAGTCGCGCGGTTCCGGACTGAAGCGCCTAGAACCGCTCGGCCACCGTGACCGGCGGAATGCACAGTGGACATGAATGGTTGCAGGTGATTAGACAGGATGCTTACGTAAGTGTCACTTGTCAGAGTCGTATCTAGACGTATCAAGTAACAGTGCATATCACTCCAACTGCACATTCCCCACAAAAATACAGAGCCTCCACCAGCTTGAACAGTCCCATGGATTCATGAGGTCGTGTCCATACCCGTACACGTCCATCCGCTCGATACAATTTGGAACGAGACTCGTCCAACGAGGCTACATGTTTCCAGTCATCAACTGTCCAATGTCAGTGTTGACAGGCCCAGGCGAGGCATAAAGCTTTGCGTCGTGCAGTCATCAAGGGTACACGAGTGAGCTTGCGGCTCCGAAAGCCTATTTCGATTATATTTCGTTGAATGGTTCGCACGCTGACATTTGTTAATGGCCCAGCATTGAAATCTGTAGCAATTTGCGGAAGGGTTGCACTTCTGTCACACTGAACGATTCTCTTCAGTCGTCGTTAGTCCCAGTCTTGCAGGATATTTTTCTGGCCGCAGCGATGTCGGAGGTTTGATGTTTTACCGGATGCCTGATATTCTCGGTACACTCGTAAAATGGCCGCATGGGAAAATCCCCACTTCATCACTACCTCAGAGATGCTGTGCCCCATCGGTCATGCACCAGCTATAACACCACGTTCAAACTCACTTAAATCTTGATAACCTGCCGTTTTAGCAGCAGTAACCGATCTAAGAACTGCGCTAGACACTTGTCTTATGTAGGCATTACAGACGGCACTGCCGTATTCTGCCTGTGTACATACCTCTGCATTTGAATACGCATGCCTGTACCAGTTTCAGTGTTGAAACCAGTGTCGAGTGCTGAAATGATAGGTAGCCACGCTACGGTCAACTCAGAGAAGGGACACAGCTGTATGTTTATGAATCTGCTTGCTCTGATGTGACATCATCCATCCCGGCACTAAGAGTGCTACGTTGCTTACAGCACCACGTCAGAATTTTTCTTTGAAAGTGCAAGCATAGAGCACGAGGAATTTTTGAAGAGCAGTCGGTGTAATGGTGTCCTGGCCCCCATTCGCCTCTGTAGCTCGGCGCTCATCGCTACAGATTGCTAAGCAAAGTGGCCTGATTTCAATTACCGGCCACGTCGGTGTTTTAGAAGCCCGGTGGTTGGGTTTTGTGTCGTCCTTACGTTCGTGTCGTCATATTTGATTTTCCACTGTGGAGATAGCTTTTTGGGCATGTCTCGAAAGCCAATAATAATTAAAAAATAAATAAATAGCACAAACAATGAAATATTGGTAAATATTTAAGGGGAAAAAGGTGGTCAGGTGCATCGAGCGTCAATTCATCGGCTTCGGTTCGATTCCCACTGCTGCCATATTTTTCTTTTATTCCTCGCAATGTTAACCTATCTGCATAAATTCAGCTTGATTTCATTTAGATTACATCATGGTCAGGCAGTGATTCTGAATTCAGATACTGGATTGTAAGTTGTACCCAGGAGCAGATGTAGACTCAGATTGCAAATTAGTTTTGATAAAGAGTAGGATGTAGACTAGCCAGGAAGAATCAGTGCGCAAAGAAATGGGTTACCAAAGTACTAAGGAATAAAACGATGCGCTTGGAATTCTCTGAGGCTATAGCTATTGCGATAAGGATTAGCAAGGCGAAGTGGCAGCACGAAAAATATGGAGAAATTGAAGAAGAAATTACTATCGGAAAGACTGACTCAGCCTACAGAAAAGTCAAAACAACCTTCGGTGAAATTAAAAGGAAGGATGGTAGCTTTATGAGTGCCATGGAAAAAAATGGCTCTGAGCACTATGGCACTTAACATCTGAGGTCATTAGTCCCCTAGAACTTAGAACTACGTAAACCTAACTAACCTAACGACATCACACAACACCCAAGTGCCATGGAATTCCAGTGTTAAATGCAGAGGAGAGAGTGGACGGGGAAGGCTTGTCTGATGACATGATAGAAGAACAAACAGTAGTCGATGTAGAAGAGACAGGGAATCTAGTATTAGAGTCAGAATTTGAAAGAGTGTTTGCATACTTAAGATCAAACATAGGTAGATAACATTCCATCAGAATTTCTAAAATCATCGGAGGAAATGGCAACAAAGCGACTATTCACGTTGGTGTGTTTAATGTATGAGTCTGCGGTATAACATCTGTTGTTGTTGTTGTGGTCTTCAGTCCTGAGACTGGTTTGATGCAGCTCTCCATGCCACTCTATCCTGTGCAAGCTTTTTCATCTCCCAGTACCTACTGCAACCTACATCCTTCTGAATCTGCTTAGTGTATTCATCTCTTGGTCTCCCTCTACGATTTTTACCCTCCACGCTGCCCTCCAATACTAAATTGGTGATCCCTTGATGCCTCAGAACATGTCCAACCAACCGATCCCTTCTTCTGGTCAAGTTGTGCCACAAACTTCTCTTCTCCCCAATCCTATTCAATACTTCCTCATTAGTTATGTGATCTACCCATCTAATCTTCAGCATTCTTCTGTAGCACCACATTTCGAAAGCTTCTATTCTCTTCTTGTCCAAACTATTTATCGTCCATGTTTCACTTCCATACATGGCTACACTCCATACAAATACTTTCAGAAAGGACTTCACGACACTTAAATCTATACTCGATGTTAACAAATTTCTCTTCTTCAGAAACGCTTTCCTTGCCATTGCCAGTCTACATTTTATATCCTCTCTACTTCGACCATCATCAGTTATTTTGCTCCCCAAATAGCAAAACTCCTTTACTACTTTAAGTGTCTCATTTCCTAATCTAATTCCCTCAGCATCACCCGACTTAATTAGACTACATTCCATTACCCTTGTTTTGCTTTTGTTGATGTTCATCTTATATCCTCCTTTCAAGACACTGTCCATTCCATTCAACTGCTCTTCCAAGTCCTTTGCTGTCTCTGACAGAATTACAATGTCATCAGCAAACCTCAAAGATTTTATTTCTTCTCCATGAATTTTAATACCTACTCCGAATTTTTCTTTTGTTTCCTTTACTGCTTGCTCAATATACAGATTGAACAACATCGGGGAGAGGCTACAACCCTGTCTTACTCCCTTCCCAACCACTGCTTCCCTTTCATGTCCCTCGACTCTTATAACTGCCATCTGGTTTCTGTACAAATTGTAAATAGCCTTTCGCTCCCTGTATTTTACCCCTGCCACCTTTAGAATTTGAAAGAGAGTATTCCAGTCAACATTGTCAAAAGCTTTCTCTAAGTCTACAAATGCTAGAAACGTAGGTTTGCCTTTCCTTAATCTTTCTTCTAAGATAAGTCGTAAGGTCAGTATTGTCTCACGTGTTCCAGTGTTTCTACAGAATCCAAACTGATCTTCCCCGAGGTTGGCTTCTACTAGTTTTTCCATTCGTCTGTAAAGAATTCGTGTTAGTATACTCCTTCCACCTTTCTGCTTTCCCTTCTTTGCTTAGAACTGGGTTGCCATCTGAGCTCTTGATATTCATACAAGTCGTTCTCTTATCTCCAAAGGTCTCTTTAATTTTCCTGTAGGCAGTATCTATCTTACCCCTAGTGAGATAGGCCTCTACATCCTTACATTTGTCCTCTAGCCATCCCTGCTTAGCCATTTTGCACTTCCTGTCGATCTCATTTTTGAGACGTTTGTGTTCCTTTTTGCCTGCTTCATTTACTGCATTTTTATATTTTCTCCTTTCATCAATTAAATTCAATATTTCTTCTGTTACCCAAGGATTTCTACTAGCCCTCGTCTTTTTACCTATTTGATCCTCTGCTGCCTTCGCTACTTCATCCCTCAAAGCTGCCCATTCTTCTTCTACTGTATTTCTTTCCCCCATTCCTGTCAATTGTTCCCTTATGCTCTCCCTGAAACTCTGTACAACCTCTGGTTCTTTCAGTTTATCCAGGTCCCATCTCCTTAAATTCCCACCTTTTTGCAGTTTCTTCAGTTTTAATCTACAGGTCATAACCAATAGTTGTGGTCAGAGTCCACATCTGCCCCTGGAAATGTCTTACAATTTAAAACCTGGTTCCTAAATCTCTGTCTTACCATTATATAATCTATCTGATACCTTTTAGTATCTCCAGGGTTCTTCCATGTATACAACCTTCTTTCATGATTCTTAAACCAAGTGTTAGCTATGATTATGTTGCGCTCTGTGCAAAATTCTACCAGGCGGCTTCCTCTTTCATTTCTTAGCCCCAATCCATATTCACTTACTATGTTTCCTTCTCTGCCTTTTCCTACACTCGAATTCCAGTCACCCATGACTATTAAATTTTCGTCTCCCTTCACAATCTGAATAATTTCTTTTATTTCATCATACATTTCTTCAATTTCTTCGTCATCTGCAGAGCTAGTTGGCATATAAACTTGTACCACTGTAGTAGGTGTGGGCTTCGTATCTATCTTGGCCACAATAATGCGTTCACTATGCTGTTTGTAGTAGCTTACCCGCATTCCTATTTTCCTATTCATTATTAAACCTACTCCTGCATTACCCCTATTTGATTTTGTGTTTATAACCCTGTAGTCACCTGACCAGAAGTCTTGTTCCTCCTGCCACCGAACTTCACTAATTCCCGCTATATCTAACTTCAACCTATCCATTTCCCTTTTTAAATTTTCTAACCTACCTGCCCGATTAAGGGATCTGACATTCCACGCTACGATCCGTAGAACGACAGTTTTCTTTCTCCTGATAATGACATCCTCTTGAGTAGTCCCCGCCCGGAGATCCGAATAGGGGACTATTTTACCTCCAGAATATTTTACCCAAGAGGACGCCATCATCATGTAATCATACAGTAAAGCTGCATGCCCTCGGGAAAAATTACGGCTGTAGTTTCCCCTTGCTTTCAGCCGTTCGCAGTACCAGCACAGCAAGGCCGTTTTGGTTGTTGTTACAAGGCCAGATCAGTCAATCATCCAGACTGTTGCCCTTGCAACTACTGAAAAGGCTGCTGCCCCTCTTCAGGAACCACACGTTTGTCTGGCCTCTCAACAGATACCCCTCCGTTGTGGTTGCACCTACGGTACGGCTATCTGTATCGCTGAGGCACGCAAGCCTCCCCACCAACGGCAAGGTCCATGATTCGTTGGGGGGGGGGGGGGGGGGGTTATAACATCTGACTTTCGGAAAAAAATCATTCAAACATCTGACTTTCGGAAAAAAATCATTCACTCAGTTCTGAAGATTGCAAGAGCCGATAAGTGCGAGATTTATTGCACAATCATCTTAATAGCTCAAGTTTCTGATAAGTGTACTATCTAGAAGAATGGAAAAGAAAGTTGAGGATGTGATAGATGACGATCAGTTTGGCTTTAGGAAAGGTAAAGGCACCAGAGAGGCAATTCTGACATTGTGACTGATAATGGAAGCAAGACCAAAGAAAAATCAAGACACATTCATAGGATTTGTGGACCTCGAAAAAGCGTTTAACAATGTCAAACGGTGCAAGATCTCCGAAATTCCAACAAAAGTAGAGGTAAACTATTAGGAAAGATGGGTAATATACAATATGTACAAGAGCCAAGAGCGAACAACAAGTGTGGAAGACCAAGAACGAAGTGCTCAGATTAAAAAGGGTGTAAGACGGGGATGTAGTACTTTGGCCCTACTATTCAATGTATACATCAGAGAAGCAATGATGGAAATGAAAGAAGAGCTCAAGAGTGGAATTAAAATTCGAGTTGAAAGGATATTAATGGTATTAACAGTCCAGTGAGTACAGAATGTGGACTGAGAGTAAATCTAAGAAAGACTATAATAATGAGAAGTAGCAGAAATGAGGACAGTAAGAAACTTCACACCAGAATTTATGACCACAAAATAGACAAAGTTATGGAATTATGCTATCTAGGCATAAAAAAAATATAGCACAAGGAGCAAGGAGAACATATAATGCAGACAGACTAACACTGGGAAAAAGGGCAATCCTGGCCAAGAGAAGTCACTAATATCAAACATTGTCGTTAATTCGAGGAAGAAATTTCTGAGAATGTATATCTGAAGAATAGCATTGTATGGTAGTAAAATGTGGACTGTGGGAAAACCAGAAAAGAAGAGAATCGAAGCATTTGAGATGAGAGGTGGTGCTACAGAAGAATGCTGTAAATCATGTGGACTGATAAGGCAGGGAATGAGGAGGTTCTCGGGAGAACAGGCAAGGAAAGGAATACATAAAAAAAACACTCACAAGAAAAAGGGACAGGGTGGTAGGACGTCTGTTAAGTCATTAGGGAATAAATTCCGTGGTACTAGAGCTAGCAGGAGAGGCTAAAAGCTGTAGAAGAGGACAGAGAGAGTAGTAGGGCAATGGAGGTTCTGGCACACTTTTTATATAAAATTGATATCAAACTAATTATATAAATTAATTAATTGATCAGTTAATATCCTCTCCTCCTTGTGATGCCATGTGTTTCCCCAGCCAGCACATGTCCCCTTCCCCCACCATTCCTCTGGGAAATCCCCATCCCTTCCCAACCCTCTACCCCTCCTGCCACTGAGAAAAAAAATGGCAGGGAAAATCGCTCAATCTGTGTTGGATTTTGGGACTGGGAGACTCTCACAACAGTAGGCTAATACATCATTAAACACATTGCATTAAACAACTTAAGGCATTGGGAGACTGTAAACGATTTTCAGGGATAATATTTATTAAAACACTTTGCGGGGGCCAAGGCAGTGCATAATATTGTTTATCTGTCCAATTTCTAGGGATGGCTTATCATGAAAAAATAGTAAATCCCTCCATCTGCAAGTCGAATTAAATGAAATGCTGTGTGGGCTTAATTTATATTTGCTGCTCAGGTGAGGGGTGTTAAAGCATTTACTTTTTGTTTTCCTCGCTTTTCAAAGCACAGTTCTACAATGGGAAACACGCACTGGTGTCTAAGCGTAGATGGGAAAATCAGAACAATTACATATCTGAAAGTTCATGAGATATTTCGAAACCCACAAGAGATCGTGAAAAAAAACACAGATACACGGCAGATGAGAATTGCTTAAAAGACTCTCCTAGAATTTGAAGCACTGTCCTACAGACAAGAAAAATGACTGGAATTTTTTATGTCCTATGACTGCCGGTCTGGAGATGCTCTAAAGCCACAATGGTGGGCTGGGGACAGCATCCCACATGTTCGAACCAGATGTGGCTGGTCTGCCTGGACTTGTCTCTGAACACTCGAAAAAAGAAGACATCACATGACTTTCTTACATCATGGAATTTTCCGTAGATATGTTGTTCTGCCTTGTCTCCTTCAAACCAGTCTGTAGAGACTACTGTGACCCCCACAATGGATGTCTTGTGTCTCTTGACGTCATGCAACTTCCTGTGAATGAAACGTCTTCATTTATTATTACTAAATTTATCCACCAAAACGTTACTGCTGGTGTCGGAGCACTGTCCAATACTTTCTGCAGATGGACAAATTACGAGAATTTCAGCAGAAAACTATTTTTTTCCACAGATCAGAAAAAAACATAAGTAGTCATATTGCACTGACAGTTAAACCCTGCAAAAGCGGTCTACAGATCATGAAATACAGAAACTATTGCCAAAGACACTTAGTCAATTACACTTCTCTGCTGCTGTCAAAGAAAACTTGATTTTTTCGGCGTGATACCAGTCTCCAGCAATGCTATATCACCACAAATGATTGCACCACCATGCCGTATAGCTGAGTAGCTGTAGTAAACACATTTCCTATCCTGCAATAAAATCATCACTTTCACATCTTGCATACAGCTATCAACTGCCAGGCACTCCTATATATACCGCAGAAATATATAGATCTCAAAAACAGAAGCACATGCACCATATATAGTTGCAGTGCTAGATATCCCCCATGAAGCTTGTCAGTCATGCACTGTGGCCAACGGTCCCTAGACAAGTGCTCCCGCACACACTAGCACAATACGTGATCGGAGCATCCTCTGAGGACAATGGCCACTGTCCGAACTGGTATACAAAAAGGGTGGGCTGGTTTCTCCTACCCAAAGGCGTCTGCTAACAGTACTGTTTCCAGCCGGGGCTGCTTGCTGTCATGTTGTCTGCAACGAGTAACGACCATCTCCAGGATCTGCGATTTCAAGGATATCTACTTTCTGAGCTCTGTCGAAGAAAAACGCTTTGACAGTCGCGAATTAATTTACCAATATCAGCTGCAATATCCGATTTCACGAGACAGTAGATGACGATATTATGCTGAAATCATCGAGTAGCATATGAAAATTTCCAGAATTTGATGTGTTTTCATGTGGTTTGCCAGAATATCATACCATTTACGTGACTGTTTAAGATGTCAACCACGTGGCAGTATGCTGCCGATCAATTGCACAGTATACTTCTGAAAGTAAAGAATGGAAATTATGTCTCTAGAGAACCAAAGCTTTACCGAGGTCATTATGTGGGATGTGCTCCAAACCACTGAGTAACTAGAAACTTATCTCGTCTGCGAAGATTTTTACGTGAAACCTCGAAAATAGAGGTAACTAGTAGATCCACTCATAATTTCTTTATGTATACCGGTATCAGTGATACAAAAAAAAATCCCAGATTGAGATCATCCTTGTATTTTACAAACCCGACTAAGGTTTTGATACTGATAATCATAAGTGTTTCTCATGTCTAGAGAACCAGCAAATGTCTCTTCCACCTGTGTTTTACCATCTAAACGCAAACAAAACATCCTAGTCGATTTTCTCTCAACCAAATAAAAATGGCGAAATGTGTAGAGTGGCAGTACAAGCAGTCAACTGCTCAATTTATGTAGGAGGGAATAATTTTCCAGTGCAAACACTCACCATACTGAATCATCCCAAATTTCCACATAAAAATCAGAGAATATTCACAACACACACAAATCCAATACATAATGAGTATTAGTTCGCCATTCACTCACACAGAGAGCGACACGACTAGGTCAGCTGCATGCTTGTACCCCGCCTGCCCAGTTCGGGAGGTTTAGTGGCGGCTCACAAGAAATATCCATTCGTTCCAGTCACTGGCTGCCTTCACCACGCACTCGGGTGCCAGGCAGAGTCGTCCTAAGAAACCAGCAATTCATTTATCAGCATGATTACAATTAAATGTTACGACTGTAGCTCCAATCTGGTGATATTTGACAATGAGCAAAACATCAGAAATACCTCCTCCTGACGACTGTGGCTCTAGAAAAATCAGTTTCCCATGTAAATCTATATCCTACATATTACTGATCGTAATTTTCCATGTAAAATCTTTCACCTCCTTAGGGGTATCGAAGTGCTGAGATCACAATTTATCAGGTTAAATCTATGCCTCTCTTAGGACCTAACATAGTCTCACCCCCATCATTTTCTTTGCACATGTGGGGAGGGGCAGAGATTTCCCAGAGGGGTGGTGGGGGAAGGGGACATGTGTCAGCCAAGGAAAACCCGTATCATCAGGTGTAAGAAGTAATTAATTCATCAATTAATTAGTTTACAGACTTAGTTTGATATCAATTTGATATAAAAAATGTGCCAGAACCCCCTTTACTCTTTGCTAGAGAGTGGAATACATCCAGCAAATAACTGAGGATGTATCCAGAATGAGATTTTCACTCTGCAGCGGAGTGTGCGCTGATATGAAACTTCCTGGCAGATTAAAACTGTGTGCCCGACCGAGACTCGAACTCGGGACCTTTGCCTTTCGTGGGCAAGTGCTCTACCAACTGAGCTACCGAAGCACGACGTGAGTTGTGCTTTGGTAGCTCAGTTGGTAGAGCACTTGCCCGCAAAAGGCAAAGGTCCCGAGTTCGAGTCTCGGTCGGGCACACAGTTTTAATCTGCCAGGAAGTTTCAACTGAGGATGTAGGTTGCAAGTGCTACTCTGAGATGAAGAGGTTCACACAGGAAATGAATTCGTGGCAGGTCGCATTGGACCAGTCAGGGGACTGTCGACTCAGAAACGTAAATAAATAAAAAATATAAATGTTCGTTTGTTCAAAATCGTCAGTCTCCAAAAGTTCTTAACTGATTGCTTTGAAATTTTGACACAACATTGAATTTTAATATGAATGTGTTTTCAGATACCTAATTCCTTATTAATACATGATGTGTAATACATGCACACATAGTTCTTTCAGCTTTTTGTAAGAACATTTCCCTACTATTAAATTTATATAAATTTATGTATTGTATGTATTTAAAAATAGATAAATAAAAACACACACATGTACCAATGGAACATTGTGTCAAAATTTCAAAGTAATCACCAAAAGATTTAGGAGATTTGCTATTAGGAACATCTCCATTTTCTATGTAAGAAAAAAGTTAATGTTTGTTTCTTCAAAATCACAAATCGCCAAAAGTTCTTCAGGATTGTTTTGAAATTTTACACACCATTGTGTTCAAATACTCAAATGTTTTTATATACTGGTACCTACTGGAGTGTCATCTGGTATATTTGTAATATACATGTAATAACAGTCGAAATGGTATAAAAATGTAAATTTTGGTTAGTCCTTAACTGGTTGCTTTGAAATTTTGATACAATGTTAAATTCCAATAGGGGCACGTTTTTAAGAACCTAATTTATTAATGCCTGTATGTTTCTACTACATACAATGTATAGATAAATATGTGTAACATATAAAAGGAAAACATTGTTACCATAAATCTTGAAATGTGCATTTCTGACTGACTTCAGGTTTTCATACATTACTGTAATAAACATTTACTACTGCAGAATATGAATTACATTAACAATAAACAAAGTATAAGATCAGAAAGAGAGGGGGAAGAGGAGATGGACAGAGGGGTGGGAGCAGATGGACATAGAAGACAGGAAGGAGGAGATGGAGAGAGAAAGTGGGGAGGAAGTGATGGACTGAGAGAGGGGGAGACAGAGGGGCAGGAGGAGATGGAGAGGGTAGGGGGAGGAGAAGGTGGACAGAGAGAAGAGAAGGAGGTGATGGACAGAGTGTGGGGGAAGGAGGAAGAGGAGGAGGTGGTGGACAAAGAAAGAGGGAGGTGGAGATGGACAGAGACAGGGGAGAGAAGCAGGTTAGGCCATACATCAAATTAGCATATATATTAGAAACATGTGCTTTCTCTTTTCCATTTAACCACACTGAACCATGGCAAACCATGGCTGGGTACAGCTAATTAATTATAAAATTTCAGTATATTTAAACAATACATAAAATTAATATATTCAAGCTAGTTATTAATACTGCCATTGTAAGTAAAAAGGCTATGTCATCATGCTGTAGCACATTGGTTAAATTTTGCTTGACCTGCCACTGCAAATTAAATTACCCAGGCTATATCCATCTGGTGTTTCATAAGCACAGCCCATGGCAACTTTGAACAAACTTCAAGCATAATTTCAAACTTTTTCTCGCTTGTGATTAACATAAAATGTTTTCATGCTAACTCATTTGTGAAGTTATCAGACTTTTAAAGTGGTTTTATAAATGGGAATTCTGTTCTTTAAAGAATCAGGGGTTTACTGATATGTAGCTTTGAGTGAACCATTCGCAGCTGCTAAGTCATAATTTGCAGCCGGCTGCAGTTCTCACAACAGACATCTGTAAAACACACACCCACATTGAGCTGGTATCCAGCAGAAACAGCATTCTAGTGGTCAATCTGTCACCCCTAAATGTTGCAGGCTTGTGCTGCTGGTAGACCAGTGAGAGGCTGCCATTCAGTTTCATGTCCAGAAGCGCAGTGACCTGTACCTACTCGGTCAAAAACATGTTCTGGCCTGTCGAGGGCGTGTTCGCACACTGTGGCACCCACGTGATGATGTGCAAGTCTCATCATTTGTATATGCTGATGACTGCAACTTGATGTGTCAGCTCGGCAAGATGTGAGGTGGTGTCCTTCAATCTGTATCTGCCAAGTATGTAGTAAACACGTGCAAAGTAGCGGCTGCGGACACCTGATCCACAATTTCTACCATCTTGCTCAGGTTTGCCTCTTGCATTACTGAGAGCAGGGTGTAAGGCATCTCCAGCAAGCTAGATATCCATGTGGATCGTAGGAGTGGGTCTGGTATGTCCGCTCCAGCCAAGTTACAGAGATGTCACCTGAATTGTGGCTGTTTCCTGTCACCAGTTTCCTCCCTGTGGAACAAGTGTCCTAAGCATTACATGTTAGAGAGGGAAAGCTACAAAATGAGCTCGCTTTTCAGTAATTTTCCCGTTACAGAGGCACATGTGTTTTTGATAAAGACGTCACTGCCAGAGCTGTACAGATATTAACTGACTTGAATAATAAAATAAGATATAACAACACAAACATATAACTCAGACAAGAAGGAGCAGATAAAAAAATGTGAGTATGTCACTAACAATCATCAGTCTCATTTCAACCATCACTCATTCCTTTACACAGTGATTTTTAAATTTTTTTTAAGTGGATGGAGTCATTATGTTCTGTAGTGAGAAATGAACTTACATAATTAACAGCACATCATTTATTGTTTTAATCTATAATGAGTAGCTGTTAAAATTTATAGATAACTTACATTCAACTGAAATTTTGTTTTGATTTTTCTAGGCAGCAAATTTGATGCTGTGAGGGATCTAATCATACCTGGTATTATTGTGATGACTATAGGAGCAATGGTGTATCTTGGTATCAAACTCTTCTGCAACTGGTAAGTTGTGTTATTATCAATACCATTTTGCTTTCTCCAGTTGATGTTTGTAGCTTTGTTCACTGAATGAGCTAAAGATGTGGGGCACTATATAAAATAAGGTACTAAAAATAAAGTAACCATTTTTTGCAATCATACGGTTTCCTTTTCCCATTAGTCACTACCATCATTATTTGCACCATTTATGAGTACAAAATATTTTATTTGGTCATATTTAAATATTGTAATGCAAACAGTGAATTCTCTACAGTACGTATTTATCTTGTGAACTAGTTTTTGTCTTACAAGGCCATTATTGTACATTAATTGAGTGTTCTATAATTATTCATTCCTGAGACTGTGGTAACCAATGTTGGTTCAAATGGCTCTGAGCACTATGGGACTCAACTGCTGAGGTCATTAGTCCCCTAGAACTTAGAACTAGTTAAACCTAACTAACCTAAGGACATCACAAACATCCATGCCCGAGGCAGGATTCGAACCTGCGACCGTAGCGGTCTTGCGGCTCCAGACTGCAGCGCCTTTAACCGCACGGCCACTTCGGCCGGCGGTAACCAATGTCTTGTGATTGTTCTTTTCTTGTTAGTTTTCATATTCTTTGTTGATATTCATAATATCTATACATGTGACAGTCCCTAAATAGTTATGACTTTATGGGGTTTTCATAAACATGACTTATTAACTCCCGTGTAGGTGACAAAGCTACATAGTGGTTTGAATAGGAGAATACCCAGATACTTACCATTCCTGTACTACAGGAAATACATTTAAAAAGTGTGTTCCACTCTCTACATCAGCTGGGTGAAAAAAAAAAGACAATTATTAAATGGTAATTATTAATTTATTACATTTCTATCCAAGTACCTAATGTAGTACCAGTGTCCAATACCAGTCACTGTTGTAGCACTGTAAACTGGTAAGGACGGTTGGTAGGAGAGAGATTGAGTGTAAAATGTGACATCTGAGTACTACGTACTTCATGTTGTCATTGGACTTAGTTACAATACTGGTTAGCCTGTTAGAAATGTAGAAGTTACCGCAGTCACATTAAATTACTGTTGCTGTTGCATCCAGGTGATGTACAGTGGAACACGTTGTTTTCATGTTTTCTCCCACATAGTGGAAACTGTTCAGTCCTTGATATGAGTTTCTATTCACATATTTATCTGCCCATTCCTGTCAACACATCATAGAAGTTAATAAACTCAACTCACATTTGGTAAACAGAAATTAAAGATTCACTAACTGAATTGACCATCTATGTTGCAAGTCACAGTCACAGTCAGAAATCATAAGCAAATAAAAAGGACAATTTTGTTTTCACCACATGTCAGACATTTTAGCAGCTTTGTTAGCAGTATCATTACACTACTTGTCTTGTCTAATAAAAATCTTCATAAAACGTATTTCTATATTCTGTGTATATTTATATTTCACCTGTTTATTTTCACTGCACTAACAAGTATGATGACAGTTTCGATATCACTGTGAGATGATTCCTCAATAAAATAATAAAATAATTAAATAAGTTTGTTACTGGCAGTTGATAACAGTTCTTAACTAGAGAATGTATCACAAACATAATATTGTATAATGTATGGAAACATTCATTTTCCTCTATTGAATCCATCTACAATTCCAAAATTAATTGCTTTGCCTATGATTAACCTCATTTACTGTTGTTTTGGTGGTCTTCAGTCAAAGTCCAGTTTGATACAGCTCTCCATAATAGTCTATGATGCACAAGCCTCTTCATTTCTGCATAATCACTTCATTTGAATTTCCTTATTGGTCTCCCCCAACATTTTGCCACTCCCCCCCCCCCCCCCCCCCCAACGCACACACACACACACACACACACACACACAAAATCTTCCATTACTAAAGCTGATAATTCTTTGATGACTTAGGATGTGTTCTATCAGCCAGTCCTCCCTATAAGTCAGGCTTTAGCATAAATGTGTTTCCTCCCCAGTTTGATTCATTGGATCCTCATTAGTTATCCAGTCTTCCAATCTAGCCTTCAGCATTTCCCTGTAGCACCACATTTCAAAAGCTTATATTTTCTTCTTGTCTGAGCTGTTTATCATACACATTTCAATTCTGTTCAAGGCTACACTTTAGACAAATACCTTCAGAAAATCTTTCTTAACACTTAAATTTGTATCCAACAATACTACGAAAAGGATAGATCACTACTCAGGTTGTAGATGAGACATTGGATCACAGGCAGGCATAATGAAAATACTGCCATTCATATGAGGTATTGGCCAAAAGACCTTCTTCCAAAGTAGAAAACTCACACACATCCATACAAGCACAACTAACACAGGTGACCATGAATAGTCCAAGTTGTTCAAAAATGGCTCTGAGCACTATGGGACTTAACATCTCAGGTCATCAGTCCCCTAGAACTTAGACCTACTTAAACCTAACTAACCTAAGGACATCACACACATCCATACCCATGGCAGGATTCGAACCTGCGACCATAGCGGTCGCACGGTTCCAGACTGAAGCGCCTAGAACCGCTCAGCCACCAGCGGCCGGCAGTCCAAGTGGTAATGTGTGTGTCAGTTCTACGTGTGTGGCTGTGAATGTGTTTTTTACTTTGGAAGGAGGCATTCTGGCTGAAAGCTTAAATGTATAGCAGTCTTTTCATTGTGTCTCCTTGTGATTCAGTGTCATGTCCATAAGGTGAGTTGTGATCTATCCTTTTCATGATGTTATTTTTCCATCTGTGGTGGTGTTGTGCTTTGCAGAGTTTCACTCACCTGGTGGTGAATTTCTTCATACTCGCACACATCCTTGAAGTTACTGACCAGAAGTTCTCAGCCAGAAAAAGCTAGAGAAAAAAGAGCTGTACACATCATAACCTCAAAAATTATTTTATCAGTGGAAGGAATAGTTAAATAAAAGTATTTTGTGCATAATATTTCATTCTATTATGATAAGCTTGCATACACCAGTTACTACCAAGCCTTACTCTAAGCTGTACAATCTCTGAAAAGTTCACACGTACACCTCATTCATAACTGTAGCCAGTTTATGGTAATTATGAATTATCCTTCACAGAAAGTATACAAACGGATCATTTCTTTTAGAATTGCTCATTCAAATGTTGCTAGTCTCAGTCCCATGGAACGAATTGTTCAAGTTCATGAGTAAGCAACATGCCTCACAGTGTTCAGATACTTTAAACATCAGCAAAAATTCTGAATTTCACCCTGTACATTAAATCAAATTCTCTTCCACACTTTACAGCACTTCTCAGACATTTTTGGTACCAAAATATCACAATATTAACAATTTTCAATGGAGCACATATTAATAGGTCTGATCACTGTGAGATCAAAGCCCAAACTCTACTCTTCTCTCTACACAAAAGAAGCTTCTAGTTCCCTAAAAACATGTGAATATGCTAATTTCTCACTGGAAGAGAAACATCACAGACAGTTGGAAAGCAGCATCAAGCCTGCTCAATCCCATACATACAGGGTGTTTCAAAAATGACCGGTATATTTGAAACGACAATAAAAACTAAACGAGCAGTGATAGAAATACACCGTTTGTTGCAATATGCTTGGGGCAACAGTACATTTTCAGGCAGACAAACTTTCGAAATTATAGTAGTTACAATTTTCAACAACAGATGGCGCTGCGGTCTGGGAAACTCTATAGTACGATATTTTCCACATATCCACCATGCGTAGCAATAATATGGCGTAGTCTCTGAATGAAATTACCCGAAACCTTTGACAACGTGTCTGGCGGAATGGCTTCACATGCAGATGAGATGTACTGCTTCAGCTGTTCAATTGTTTCTGGATTCTGGCGGTACACCTGGTCTTTCAAGTGTCTCCACAGAAAGAAGTCACAGGGGTTCATGTCTGGCGAATAGGGAGGCCAATCCACGCCGCCTCCTGTATGTTTCGGATAGCCCAAAGCAATCACACGATCATCGAAATATTCATTCAGGAAATTAAAGACGTCGGCCGTGCGATGTGGCCGGGCACCATCTTGCATAAACCACGAGGTGTTCGCAGTGTCATCTAAGGCAGTTTGTACCGCCACAAATTTACGAAGAATGTCCAGATAGCGTGATGCAATAATCGTTTCGGATCTGAAAAATTGGCCAATGATTCCTTTGGAAGAAATGGCGGCCCAGACCAGTACTTTTTGAGTATGCAGGGACGATGGTACTGCAACATGGGGTTTTTCGGTTCCCCATATGCGCCAGTTCTGTTTATTGACGAAGCCGTCCAGGTAAAAATAAGCTTCGTCAGTAAACCAAATGCTGCCCACATGCATGTCGCCGTCATCAATCCTGTGCACTATATCGTTAGCGAATGTCTCTCGTGCAGCAATGGTAGCGGCACTGAGGGGTTGCCGCGTTTGAATTTTGTATGGATAGAGGTGTAAACTCTGGCGCATGAGATGATACATGGACGTTGGCGTCATTTGGACCGCAGCTGCAACACGGCGAACAACGGAAACTCGAGGCCGCTGTTGGATCACCTGCTGCACTAGCTGCGCGTTGCCCTCTGTGGTTGCCATACGCGGTCGCCCTACCTTTCCAACACGTTCATCCGTCACGTTCCCAGTCCGTTGAAATTTTTCAAACAGATCCTTTATTGTATTGCTTTTTGGTCCTTTGGTTACATTAAACCTCCGTTGAAAACTTCGTCTTGTTGCAACAACACTGTGTTCTAGGCGGTGGAATTCCAACACCAGAAAAATCCTCTGTTCTAAGGAATAAACCATGTTGTCTACAGCACACTTGCACGTTGTGAACAGCACACGCTTACAGCAGAAAGACGACGTACAGAATGGCGCACCCACAGACTGCGTTGTCTTCTATATCTTTCACATCACTTGCAGCACCATCTGTTGTTGAAAATTGTAACTACTGTAATTTCGAAAGTTTGTCCGCCTGAAAATGTACTGTTGTCCCAAGCATATTGCAACAAATGGTGTATTTCTATCGCTGCTCGTTTAGTTTTTATTGCCGTTTCAAATATACAGGTCATTTTTGAAACACCCTGTATATACAGAACCAATCAAAATTTGTCACTGCATCAGAACAGTAAATTAACATAAATAAATTTTGAAAATCCACAGATATAAATTTAATTCCCTCTTAACAAAAGTACTTTACAGAAATTATAATCTGCTTTCCCCAGTACCATAAAGTGATGAAATAGTTTATAATAAATTCCCCAGTACAAATGACTAACACACACGTCATTCTTGAATATTCCTCACATAACCAGTTACTTCACTGTGTAGAATAAAAGCTTTACATAAAACAGTGTTTCACATTCACACCTTCTTTCACTCTCATAATCAAACACAATTCAAATGGTTCAAATGGCTCTGAGCACTATGGGACTTAACATCTATGGTCATCAGTCCCCTAGAACTTAGAACTACTTAAACCTAACTAACCTAAAGACAGCACACAACACCCAGCCATCACGAGGCAGGGAAAATCCCTGACCCCGCCGGGAATCGAACCCGGGAACCCGGGCGTGGGAAGCGAGAACGCTACCGCACGACCACGAAATGCGGGCAATCAAACACAATAATAGTAGTAATAAATAAATAATTAGAAAATCAAACAAACAAAACTGGAAATAAAATTGACAGTATTTTGACAGCAGTTCAAACAATGTCTGTCAGCTAGTGAGCTCTACCATATCATATAGATACTACATACACCTGAGCCATCTGATACCACCTGTCTTGCATGTGACTCATACTGCATGTCTAATCACTGCTGTAATGTCCCATCTGAATAGGCATGATGCAAGGTGCTACGCCTCACAGCCTGGAATTTCCGTTGTTCAAATTTATATTTAATATTAATAAATCTCTCTCTTTCCACTGATTCCAACAGTAACTCATTAATATTGTAGTCATAGGATACTACATTTTTTTGTTTTGTGAAGTGCAAAATTTTACATTTCTGAACATTTAGAGCAAGTTGCCAGTCTCTGCACTGCTTTGAAATCTTATCAAGATCTGATTGAATATTTATGCAGCTTCTATGTGATACTAATTCATTATAGATAGCTGCATCGTCTGCAGAAAGCCTTATTTTACTATTAATATTGTCTACAAGGTCATTAATATACAATATGAACAGCAAAGGTCCCAACACTCTTCCCTGGGGCTTACCCAAAGTTACTTCTATGTCTGAGGATGACTCTTCAACCAAAACAATATGCTGTGTCCTCCCTACCAAAAAATTTTCAATCCAGTCACAAATTTCACTTGATACCCCATATGATCATACTTTTGATAACAAGCGTGGGTGCGGTACTGAGTCTAATGCTTTTCGGGAATTAAGAAACACTACATCTACCTGATTGCCTTGATCCAAAGCTTTCAGTATCTCACGTGAAAAAAGAGTGATTTGAGTTTCACATGATCGATGTTTTCAAAATCCATGCTGGTCGGCATTGAGATGGTCATTCTTTTCAAGATACCTCATTATGTTTGAGCTCAGACTATGTTCTAAGATTTTACAATAAATTGATGTCAAGAATATTGAACAGTGGTTTTGTGGATCAGATCTACTACCCTCCTTGTAGGCGGGTGTGACTTGTGCATTTTTCCAGGAACTGGGAACGGTTTTTTGTTCTAGAGATCTACAATAGACTATAGTTAGAAGAGGGGCTAGCTCGGTCACAAATTCAGTATAGAATCTGACGGAGATTCCGTCAGGGCCTGGAGCTTTGTTCAGTTTTAATGATTTCAACTGTTTCACAACACCACTGACACTAATACTTATTTCATTCATCTTTTCAGTGGTACAAGGATTAAATTGGGGATGTTCTACTGGGTTTTGCTTAGTAAAGGAACATTTGAAAATTCAATTAAGCATTTCAGCTTTAAATTTGCTGCCCTCAATTTCAGTTCCTGTCTCATTCACTATGTACTGGAAACTAACTTTGGTGCCACTAGCAGCCTTTACATATGACCAAAATTTCCTTGGATTTTGTGAAATGTCATTTAATGTTGTTCTTCTATGGTAGTCATTGAAGGCATCAAACATAGCTCTCTTGACAGCCAAATGTGTTTAATGCAGCGTCTCTCTATCTATAGCTCTACACTGTTTTACACATATTATGCTGTAATCTCTCTTTCTGTAGAAGTTTCTTCACATATATATCTTTCTGCTTGTTTTAGTTGTCCTTTGTACTTTGGTCATCATTGTTGCCATAATCACATCATAGTCACATACCAATGTTGATGTGGGCATCCTCAAAGACGTCAGGTCTCTTTGTTGCCATTACATCCAGTATATATCCATCATGAGTGGGGTTCCTAATACCCTAGAATATTGCTCAGTTGTGTGGGATGCATACTAAATAAGACTAACAGGAGATATTGAATGTATGCAGAGAAGGGCAGCACAAATGGTCACAGATTTGTTGGACGCTGCCTGAAGACAGACACAAACTATCCCAATAAAGCCTGCTGAAATGTTTCAAGAACCAGCTTTAAATGATGGCTCCAAGAATATACTACAACCCCCTATGTAGCACTCTCATAGGATCTGTGAGGACAAGATTAGATTAATTACAAATCACACAGTGGAATTTGAACAGTCATTCTTCCCACACTCCATACTTGAATGGAACAGGAAGAATCCTTAATACATGGCATAATAGGAAGTATCATCTGTGATACACTTCATAGTTGTTTGCAAAGTCGGAATGTAGTTCAGATGCCTGGCATGACTGAGTGATTAATATATCTGAGTCAAAAGCAAACAATGAAGTCTTTGAACTGTCCTAAGTTATGGGAAGTTCATTTACACAATTTAGGCACTAAAATGGATGTAACACCAAGCCTTCTGGGACTCCATATTTTATGTTCCTAGGTACTGAATTTAGTTTCACTCTTGGGATGCAGTTTGGGAAAGGTGGTCCTCTAGTTTGTGTTATGATAGTAAGACCTCAGCCATGAAAGAGTCATGGCAATTAAGTCCATGACATTTTAGTTTCCTTAAATTAAATTCTATGATATGAACAATCAAAGACTTCAGAAAGTTCAGATAATAGACAGGTTGGTCTTTGTTGTCTAAATCTGTCAGGATTTCATTTCTGAAATCAAATATAGCTTTTGCTGCAGAAAAATGAAAATCTGTATGAGGAAGATATAATGTTAAAGGAGACACAATGGCTCAGCAATACCTCACTTCAAAATTCTAAGTGCCGCTGATACACATAGACAAGTACAAAAAGCTGTCCTAGCTTTCAGAAATGCTAGTTCCTTCCTCACGATTGGTAGAGGCGGAAGCCAGGGAAGCCCAGAAAAAGAGGGACATGTCACTTAGACCCAGGGTGAGAGTCATCCTTTAGTTGGATGGACAAAAGATTGCGAAGATGAAGGGAAAAGTGCCACAGAGAGGGAGCAGTGGGTCCAGACAAGATAAATATGTTTTCTTTGTTTAATGTATTATTTAATAGAAATAATTTTATTGTAATTATTATCTTACTGTATAGTGCAGAACTGATTTATTCTATTATAGTTTACTTGTAACGTAAGTGGATTATGGAAGGACAGAGGCAGAAGTAAAAATGGATTAAGAGGAAAAGGAATGAATAGTGAAATTAAGAACTAGCAATAAAGTGAAATAGGAGATGCGGGAAAATCCAAAAAGAGGGAGCAAGAGAAACAAGGTTAAAAAAAGAAAGGGGGAAGGTTGAGTGTTAGTGTGGTTAATGTGGGATGAATCCAGGATGTGGCAGGATGTGAGGATAAACCAGTGGGCTGAATTTTTTAATACTGTTTCCCCATTAGCCATGTTGTTGTTGCATCTGCATCTATACTCCAAAAGAGACCTTGCAGTGTGTGGCAGAGGGTACTTTGTTTACCAGTGTCACTTCCCCCCTTTCCTGTTCCAGTCACGAATAGTTCACAGGAAGAACGAATGCCAGTAAGCCTCCATGTGGGCTTGAATCTCTAATTTTATCCTCAGGGTCTCTCTTTATTATATATTTTATTTATTTATTTATTTCTTGTTCCAATGATCCATGTTGTGACAATATCACAGGACATGGAATGTGTCAGAAATCTATAGTAGCACATAAAAACAAAACAAACTGATTTCATATTACAGTAAGCAGCATCTTAGGTTCTACTACAGAAATTCAATTTTGAGACATAAATAAATATTAAATAATAATATGTGTTACAGAAATTAAATATTGCAAATTATGTGTTTACAATAAATAATAGTCAGGATTACAAACGTAGATTTGAGCATATATTTGCAGTTAACAATACAAGAAATTCTAAACGTTGTAGTTCAGGAACTCTTCTATCGTATAAAATGATCCTTGTAATAGGAACTGCCTTAGAGTTGTTTTAAACAAGAGTTCATCTTCTACCGAACACTTAATTTTTTAAGGGAGGGCATTAAAAATCTTACAGCCAGTGAAATGGACTCCTTTCTGTACCATACTTAGATTTGCCTGTTCATAGCAGATATCATGTTTTCTTTTTGTCTCACTGACTATGATGCTCACTATTCAGTTTAAAAATGGATTTCTTTCTTTATGAAGCACATCAAAGAGGATATATATTGCACAGTGGATGTAAGGATTCCAAGTGTCTTACAAAGATTCCTGCATGTGGCTCTAGGACAAACTTCACACATGATCTTTAAGGCTCTTTTTTGTGCATGCAGTACTTTTTTAGCCCCAAAATACACACACCAAAAAAAGTTTTTCTTCACCCCAGTTCCCAGAAATCCTGAAGACAGACGTTGAGTGTGGATATTGTATTGCAGACACAGTCCCTTTGACTGTTCAGAGATGTCACTAAACCCGCCCAAAGATGTAAACAACCATGCAAAAGCAATGCATATTAGACACAGGGGGTCAAACAGCCGATCAGTTCCAGTCATTCCACCAGGAAGGAGGTACACAGCTCATGTTGTCTGTAGTTCAACCATGCCTAGACGGTCAATACTGTGGTTCAATCATGTCCACATTATTACTTTGTGCCAGGAAGGACTCTCAACAAGCGAAGTGTCCAGGCATCTCGGAGTGAATCAAAGCGATGTTGTTTGGACATGGAGGACATACAGAGAGACAGGAACTGTAAATGACATCCCTCACTCAGGCTACCCAAGGGCTACTACTGCAGTGGATGACTGCTACCTACGGATTATAACTTGGAGGGACCCTGACAGCAGCGCCACCATGTTGAATAATGCTTTATGTGCAACCACAGGACATCGTGTTACAACTCAAACAGTGCGTAATAGGCTGCATGATGCGCAACTTCACTCCCGACGTCCGTGACGAGGTCCATCTTTGCAGCCATGACACCTTGCAGCACAGTACAGGTGGGTCCAAGAACATGCCGAATGGACCGCTCAGGATTGGCATCATGTTCTCTTCAGCGATGAATGTCACATATGACTTCAACCAGACAATCGTCAGAGACATGTTTGGAGGCAACCCGGTCAGACTGAATGCCTTAGACACACTGTCCAGCGAGTGCAGAGGTTCCCTGCTGTTTTGGGGTGGCATTATGTGGGGCCGACAAATGCCACTGGTGGTCATGGAAGGCGCTGTAATGGCTGTATGATACGTGAATGCCATCCTCCAACCAATAGTGCAACCATATCGGCAGCATATTGGGAAGGCATTTGTCTTCATGGACACGCTCGACTAGAGTGGCCAGCATACTCTCCAGACATTAACCCCTATCAAACATGCCTGAGATAGATTGAAAAGAACTCTTTTTTGATGACATGATCCACCAACCACTCTGAGGGATCTACACCGAATTGCTGTTGAGGAGTGGGACAGTCTGTAACAACAGTGCCTTGATGAACTTGTGGATAGTATGCCTCAAAGAATACAGGCATGCATCAGTGCAAGAGGACGTGCTACTGGGTATTAGAGGTACTACTGTGTACGGCAATCTAGACCACCACCTCTGAAGGTCTCACTGTATGGTGGTACACCAGTAACAGTACAGAATAGGAACACACAGTGTTGTTCATGAGCCAAATGATGACAAGCAAGCAGAGACGCACATATGGCCATCCACTGTTTTTGTGATTTTGACTTAGAGAATGTAGTACCCATACACCCGATTTTTGAGCCTTAGCCATTGCATGCAAATGTTACACGATGGGGGAATGATCACAGTTCATCACATTTGCCAATTCTCAAGTACACTGGTGTGGATAATTGTGGATTAATGCGTTAAAATGATCTTCATCAAACCAGAAAGGTCTTCCTGAATGTGGAGAATCACTAATGTCAAAACAATACTCCTTAAAATGAGAAAACAATTTTTTTGCCATGCTCTGTCAAAAGGCTTTATCTCCATAGGCACAAATATTTCTGGCTGCCTTTACTGTTGTTATCCCTCTGTTGAAATCAAATGGAAGAATACGTTAGAAACATTCAGATTTCTCCACTTGACAGTCTATCATCTAGCGTCCACAATTCCACTCCCTATGTGAACTCAAATAGCAAAAGTGAACTGCAAATAGAAAATAAAACTTGATAAATAAATCCATAGGAATTGGAATACCAACATGCAAAACAAAATGAAACAAATTTATGCACCAATCTAACAGTAAAGAATTGATGTTCCTTTTAATAGGTGTAATGCTAATAATTCTTCAATTCTTCTGTTATGTTGAACTCAATATCTACACCATGAACAAAAATTACTAACTGAGCGGGGTCTAACAAACCAGTGCTCTTGTCCTAAACAATGGCAAATGCTTCAAATGTAACAGCATGAGCACACAAACTATTGTTAATGTCATCAGCCATCATACCAATTCGTCAAACAATTGTTATTTCCATAAAATTATTTCTTTGAACTTCTTTTTTATCAACACATAGTACATCTGGAATGTCCAAGAGGCATGTGTTTATGAATTCGCCTTCAGCAAAAGGCTGTAATACTCTGGGAATTAATCTACTCACTATAAAACTAGCTTCAATGAAAATGTCGCATGAGTCCGTGGCTGGACAAACATATGCCGCTGCTTATCCAAATTGGAAACTAATATTTTAATTTTTTTCTTTCCACAACCACCCTGTAAGCTGTTGCTGAGTAATCTGTTTTGTAAAAAAGTGTCTTTTCATATTAAATATAGTTCTTCACAACAAATAGTGATTCACTACCCAACAAGCAACCATATTTATCTTTGTATATCATAATTAAATAATCATCTGTCCATTTCTCCTGGAATTGGCAACACTCTGCATCAAATTTTCTTTTCTTAATGCCAGATTCGTTTGTAAATCAAGTCAATAAAGATGAAATTAACAATCAACTAGTACAGTACATTAAATGTGAACCAACAACAGATAAATAGTTTATCCACCAAGTTTTTGCCCATGCTGCCCCCTTCAAATCGGCAAATTTTGCAACTATTCAATAATTTTTGTGTTGCTGTAGCCTACTATTAAAATTTGTGATCTATCAATGTGTGGCACAGGCAAAGGCAGTAAGCAGTAAATAATATATGTGTGCTGTTAGCACTGATCCAGAGGCAAGAATACTTCTCCCCGCATCCCTTCAAGGTAGTGAGCTGTTTCCCTTCCTCTCCACATGCACATAACCAAATATGCTACACCGTAAATTTGTGCACTGACTGGAAATGTATTTCTCTTTGTTGTACAAATCCAAAGAGAGCAAAATGGTTTGTGCACGTGTGAAATGGCATGTGCAGATTAAGCAAATCTTTCAGCGGTCTGCCTCATGAGCTTCAAACCCAAGGCAAAGTGAGTGTTGATGGAAATACTGAAAAATGTGTCTTGGATGGAATACAATGTGAGCACCTTGCTCTCTCTCTCTCTCTCTCTCTGATTTCTTTCTTTCACAGGCTGGATTGAAACCAATCGCGGACCTGATCCGGCCCACAAGCAGCCAGTTGCCCACACACAATAGACACAATGAACACAAAAGGCCCAAGCACTGAGCCTTGTGGGAATTGTTGATCCACTTCAAATACACATGCAATTTATAAGCAATTAACATTTTATTTTGCATTAATTACACTTTGCACAACTAAAACATAGTCCATCACACACAAATGCCAAAAAAGCTAGTATTAGCAAAGACAAAAACCAGTTTCATAGTAGTGATGAACACTAATCAGCTTATTGATACCACCACATCAGCCCCCCCCCCCTTTTCAAAGAGCTGTGGCTCAGAAGGTCTTGCAATGTAACAATAATTTTTCATGCAGTTCACTCCTTACTTGACACCCCGGGAGCTCTTCTGACTAGTAAGTACTTAAAAGTTACCTGACTGACAGACCACATTTACACTAACTGGTTTTTATAAAGAATTGGAATAGGCACTGTGTCTCATGCACTGTGCATTACATTTTGTGACTGAGATATGGGTTGAATTGGATTGTTCAATGCCGTAGACAGTGTTTTCTGTGTAAGCAGGCTTGGGACACTCAACCAATACAGTATCTCATTTCCCATTTCTCTAAATTATGAATGTTCTCTCCCTGCTGTCTATAACCTTAAAAGAGCCCATAAATTGTGAAGATAGAGGTGTTTTAATTGTGACATCTTAGCCACATAAAATTGCATCTGAATAAATCTTTGTAAAAGAAAATAGGTCTGCACCATGTTGAACTGGATTCTTTGGCAGGAGGTGATGAACGTGTGCATGCAGTCTGTGCAAGAACGCATCTGACTCCCCAACTGGTGAGACGTTAGCTCGTGGTTCAAATATGTTTGCAACTGCACATTCTCAAAAGCTGTTTGAATAATTGCCACTTGATTTGCCTACACCTGTCCATTGTAGTAATTTGTGGAATGCAAAATTTTGAGAACCAACAATTTAGGAGTGCCTTGGCAATCAAAACTGCAGAAATATCTGATACCACCATGGCTTCAGGCTACCTTGCCAATCTGTCTAGTACAGTCACCAAAAAGCGAAACCCATCGTAGGAGGGGGAGAAGATCCATAAATTAACATGTAAGTGCAAGAGTCCTCCCAAAGGTGAGTGAAAGAAGTCTATGGGGACAAAAACACATCTAAAAGTCTTGCAGTTTTGACACTTCCCACAACACTGTGTCCAGTACTGACTATCTTTTTGCATTGCTGGCCAAACCACTTTGTCTGCCACCAGTTCAGCAGAAGTTTTGATACCAGGGTGTGGTAAGTTATGAAATGCATTCAAAATGGTGCATTGCCACCTCGCAAAACTGAAGGGATGAATATTGTTATTTCTAGTGTCACACTATACCTGTTGACTCATGCCGTGCATTGTCATAAGCTTGTCAATCCACAATTCTTAGGACACAGCAGCAGGAATGTATTCATCTCTTGCTCTGCTTCCACTGCCACCCAGTCAATAGCAGTGACAGCTGTCCAGTTTTGAGACAGTCAGCCACAATATTATCTTACATTAACGTTAGCTAACTTATGTACCATTTGGCTCATAGATGGCTCTGTCTGCAGTAGTTGCATTTGTGGCAAAGCAATGTGCAGGTCCAGGCTCCCTGCCACTACAAATGGCTGACTGCACAGTTGTGAACTGAGCAATAAGCTCAGTGCATCTACACTGTTGTGGTGAATTAAGTTCATCACATGTTGAAATATAGACATTAAAGGCTTGTGATCAGTAAAAATTGCAGAAATTTGTCCCTCTACCCAAGGCTGGAAATGCTTTACAGTTAAGTACATAGCAAGGAGCTCCCTTCAGATGTGCTCTATTGTTGCTGTTGAATAGAGAGGTTTTTGAAAAGAATTCCAGAGGCTACCACATTATGGAGATGTACTCTGCTCCAGTACAGTACTCACAGCTCTTGATTAACCATGACACCATAACTCTTCAGCTGCTTGAAAAGTGCACATAAATGCTTGAAGTGTTCATCTTTGGTTTTAGAATATACCAAGATGTCGTCCATGTGACAAAACACAAACAAAAGCCCATCATACATGTTGCCAAGTTTGGTCAGTATTTCGTAGCACAAAGGGCTTTGTATTATGTTTGAAGAGTCCAAAGGTTGTAGTAACTGCAGTTTTATGCTTATCATTTCTTCTCATGAGGATCTGTAAGAAAGCCTTTGCACAATCAGATACAAGCATCTGCCACACTGTTGTTAAAGTCAGCAATGTTGGAAACTGATCATCAGCTATCCTTCTTCTTTACTACCTGCAAAGGTGATGCCCAAGCACTGTGAGATCTTGCCGTGGATCTGACAGAAATCTTCTTCTTGAACTCAGATTGTACAGCATGTAACTTGCCAGGACTGCTAGGGCTTGGTGGTCACTGGTTGCCTTGGTGTTGATTGAATATAGTGTTGAGTCAAATGGCTTCTTTTCCTCTTCATCAGGACTGGGTCCATTAGCACTGGGAATCATTGCAACAGCTGTTGGGACAGGCCATCACCCATCCTTGCTGTGACCTTGATGGCAGGAGAGGGATAGCTGCCTGGTGCAAATCCTATGAAGCAGCAGTGTAGTATAAGGGACACAACAGTTCGAGTGTTTTGCTTAACTTGCGTTGTGTAGCCAGCCAATACTTTTCTCTTCAGCCCAGCATTGTCATCTTGTAACACTGAAAGGGCAAATTGCTCCTTGTTACACAATACATTGCCTTCACAGATCTTTGCTTTAAGTGCCTTGCACACCTCTCTTAACTCCAAAACTTCAGTTAATACTGGAAATGTGGAATGCAAGGTCTTCTCATGAACGCACATGTGTGCTCTTGGCATTTAGGTGGTTGCGGCATTGAGTGCTTTACAAACGGTGCAGAAGATGCAGATGTCCCAGGAACCTCCAAACAGTGTATGTCTAAATTGCCAAATTGTTAGCAGCCTTGAGAAGTGGAAATGTTGTAAATGAGCGATGTTCATTCAGCCTATCTGGATATGTGCTAATCTTGGAGCTTGTGTCAATCAAGTATAGGTCACCAGATTTTCTGTCCTTTGCAAATAGTTTAGTTGAGCCTGCAACTGCAGATGCCATTGCATTTCTGTTGCACTTGAGTGTTCTGGATGAGTGTATGCACCTCACCCACCGACACTCATTGTTTACATTTGTGTAGAGGCACAGCGTTGTGCACTGTCTTGCTCCCTCACCATAAAATTTTTGGTACCAACACCATTTTAAATTTTTGTTTAGCATGACAGCCTTGAAAACTGCTGTTGCCTTCCTATCTCTGAAGCCTTACGTTAATCTTAGCTAACTCATGCACCATTTGGCTCATAGATGGCTCTGATTGTGGTGGTTGCATTTGTGGCAAAGCAATATGCAGGTCCAAGCTCCATGCCACTGCAAATAGCTGACTGCGCAGTTTGGGGCCTCCTGCCATAACTGTTTACCTGCAGCACGTGAACTATTGTCCACATATGCAATGGCTATAGCATCTGCCCTGCATGCCAAATCATCAATAGGAAACTCTGTGAAGGTGGATAAAATAGCCCTAACATTCTGTGGCAGTCTGTGTAGCCAAAAAATGTTCAGAGATTGCTCAGACAGCAGTTCAGTTCCTGCCAGTGCGTGTAGGAAGCTAAGTACTTGTTAAGGGGCAACCACTTTCAATAATTCTGTGAAGCTGTGACTCAGCTGGTAACACAGAATGTTGGAGCTCTTACTTCTTAAGAACTGTATATGACTGCTGGTGAAAAACATCATCCAGTTGTTCTACAACATCAGATCCAGTTGTGCTATAACCACTGTAAATTGTTCTGAGTCCAACACCACTCGACGTAAATGAAAGATGGCTTCCACCTGGGTTAGCCATAGCTGAGCCTTTGTGGGCCAAAAAGATGGAAGTAATGATGATATTGTACCTGTTGCCATTGCCTGTGTCATTGTTGTTGCTTGATGTAGCTGGTGAAGGTACGATGTTGTTAGCTACAAGCAAGCTCTGGGGCTCCTCTTTCACTGCTGTATTGTTGATAGGGTTCATTGATCCATGTGCAAGCACAGAATATCAGTTTTAACAGTTCAGTGCAGGGTCATCACTGTGAGCATTGTTGATCCACTTTATTTAGCACAATAAAAAAGGTGAACCATCACAAATATGTACTAAAGAACCAAGTACTAGAAAAGACAAAAACAATTTTCATATCACTACTACACTGGTGTCCAAAATTAAAGCAACAAATGGAAATTTTGCAAATTCTGACATCTGGTTAATGTGCTCAGTATGGGATATGACCACCTCTGGCAGCAATAGAGGTCTGACAATGATGGGGCATGCTGTGAATAATATCTTCAATCTTACGTTGAGGCAATAATGCCCATTCTTCCTGGAGAGCTGCTCGCAAGCCTTGGAGAGTGATTGGTGGATGCTGACATGATGCAACATGTCTCCCTAGTACATCCCAGACATGCTCTATGGGATTCAAATCAGGAGAGCGAACAGGCCATGCCATTTGTGCAATATCTTCAGTTTCCAAGAAAACATCAACCACTCTTTCTCTATGAGGTCAATCATTGTCATTCATCAATATGAGGTCTGTGCCCACACCACCTTCCAATAACAACACATGAGGTCCCAAGATACCTGACAGCAGTTAAACCTTGCCAGTTCACCCATACAATTTAATGAAGAGGTGTTCGTATGATCAACATAATCCTCACCCACAACATTGCATATCCTCCTTGATGTTGGTCTTTTTTCACAATGTTTGGGTCATAAAATTGTGCTCCACATTCCCTCCAGATGCAAATGCATTGAGGATCACTCTTCAGATCAAATCAGGACTCATCTGTGAAAGGAATACTGGCCCACTGTTCAGCTGCCCAGGTGGCATGTTGACGACTCAACTCTAGATGTTCTCTTTTGTGAAGATGCATCAGAGGTACGATGCAGCAGGTCTCCAACAATAAATGCTACTCTGCTGAGGCCTTCTGTACACTGTTTGTCTTGATACAACACTTCCAGTGGATGCTGCAAGATCAGATACCAGTTGCTGTGCAGTACTAAGGCGGTATTGTCGTGCCTTTACATCCAAATAACGGTCCTCTTTCTGATATCACATGTGGTTGGCCCTGGCCTGGTCTTCGGGGTACTGTTTTGATCTCTATATTTCACGTTAAGCCATCGGGCCTCATCAGTTTGCGACTGTCCTGCTTCCATTCTTCTTATGGCCCTCCACCGCAGATAGTCTGTTGCGTCTTCTTTACACCCTCAGTGACTGTATACACAGCAATTGTGGAAGTGGGACTAACCAGCGAACACCACCCCATTTGATAGGTGCCCTTGCTTCATCATTGACATGGTTGTCCGTTGACTAGTATGCGATTTTCTGTACCGAACACATCTGTACGGACATGTTTGCTGTTTGTGTGAGTACACAGTGAATCACACACAAGGCAGGGAAATAGCAGTTTGTTGCTTTGATTTTGGACACCAGTGTATTACTGTATTAATGTCTGCATTTGACATCTGTCAATTCTGCTTGTTTATGGTGCCAAACTCTCTTTATTTTCATGGGTGTTCACTTTCAGTTCTTTGCCTTTATCAACTGTACCCTGTTGCTTAAGTATGACTGAAACAGTTGTAATAGTGTATCTACACCACCATAATGCTCTAGAATTTTTATCATTATATCATGTGTGATAGTCAAATGCTTTGCTTAAACCTAACAGTGTTGCACAAGTGAGTGCTTTGTTCTCATATTCTTCATACACGTTATTGAAGAGACATTCTGCTGCTTTTGTTGTTGATAGCTGAGATCAACAATTGTAAATCTGCATATGTATACTGTTTTCTATGTCTTTTGATGCAATGGGAACTTTTGATGTTAGTCTGTAATTGTTTGGCATTTTTCTGTCACCTTTCTTATAGACTGGGAGTGTAACATGGTGGAACCTCATTTTCAGACATTCAGGAAAGACAATTACGAGTGCAAATGTCTTTTATACCATTATAAGGTATTTGCAGTATGAAATAAATAGGTAATTATTTGCACATGTGTAATTTGTTCAGACTGGAGCATGTGTGTCATAGTGCATTGCTTTCCTGGTTTAGTGGGAATTGGTGTTCTGTAGCAGTAATCTCTAGCACTATTTGGCAAACAACAGGCAGCTGGTACCCATACATATTTTGCTGCTACGGCTTGTGGTTATGCATTAAGGTGCCTTATGTGCAATGTCTGCTGACTCCAAAGGAAGCACATTGAAATTTATAGATGATTGTAGGCAAAGAGAATTCATTTGGAAATCCATTTTTAAAGATTATTTGAACAAAAATTTGAGATGCGATGCCCAGATTGCTAGTATGGGCAAGGCTGGGCAGTAACAACAAGTAGACGTAAGTCTTGAAGAAGAAAAACAGAGAATTGACAGCCTAGAAATTTATGAAAAGTGCATGCAAAAATTGTGAACGAACATTCACGCCATGGTGACATGATAATGCAACAATTGAGGACCTTGACAATCTGAAAAGTGAAAAAAAATGACACCATTGGAGCTATTCAACAAAGAAATAGAAAATCTGATGATGACCTAAGAAGCTGAAAGCTGATTCATAAAGGATGCCCCTGGCCACCTTCTGTGATGACCATTCCATCCCCATCTGTCTACTGGGCTGGTCCCGGCCTCTTCTTCTGACTTGTCCAGGTGCCTTCTGTTCCTTAGTGCTGGATAAGGACCGTCTTTTTTCCCTTCTCAGGGCCTCTTCTATTCTCCTGGTTTCTGATTCTGCTGCTGGCCTGTGTACAGGTTATTCAAGTAATGCAAAAGTGGTTCTCAAAGCCGTGCAGTCCTTTTATGTAATGTCGAGCTGGGCATGTTTGATATTCCAAAGAGAGGCGACCTATTGCTTATAACTGCACACTAATTCCACAACCACCACCGCATACCTGGCACCAGAAAAATGGTCCCATGTCACTTCCAGTGAGTGATCTAGATGTTCAGTGACATTTGAGACTGGAGAAGGTCCACACAGTCAGCTAACATGGAGATAGCTGACTGGAGGTTTCAATGAGTTGTGGAACTCCCTCAGGAAATAATCAAACAAATACAAGACTCAAATAACTACAATCTTTAATTGCTCATCCAAGCAATAATTGGATAATGACTTGAATGAAAATACACTGCTTCTGATTGCAAAACCCCTTGGAGGTAGGTACGCTGCTAAGTATGAGTGCAAGCAGATCCAAAGTGAATACTACAAGTCCAAGCCCCGTGCCTGATCTATACAGACATTCCTTCTGGAATACTGTCTGTACTGAACTCTCCCATGGCCTACATCACCCTGCCTTTTATCCGTGCGCAGGCTGCACTGCCCCTTCCACATTTGCACTTCCAGTCAGCATCGTGTGGGCCCTCATGTGACCATACATGGTCACAGCCAATGAACCGCCATGCCTCCTGGCTCTCCAATGAGCTCATCTGGTACCTCATCAGTCTACATAGCATTTTCGGCCAATGCCCAAACCAACACCCTTCCTGTGGCATCTCCTTTGTACTTTGACTACTTTCTAGAAAACTTATTCAGTCTGGCTGCTGTTCTATTGCTTTCTAGGCATTGCATTTTCTAAATATGCAACACTTCCACCCATTAGGGAATAATTAGTAGATGATGATGTCAGTGGTTACAAATTTTTGATACAAGGTTTTTCATACATTTTATTCCATTAATGGGGAAACATAAACATTTGCTTTATAATAATGTTCAAAAGACACACAAAATTGCTTTGCAACTGTCTGCAACAGAAATACATACAAATAAATATTTCCCTGTAAGAGAAAAATTTACGTTTCTACATTTTACACTTAATATCATTGTCACATCTTCTAATACCTAGAATAAAAATAATTTTATTTTACAATATGAGACATTTCGTATTATCCTACCAATTCTCTCTTCTGGTAGTATGAGTATAGATACTAATTTACAATCAACTTTACAATGAATTACACTTGATACATTGATGCACACTTCATAATATAATTACAATTTACTTGAAAGTAGTTTTTCAAACTTTCTACCAGTGTCATCATTCTTCAGTGTTTGTCTGTTTTTGTCTTAACAGTCTAATAAACACCTCTTCTAACTTCACTTCTAACGTGTCTAGCAGGCACTAGACATCTGTCAAAAATTGTCTCTTCATTGTCTTTAGATGTGCTTCTTGAAGGATGACTACATATCCCTCTGGTCACTGATTTATGATGGTGTTTTTAACATATATTTTTCTGCAACAATTGTAACCCATTGTTTTGCACACAAATTTAAAACAGTCTTGGCAACATTACAATATCTGTGTAGACAACAGAATATTACTATACCAGAGCCCATGAAACTCCAGAAAGAGAAATGACTTAATGAGAAGTTGCTGAAGGCATCTCTCTCCAGGTATTCAGTCTCACTTTGTAGCTCATCCAACTTACATCCCACAGCTGTTAGGTCAACTGACTGCTTAACTGCAGGTTGTATTGGCAGTTCCAGCTTAAGTTCACTTATATGCTTCCTCTCACTACTGGAGGCATTTGTTCATATTATATGTTCACACTGTATTAGCATCTAAGCCCTATACCCATGACCTTTACTTAAAAATTTTATCTTCCTTGTGCCTCGGAGCATGATATCTGTGGGACTTCCATCGTGCCAGGTGACTGTAATGCCGTGATTTACAGGGCAACAAACAGCCATTCATTATTACTTAATGATGTCCACAGACTTTCGTTAAATACTAGTAGCTTCTGCATGCAATCCTTCAGAGTTTCTCGCACTGGTTTTAGCATCTTAGCCTCACACTTCTCATGATCATACATGAACGAAAGTACAAAAGTGCACTTGCATATTCTGGGGCTCTGATCTACTGTCTTACACTGTACTTACCCATTGCTTAACTACGCATGCTGTCATTTTGCGTCATCAATTAGCAACAGCTCTTCCTCAGGTCAATATACATAAATAAATGTCTTATTCTGTCCACTTCTGATGGGAATGGTAGTATTTTGTAGAGGTTATCCATATCATTCTCTATTAGGAGGACAATTAACACATACATGAAGATGTTTCCATCAATGAAAACATCCAGATCAATGATTCTGATTCTGAGCATTGACAAGTGTTGATATTAACATATTGTCTTCCTGTTCTGTGTCATTGAAAATGCCCATCAGTTGTATCAGCTGTTTGTTAATGGTGATCAGAATTATGGCTCTCTGTAACCTTTTGAAAGAACTGTTCTGAAATGCTACTATGTTCATTTTGTTATACGGGATTCATGCCATGTCAATTGCCCAATAAGACGCAGTGTCTTTTCTATTTTTCCTATGTGCCATTTTAATGCAAGTTCCACTTTTTTGCACTCATATTCAATAATGCCAACCTGTATTTACAGTCTCTGACTGCTTACCTAGTAGGAACCTCAGTATGCTCAAATTTATCGCTCAGTTCCATTAAATTAAAATAACTTACAATTTTCCACATTACACAGTAAATTTTCACTCAACCCACATTGTCATAATACAGTCCAGGTGACAACTTGAACTTCATTAATTGTGTGCACGTTTCTTGTCTGGTATGCTCAACCCCAATGAGCAGTAGGATAACCCTGAGAAACAGTATGATGCTGACATCTGGAATTAGAAAGATTCTTTCGTTATGTTTGCATGTACTGTGAGATATTTATTTCTTTTCAGACAGATTACAACATTAGGCTCCTTTGTTCATACCACCATGTACAGACCTTCCCATTGTGTATCCAACTTATGTGATCTGCCTTGTCCTACATTCTCATCAAACAACAGAACCTTATCACCACAATGGAATTCCTTTGGATTCTGGGTCTTATAATATTCATTGTTTTGTATTTTACACTGTGTATTCTGTATCCTTGCACATCAGTGCATTTCTTGCATGTGCTCCTTTAGCTCTCCCACATTATCATCAAAATTATACGTCACTCCAGCTGGATCTTTCTGCACTATCCCTGCATTGTTACCTGTTCTTCTAAAGAAGGATTCATGTGGCGTATAACCTGGCGCACTATACGATGTTGTATTATACACATAAACTGCAAATGGAACCCAACTGTCCCAATTTGACTGTGTTCTATTCACATAGCATCGGAATGTAGCCATTAATGTACTTCCCATGTTACTTATCAATACAGATGGTATTACATACCTCAGTGTAATGTTCTCAACTAGCAACCTCGCTACTGTGTTGACATCTTACCTCTCAGTGAGAGGTAAACTTTGACAGCACATCATACCACATCAATGTCACATCTTTCAAAAATGTGCTCAGGCATTTTCATTATCTCTAGAGGCATCATTACGTGCTTTCTGGTGGGCTTATTCTTTTAACAACTTTCTCATTTCTGGATATATTCTTTCATGTCTTTCTTCATATTACTCCATTCTTGGTACTTCTTTTTTCACTCGTAGGTTCTTCCTGTGCTTTGGTGTCCTCCAGTGGGAGAATCATGGAAATATTTTAATGCTGTGGCTTTTCTTCCATCTTTTCCGACCCAACTGTCTCTTGTTCTTGGCTATACTTTTCTATATCCTTGATGCAATTTTTGCATTCCTGAATAAAATCTTTTACCGTTCTCAGATCAGCTGTTTTGTGTCCTGCCTCCTTGTCTGCCGCTTCTTTCAGCTGCTCATGTGCACCAACAGCCCCATTGTTGTTGCCTGCCAGTGAGTCCCTGACCCATGCAAAGGCTTCCGTTTCTGCTATGTCTTGCTTGACCTAGGCTATTGCATCAGCCACCCTGACCTTCCTCACTCATGAGAGTGTGTTGGTGACTTGAATTCATTTGCCACTCCCGTACAGCATCTGATAGTCATATTCCTCCAGCTTTAACCTAAATTTCATCAACCTGGAAGAGGGATCTGATATACTACCTACCTATGTTTGGGGTTGATGGTCAGTACATATCAGGAACTTTCTTGCAAATACATACAGTCTAAAATATTTCACTGCCCAAAAAAAGGGCCAACATCTCCCTCTCAATCATACTGTACCCTCTTTCTGCCTTGTCCTACGAACTCAAGGTGTATGCAACACGTATATCACTTCCAATTTTTTCCTGACTTAGAACTACTTCATTACTAGACTGAATAGTGTCTATGGGAATTATAAAGTCCCTTACAAAGTCTGGGTGCTCTAGTATAGGTGGACTGATCAGCTTCTCTTTCGAATGCTGAAAAGCGTTTTCTTACTCAAGACGTAAGGCATATTTTTCTTTAACAATTCATGCAATGGCTTAATGATTTTGCTGAAGTTGCTTATAAAATACCAGTAGTATCCCACAACCCCTAAATAAACTTTTAATTGCTGCATTGTTTTGGGCTATGGATACTTCTTTATCACCTTGACCTTCTGTGGATCTGGCCTCATGTTCAGGGATGGCAACATATGACCCAAATAGTACTCTTCCTTTTGCAAAAACTTGCTCTTGTCCACTTGTAGCTTTAAATTTCAGAGTCTAAGCTTCTTAAAAAGCTCCATCAGCTGCACATTGTGTTCCTCTATGGATGCCCATAAGGCTTACTGAATGCTGTCTTTTCTCTATACTGTTTGCCTAATAAGTCTTGATAATAGCCCTTTGCTAAGTTGAAGGTTGAGAAGTACTTTGCCTTTCCTAGACCATCAAGAATTCCACCTATTATTGGCAATGAATACACTGAATTTAGGGAGAACTCATTAAGTTGCTCACAGTCAATGACTAGTTGCCACTTTTGCTCTCCAATGGCATGCGTATTTTTTGGAATTAAAATCAAGCAAAAATTCCTTTACTTGATACTATAACATAAGCTTCTCAAATTTTTTCAATTTCCTGTTGGAGCACTTCCTTTTATGCTTGCAGTATTCTGTAGGGTCGAGAACATATTACCCTACCTTATGCTTCTGGTAGCAAATTAATTTCATGCCTGACACTACCCACGTAAGATAATATGTCTCCAAGCAAACGGAAAACTTCGCTGTACATGATGCATAATTATGGTTGCTGCCTTCTCTTCTGCATTTAAATGGCTTGTACACATGTTCTCCTTTAGTATACTTATTCTTGATTTCAGCTACGGCTCATTTTTACTGACATGGTACACACTGAATGATTCCTGCAAGAATGTCCACTCCAGAACTGCTTCTGCTACCACCTGTGGGCAGTCTACTGACACTCTCTCATCTGCAATGTTAGACACACTTGTTATGCATTCTTCTGAGTCTATTTTTACTAATGCCTCAATTAAATCCACACCCTTGGTGATTTCCTATTTCAGAATGATAGCTTCTCTCATTCCATTTTCCTTTATTTTTATTTGACTCACCTGTTCCTCCCAGGGTCCTATTGCTAATGCTGAAACAATTTGTTTGCACTCTTCTTGCTTCCCTCCAGCATTCCATGCTGCCTGCCTCTGTTACTTTCTACATCTACATCTACATTTATACTCCGCAAGCCACCCAACGGTGTGTGGCGGAGGGCACTTTACGTGCCACTGTCATTACCTCCCTTTTCTGTTCCAGTCGCGTACAGTTCACGGGAAGAACGACTGTCTGAAAGCCTCCGTGCGCGCTCGAATCTCTCTAATTTTACATTCATGATCTCTCGGGAGGTATAAGTAGGGGGAAGCAATATATTCTATACCTCACCCAGAAACGCACCCTCTCGAAACCTTGCGAGCAAGCTACACCGTGATGCAGAGTGCCTCTCTTGCAGAGTCTGCCACTTGAGTTTGCTAAACATCTCCGTAATGCTATCACGGTTACCAAGTAACCCTGTGACGAAACGCGCCGCTCTTCTTTGGATCTTCTCTATCTCCTCCATCAACCCGATCTGGTACGGATCCCACACTGATGAGCAATACTCAAGTATAGGTCGAACGAGTGTTTTGTAAGCCACCTCCTTTGTTGATGGACTACATTTTCTAAGGACTCTCCCAATGAATCTCAATCTGGTACCCGCCTTACCAACAATTAATTTTATATGATCATTCCACTTCAAATCGTTCCGCACGTATACTCGCAGATATTTTACAGTTAATGAGTTTCTGTCACTATTCACTCTCGTCTTTCCACATGTTTCTTGCTTTGTGCTTAAGAGTCTCTCACAAGAGTTTTCTATTTTCTTTGAATGTACTACTGGAGCTCACCCTGTGACTCTATCTTCCTTTTCTCACATGCCTTTTGCTCTGCCTCTGAGGTTTCTCTTAAAGAGCCTTCTCTTCCTTGTACTTGCACAACCGTATTAGCAAGTTTCCGACTTCTAATACCAATCTGCACCAGGCGGAGTATACACTCCTGCTCCGCCTTCATTCTGACCTGTTCCCCATGGACCCACAGGCTTCCACTGGCACAACTGATTATGACTCATTGTTCCTTGTGAAAGTCTCAGCCCACCAGCCCATCAAATGAAAGATCTGCATCTTCCCCAGTTACGGGGAAACGATGCCTCACTTGTATTCTGTTTTGCATTCATAAATCGGGAATTACAGTTCTCTCTGTCCTTGCAACTGTATTAGTGATTCCCCGAATCTTAATTTGATTTGATTTTTTATTGGTCCAGTTTTATCATATAGCACAAATTGTACAATTGATATTGGACAGGTGAAAGATAAGTTACAATAATACATAGTATTAGCAATTAAAAAAATATAGGTACCTACTACAATTAATTTTGTTACTTATTCAGGAATTCTCTGACAGAATAGAAACAGTGCTTTATTAGAAATGCCTTTAGTTTAGCTTTAAATATTGGATGAGTAGTATTCGTTATTTCCTCTGGTACCTTATTGTGTAGTATTACACCAATGTTAATTATGCTCCTCTGATAGGTGGTTGTTCTGTGATATTTTTGATGTATATTTGATTCCTTTCTGGCACTATAGTTGTGTACACTTTTGCTGGACCATACTTTCTGCCGTTTCTCAAACTACTTCTCCTAACTAGGCTTATCTGTGCACCACAATCCACAAGAAATCTCAGGCATATAGTAATGCCATCATGACACTCTAATTGTATAAACTCATTTTTACTTTCACAGTTGACTGTTAATATCTTTCCAGGTAAGGCGTAAAGCGACTACTTTCTTACACCGTTACTTAGTTTTCCTGGCTTTTACTGCTCCTATATGCACCCTGTGCATGGCAAACACTTTCTGGGCAGTCTCTCATGTAATGACTATTTTGTTTCCATTTAAACTTGCTATAGACTGCAGATGCACACATGGGCCTTTATGACTTGGCGAACTACACTGTGAGCACCTGGCCCATCTCCCCGCCTTTTCTTGGTAGAACCTGGTCCCATCTTTCATATTATTTTATCTGCACAACACTCCCACGCCATATGGTCTGGCTTCCCATATGAGAAACACTTGGTAGCTTTCTTCTCAGTCTGCAGCACCACACCACCACCTTGGGCGATCATCATTTCTCGGGTCGAGGCTCTTGCACTGTCCTCTGTCAGAGCTAACTATATAGCCTCTGTTAACATTAGCTGATCATCTCGCACACGCACAGTTGTATTTATCCTGTCATCATACACCCCTTGGATAAACACTGTTAAGCTGTTCTAGCTCCAGTTCTCGCATGGGACCTCTGATTGCTTCCCTGAAATGGTCTACATGGTATCCGACCTCAAGCCCCATTGAGCTATACTTTCCCCATGTTCTTGCTGACTTGCAGACATCTGACATGCATAGAAGTCTAGTGACCTTTCACCAGCATAGTTTTCTAGTTATATGGCGTGCACATCTCGCCAAGTGGCACTTAGATCTCTGATTAATAGCGCTATAAATTTAAATAAAAGATCACAATTGTCGAGGAATTCATTCAGAGTGTTCTTACTGCCATCAGACAATTGCAGTAATAATGTTAGCACATCTGTCAAACTAACAAATTGCGTACTTTGTAACTCAGGCACATCAGAACCTGTGCCAGAAACATTGTCTCCATTTTATGACATGCCTGCAAGTCTTTTAACTCACCATCAGAATTCTCACAGCTGCAGCTGCTTTTGTGCATCATCTGCTGCGAAATGTTGCCCTTGCCCCACTGTCCATTGTTGCTGCTACTGATATGTTCCCTCTGCGACTGTGCACTGCTCCACCGTCTCCAGCACTGCCGCTGCCTGCACTTGCGCCGTGTGTGACCCACACTGCTGTCTGCCATTGTCAGTGCTGCTGCACCACCTCTGCATCGTCTGCGACCTCGCACTGCCTGCTGCAGCTGCTCCTGCTTTTGGCTGCCCTCACACTGTCAGCTGTAACCTCACGTCATTGTCCGCAACTGCCGGTGCCACTGCACCACCTCTGCACAGCGTCTGCGACCTCACGCCACCGTCGGCAGCCCCTGGTTGCTCTCTGGGGTGTCCCAACACCCTTGCCCAACTTCAGTGATGACCACTCCATGCCCAGGTGCCGCCTGTCTGCTGGGCTGGTCCTGGCCTCTTCTTCTGTCTTTTCCAGACACCGTCTGTTTCTTGGTGCAAGATAGGAACTATCTTCTTTTTCGCCTTTTTCTCGGGAGCTCTTTTACTCTCCTGGTTCCTGACTCTGCCACTGTCCTGTGTACAGTTTATCCAAATAATGCAAAAATGGTTCTCTAAGCCATCCTGTCCTTTTACTTGATGTCAGGCTGAGCATGTTTGATAATCCAAAGAGAAGTGATCTATTCCTTCAGCTACTGCACGCTGATTCCATGACTAACCCCACACACCTAGCACCAGAAAAATAGTCTGCATGTCACATCCAGTGAGCAGTTTATACATTCAGTGACAATGGAGAGGGTCCGTCCAGTCAACTAACGTGGACGTGGCTTACTGGAAGTTTGAAAGAGTTATGGAACTTGTTCAGGAAATAATCAAATAAAGACAAGACTTGAATAACTACAATCTCTAATAAATTATCTGAACAAGAATTGGATAATGACTTGAACGAAAATACACAACTCCTGATTGCAAAATCCCATGGAGGGAGGTATGCTGCTAAGTCTGAGTACAAGCAAAGCCAGAGTGAATACTAGAAGTCCAGGCCCTGCGCCTGACCTATACAGACATCCCTCCTGGACCACTCTCTGAAGTGAACTCCCCCGCAGGCTACGCCGCCCCTCCTCTTATCTGTGTGGCACGCTGTGTCGTTCCTTCCACGTTGGCGCTTCCTGACATTGCCCTACAAGGCATCATGTGACCATGTATGGTCACCGCCAAAGCACTGCCACGCCTCATGGCTCTCCACATGAGCTCATGTGATACCTCACGAGTCTACAAAACTTCGGCCAACACCCAAACCAACCCCATTCCTATGGCGTCTCCTTTATACTCTTGAGTATTTTCTTGGAAACTTACTCGTTCTGGTTGCTGTTCTGTGCCCTTTCAGGTGTAGCATTTTTTAAATGTGCGACATAGTGGAATGTGGGGTCTGTAACACCTGAATTTGTCTAGTCCATCGATGTTAATCTATAATCTTTTTGAGTGAAGCTGTGTAAACATTTTTTTATAAAATAAAAATGACGTAATGAAAGCTAACCAATTTTCACATAAGCACTAAGAACATCCCTTATGTATCTCCCAGTTTCAAGCATTTTCACTAACATATTTGTTTTGAAATGCTTAATACATAGCTCAAACTAGTATATGAGTCGCCGTTTGGCAATTAACAATGTTATTGCCACGATTACTGCCACAGAAAATGCATTACGTACAAAAGTATCTTGCCTAGAGCGAAAAGTTCTCAGTTTCACAAGCAGAGGATCGAAATCGTGTTCTGATTTCTCAGATTTGCTAGCAAAACTTAGCCATTCCGGTACTTTGTATTTTTCGCAAATAGTACTTCTGTTATTTAGATACTGTTTTAGTCATAGTCGCCTCCGCGTTTTCTTTTTCTTTTGAATTGCATTTCAAGAAACGCTGCTAAGAATGGGACGCGCTGCACACTGCTTGAAGCTTGAACAATAAGGCAATGAGTTGCGCATGCCTATAGTGCACTTAGTTTTACGCACGCGTCAAGTTTCCCATGCGTCTGCGCAGACGACTCCACGAGGCTGTGGTATGGGCGTAACTACATGAGAAAGCGTGAGTTAAATGTATCAGTATTGATCGTATCAGCATGTAAAGACGACGGACAGTATCGTGCATTTTACTTTAGCCGTTTAGCTTTACCATGTGATTATTATTTGTTCAGTTGTGTGCATTTCTCTTTGGTAGGCATTTGGTTTATCTTTTTAACATCTTTGGCAAGTAGTGCGCAATCGCATCACTGCATCAGTGGTGTTTACGTGCGATGTAAACAGTCGGTTGTTGTGGTAGGAAATGTGTTGAAATTTGTTGTACAAAATGTCAAACATTTTTAAACGATTTGAGACATTGAGATGTATGGTTCGAGTATGTGATACAAGGTTTGCGTCATCAGATACTAAATCGGGCCACCCAAAAAGAGTTCCGTGGCAGAAAAAGGAAGGTGAATGGAGAAGTAAATTGACAGCATTTGCACCGGATGAGGGGAAGGCTATAGGCCCAGACATCATAAATTTCTTTCGTGGCCCTCTTTCATTCAAGCAGTGGTTCGCCAATGTTAAAGAAGGTCACGCAGATCACCTCCAGCGTTTTATCCCAGAGAGACACGATATACTAGGATGTGATTTAGCCACAGCACATTTCATCGTGCATAGAGGCGGTTCTGTAAAATTCTGTGACCATTCGGAGTGGATTAAGAAAGATGAAAACGACGAGTATGATTTGCCTAACAAGTATGTACCTAGTATGTATTTGGAAGCAGTTGACGCTTCCAACACGGAACTGAGATATGAAGGTCTCCGAAATTTTGTGAATCTTAAACGATTGAAGTGGCTTAATTTAAGTAATTGTGCACACATTGATGATTGGTGCCTCGACAAAATAAGTGGCGAATTAAGGACGCTGGAATATTTGGACATAAGTGACTGTAAACAAGTAACCTATCGTGGCTTATCTGCCTTTTACCGGTTTGAAAATTTGAAACGTTTGAAAGTTAATAATATTGCTTCGTCGAGAGAATTTGAGTTCATGTGCCTTATGTTGGAAGACATATTTCCTAATCTGGTTATCGACGGAGTCAAATACATTGATGTTAAGTCTCCATAAACTTTACAATGAGGAAATCGACGTGTAGTTAATTAATACTTAAGTTTGTAATTTATTCATATTTTTTAATTGTTGCTAACTACCCTTTCGGTATCGTGGAGTTTGCAGAAAGCAACTGATAGCGACATTCTGCAATCCTGGTGCGCCTAAGCAGCACGTACGCGAACTTCTAGGAAAGTACATGGGTATTGGAAGTTGTAGGACGTCGATATACAGTCATAGTGTTCGAGTAAAACGTAAGAGATTTAATCCACTGCTCATACGAGACAGTGAAAAAAATAAAGAAAATGGGACTGCACTCACATGAGGGAACCAGGTGCATACATATGTACATCAAAACATAAATGAATGTGTGTTAGACTTACACAATTGTAGATTGCACTGGTATGGTAGTACAATTGCAGTTGTAGACAGTGGTGAGCTTCCGTATTTTTGCAAGTGTTCTGTTTTTTTTCTGTGTTGTTAAAGCATTGCACAGAGGGGGAAAAAAAATCTTTGTTTCAGCGGTAAACTGTGGAGAAGACGAAGGAGACGGCCTGATTTATCCCATGAGCTGGATGATTCACATCAACAAGCCACTTGGGTAGCTTCTTACAGAGGTAATTACACCTTCAAGAATTTTGTGCCATGTTTTTGCATGGCTACATCTACGTATTTACTGTGCAAACCACCATTAGATGCATGCAGAGGCTGTGTTCCATTGTACCAGTTTTAGAGTTTCTTCCTGTTCCATTCACATATGAAGTGTGGGAAGAATGATTGTTTGAATGCCTCTGTGCATGCAGTAACTATCCTAATCCTATCCTCACAATCCCTGTGTGAGCAATACATAGGAGGTTGTAGTATAAGAGTAATCATTTAACCCTTTCAGACCTGATTTTTTATTTACTTGTAAAAAAAAATGTCTGACATCATTTTTACATTCCGGTGAGTCTCCGACAACATTTTTCGAAGAAAAAATTTCGTATGATCTCTACTTTTCTAGATATTTAATGTACACAAATGTGATTGTCAGGTCTCAAGCTTCATGTCATACATTAAGGAGGTTAACAGTACGGATCAATTATGCCACTCTTTATTTCACTTTAAAACAGAGGGAACAATAAAAATAATTCCATATTACATTCTTGTTTAAACAACAATTGTCAACACCTGATTTTAAGGTTTAGTATGAAACTGCAAAAAAACAATTTCTGTCCTTTTGGAGACATAAATGTACTTTACATTTTCTGCACTGAATTCTTGAATGCCCCGTACATTTTGGAAATTTGCAGCGACTTGGAGCCCCTACATCATGCAAAGGCAAATGGTCAATGGAATCAAACTGTATCTCTGTAGCTGGTCGTAATTTTCCTCGTTTTCTTGGTATGACTCATGTCTGAAGCCAGTCCTTCATCATACGGACGCCCCCTCTTCTTTCCAGTCACTTTCTTTTGGCACAGTATCAATCCATCTGCTACCCTGATACGAAAGGAAAGAAGGTCCATTTGCTTCTTCTTTGGGATAGACAGGTTGTCTGCATCTCATCTGTATTCCAACCAACTTTGCACGATGGTAAAGTCAACAGGGTGAAAAATCATACACAAAGGCCATTTTCGAGATCTGATGAAAACTCTGTAGTGGCTTATCAATTGATCAAATAGATCCACACCACCCATTGCATGATTATATCTTCTCACTATTTCAGGTCTTTCTACTTTCACACATTTATGGTGCTTTTTGTCCCAACGCTCGACTTCATCCACTGAGCCTTTACCAACAAAGTTTGAACACAATACAACTGGCCTATTGTCTAACCACTTACACATGGTAATGTCATCAGTACTAGTGATTTCTTCACCGTAACCTGTGGTTTGTTTCATTATTGTTCTATCATCTGAAAAAGGCAAGTTCTTTCCAAATCTGTTTTGACGGACAGTACCTGCTGCATTGATACCTTGAGATGTCAGAACTTGAAACAGATGATAAGATGAAAAGAAGTTGTCAAAGTATAATTTATGACCTTTACCTTTTAAGAATGGAACAGAAAATCCTAAAACAACAGCAGGACCTAATCCAGATTTTTTACAGCATGTGGTATTTAGTGTATTTAGTTCAGTTGTAGCACCTTGATACAAAAGGAAATCGTGCACTATTCCACTCTTGCCACACAACATGAAGACTTTGATTCCTCATGGACTTGGTTTCCCCTTGACATACTGCTTTGCAGAAAACTTCCCAGTGAAAGGAATAATTCCTTCGTCCACACAAACATTCTCTTCTATAGGAAGTTCACTGTAGCATTTTCGAATGGCTGTGTAAACTGGCCTGACTTTGTAAAATTTATCTTTATTTTCAGGTGGCTTCTCCAGATTGTTCACCAAGTGTAAATTTGTTCGTAATTCTAAAAATCTGTCTCGTGACATGTTTTCCCAAAACACATTTACCTTCAGGCTTGTATCCCAATACATTTGTAATCTGGGAAATTTCAAAGCACCAGTCAGTATATGCAAACCAAATAGCACCTCTAATTCTTGAGTTGTCTGCTTGAATGAGCATTTGCCTTGTTGTAATGCATGAATATTAGTATGTGCTGTCATGCTAGTGAACAAATCATCTGGTATATATCTTTTGAAGTATTGTATTGGAGAACACAAGACAGATTCTTCAAAATTTGGAGCTTTGTATGTTTCTGCCATGGTACTTAGAGGCTTGCATTTCCATTTTATGGATTCTTTAGGTGTCACCATTATGTTGTCACACAGGTTATTCAATTCTGGGTTGTTTTCATTGCATAAAAAGTTCATTTCAGCATTCACCACGTCTCCGTCATCTTTATCTTCAGATATGGTGTTTCTACACACATCATTCACGCCCACTTTATCTGCTCCAACACTTTTCACTATTTGTGGAGCTTGCCTTTCAATAAGTGGTACACTGTCATCCTCATCTCCACTCAAACTAATGTCAGAAACGTCACCATTTTCAATTATGTCCATAATCAAATCCCAATCTTTCTCCACAGAAAGATATTCCTTATCCAAATTTGTAAGTCAAAAGCGATAAATATAAAATAAAATCATGTGTACTGGTCAGTTATTCTCCTCCTTGCTGCTGGTACTGAAATTACTGAAAAAAATACCACACATAACAACCATCGCCATGCAAATACATCTGAGGCTAATTTTAGGTTATGTTTCCTATTTTACACCATTAAGGACCTGTGTACATTAAATTTACCTGATACATAACACAAATATGGACTTGTCCACTGAAAGAAAGTCTAATGTTTCCAAAAGAAGGAAACCACACAAAATTCATTAACAAAACCCACAATGTGACTGTTACAGCAATAAAGTCGAGTAATGGCTTCCCACAGAGAGAGAACACCAGAGAGTATATTTTACTACGTAGTTCACTGACTGCTCACAAGAGAGCATGGCTAAAATAAACCTACACAAATGTGCACAGTGAGTTTTGATGCACCTGACATTTCTTGTCAGCGAAATATTAGTGAACAAACTTTATGTACACAATTGGGACCACCAGGTCTGAAAGGGTTAAAGCTGGTTCTTGAAAGTTTGTTATTAAATTTTTTAAGAATAGTTTACGTCTGTCTTCAAGAGTCTGCCAGTGCAGTTCCTTTTGTCTCTTTGTGACACTCTCCCACAGATTAAGCAAATCTGTGATCATTTTTGCTGCTGTTCTCTGTAGTAAGTTCAACATCACCTGTTAGTCCTATCTGGTATGGGTCCCACACTCTTGAGCAATGTTCTAGAACTAGCTGCACAAGTGATTTGTAAGCAATCTCTTTTGTGGACTGCTTGCACTTCCCCAGTGTTCTACCATGAAAGGTGGATGTAAGATGAACACCAACAAAAGCAAAACAAAGGTAATGAAATGTAGTTGAATCAAATCAGGTGATGCTGAAGGAACTAAATTAGCAGTTTAGACACTTGCTGTAGTAGATGAGTTTTGCTATTTGGAGAGCAAAATAACAGATGATGGTCCAAATAGAGAGGGTATAAAATGTACACTGGCTATGGCAAGAAAAGCGTTTCTGAAGAAGAGAAACTTGTTAATACAGAGTATAGATTTCAGTGTCAGGAAGTCCGTACTAAAAGTATTTGTATGGAGTGTAGCCATGTATGGAAGTGAAACATGGATGATAAACAGTTTAGACAAGAAGAGAATTGAAGCTTTTGAGATTAGATGGTTTGATCACATAACTGATGCGGAGGTACTGAATAGAATTGAGGATAAGAGAAATTTGTGGTGCAACCTGAATAGAAGAAGGGATCAGTTGCTAGGACACATTCTGAGGCATCAAGGGATCACCAATTTAGTACTGGAGGGAAGTGTTGGGGGTAAAAATTGTAGAGGGGGTAAGAGCTTTAATGGCCGAAAGCTTTAATTGTGTGAATGAATGTTTTTATTGTGCCTATAATGACTCAGCATCTCCACTATATGGTGAGTAGCAACTTTCCTTCTCTAGTATTATTACATTCCATCCTGGATTTTCCATTTGATTTTTTCCTGACAGCATTCGTAATGTGTTTCATAATACAAATTTATGATGAAATTCCTTGAATGCACCTGGTGCACAGAGATTTGACTTAATTAAAACTTATGTGATTGAATGTTGGGTAATTCATCTAGCTACATATTCTGTGGCGTAGAAAGGAGCTATCAGGGAGATGCAATCTTACATTATGTTAAAAACAATTGTGTTTTCAAAGGACCATTTCATTTCACAGTGTTATATAATTGTGTGCTCATCCCCATTTCAGTCTAAAATAGATCCAGTAAAAATACAGTTAAGATCATGTCATATATTTTCAAATGTATGTTTTCCTACTGGGCTGGAATTGTTGATAGTCAATTTCACCTGAGGGTAAAGTTATTGTGCAGATGTTCCAGATATTCAAAATTATTTCAACTCATAGCTACAAGATTAAAAGTTGAAAACAACATATAAATCAAGACGCCATTTTTTTAAGTGCCCCCCCCCCCACACACACACACACACACACACACACACACGCACGCAGAATATTTAGAATCACCGGAAGTTGTTTAAATGGCATTGTACTTAATTTGATTCTTAGTATTAGCCATCAGTACTGTTGGAAAATAAAAACCTGCTAAGGTAAGCAGTGTAAAATTTTAAGTGTTCGGTAGATACCAGTGAATGAGATTCTCTTTGATCAGAATTGTTTTCTCACATTTGATGGAACTTGTGAATTGTTTCAAATTTAAGAAATGGATTGCACAGAGGCAACAAAGGACAAGGTTCCATTTAGAGGCATTAATTTGAATAAGTCATTCATGATGAAATTATTGAAAACGGGTTGTAGTCTTATCACAAAATGTCTTACACTTCTTGCTATTCTGAAACAAATAAATAAGAAAAATACACCGTTTGTGGCAGATAATAGTTTACATATGCCCCTTCTCAAGTACCGTCATTGCAAACATTGTTGTTAACAGATGATGAATTTTTAATTGCCTTATCCTCCAGCAGTTTGCTGACACTGTTACTCTTGTCATAAATTGCATGAATATTTAGTAATGGTGTGCCTGTTTTCCAATAGTTGGTATATTAGTTTTAAAGTTTGGAATTTATTCAAGCAGGCACAATTAGAAGACTGTTAGTTTAATCACGTTGGCTCTTTTCAGTGCTAATCTCATCTTTTGCTACTGAAATTAGCACAATATAGATGGTGCTGAGTTTGCTTTTGATTTGTCTGGTGACACGGTAGAAGAAAAAAATGAAGTCAGTATGGAAGACCTAGGAGATCCAATATTAGAATTCAGAAGAGCTCTAGAAGACTTGAGGTCCAATAGGGCATTCCATCAGGATTTGTAAAATCATTGGTGGACGTTGCAACCAAACAACTATTCAAGCTATTGAGTAGAATTTATGAGACTGGCGACACACCATCAGACTTTCAGAAAGATATCATCCCCACAATTTCGAAGATAGCAACAGCAAATAAGTACGAGAACTATTGCACAATCAGCTGTTCATGTATCCTACATGCTGACAGAAACAATGTACATAAGAATGGAAAAGAAAATTGAGGATCTGTTGGATCACCATCAGTTTGGCTTTAAGAAAGATAAAGACACCAGAGAGGCTGTTCTTGTATTGCACATGGTAATGGAAGCAAGGCTGAAGGAAAATAAAGATGTGCTCTTAGGATTTGTCTACCTAGAAAAAGTATTTGCCAGTGTAAAATAATGTAAAATTTTCAAGATTCTGAGTAAAATAAGAGGCTGATAATATGAGGCCTGTACAAAAAATTATGGAATTTTGTCCACAAAATTTTTCTACACTTTTCTACACTGGTCTCCTTCGAAATACTCTCCTCCACAATTGATACACCACTCCCAAGGCTGTTTCCACTTCTGGAAGCAGTCTTGGTGTGCCTGGTGCTGTATCGTGCAAAGTGCCATCTGCGAATTTTCTTTTATCTCGTCTATTGTACCAAATCTTCAGCCTTTCAGTGGGATTTTCAACTTTGGAAATAAATAAGTCCACGGGGGCCAGGTCTGGAGAGTATAGAGGATGAGGCAGCACAGCAATTTCATTTTCTGTGCAATAGTCACACACCAACAGGGACGAATGTGTGGGTGCATTATCGCGATGCAAGAGCCATGAATTGTCTCGCCACATTTCACACTGTTTCCTTCTAACATTTTCTCACAACACATCCCAATAGCATCAGCGATTAACAGTTTCTTCCTATGGCATGAATTCATGGTGAATTAATCCTTCAAAGACAAAGAAAACTATCAGCAGGGCTTTGACGTTTGACCTGACCTGATGAGCCTTTTTTGGTCTTGGAGAACCTTTCCCTACCCATTGTGAAGATTGAACCTCGGCCTCAACATCATAACTGTAGAGCCACATCTCATCAGTTATGATTCTTTTAGGAACATCTCATTCTCTTTAGCGCGATTCAAAAGGTCTTCACAGATTGCGAGAAGCAAGTGTTCCTGGTCTCGGCTCACGAGCTGTGAGGTGAACGTGGCGGCAACATGATGCACTCCAAGAGGCTATGTCAGGATTTCATGACATGATCCAACTCAAATGTTACATTCTTCTGCAATCTCTTGGGCAGTCAGTCTTCAATTGGCATGCACAGTTTCGTTGACATTCCTGACAATAATGTCGTCATTAGTCACTGAAGTGCATCCTGAACGAGGGCCATCTTTAACTTCTGTCCAGCCATCTTAAATTGTGTGAACCATTTGTAACACCAAGTACAGCTTAAACACTCATCACTGCAGGCTTTCTGCATCATTTGGTGTGTCTCTGTAAAGGTTTTCTCGAGTTTCACCCAAAATTTAAAGCAGGCACGTTGCCCCTGTAACTCTGCCGTCTCGAAATTCGCAAACTGTGCGACAGAACGTTCTACTTAATACAGCAGTGAACGACAACTACCAAACACGCCAATGGCACAAAACTGTAAATATTGCGGAATTTTTTGGACAGACCATGTACGATACAAGAGGGAACAATAAGGTAGGAAGATGAAAAAAGTGCTCGAATTAAAAAGTGTTTAAGATAGGCATGCAGTCTACTGTTCAGTCTATACATCAAAGAGGCACTGACGGAAATAAGAAGGATGGTTCAAGAATGGGATTAAAATTTAGGGTGAAAGGATATTAGTGTTAAGATTTGCTGATGACATTGCTATCCTCAGTGAAAGTGAAGAAGAGTCACAGGACCTGTTGAATGGAATGAAGAATCTAATGAGTACAGAATAAGAATTGAAAGTAAACCAAAGAAAACAAGAAAAGCGCTCAGAAGTAGTAGAACTGAGAATAGCGAGAAACCCAACATCAAAATTGGTGACCACGAAGTTTAGGAATTCTGCTACCTCAGCAGCAAAACAGCCCATGACATACAAAGGAAGGAGGACAGAAAAGCAGACTAGCGTAGGCAAATTGGGCACTCTTGGTCAGTTGAAGTCTGTTGGTATGTAACATAGACCTCAATTTGAGAAAGAAATTTCTGAGAATGTACAGATATGTTTGGTGCACAGCATTGTATGGTAGGGAAATGTGGACTGTGGGAAAACTGGAACATTAGAGAATCAAAGCATTTGAGTTGTGGTGCTAATGAAGAGTGTGGAAAATTAGGAGGGCTATTAAGATAAGTAATGAAGAGGTTCCCCGCAGAATCGGGGAAGAAAGGAACATGGAAAATACTAACAAGAAGAAGGGACAATGTGATAGGACATGAATTAAGACATCAGGGTATAACCTCCATTGCACTAGTGGATGTTGTAGAGAGTAAAAACTGTAGGGGGAGACAGAGAATGAAATACATTAAACAAATAATTGAGGATATAAAGTGCAAGTGTTGAATTCGTGGTGGGCTGCGTCGAACCAGTCAGAAGGCTGAAAGACTTAGGACTCAAAATGAAAAGGAGGAAATTCATTATTTTTATGTGTTGGAGTGGATAGCAAAATTAAATTTAGTAATTGATAGTAACAATTTGTTAATTTTAAACATTAATTTATTATATTGAGTTTTTAAAAATTGGCATTCTGATTTTAAGTTTTCAGTCCATTAAGCAACGGTGAGTCGAGACCGTCACCAGTTCTCTCTCCGAGTTCCTCATTCCCACTGCACCCGGCGCCGTGCATGGGTCTCTTCTTGCCGGCAGGATCGCTGCCAGGACCAGGTGCTCCTGCAGCGCCAGCTGCTGGCAGCGCACCGTCACCACCGTCGTATGAAGAGTCTCTTAAGCACAAGGTGATACTCAGTAGCTATCCCCTGACTGTGGTGTTACCACCAGCAGGGACTCCAGGGTCTGTGGGAGCTGCCCTGGCTCCTATACCAGCAGTTCCGACACCTGCACCCAGCCCCGGCACTCCTGGTGACTGACATGTGACTCTGTACTGCGGTGGCTTTCTGCCTCTGTGTTTGTATAGTGCCTTTCAAAGCAGCACTCCAGGTGTCATAAAGCCAGTTCTCTGAGAAAGGCAGTGTGCCATTTGCTGTGGAGTCATGTTGTTGGAGTGCATCAGTACTTCAGTTTTGTGGGTATTATACTTCTTAAATTCCTATACAAATATGTATTTCGCAAGCAGCATTTTTTTCACAGCTGCAAGAAATCACAAAGCTTATGACATCAGCAGCTATTAGGACTGAGTAATGACAAGGCACTAATTATTTGAAATCGAGATTCATTACACTGTAAAAATATTATTCTGTCTTGTATAGGGGCATTTCCACATTCATTCTTACACAATATGATGTGAGGACTGAAACGTAACTGTAGTTATAAGAGCACTGAAATTACAGATTAAGATGTCAAAATGTACAGGCCACATGAGCTACAAAAGAAAAGACTGTATTGAAGCAGAAATTGTGAACAGGGTGTACAGCAACATAAAACTTTATAATAAAATAATTTGAAGATTTTGCATTTTTCTTGTGTGCTAATTATTGCCAATCACCTGCATTTTAATAAAAGCCATATGTTTGCAATGATGTGTTTGTTTACCATACAACAGTATCTTCTTTGTTTCAACATCAGCAGTTTTTAAGTCTATTTACAGTATTTTACTTTTTTACACAAGACTGGAAAATTCTGAGCAGAATACAAATAATGGAATGAGTACAGGTAATTACTTTCCATACACCTGAAGTGCCAATAGGCACTAAAAGATTGAAATTGTAGCAAAGTGTTTATGTGATGTCATCCCTCACGGCTAACTAGTGTGTCCGTGTGTGCTTGTTAAGAGACAAGTTTCAGTTCTGTTTATATTGCTATTGGAAAGTTAATGCCTCCCTTATACTATGAGTGCCTACCTTTACTCTTTCCATCATGAAGCTATGCATTATAACATTCACAAGGCTATTGTTCTCTTGCCTTTCATCTGCTGCATATCACACAGTTTCTTTGTTAGGATTTTTTCCCCTCCAGTAGATTATGAATGTAATCGACACACAAAAAACAGTTATCCATACAGAAATGCCACCATATTTGTTGGTAATTTGTAGATGAATTCACTTTCCTGCTTCTTTCTGTTGAGTGTAACAAACTGAGGTTCATGACAGAAGTATGTTGTAACACATATTTTGTTGTCTATGCAGTGCACAGAACAGCAGATATGTTGAGGAGTGGAGTCTTGAGGGAGGATTTATTTATTGCTTTTTTAATATAAAACTTTTTAATGTGGATGACAAGCCCTAAATAATTGCAAGCCTGCTACTGCGTAAATATGAATATGATGCCTCTGCTTAGAATTCCACAAGATGGACTGATGGAAGTTGCAAAATGGTAATCACATTTGTGAGAATTGTGGTTCATATCCTTTTCTGGCCATCCTGATTTAGGTGTTCCATCATTTCCAAAATAGCATATGACAAATGCCCCCTCACACGGTCCATTGTCTGTTAGGACATGCCCAATAGGCCCGAAGGTTTTGCATCGCACAACCAACCATCCTCCTCAAATTTGTCGAACCATTACATTCTGCTGCTGTAAACTGGTGGTGTCTCGCAAAGCTTTCCATTGAATTGTGCACACTCACTGCCAATTGGCATTGGGCAATTGCTTGACCACAGAATGCTTTCTCTGCCAGGTATGTTACCATTTTAAGCAACTATAGTCAGTGGCACCCATTGTCAGTTTTCAAAAGTAACATTTTATCACCCCCTTGAAAAAACGAGTTATCTTTCAGGTGCTGTATCATTTGTTAAGTTGTGTTTATTTATGTAACATTACTTGTGCGGGTGACGCGACCTGCTAATCTTCTTAACAGTCAGGGGTAGTAGGCTGCTTTCATAGTCGTTGCTTGCAATACAAACTCTGAGCCTTTCATGTCGAAGGTGGTGATAAGCAACATTTTCAATTCGCTCACAGTCCATCCAAACTTCATGTTCCCAAGGTACCTCATTCTGCAGAAGGTGAAATTGATACCTTTACAATGCACAGACTCTTCAAACTTTCTCATCTGCTAGGATTATTTATTGGCTCCATGTGAGGTCTATCATTTCCTCCCACGCAGGAAGCTTGGTGCCCTTATATGCAATGAGTCTTGCAAGTGATTCCAGCAGATGAGTCATCTGGCATAAATATGTTGCAGCTGTACAGCAAGAGTCTTATTTTATATTGTTAGAAGTGTATTAACCGAGAGCATACAAGATGTGATCAAAAAGTAATGCAATTGTCTGTTCGATAAAATTTATTTATCCAAATTGTACACTCTCTTAAAATCCTTCAAAGTAGTTGCCATGAGCAGTGATACACTTCTTCCAATTCTCCCGTACCTAGTACCTTCCTGGAATGCTGTGACTTCAATTTCCTGAGTGGCATCAAAACAGCATCCCTTTATCTCGGTTTTGATGCACAGAAACAGGAAGAAGTCTGACAGTGCTATATCGGGCCTGTACAGCAGCTGCAGCATTATTTCCAAATTGCATTTAGCTAGTAACTTCCTAATCAACATAGCGGTGTGGCACGATGCGTTTTCCTGATGCAGCGTCCACAATGAAGTGGACATGTGCCTTGTGCAGGTGACGCAATCTGCTAGTATTTTTAAGAATCTGAGTTAGTAGGCTGTATTCACAGTCGTTCCTTGCAGTACAAACTCTGAATGGATCAAGCCTTTTGTGGTGTTACCGCCAGACACCACACTTGCTAGGTGGTAGCTTTAAATCGGCCACGGTCCATTAGTACATGTCGGACCCGCGTGTCGCCACTTTCAGTGATAGCAGATGGAGCGCCGCCACACGGCAGGTCTAGAGAGACGTACTAGCACTCGCCCCAGTTGTACGGACGACGTAGCTAGCGATGCACACTGACGAAGCCTCGCTCATTTGCAGAGCAGATAGTTAGAATAGCCTTCAGCTAAGTCAATGGCTACGACCTAGCAAGGCGCCATTAGTAACATTGCATGTATCTACAGAGTCTCCCTTGTATCGTCAAGAACGATGTATACAAATGATGGATTAAAGTTAAGTATTCCAGAAGCTACGTACTTTTCTTTATAGCATTCATTATGTATCCTGTTACAGACCTATCTCTTGCCTGCGTGAGCTAAACGCGTGCCTTTTGGCTTCCTCTCATTGTGTCTAGGCTGTCTTGTCTAGACACAACACCTTTCATGTTGGAGAAGATGATGATGCATGGTTTTCGTTTTCAATGTGCTCATTCCTGCTTTCTTGGGTTGGGAGAGATGGGAGTGTGCCTCTCTAAGCTCTGGTGTTTCGTATCTGGGCCATTCCGTGTCTCATCGCCAGTGAGTACATCATCTAAAAAAAATGGGTCTCTTTCCACAAGTTCTGTCGCAATCTCCAAACAGTTGTGCTTCGGGTCATCACTCGGCACTTTTGGAACCAATTTGGCACACATTTCACCCATGTTCAAATCATCAGTAATGCTGTTAAACGTAGTCCCGTGTGACATGTTTAGAACATCTGCTTGTCACCAAAGACGCACATTTGTTGGCATTCAGAAACGCCCACACATGGATCTTATTATTGGTTGCTGAACTTGTTGACGGCCATCCAGAGGGGGCTTCATTAGTAACCTCTTCCCGGCCCTCGTTAAATTGTTTTGGCCACCTGGAAACTTGCGAGTAAGACATTGGTGACTTCCCACAGGCCTCTTGAATCTTTTTTTGAACAAAAGTTGAAAATAATGTTGCTCCAACGTTGGCTGCATCTTGCGCAAGGACACAAGCACTGAACAAGGACTTACACAAACAGTGATACCGATGCTTCCACAGCTCGGAGCAGACTATGGAAGACAGCGTTGGAAAGCTAATACCCCCCTCCACCATTCCCCGCCACTAGGGTAGTGCTTGGGCCAATAGGAGTGTCAGGAAACAACCAATTGTGTTACTTTTTGATCACATCTACTAAAATGTCAGGAATTTGATAGAATTATTTCCGTGTTAAGAATACTGCAGCTCTTAATACTCTAGGCTCCTCATTCTAGATATCTTGGCGAGGGGTTGTATATTCTCTCCAACAATGTGGAGCCTGCTGTGAGCAATGAAGGAATTTTTGTTGGTGCATATCGTGCCCATCACTATCAGAAAATAGAGCAACATGCAAGAACTAATTTTGCTTAAATTATTTGAAAGCTACATCAGAATCATTTGAAATGATGCTGGGAGCATATGTTTAAAACAATTTGTTTTATGGATAACAGTGTTAAGAGTGATACAGATGGTTTTGTTGGGAATGGCAGTTATTGGATGGTGATATGAAGAGTGGACATCATTTCACAAAAATCACTGAATAGTATGTGTGTGTTTTGTTGTTCACACCAGTTTGTGCAACACCCTGTGGAACAAAATGATGCTCATTGTCCTTACTGCAATTTTTGGCCTTGCACGTACTATTAAAGAGAAGAATGGATATGAATGTTGTTTTTATTGTGGTCTTTAGTCCAAAGACTGGTATGATGCCGCTTTCTGTGCTAGTCTATCTTATGCAAGCCTCTTTATCTCAGAATAACTACTGCAACCTACATCCATATGAAACTTCTTATCGTAATCATTTCATGGTCTCCCTTTACAATTTTATGCCCAACGCTTCCCTCCAATACTAAACTGACAATCCCTTGATGCCTCAGAATGTATCCTACCAACTGATTCCTTCTTTCAGTCAAATTGTTCCACAAATTTATTTTCTTCCCAGTTCTATTCAGTACCTCTTCATTAGTTGTGTGATCATTAGGTGTATCTTAAACATTCATCTGGAGCACCACATTTCAAAAGCGTCTACTCTCTTTTTGTCTAAATTGTTTATTGCCTGTGTTTCACTTCCATACATGGTGACACTCCACACAGATACTTTCAGAAAAGACTTTGTAACATTTCAGTTTATATTTGATGTAAAATTTCTCTTATTCAGAAAAGCTTTTCCTGCCTTTGCCAGACTACATTTTATATTCTCTCTAGTGTTTTTTTTTTTTTTAATCTCAATTTGTTCGTTTTCGTTTGTTGTACCTGCTCGGGTTGGACGTCACAAGACATCCGTTTCAGTTCGTCATTGATCCATTAACTCAGTTTTTTTATTACAGAGGGCACCTAACCCTCTGACCAAACACGCTGTGCTACCGTCCCGGTGCTCTACTTTGGCCATCAGCAGTTATTTTACTGTCCAGATGTCAAAACTTGTCTATTGCATTTTCTAGTCTAATTCGCTCTACACATGATTTTATTCATTTATGTTCCATTGCCCGTGTTTTGCTTTTGTTAATGTTTTTCCTGAAGGCTGAGGGTATTCCACCTGTCTTGTACATCTTACATCAGGTGGAAGAGTTTTGTCATGGCTGCCTGTCCCAACAATATCAGTAGTTCCGATGATAGGTTGCCTACCAGGGGCATGTTCTGACTTAGGGCTTTCAATGCTCTGTCAGACTCTTCTCGCACTATTATATCTCCCATCTCACCATCATCTACATCCTCTTTCCCCTCTATAATATTGCCTACAAGTTTGTTTCCCATATATAGCCCCTTTATGTACTTCCACCTCTCATCTTTCCCTCCTACACTGAATACTGGTTTTTCATCTGAGTTTTTGATATTCATATAGTTGCTTCTCATTCCTCTAAAAGCTTCTTTAATTTTGCTACATGCAGTATCTGTCTATCCCCTAGTCATATACACCTACGTAGCCTTGAATTCGTCCTCTAAGCATTCCTCCTCAGATATTTTGCACTTTCTGTCAATCTCATTTTTTGGAAGTCTGTACTTCCTTTTGCCTGCTTAATTTGCTGCATTTTTGCATCTTTTCCTTTCATCAGTTAAATTCAGTATCTCCATTTTCTCCTTTCATAAGTTAAATTCAGTATCTCCTGTGGTATCCAAGAATTTCTACTAGGTCTTATCCTTTTATCTACTGCTGCCTCACTATTTCATCTCACTAGGGTACCCATTTGTCTATAGTGAGCAGCCAAACAATGGAAAATCCAAGATGGAATGTAACAATATTATGAAAAGAAAAAGTTGCTACTAACCGTATAGAGGCGACACTGAGTCGCAGATCGGCACTACAAAAAGACTGTCACAAATAAGCTTTCAGCCAACAAGGCCTTTATCAAAAATTGACCACACACACACACACACACTCACACACACACACACACACACACACACACTCAACTCTCACACACGACTGCAGTGTGGTCAGAGTCTACATCTGTTCCTGCACATCTGTAAAGTTTAAAACCTTGTCCTGAAAGCTCTGTCTTACTATTATATAATCTGCTTGAAACCTTCCAGTATCTTCAGGTCTCTTTGACGTATGTAGTTTTCTTTCATGATTCTTAAAGTGTTAGCAATGATTAAATTATGCTCCATGCAAAATTCTACCAAGCAGCTTCCTCTCTCATCCCTTCCCTCTGTTGGATAGTAGATTTTTTTTACCTACCCATACTATGAGCATATTACATTTTCAATCATGTATTTTGTAACATTTGTTGTCTGGTTTCATTCATTCTCACCAAAGAGAGTTGAGTAAGACACACATGCATTGAACCTTTACATAGACAGAAAGTGGAGGTTGCTTTTTGTCTCTGTTGTAAATCCTGTTGGCTGGAAGTCGGGTCAGGTATCCGGTTTGTGGGAAGCCATGTTTCCAGAGTGTCCTCGAAGTTTTGTGGAGTATGTAGATTTTTCAACTGACCTATTGTTCATGTTTAGTTAACACCTCTAGATAATTATCATTTTCACAACCACATATGAAGTCAGTAAGTGTTGAGGAGAACATTAGGTTGCTAGCACTTGTATTTTGTAGTATTTAACACATATACATGGCTTCACAGAGGCACACACAAGTGCAACAGAATAGATAGTAGCTCTTTGGTGAACTGGCAGTGGAAACTTGATGGATATCTATCACAGCTAATGGACATATTGAGCAGTGCTCCCCATTGTGCTAGTGTCTAGGGAGCTGTAAGGTATTACAACTGTACAAACACTGTGCCGAGGTTTCCAAGTTTATTCTGAGAACTGATAGTAATTAAATCTATATTTATTCATGTCAGCAATGCATTGCTTAGGCATTGAGGTTTTGTTTGGCAAGACAGTATAATTTTACCAGAGCAGACATTCAGAGTGACTACTAGTTAGCATTTCTACATCAAGACACTAAAACTAGATTGAGACGTGATTTCTACACTTGGCTTTGCATTAGTGAGTTTCCGATATTGTTTAGCTTTCAGACATGTTGATAGCTTGTTGGCTGATTAAGTTAAGTTTCTGATTGTAGGACTACTTCTTCCATGCTCTCTTGCCATTCAGAGACTGAACATGTCTGTAATCACGAAATTCTTATGCTGACGTATGTCCTTGTTGAAAAGAGTATGTGACCAACAGTAAGAAACCATCTTACTAATCTCAGCTTAATAATTTTCTTCCCTGGCCCAGTCTTTTGCAGTATTTTTTTAATGTTGATATGTTTATATGCAAGAGTTTAGCTACTCTCGGTTGCCAAATTAACAGTAAGTGTTACTATGGCACTGTTATGAAAATGATAGATTGCTACTCGCCATGTAGAGATGATATTGAGTCGCAGACAGGCACAACAAAAAGACTGCTATACATTTGAGCTTTTGGGCAAAAAGCTATCTTCTAAAGTAGCAAATACACACACATTCACTCAAGCACACATGACCACTGTCCCTGGCTAATATGGTCCCAGTGGCCAGAGACAGTGGTCATGTGTGCGAGTTGTGTTTGCATGAATGTGTTGTTGTTTTTTTTTTTACTTTAGAAGACAACATTTTGTCTGAAAGCTCAAATGTATCACAGTCTTTTTATTGAGCCTTTCTGTGATTTAACATCTCCTCTGTATGGTGAAATATTGTCGTTATTCCATCCTGGATTTTCCATTTTTTTATTACATCAGAGTTAAATTATTGGTAGAGCCGTCAGTGCACTGGTGGGTCTGTTGGTATGCTGGCTTCACCAACAGTATAGATAGCAAGGCACCAATTTATCCAAATACTGGTCTCTGGCATGGACCAAACATGCTAGATCTGTCCCAGTCATGTTAGTAGTATTTAGGAATATTAGCATAATAACAGTAGAAGTTTTAAAAGCTCACAATGTTCCCAGTCGTTCAGTTTTGTGTTATACTTCCGCTCAAGGGGGTTGTCAAACTCGTCTCACAATGTTATCTACAGTGTAAGGTAGGTGAGCAGCCCATCCAGATTTGTTCTGCACAAAGCTATCCATTTGGGTGGTTATCTGAAGGACACCAACAACTATGTAGCATGAACAGCTGAATTGAGCAACGGCATCTGTTCTGTTCGATCCCTTAATCTTCATGATGGTGTGATTACTTTTTCCATATTTTTGAGCAACTGTTGTATGATGAATATTAAGATGAACTCTGGTCCAGTGTTCGGCCATTAATGTAAGTGACAGTTCAAATAAAATGGCAGCATGAACACACACTATCAAGGGAATGCTTAGCCCTCTTAACAATGATTCTCATAAAATGTAATGGGGTGGAGAGACAAGCTAGCAAAGTAACGTGTGAAGTGTGGTATAAATCATGGCAATTTCTAAAAGGAAGCTTCTGAAAACAAAGCAAGCAAGTAATGAAATTATGTATAACATCTAGAATTTCAGATGTCCTATACATTTATCAATCTGTGGTATATTGTAATAGTGGGTTTTAAGGAGACAGTGGTGGAAGGAACTTGATTGTCATAAAATTTATGTATTATCAGTGGTTGCCCCATGTGTTAATGTTTGCAAAATTGACTTACAACGCATTACACAGTTGGAGACATGTCTTGCTACACATGTTCTGATAACATTTGTGCATAGTAACATGTAGCTTGGTACTGTCCTGTAGGGATGGAAATTTGAGAACCTCGAGAAAAATATTCAAATTATTGAGTATCTCATAAATCATCTTGAGAAATGATGATCTGAACTGTGTATATCAATGTACAATTAGTGAACAAAATATTCCATGGGAGTGCAGCTATTGGGTTAAGGCTAAAGCCCTGTTCACAGAGTTTCAATTAAGTAGTCGTGGATCTTGAGGTCCCAAATGTGGTGTGATGCTACATACAACTCCCAAATGTGTATCCATATGTATTCTTACCAATGACTGATAGTTCGCAAACAGACAAGCTGCAAAACAAGTTGTCATTGAGGAGAGTACAAATACTGTCCAGATTTGTTGTTTTATTTGTGTGTGAGGAGCCACGCCAAGGGACGATGCCACTCCTGAAGATGTGACTGCAATTGCAGTAACTTTGAGAGAGAGGTAAGTACCTGCACAGATGCAAATATAAAAGCTCCTAGCACCTCCGGTATAATTTGGAGAAGTGTGAAGTCTTCAGAAAATAAAAATGTTTTCAGCAATACAGTAAACTCCACAGTAATGTAATAGCGTTGTTTGAAAACAAAAATTAATTTCAATATCATAATTAAAATCATTAACTAATGTTTATAATAAATTCTACCTTAATCATTATGGCCTATGTGAAAATTCGGTATTTACAATGGATACGTTATAATCCAGTTTTACATTACCATACACTAATTTGAAATGAAAACAGTCCAACTCTTGCTGTGTTCAAGCAGCATATTGTTTATTACACTCACGTTCTAATGTGAGATTATCGCTCACCCACAACCACTCCTTGGCTAATGGAAAATTTTCAGCAACAGAGAACAGGGAGAAAATGGTCACAGATATCTGCCCGCAGATGGTCATGAGTTTACTGAACTTACAATATTTATTCAGAGAAATGAAATGCCATTCAGATTCATTCATTGTTTTAGATATAATTCTACGTAAATATTTCATGTTGGACATTATGATTTGACAGGAATTCATCAGGTTCATGTTATAGACAATATACACATTAAAAATCATGAAATGTCTTCATGTATTCTTCAGTAAAAGTAAGAGTAGCAGTATTAAATTTCCTTACACTGACAACTGTGTGAGGAGGAGACGAAGTCTGCCATAGCGGCATACAAGGCCACAGTTGAGTTAGTAATTAGAAACAAAAATAAATTTTCATTAATTAATGTACAGCCAACACTATACAGGCACTACTACAGTTGCTACATGTGCAAAACAAAGTCATTCTTGGCAGTTTCCAGTATCCACTTCAGTCACTTTTTTGGTTGATCACCAGAACATTTCCTCTGAATTAATGTGAAAATAAGTTTATTTGCAAGAAGAAATGACATGAAAACTAAAACCAAGTTTTGGTGGTATTCAGAACCAAACACATTTTCATTTAATAAAATTCTATTTCCTCTTGTGCATAATTAATCTACAATTTGCCTTTGTTCTAAATTTTATGCTCAAAATCATAAATTCTGAATATTGACAGGGGAAAGGAAAATAAGCATGCAAAGGTGAACAGAACAATTGTCATATAATCAGTACAAAATAATACAAGAACACAGTTTATTCAGCTCATAATGAAATCAATAAAGAGTTTTGTCAGAGATTTTATGCAGTGATTTCCCCTTTATTTTTAACTTTACAACTAGGACATCCTGAGCTGTAGCTCTAACATACATAATTATTCCAATCATGAAGTATGGATGTGACTCGGCACGTTTTCATGGTTTTTCTTAAGTTGGGCTGCAATTGGAGACATGTATTTCATTGAATAAGTTATGCTCAGCATGGCATTAATATATTCTGAAGGCAAATGTGTGAAAGAGAAGAAATTGGGCTTGAACTGGAAACAGTTGTACATGAAGTGTCCCCTGCCACACACTGTATTAAAGATGCCAAGTATATTATATATATAAAAAAAAAAACAAAGATGAGGTGACTTACCGAACGAAAGTGCTGGCAGGTCGATAGACACACAAACAAACACAAACATACACACAAAATTCAAGCTTTCGCAACAAACTGTTGCCTCATCAGTAAAGAGGGAAGGAGAGGGGAAGACGAAAGGAAGTGGGTTTTAAGGGAGAGGGTAAGGAGTCATTCCAATCCCGGGAGCGGAAAGACTTACCTTAGGGGGAAAAAAGGACAGGTATACACACGCACATATCCATCCACACATACAGACACAATTTTTGAATTTTCAAACTATTGTATGTTAATAATGTTGCAGTCGGTCATACTCACAGAAAAATCAGCTTCATTGTCTATTCATGTCTGGCTTGTGTCTGTATGTGTGGATGGATATGTGCGAGTGTATACCTGTCCTTTTTCCCCCCTAAGGTAAGTCTTTCCGCTCCCGGGATTGGAATGACTCCTTAATCTCTCCCTTAAAACCCACTTCCTTTCGTCTTCCCCTCTCCTTCCCTCTTTCCTGATGAGGCAACAGTTTGTTGCGAAAGCTTGAATTTTGTGTGTATGTTTGTGTGTCTATCGACCTGCCAGCGCTTTCGTTCGGTAAGTCACCTCATCTTTGTTTTTTTATATATAATTTTTCCCACGTGTAATGTTTCCTTCTATTATATAGATGCCAAGTATAGATGTACATGAAAATAAATTTATCTTCTAACTGAACAGTAGTTTTAAGAATGCAAACACAAATTCTAAAATGTTAGTCCTGCACAAAACTCCAAAACAGCAGAAGAAAATCCATTTTTTTATATTCATGTATTGAAAATTTGTGGAATGTTTGAGAACCTTGCACTAAAAGCAATTATTTTGCAAATAAAAGCAATATGATGAAGCCACTTACAGAAACCTGGAGCAAAATACCAGTAATAGAGACATCAAAACTGATAGAAGCACTTACTGAATGTTGCTAAAGAACATTTGTCCAGAAGAAACAAGATATCTGTTTAGATGGAGGTCAGTGTGACAATATACACCGCTATGTTTTCATGTGGCTATTTTTTCTCCTCCTATAGAAGTTACAAATTTGAATTTTCAAACTATTGTATGTTAATAATGTTGCAGTCGGTCATACCCACAGAAAAATCAGCTTCATTGTCTATTCATGTCTGAAAATTTTTCTTTAATTCCCGTATACATTCAGTTAGTCTTAGGAAAACTTTACTATTAAAAAAAATCCAACACAGTTTCATTTTCGTATGTAAAATAATTACTACAGCATCTAAAATCTGTGGACATTTTCTTATTAACACAGTGAACTGTCTCCTAAAAACATTCCAAAGCAGAAATATCTAGTTATATAAATATCAATATAATGGAAGGAAACATTCCACGTGGGAAAAATTATATATAAAAAACAAAGATGAGGTGACTTACCGAACAAAAGCGCTGGCAGGTCGATAGATACACAAACAAACACAAACATACACACAAAATTCAAGCTTTCGCAACAAACTGTTGCCTCATCAGGAAAGAGGGAAGGAGAGGGGAAGACGAAAGGAAGTGGGTTTTAAGGGAGAGGGTAAGGAGTCATTCCAATCCCGGGAGCGGAAAGACTTACCTTAGGGGGAAAAAAGGACAGGTATACACTAGCACACACGCACATATCCATTCACACATACAGACACAAGCAGACATATTTAAAGACAAAGAGTTTGGGCAGAGATGTCAGTCGAGGCAGAAGTGTAGAGGCAAAGAAGTTGTTGAAAGACAGGTGAGGTATGAGTGGCGGCAACTTGAAATTAGCGGAGATTGAGGCCTGGCGGATGACGAGAAGAGAGGATATACTGAAGGGCAAGTTCCCATCTCCGGAGTTCGGATAGGTTGGTGTTGGTGGGAAGTATCCAGATAACCCGGACGGTGTAACACTGTGCCAAGATGTGCTGGCTGTGCACCAAGGCATGTTTAGCCACAGGGTGATCCTCATTACCAACAAACACTGTCTGCCTGTGTCCATTCATGCGAATGGACAGTTTGTTGCTGGTCATTCCCACATAGAATGCATCACAGTGTAGGCAGGTCAGTTGGTAAATCACGTGGGTGCTTTCACACGTGGCTCTGCCTCTGATCGTGTACACCTTCCGGGTTACAGGACTGGAGTAGGTGGTGGTGGGAGGGTGCATGGGACAGGTTTTGCATCGGGGGCGGTTACAAGGATAGGAGCCAGAGGGTAGGGAAGGTGGTTTGGGGATTTCATAGGGATGAACTAACAGGTTACGAAGGTTAGGTGGACGGCGGAAAGACACTCTTGGTGGAGTGGGGAGGATTTCATGTAGGATGGATCTCATTTCAGGGCAGGATTTGAGGAAGTCGTATCCCTGCTGGAGAGCCACATTCAGAGTCTGGTCCAGTCCCGGAAAGTATCCTGTCACAAGTGGGGCACTTTTGTGGTTCTTCTGTGGGGGATTCTGGGTTTGAGGGGACGAGGAAGTGGCTCTGGTTATTTGCTTCTGTACCAGGTCGGGAGGGTAGTTGCGGGATGCGAAAGCTGTTTTCAGGTTGTTGGTGTAATGATTCAGGGATTCCGGACTGGAGCAGATTCGTTTGCCACGAAGACCTAGGCTGTAGGGAAGGGACCGTTTGATGTGGAATGGGTGGCAGCTGTCATAATGGAGGTACTGTTGCTTGTTGGTGGGTTTGATGTGGACGGACGTGTGAAGTTGGCCATTGGACAGGTGGAGGTCAACGTCAAGGAAAGTGGCATGGGATTTGGAGTAGGACCAGGTGAAACTGATGGAACCAAAGGAGTTGAGGTTGGAGAGGAAATTCTGGAGTTCTTCTTCACTGTGAGTCCAGATCATGAAGATGTCATCAATAAATCTGTACCAAACTTTGGGTTGGCAGACTTGGGTAACCAAGAAGGCTTCCTCTAAGCGACCCATGAATAGGTTGGCGTACGAGGGGGCCATCCTGGTGCCCATGGCTGTTCCCTTTAATTGTTGGTATGTCTGGCCCTCAAAAGTGAAGAAGTTGTGGGTCAGGATGAAGCTGGCTAAGGTGATGAGGAAAGAGGTTTTAGGTAGGGTGGCAGGTGATCGGCGTGAAAGGAAATGCTCCATCGCAGCGAGGCCCTGGACGTGCGGAATATTTGTGTATAAGGACGTGGCATCAATGGTTACAAGGATGGTTTCCGGGGGTAACAGATTGGGTAAGGATTCCAGGCGTTCAAGGAAGTGGTTGGTGTCCTTGATGAAGGATGGGAGACTGCATGTAATGGGTTGAAGGTGTTGATCTACGTAGGCAGAGATACGTTCTGTGGGGGCTTGGTAACCAGCTACAATGGGGCGGCCGGGATGATTGGGTTTGTGGATTTTAGGAAGAAGGTAGAAGGTAGGGGTGCGGGGTGTCGGTGGGGTCAGGAGGTTGATGGAGTCAGGTGAAAGGTTTTGCAGGGGGCCTAAGGTTCTGAGGATTCCTTGAAGCTCCGCCTGGACATCGGGAATGGGGTTACCTTGGCAAACTTTGTATGTGGTGTTGTCTGAAAGCTGACGCAGTCCCTCAGCCACATACTCCCGACGATCAAGTACCACGGTCGTGGAACCCTTGTCCGCCGGAAGAATGACGATGGATCGGTCAGCCTTCAGATCACGGATAGCCTGGGCTTCAGCAGTGGTGATGTTGGGTGTAGGATTAAGGTTTTTTAAGAAGGATTGAGATGCAAGGCTGGAAGTCAGAAATTCCTGGAAGGTTTGGAGAGGGTGATTTTGAGGAAGAGGAGGTGGGTCCCGCTGTGACGGTGGACGGAACTGTTCCAGGCAGGGTTCAATTTGGATGGTGTCTTGAGGAGTCGGATCATTAGGAGTAGGATTAGGATCATTTTTCTTCGTGGCAAAGTGATACTTCCAGCAGAGAGTACGAGTGTAGGACAGTAAATCTTTGACGAGGGCTGTTTGGTTGAATCTGGGAGTGGGGCTGAAGGTGAGGCCTTTGGATAGGACAGAGGTTTCGGATTGGGAGAGAGGTTTGGAGGAAAGGTTAACTACTGAATTAGGGTGTTGTGGTTCCAGATTGTGTTGATCGGAATTTTGAGGTTTTGGAGGGAGTGGAGCTGGAAGTGGGAGATTGAGTAGATGGGAGAGACTGGGTTTGTGTGCAATGAGAGGAGGTTGAGGTTTGCTGGAAAGGTTGTGAAGGGTGAGTGAGTTGCCTTTCCGGAGGTGGGAAACCAGGAGATTGGATAGTTTTTTGAGGTGGAGGGTGGCATGCTGTTCTAATTTACGGTTGGCCTGTAGGAGGATGCTCTGAACAGCCGGTGTGGATGTGGGAGAGGAAAGATTAAGGACTTTTATTAAGGATAGGAGTTGACGGGTGTGTTCATTGGCTGAGTTGATGTGTAGGTGAAGGATTAGGTGGGTGAGGGCAATGGATTGTTCAGTTTGGAACTGGTATAGGGACTGATGGAAGGAAGGGTTGCAGCCAGAGATGGGAACTTTGAGTGTGAGGCCTTTGGGGGTAATGCCAAATGTCAGACAAGCCTGAGAAAATAAAATATGCGAGCGTAATCTGGCTAGGGCGAAGGCATGTTTGCGGAGGGAATGTAAATAAAACTTAATGGGGTCATTGTGGGGGTGTTGTGAGGGTGACATGGTATTAGAAGGTGGAAAGTGTAACATGAGGTGAAATGAAAATGAAAATAAAAATATATGGGGAGAGATAAAGGTGAACCGGAAAGAAACTGGAGATCTGGAATGAAAAAAGGCGAAAAGGTGTTGGTTACAGATGGGCTATGTTGGACTTGGGTTGGTAGACAACGATGTGCATAAAGGTTAGGTGGTTGTGTTGCCGCCAAAACACGTTAAAGGACGGAGAAATTCGGGAAAATTTCGAAAAAACTGCGTGTAGTATATTAAAAGGAGTGGTATTGTGGTGGCAGATTATGAAAATGAGGCTAACAATTGTCTGACGAAGAAATAATGGCGTTAAAACCTGTGGGAAGCGGCTAAAAATGATCAGTGATGTGGGAAAAACGGAAATGGAAATAAAGCGAAAGTTATTGGAACTGGCCGAAATGGTTGTTTAAAAGGTGAAAGGAGCTGTTTGTGAACTAGAAACGGTGGATATTATAGCGGCGGTAGTGCTGAAAGCGGACAAATTTTTTTTTTTTTTTTTTTTTTTTTTTTTTTTTTTTTTTTTTTTTTTTTTTTTTTTTTGGAAGTGGGTTACGTATTATTGAGTATATATATATAGGCGGGATAAAATAGTATAGCAGATTACGGTAAAAAGGAGAAGGTGAATACAAAGTGAAACTACTGGCAAAAACAGAAAGAGGAAAATAAGACGACAGAAAAGATTTCGAAATGCAACAGTGACAATAACAAACGTAATTGTTGGATTCAAATTAATGATATCAATATAATGGAAGGAAACATTCCACGTGGGAAAAATTATATATAAAAAACAAAGATGGGGTGACTTACCGAACAAAAGCGCTGGCAGGTCGATAGATACACAAACAAACACAAACATACACACAAAATTCAAGCTTTCGCAACAAACTGTTGCCTCATCAGGAAAGAGGGAAGGAGAGGGGAAGACGAAAGGAAGTGGGTTTTAAGGGAGAGGGTAAGGAGTCATTCCAATCCCGGGAGCGGAAAGACTTACCTTAGGGGGAAAAAAGGACAGGTATACACTAGCACACACGCACATATCCATTCACACATACAGACACAAGCAGACATATTTAAAGACAAAGAGTTTGGGCAGAGATGTCAGTCGAGGCAGAAGTGTAGAGGCAAAGAAGTTGTTGAAAGACAGGTGAGGTATGAGTGGCGGCAACTTGAAATTAGCGGAGATTGAGGCCTGGCGGATGACGAGAAGAGAGGATATACTGAAGGGCAAGTTCCCATCTCCGGAGTTCGGATAGGTTGGTGTTGGTGGGAAGTATCCAGATAACCCGGACGGTGTAACACTGTGCCAAGATGTGCTGGCTGTGCACCAAGGCATGTTTAGCCACAGGGTGATCCTCATTACCAACAAACACTGTCTGCCTGTGTCCATTCATGCGAATGGACAGTTTGTTGCTGGTCATTCCCACATAGAATGCATCACAGTGTAGGCAGGTCAGTTGGTAAAAAAAAAAAAAAATTTTTGGCCTATTTCAGCACTACCGCCGCTATAATATCCACCGTTTCTAGTTCACAAACAGCTCCTTTCACCTTTTAAACAACCATTTCGGCCAGTTCCAATAACTTTCGCTTTATTTCCATTTCCGTTTTTCCCACATCACTGATCATTTTTAGCCGCTTCCCACAGGTTTTAACGCCATTATTTCTTCGTCAGACAATTGTTAGCCTCATTTTCATAATCTGCCACCACAATACCACTCCTTTTAATATACTACACGCAGTTTTTTCGAAATTTTCCCGAATTTCTCCGTCCTTTAACGTGTTTTGGCGGCAACACAACCACCTAACCTTTATGCACATCGTTGTCTACCAACCCAAGTCCAACATAGCCCATCTGTAACCAACACCTTTTCGCCTTTTTTCATTCCAGATCTCCAGTTTCTTTCCGGTTCACCTTTATCTCTCCCCATATATTTTTATTTTCATTTTCATTTCACCTCATGTTACACTTTCCACCTTCTAATACCATGTCACCCTCACAACACCCCCACAATGACCCCATTAAGTTTTATTTACATTCCCTCCGCAAACATGCCTTCGCCCTAGCCAGATTACGCTCGCATATTTTATTTTCTCAGGCTTGTCTGACATTTGGCATTACCCCCAAAGGCCTCACACTCAAAGTTCCCATCTCTGGCTGCAACCCTTCCTTCCATCAGTCCCTATACCAGTTCCAAACTGAACAATCCATTGCCCTCACCCACCTAATCCTTCACCTACACATCAACTCAGCCAATGAACACACCCGTCAACTCCTATCCTTAATAAAAGTCCTTAATCTTTCCTCTCCCACATCCACACCGGCTGTTCAGAGCATCCTCCTACAGGCTAACCGTAAATTAGAACAGCATGCCACCCTCCACCTCAAAAAACTATCCAATCTCCTAGTTTCCCACCTCCGGAAAGGCAACTCACTCACCCTTCACAACCTTTCCAGCAAACCTCAACCTCCTCTCATTGCACACAAACCCAGTCTCTCCCATCTACTCAATCTCCCACTTCCAGCTCCACTCCCTCCAAAACCTCAAAATTCCGATCAACACAATCTGGAACCACAACACCCTAATTCAGTAGTTAACCTTTCCTCCAAACCTCTCTCCCAATCCGAAACCTCTGTCCTATCCAAAGGCCTCACCTTCAGCCCCACTCCCAGATTCAACCAAACAGCCCTCGTCAAAGATTTACTGTCCTACACTCGTACTCTCTGCTGGAAGTATCACTTTGCCACGAAGAAAAATGATCCTAATCCTACTCCTAATGATCCGACTCCTCAAGACACCATCCAAATTGAACCCTGCCTGGAACAGTTCCGTCCACCGTCACAGCGGGACCCACCTCCTCTTCCTCAAAATCACCCTCTCCAAACCTTCCAGGAATTTCTGACTTCCAGCCTTGCATCTCAATCCTTCTTAAAAAACCTTAATCCTACACCCAACATCACCACTGCTGAAGCCCAGGCTATCCGTGATCTGAAGGCTGACCGATCCATCGTCATTCTTCCGGCGGACAAGGGTTCCACGACCGTGGTACTTGATCGTCGGGAGTATGTGGCTGAGGGACTGCGTCAGCTTTCAGACAACACCACATACAAAGTTTGCCAAGGTAACCCCATTCCCGATGTCCAGGCGGAGCTTCAAGGAATCCTCAGAACCTTAGGCCCCCTGCAAAACCTTTCACCTGACTCCATCAACCTCCTGACCCCACCGACACCCCGCACCCCTACCTTCTACCTTCTTCCTAAAATCCACAAACCCAATCATCCCGGCCGCCCCATTGTAGCTGGTTACCAAGCCCCCACAGAACGTATCTCTGCCTACGTAGATCAACACCTTCAACCCATTACATGCAGTCTCCCATCCTTCATCAAGGACACCAACCACTTCCTTGAACGCCTGGAATCCTTACCCAATCTGTTACCCCCGGAAACCATCCTTGTAACCATTGATGCCACGTCCTTATACACAAATATTCCGCACGTCCAGGGCCTCGCTGCGATGGAGCATTTCCTTTCACGCCGATCACCTGCCACCCTACCTAAAACCTCTTTCCTCATCACCTTAGCCAGCTTCATCCTGACCCACAACTTCTTCACTTTTGAGGGCCAGACATACCAACAATTAAAGGGAACAGCCATGGGCACCAGGATGGCCCCCTCGTACGCCAACCTATTCATGGGTCGCTTAGAGGAAGCCTTCTTGGTTACCCAAGTCTGCCAACCCAAAGTTTGGTACAGATTTATTGATGACATCTTCATGATCTGGACTCACAGTGAAGAAGAACTCCAGAATTTCCTCTCCAACCTCAACTCCTTTGGTTCCATCAGTTTCACCTGGTCCTACTCCAGATCCCATGCCACTTTCCTTGACGTTGACCTCCACCTGTCCAATGGCCAACTTCACACGTCCGTCCACATCAAACCCACCAACAAGCAACAGTACCTCCATTATGACAGCTGCCACCCATTCCACATCAAACGGTCCCTTCCCTACAGCCTAGGTCTTCGTGGCAAACGAATCTGCTCCAGTCCGGAATCCCTGAATCATTACACCAACAACCTGAAAACAGCTTTCGCATCCCGCAACTACCCTCCCGACCTGGTACAGAAGCAAATAACCAGAGCCACTTCCTCGTCCCCTCAAACCCAGAATCCCCCACAGAAGAACCACAAAAGTGCCCCACTTGTGACAGGATACTTTCCGGGACTGGACCAGACTCTGAATGTGGCTCTCCAGCAGGGATACGACTTCCTCAAATCCTGCCCTGAAATGAGATCCATCCTACATGAAATCCTCCCCACTCCACCAAGAGTGTCTTTCCGCCGTCCACCTAACCTTCGTAACCTGTTAGTTCATCCCTATGAAATCCCCAAACCACCTTCCCTACCCTCTGGCTCCTATCCTTGTAACCGCCCCCGATGCAAAACCTGTCCCATGCACCCTCCCACCACCACCTACTCCAGTCCTGTAACCCGGAAGGTGTACACGATCAGAGGCAGAGCCACGTGTGAAAGCACCCACGTGATTTACCAACTGACCTGCCTACACTGTGATGCATTCTATGTGGGAATGACCAGCAACAAACTGTCCATTCGCATGAATGGACACAGGCAGACAGTGTTTGTTGGTAATGAGGATCACCCTGTGGCTAAACATGCCTTGGTGCACAGCCAGCACATCTTGGCACAGTGTTACACCGTCCGGGTTATCTGGATACTTCCCACCAACACCAACCTATCCGAACTCCGGAGATGGGAACTTGCCCTTCAGTATATCCTCTCTTCTCGTCATGCGCCAGGCCTCAATCTCCGCTAATTTCAAGTTGCCGCCACTCATACCTCACCTGTCTTTCAACAACTTCTTTGCCTCTACACTTCTGCCTCGACTGACATCTCTGCCCAAACTCTTTGTCTTTAAATATGTCTGCTTGTGTCTGTATGTGTGAATGGATATGTGCGTGTGTGCTAGTGTATACCTGTCCTTTTTTCCCCCTAAGGTAAGTCTTTCCGCTCCCGGGATTGGAATGACTCCTTACCCTCTCCCTTAAAACCCACTTCCTTTCGTCTTCCCCTCTCCTTCCCTCTTTCCTGATGAGGCAACAGTTTGTTGCGAAAGCTTGAATTTTGTGTGTATGTTTGTGTTTGTTTGTGTATCTATCGACCTGCCAGCGCTTTTGTTCGGTAAGTCACCTCATCTTTGTTTTTTATATATAGTTATATAAATACATTTAACACACAACATAGAGCAGAGGTTTAGGTAAATTATTTACATCAGGCTTTTACAAAGAAAACCAATCTAATGAATTAGTAATATATTAATGGAAACACAACTGAAAAACTTTCGCTCCCAGCAAATGAGTAAAATATTGTTGTCATTAGTCTTTCCTCCTCTAGCAATCTATAGATAAGTTACTACTTGACACCAATCAGACGATTGCTATAGCTCAAATGAAAAGATCAGAGTTTCTTCATGTGTTGTTTAGCATTGCAGACATACCAGATTTCACGCTAGCTATTTAATGTAATTACAGAGCGACATCTCCATTTATACTCAGACCAGTGGCTATTTGAAGAAATAGCAAATCATGCCCACTGTACTTTGTCTTTTGAAATTAATACAATTGTGCCAGGGACAAATATGATCTTGCATCGTATTTTCTGGGACATTCATGAAATGTTCTCGAGCTCATTGTTTCCTCTTCACTGCCATCAATGTACGCTATAAGCTCTGAATTTAACACAGCTCACACGATTGCTATAGCTCAAATGAAAAGATCAGAGTTTCTTCATGTGTTGTTTAGCATTGCAGACATACCAGATTTCACGCTAGCTATTTAATGTAATTACAGAGCCACATCTCCATTTATACTCAGACCAGTGGCTAATTTTGCACGAGTCCAAGCATATTGTTCTCAGACTCTGGCCCATTTAACGCTTTTCACCCGTTATAAAGCACTGTGTAAAAGGCCGTGGTTTGGGGAGCAAAATGGTGGTTTTCACATATACACAGGATGGGCTGTTACTGTCCAAATGGCACTTGACAGCTACGGAGCTGCCAAGCACTCCCACTGCTATGCCTTTAGCACAGTGATTTGTGAGGTAGTGGTTGCATATCTTTCAGGCACGGCAGTCTTCAGAGGCAACAACAATGTGCACATTAGTTAATTCAGTCTAAGGTTATTTGCCTGTCTTCACGTAGACCTAAATGTGTCTTTGAAAACAGACACTGAGCGAATAATTTCTCTATTGGCACAATGGCTAGTTTTGTGGGGCAAAACTCCAGAAAATTATAAGGCCCAGAGTCATACAAAAATATGTGTGGCTCAATATATTCAAAGGATTGAGTGGATTATTTCAAAACATGGATGACAAAGAAAAAAATGAATATGGTAAGTAAGTTGTTCACTCACTTAAAGGGTTTTATTGAACCATTTTCAAAAATGTGTTTACACTGGATGAAGTAATAACAATCTTTCCAAAAATTTTACATTAGAGAACAATTATGAAAAGGATGGATGCTGTTCGGCGTACAAATGACATGCCAAGTTGCAAACAGGTGCAATGAAAAGACTGCTACACACTTAAAAGGAACCCCTTGAGTACGAGCTCACAACTTCAATCTTTAGTAAGGCTAATTTGAAACTGTTGTGTTAACAATTATGACAGGAAAAATATTACCTGCTAATGATGCATCAGGAGGGCAACAGAAAATAAGTGTTCAAGAGGTGTAGAGACCAACCTGCTATGGGATTTATGTATTATACTTCACAAAATGGGCATTGTCCACATTCAAGACATGTTTAAAACAAATCATTAACTTGCACCATGAACACCAAGAGAGAAATGGCACCCCACAGTAGTCACAAAGTTTGCACTATCAAGACTGAAGGCAAACTCCTTGGAAGTTACAAACTGTGCAGGGTGTTCAGGTAGATGTCGACTCTTAAGGAATGCATATAGAATCATTTTGGCCGAACGTAGTAATGAGAACTGATGGGATGCAACCGAATGCAAAACAGTATTTTGTGGAGCGTATCGTGAAACTGGCTATCCTTTAAGGCATAGCCACAGGCAGTGCGATAAGATGTTTTACAGGCACAGAAAAAGCAAACATCCAGAAGTTCAATATATTCAGTGGTTCCAGGTGGCATGAATTGCAGGAGGAATAGTTTGCTCTAAATAAGTATGACTTTTATATGCAGACCAGGAATTAAGCAAAAGCGAGTTATTTTGACCAGCTATTGGGCAAAACCAGTGCTCATACCATAGTTATAATGCTCTTACAACCATTTTCCCATTCTTCCTTACTGTTGTAAATATTCCATACTGCTCTTGCAAGATCATGCACACAAGAAAGAATCATAAGGAGCAGAGCACCTTCAACTTCTCATAGCACAATAAGTAACTTTCCACCAAATTTACCATCCAGTTTAACAATTGGCATAATCATATACAAATCTGTTAAGGCACTGATGTTACTTGATCTTGATACAACTCTCTTGGTACCTCTAATTTCCAGGATTCCTTTCATGTGCATTTCCTCTTCAAATTGTCAGAGTTGAACACTAATTCCTTACTGAATGATAGGATAAGTTTGTTTAACTCGTCTACAAATTTTCGGGCTGACTTTGCAATTTGCTGTGCATCATCAAATCGACTCTTCATTTGAAATTTTGGTATCTTACATTGTCCAATTCTGTTGCACTGTTTGAAGTAATGCATCCAGCCACCACTTCCCTTGAAATCACTGTAATCTATATCACACACAATTTGATGTGCATAACATAGTAAGTCAGTATCATGCACATTCTGTAAATTGTATTGAGCTTACTTGAAATGCGCAGACACCAGTTTTTGTAACTGCAGTATCGATCATTATGCGGTCAGCCGTACTTTCAAATATGCATGCCACCAGTTATGCTGCTGTGTTTCCAGCCACCACTGCGGCATGACGGCACCGCCACGAATGATTAGGCTGCTGCTAATGAGATGCAAGCACTCCCTCTCCAGAGCTACTGTGGGCGGTGTACTTATACGTTCAAACATTCATGCACTAGGCCATTTTATGTGCTTGCCAGTTCAATAACATTTGCAGATTTTGATAGTGGACAGGGTTCGAAATCCTCTGAATAGACATTGGACTAAAGAGTGACAGATTTATAAATCTTTTGTATCTTTATATATTTCTACACTCAGGTCTACTGTTGGCAACTGACACTTCATCTACAGCAGCAAATTTATGTATTATTTTTACTATTTGATATTAGATGTAGAATAAATTAATATCTGAATTTTCTGTTCATGATCAGCATCTGCCCATCACTCCTTTTTTTGTCCACTAAAAAATCCCACAGGGTGCAAAGAAAGACACAACTGTAACATGTGCATGTTGTCCTTCCTGAATATCCACTTTTTCTTATGCACTACACATTCATATTGCTGTATACTTATTCAAAATCTGTTCATAATTGTTTTTTTACTATGCTGTGAATGATCTTCCATGTACATAATTATGTTTAGTACCCGCTCCTTGGAGAACAACTTCCTTTACTATGTTTCAGTGGTGACAGGATTTGTGACTTCTTGTCCAACAACGATAATGAACTACATGGTTCAACACCTGTTGCAATATCACTTTCACTGGTTAAGCATGTATCATCATCATTGTACTCCTCACGTACATTGTTCGCACACGCATGACACCATACACTGCATTGACTCATCTTGCACAAATGCTATTATTTCATCTGCCACTTCTTTCTCGGTCAGTGAAATTCCTTGGGTTCCTTTCCAATGAAATGTCAACTTCAGCAACTGTTGCAGTGCATAAAATGCAATGTGTGATCCCCCCTCTCCCTACTTCTCTGCTTTGTATCAACACCATTAACACTGTAGCACTGTTTGAGCTACTCATTGGCCAAACAGTTCCAGTATGCTCTGTAGCCTCATGCTTTGCTCACCATTCGATTCCTCCAGTACCACCCCATTGCCATTGGCAGCCAATATTGTGGTTGCATGGTAGACAACATGTGGGGTGTTGAGTGCCCGAAACACCATTTGCCTTTTGTGACCTCACACTCAAGGGGTTCCTTGTTAGCTTTCAGCCAAAACTTTCTTCAAAAAAGCAGGCCCACTATCTCCTGCCACTACGAGCTGTTGTTGTTCTTCAGCTGAAAAAACGTAATTTAATGGTTATGTTAAGGTAGAAATATTACTCAAATTAATACCTTCTGTCACCTCGGCTGCTTCAGACAGTGGTACTGCAAGTGGCTCTTACAGGTCATTTGTCATCTGTATTAAAATTGTCATCAATGTTGGAGCACAATCCTTTGCGTTGCTGGCTCATGGTTCTCATCCTATCTTTTTAATAGAAAACAGTTTGTGTCTGTATCAGGCTTACCACATCACATGTCATTCAAAATATGAAACCATCAGACAAGGGGTGCCCAGGGCTCTATTTTAGGTCCCTTGTTGTTCCTATTATATATTAATGACCTTCCATATGGAGTGTCACAAAATGCAAATTTTGTCTTATTTGCAGATGATACAAGTGTCGGTATAAAAAACATTACCCGTGATCTCACTGAGCACTCAGCTAATGAAATATTTGTAAATGGATTGTCACTGAATTTTGACAAGACCCAGGACATACAGTTTGGTACCTCATAAAGAATGCCTCACCCTATAAGTATAATGTATTCAAACAATGAAATTAAAGCAGTAGACAGTGTCAAATTTTTAGGGCTACAAATTGACCACAACCTAAACTGGAAAACCCACACTCTAGACAATTAAATGCCTTAGTTCAGCTACATTTGGAGTACTCATGGTAGCAGAAATAGGTGATTTAAAAATGAAGAAGTTAGTTTATTTGGCCTACTTCCATTCACTAATTAGTTATGGAATCATCTTTTGGGGAAACTCCTCTCACAAAGAGAACATTTTCAAAATTAAGAAACGAGTCATTAGAATTATATCTGGTGTCAGCCCATATCATCACGCAGAGACTTCTTTAAGGAATCTGGTATCCTAACTGCTACTCAGTAGATATACTCACTGATGGCCTTTGTCATTTCCAACAAGTCTCTTTTTACACAAAATTGTGCAAAACATGATTATAATACCAGAACCAAAAACAATCTGTATAAGGACTATAAAAGCTTAACATTAGTGCAAAAAGGAGTCAAATACATGGGTACTCATATATTCAATAACTTAGAGCACATCAAAGTTCTTGTAAGTGATAAAGGTCCGTTTCAGAGTAAATTAAAGAACTTCCTGTTGGCCAATTCCTTCTACTCCATCAATGAATATCTTCACAAGGATTATAGCTCGTAATTCTGTCTGCATTAGAATTGTACATTATCCATGTATCTAAGTAAAAAAAAAATTTAAAATAGCCTTTGACTCTTTCCACATACCAGAGACTCCTCTCCAAGGGATCCATGGAAAACGATAAATGTAATGTAAAGGCACAGTTCCATGCAGAACAGTCTTACTGGCCTATACTCACACTGACCTTGGCAACCTATCTAACATTTGCTTAAGAAACTGCCCGGGAGCTGGGGTTTCAGTATGGTAATGGGAGCCAACCTGTATTTTGTCAACTTCCACGCTACTGCTCTGGGTCGAAGTAGATTCCAAACCACTGCCACACATAATGGGAAATCTGAAAGTGTGCTGTTGAGCTGGGACATGTGGGAGCTGTGTTTCCTCATGCCTTGTAGGCTGGTGACATGTATTGCTTGTAACTCAGCTTGTTGAGATTTATGGTTGGGTGTCTACTCCCATAAAAGGCAATCAGAAATTTCCTTTGGATAGTCTGAAAGATCTGCAAATTTTGTAATGTGCGATTCGAGATCTGTATTTTTGGAGTCTTCAGTAATTTAACCTCACTGTGGTTGAATAACGCACAAGCTGTGTTGCAACCACTCATCACAAGTATAAGAACATGTGGTGGAGAACACTTCTTGACTGCACTTCCTGGACAGTAGAGGAGCTGTACCTCTCCCTGGTTTGAGAAAATATACAATGCAGAGAGTTTTGAGACCTAGGTTTATGACCAGAAAGTCAACATCTTCCCCCACAATTCCGACATTCTTATGAGCCGAAGCCAGGGATTCTGCCATCCACACTATCAATGCATCTGTATCAGCTACCTGCTTGGAGGCGATTCCATTTTCATTGCATTTTGCCATCAGCATGGTAATGTGATTTGGTTCTTATTATCGAACTGAAACCCCACAGCTCCAAAGAGGCTTTTTCAGCTTATATCTTGCAAATGCAAGACAGATGGCCAAAGTCAGTGTAGGAGTCGGCGAGCAGGAATGTTCTGCACAAAACTAAGTCAGCAATGTGACGGGTCGTGCTACAGTACCACTGTCTGAAGCAGTACAGGCAACAGAATGTACTAATTTGTGTATTATTTTTTATAACATGTACTATTTTCCACGTTCTAGAGGCTGAGAGTGGGCATTTCTGACATTTTCACAGAGGTGCCAAAAAATCACAGCTTTTCAGTGCTGCTCTAGCAGCGACACTGCACGACAAAAAATCAAACCGCACTCCGAAAAATGACACCTGACTAGCGCATTTTCGAAGAAATTTTCTATGCTTTAATTGTGTATCGAGTGGCCATTTTCAAAAAATGCATAGTTTTCGAGATATAAACAAGAAACTGAGAAACAGTGCTAAAATTCTGAGTTTTTTTAGTTTTTCTTTGAGAAGCCAAACCCCTAAAACGCAGCAAACATAAAATTCAGATTCAGCGCCCCAAGAAAAACATAGAACGCAGCTTCTGCAATTTTGTTATGGGAAAAGCACTATTTGACTGGACTATAAGGCACGCAATGCGAGAAATACCATGAGACGCTCTTGAGGTATGCACTTTCATTTTCCATCCTTACTGTGCTGTATACGTCAGGTTGGGATCTGAGATCCTGTCTTGTAAGTTGACTGCATTCTCTTCAGTATGTTGAAAGTATTCTTCCAAACGTTGTTCACACTCAAAAAAGAAACAAACATCAAAGATGTTGACAGTATTCCATACCCTTTGCTCCTTATGCACCCATCTCCCTACCTTATGGCTCCTACTCTTGTGACCATCCCCACCCACTGCAAGACTTGCTGGATGCACCCACCTGTTCCAGCCCTGTAACTGACAAAACATGTACTATCAAAGGGAGAGCTACCTGTGAAACGACACGTCGTATACCAGCCGTTATGTAAACACTGTTCAGCAGTTTTCATCGGCATGACTACCACCAAGTTATCAGTCAGAATGAATGGGCATTGGCAGAGGGTGGTTACTAGCACACAATATCTTGTTTCACAGCATGCTCTGTAACATGACAGTCATGACCTCGATGTTGGTTTCACCACACGCACCATCTGGATTCTTCCCCCAGACACCAGTTTCTCAGAACTCTGCAGGTGGGCACTACCGTTCCACCAACCACCTGGCCTTAATTTATGTTAATTCCTTCCATCTCAGCATTTCTTCACAGTAACTACTCCTTTCTTCACTCCATTTTAGTTTTCTACATCTTTCATTTTGCGACCTGTCTATTTTTTGCCATCCCACTCCACATCTGTTGCGTACAATGCACTTAGCTCTTCACTCTTATTAACCCTTAAATGCACAGTGTAGCTGCTCAGCTACAAACCATTCCTCTTCGATTCATAGCGCATGAGATGTTTTCGTTTGTGTACATTTTCAGTTCAACACATAGTACAAGAAAACTACAACAGATGGCACTACAAGGCTGCTACAATTAATATTTCGTACAGTTGTGTCACTGCTGTATTGCACATTTTGTTTGCGAAAAAGGAAGTCCAGAAAGTGTATTTGTACGCCAATAACCTTGTTTAAAACATTTTTGAGACATGAGTAAGGTATGTGGAAACTATTTAAATCATAATATGTTTATATTCTGACGTATAAATACTGTTTGTAGCTAACCAGCTACGATGTGCATTTACCATATTTCAGAACACAACCTAACATGACAAGAAGTGATCAGGAGAAAGATATATTAGAGTGCGTGGAGATCCCTTTATGCAGTGGAGATAGTTTGGACTCATCATCTGATGACTCTTCACAAGACTCAAATTACTTTATGCAAGAATATGAAGATTCTGGCAATAGCAGTAATAATGATAGACGAAGTGTAGGAACACTGCAGACTTCACAAAGCTTACAATCTACTCCTGGGACAGTGCTACCTACATCTTCCAGGAATAGTGCACCGATAATATCACCATATAGTAAAAGAAATAATCAGGAATCTGCAAATACTAACAATGAATCAGATTTCACATGTACGAGTGTGCCAAAGAAATGTTTTTTGAAACAATTGTTGGTAATTTCCAAGAATGACTGCCTATCAAAATCGAAGGGGTCAAAACGATACATATCGAACGTGCGATAGTAAATCGATTATGGAAGTCTCGTGGCGGGCATTATGATCAATTATTTGTGATCGTCATTTTTATCATTTTTCCGTTGTTCATTTAGTTTGTGTACATTGCATTCGCGTCGTAATTATTTGTGATTTGATTGGGGAAATCCACACAGTTTCTGTCGATAGTGAGTGTAATGCCTGCTGTTTCTCACGTTTCTCTGGGGATTGTATGACACTGGAAACTCTAATTCCATGCTTATCCAGCATAGACAAATGCCTGACTTTTTGCCGCAAATATGGACTTCTGGCGGACGAGGAAAGGAGCGACTGTGTTGACTGTGGTGCTGCTAATCTGTAAAACTTTCATTGCGGACTTTGCGGAAAGCAAACCAGCATCACGAAAAATTCGTGATTTGAGTCCTCCAAATTATCCATTCCGACGAGCGTAATTCTTGTGTCGTGCTGGATTCGAGATTACACGTAGCAAGCCACAGCATCAGAAACTGAGTTATCCGCAAATACCGCATGTGACTATTTCGGGTTTCGCCGAGAAGTCTGTTACATGGTAGTGACAAATGATAGTGTGCCTTCCCTCGTCCGGCAGATGTCCATATTTGCGACAAAAGGTCAAGCATTTGTCTATGCTGGATATGCATGGAATTAAGAGTTTTCCATGTCAGACAATCCGCAGAAGAAACGTGAGAAACAGCACACATTACACTCGCTATCGACAGAATCCGTATGGGTTTCCCAATCAAATCACAAATAATTATGGTGCGAATGTAATGTACACAAACTAAATGAATAAAATTGTAGAAGTAGACGAATCATATTGCTAGATGAAAGGAAGTGAAATAGATCATATCTGGGTATTTGGTGGGATAGGAAGAGAGTCCCGAAAGTGTTTCATTGTGAGGGTATTGTCCCAAGACAAGGTGACTTTAGTGGGTCTCATAAAACACTTCATACTGCCCAGAACAAAACTCATCACAGACGGGTTTCTGTCGCACAAGACTGTAAAAGCTGAAGGGTTCAACCATGAATTCGTGAATCATTCTGTGGAATTCGTCTCTTCGGATGACGCCAGTGTCCGCACCCAGAATATTGAGCAGCTGTGGAAGTCTTTCCTCCCCCCATGAACCATGGACCTTGCCGTTGGTGGGGAGGCTTGCGTGCCTCAGTGATACAGATAGCCGTACCGTAGGTGCAACCACAACGGAGGGGTATCTGTTGAGAGGCCAGACAAACGCGTGGTTCCTGAAGAGGGGCAGCAGCCTTTTCAGTAGTTGCAGGGGCAACAGTCTGGGTGATTGACTGATCTGGCCTTGTAACACTAACCAAAATGGCCTTGCTGTTCTGGTACTGCGAACGGCTGAAAGCAAGGGGAAACTACAGCCATAATTTTTCCCAAGGGCATGCAGCTTTACTGTATGGTTAAATGATGATGGCGCCCTCTTGGGTAAAATATTCCAGAGGTAAAATAGTCCCCCATTCGATCTCCGGGCGGGGACTACTCAAGAGGACGTCATTATCAGGAGAAAGAAAACTGGAGTTCTACGGATCGGAGCGTGGAATGTCAGATCCCTTAATCGGGCAGGTAGGTTAGAAAAAGTAAAAAGGGAAATGGATAGGTTAAAGTTAGATATAGTGGGAATAAGTGAAGTTCAGTGGCAGGAGGAACAAGACTTTTGGTCAGGTGAATACAGGGTTATAAATACAAAGTCAAATAGGGGTAATGCAGGAGTAGGTTTAATAATGAATGAAAAAATAGGAGTGCGGGTAAGCTACTACAAACAGCATAGTGAATGCATTATTGTGGCCAAGATAGACACAAAGCCCACGCCTACTACAATACTACAAGTTTATATGCCAACTAGCTCTGCAGATGACGAAGAAATTGATGACATGTATGATGAGATAAAAGAAAGTATTCAGGTAGTAAAGGGAGACGAAAATTTAATAGTCATGGGTGACTGGAATTCGAGAGTAGGAAAAGGGAGAGAAGGAAACACAGTAGGTGAACATGGATTGGGGGTAAGAAATGAAAGAGGAAGCCGTCTGGCATGATTTTTTCATAGAGCATAACTTAATCATAGCTAACACTTGGTTCAAGAATCATGAAAGAAGGTTGTATACATGGAAGAATCCTGGAGATACTAAAAGGTATCAGATAGATTATATAATGGTAAGACAGAGATTTAGGAACCAGGTTTTAAATTGTAAGACATTTCCAGGGGCAGATGTGGACTCTGACCACAATCTATTGGTTATGAACTGTAGATTAAAACTGAAGAAACTGCAAAAAGGGCGGGAATTTAAGGAGATGGGACCTGGATAAACTGAAAGAACCAGAGGTTGTACAGAGTTTCAGGGAGAGCATAAGGGAACAATTGATAGGAATGGGGGAAAGAAATACTGCAGAAGAAAAATGGGTAGCTCGAGGGATGAAATAGTGAAGGCAGCAGAGGATCAAATAGGTAAAAAGATGAGGGCTAGTAGAAACCCTTGGGTAACAGAAGAAATATTGAATTTAATTGCTGAAAGGAGAAAATAAAAAACACAGTAAATGAAGCAGGCAAAAAGGAATACAAATGTCTCAAAAATGATATCGACAGTAAGTGCAAAATGGCTAAGCAGGTGTAGCTAGAAGACAAATGTAAGGATGTAGAGGCTTATCTCACTAGGGGTAAGATAGATACTGCCTACAGGAAAATTAAAGAGACCTTTGGAGAAAGGAGAACCACTTGCATGAATATCAAGAGCTTTGATGGAAACCCAGTTCTAAGCAAAGAAAGGAAAGCAGAAAGGTGGAAGGAGTATATAGAGGCTCTATACAAGGTTGATGTACTTGAGGACAATATTATGGAAATGGAAGAGGATGTAGATGAAGATGAAATGGGAGATATGATACTGCGTGAAGAGTTTGACAGAGCACTGAAAGACTTGAGTCGAAAAGGCCCCCCAGAGTAGACAACATTCCATTACAACTACTGACAGCCTTGGGAGAGCCAGTCCTGACAAAACTCCACCATCTGGTGAGCAAGATGTATGAGACAGGCGAAATTCCCTCAGACTTCAAGAAGAATATAATAATTCCAATCCCAAAGAAAGCAGGTGTTGACAGATGTGAAAATTACTATCAGTTTAATAAGTCACAGCTGCAAAATTCTAACGCGAATTCTTTACAGACGAATGGAAAAACTGATAGAAACTGACCTCGGGGAAGATCAGTTTGGATTCCGTAGAAATACTGGAACACGTGAGGCAATACGACCCTACGACTTATCTTAGAAGAAAGATTAAGGAAAGGCAAACCTACGTTTCTAGCATTTGTAGACTTAGAGAAAGCTTTTGACAATGTTGATTGGAATACTCTGTTTCAAATTCTGAGGGTGGCAGGGGTAAAATACAGGGAGCGAAAGGCTATTTAAAATTTGTACAGAAAGCAGATGGCAGTTATAAGAGTATAGGGGTATGAAAGGGAAGCAGTGTTTGGGAAGGGAGTGAGACAGGGTTGTAGCCTATCCCTGATGTTATTCAACTATATATTGAGCAAGGAATAAAGGAAACAAAATAAAAGTTCGGAGTAGGTATTAAAATCCATGGAGAAGAAATAAAAACCTTGCGGTTCGCCGATGACATTGTAATTCTGTCAGAGACAGCAAAGGACTTGGAAGAGCAGGTGAACGGAATGGACAATGTCTTGAAAGGAGAGTATAAACTGAACATCAACAAAAGCAAAACAAGGATAATGGAATGTAGTCGAATTATGTCGGGTGATGCTGGGAGAATTAGATTAGGAAATGATATACTTATAGTAGTAAATGAGTTTTGCTATTTGGGGAGCAAAATAACTGATGATGGTCGAAGTAGAGCGGATATAAAATGTACACTGGCAATGGCAAGGAAAGCGTTTCTGAAGAAGAAATATTTGTTAACATCGAGTATAGATTTAAATGTCAGGAAGTCGTTTCTGAAAGTATTTGTATGGAGTGTAGCCATGTATGGAAGTGAAACGTGGACGATAAATAGTTTAGACAAGAAGATAATAGAAGCTTTCGAAGTGTGGTGCTACAGAAGAATGCTGAAGGTTACATGGGTAGATCACATAACTAATGAGGAGGTATTGAATAGAATTGAGGAGAAGAGGAGCTTGTGGCACAACTTGACTAGAAGAAGGGATCGGTTGGTAGGAAATGTAGTGAGACATCGAGGGATCACCAATTTAGTATTGGAGTGCAGCATGGAGGGTAAAAATCATAGAGGGAGACCAAGAGAAGAATACGCTAAGCAGATTCAGAAGGATGTAGGCTGCAGTAGGTACTGGGAGATGAAGAAGCTTGCACAGGATAGAGTAGCATGGAGAGCTGCATCAAACCAGTCTCAGGACTGAAGACCACAACAACAACAACAGTGGAAGTCTTTCAAGTCTACCACAAAAAGAGAAGGGCGTCCAGGACAAAGAGACGAACTGTACTTGTTCCAGTACCTATACTCCCACAACTTGTGTTTGCAGGGAAAAGTCGATGCATGCGACACTCTGCCGATATTCCTGCGCGATATTGGCAGAGTTTACCCTGGCTGCAGGAAAAAAAGGAATTGCCCCTGTAGCTTATACATCACACGGACTGTCACAAAACGATGACACCGACGACGAGCAAGGTAAGTCGTCTCCTTTGAATTTACAAGTGCTTCTCTAATGCTTTTCTTTTGTCGTTGCTGTAGTGACAACTTCAAACATACTCATAACACCTGCCACGAGACTTCCATAATCGATTTACTATTGCACGTTTGATATGTATCGTTTGCACCCATCTGACTTCGATAGGCAATCATTCTTGGAAATTACCCAGTTGTTGAGGAATCACACAGGAACAGTTTGCAGAAATATCCCAATAAACCACTAGCTATATCCTGTGATGATGCTAGAAATTTTATTGGTATCTGTATTGGAATGTCTGTTTTACATGTGCCCAACACAAGAGATTATTGGGATACTGTCATTGGTAATAAACTGATTAGCAGCACAATGCCAGTGGGCTAGGTTTGAGCATATCAGACAAAATCTTCATTTGGATGACAACGGTAGCATGATTCCTAGGGGAGAAAATGGCCATGATAGACTTTTCAAGTTGAGGCCTATAATTGACTTGCTGAGATCTCAATTCCAAACAGTTCCTATTGAAGAATGCCAAATAGGTCACATAAATATGGGAACAAGCTATTCATGGTTAGTGAAATCTCAGGGTTCGCATATGATTTTGAAATTTTCACTGGTGATGAAAACTGCCTTGAGAAAAGATTACCTGGGGAGAAGGATTTAGGAGCCAGTGCAAATACTGTTGTTTGCCTTAGCCAAGCACTGCAAAGAAATGTAAATCATAAACTTTATTGTGACAATTACCACACAACATTACCACTTCTAGTTTACTTAGATAAACAGGGTGTTTATTGTTTAGGAACTGTGAGAAGAAACTGAGTGACAGGTATAATAGGAAAACAAAAACAAGAATAACAATGCCATGTCCTCAATTGATGAAGTTGTACAACAAACATATGAGGGGTGTAGATTTATTAGACAGTATATGGGCAGACATAAAATTCTTATGAGATCTCAGAAATGGTATCTTGGAATATTCTACCATCTGTTAGATATGGGCTTAGTAAATGCATGGATGATGTACAGAAGAGTAGCAGAGTGTAAAGAGAATCAAAAGACTATAAAGCTAAGCAAATTCTGCATTGAGGTTGCTGAATGTTTATGCCATGCTGGGACCACACCACCAAAACATAGGAGACCAAGCAGTAAATTGGAACAACAAATCCAAGCAAAGAAGAGTAGAGGACCAACTGCTCATATTTCACCAAAGGATGTAAGACTGGACCAAGTGGTTTTTTTTTCCCATCTCACTTGGAAATAAGGCAGAGATGTAAATTTTCTGGATGTAATGGTGTGATGTCTGTCTGCAACAGATATTAACAAGGGAAAGTCCCCATCGCACCCTCCTCAGATTTGGTGGTAAGAGGGACCAGTGGACAGCCCATCAAAACCTGAAAACAGATAAAGCATGAAAACAGGAAGAAGGTGTGCTGAACTGTGAGAAAAATAGCAAAATAGAAACAGTGAACAGTCCAAGGACAAGAAGTGCAACATACATCAGTCTGGAATTTATCTGTGTCATGGTGTGATGTCTGTCTGCAACAGTGAGGTGTAAGGAAGAGACCCATAATAAGGGTTGAATCTGCACAACTACTCTATTAGCAGCCAAAAGGAAGTGGCTTTCGAATGGGAACTGCAAATGTTTGATGACAAGGCAACAAGTCAACTGAATCCTCTACTGGAAAACATGTCTGGTGTGTCACATGGCATTAGTGACAGTACGTGTGTCTTTTGACAGGACTCTCTTATCAATGCACCTAATGTGTACGCCTGGCGAGTGAGTGATATATGCCTCCTTGACCAATTTAGGTGTTCGTACAAATGTGAATGTGATCACTCCCAACCAAATGATGAAAACATAACAAATTGTCACATAAGCTGCAACAAATGAATGCAACGGTTTCACAATCATGCAGTTTCTTTGTGCTCTGTCAAAACACCTTTTTAACTTTTTTTGAAGTTGCATTCCATTTTGGAAGTTTGGACTCTTCAGTTCCTTTGTTGTAACTAGTTCATACCCATTTATTTGTTGTTTTCATTGCTGTGAGACATCTATGTGGTCTCCTGCCTGCTCTCACTATTCATCACATTTACTTGTGATGTTAATTTATTCCACAACTCATGTATAGTATAACTGCCAAGACTACAGAAAGAGAACAAACATTTCATAATGTGGTGAAAAAAAATAAATAAATAAAAATAAATGTCACAATGGAGTTTTGAACATGGTTCTTCTGCTTTGCAGTGCAATGCCATGCCCTTTTAACCACAATGCACAGCTCTTCCACTTCGCTCAGTGTTGGGCAGTTCGCTGTTTCTATTTTTTATTTATTTATTTTCACAGTCCACTACACCTTCTTGCTGTTTCTATGCTCGATCTGTGGTCAGTTTTTGATGGGCTATACACTTGGCCATCTTACCAATAAATCAGAAGGGGTGTGATATGGTGTTTCCCTTGTAAGCTGTATCCAAGTGTAGTTTTATATTAAATGGTTTTGGTAATTAAATTCTTATTTAAGAAATATTTTTATTTAAAAGTCACAAAGATGTAGTAATATAGTTGCTGGACTGTTTTTATCAGGTATTATTGACTGTATGGCCGTTATGTAACCAAATGCAGTAAGATGTCAGGAAAACGTTTTTTGTTAGTAGTTGCTATGGCAGGGTGCTGAGAGTTACTTCTTTCAATGTATTGAAAGAAGCTGTACTTAGACAAGCATCTTTTCATTTAAAAAAGTGTGAGAGCTCCAAAACTCACACTCTATCTTAAATAATGCAGAGTTAAATGTCTTTACACTAATGAACCAAAACATTATGCCCACCTGCTTAACAGCTTGTTGATCCACCTTTGGAATGCAATAAAGTAGCAATTACGTGTGGCATGAATTCAAAAAAGCCCTTTATACGTTTTGTGAGGGAGTGGCACCAGATACTTCACCATAGGTCACGCAATTCCCATAAATTACAGGCTGCTGGTTTGAGCACATGGAGCTGGCACCTGATAACATTCCAGATGTGTTTTATCAGGTTCAGATAAGGCAAATTTTGTGGCTAAAATATTGTGAATTCACTATTGTGCTCCTCAAACCACTGTAGCACAATTCTCACCGTGACATGGACAGTTATCCTGCCGGATGATGCCATTCCCATCAGAAAAGACATCAAGCATGAAGGGATTCAGATGGTTTACAATAACATTCATGTAATCCACAGTTGCCTCTGTGCCTTGGTTACACCACACGTCCCACAGAAACCAATGCAAATGTCCCCCATAGCACAGTACTGCCCCCACCAACCTTCATCCACGGTGCAATATGTTTCGAGCAACCGTTCGCCTCGATGACGGCATGTCTGGAAACAATTATCACCCTCATGTACAAGAAATAGGAATAATCTGACACTTCCATTGATCTGTGGTCCAGTCCTGATGATCTAATGCAGTTTTAACTGCCAATGTTGTTGGGTCAACATGAGAACACACAGGGGTCATCTGCTTCAGAGGTCAAAAACGTGTGCCGAATGACATATTCTGAAACACTGGGGCCTCCACTTTCTGTGATGAGACATGCATGTCCAACACCTCTTTGCCTACTCTTATTTTCTCTGTCCTTCAACCATTTTACAAGATGATCACAACAGTAGCACATGAACAGCTGACCAGCTTTGCCATTTTCAAGATGCTCATTCCAGGTGTCAGGCCATAAGAACCTGCCCTTTGAGAAAATCACGTATGTCAGTAGGTTTCCTGCTTTGCAGCCAGTACTGTCGCTGGAATGATTACCCATTTTGTCTCTGCTTAGCTTGCATGCTCGCAGGTCCACCCGGTGGCATTCAATCTGATAGTGGGGGGTAGTCATAATGTTCTGGCTCATCAGTGTATATCAGTATGACATAGGAGTGGTTTAAACTGAGACTGACCCTTGGGCATTTCAGATTTAAATTAAATCCTGCAATAACACTGCATAGCTTTTTATATTGGTATAACTACCAACCAGCTGTCCACCAGGATGAATGGCCACTGCCAAACTGTGGCCAAGGTGCCAAACTGTGGCCAAGAGCAACGTAGATACAACAAGCAGCTGAACATAACATGCTTGAATTCAGTAGCTGCTTCACTATCCAAGCCAGGTGAATCCTCCTCTCAAACACCAGATTTTCTGAGCTGCAGAGATGGGAGTTATCCTTACAACACAGTCTCTGCTCCCATAATTATCCCGGCCTCAGTCTACAGTAACATACTGTTCCCACATCCTCTGTTCTGTCGCCTCCTTCCCATTCTCGTCTCCCACCCTCTTTGTTTGCTGCCCTTTGCCAATACAATTACCCATCTTTCCCTGCTCCTCTCCTTTTTCACTCTGTTTTTCCCCGCACCTTCTGCCCCACAACCTCCTGATACTGTGCCTTTTGGAAGTCTAGTTTCTGCAAACTCTGCCAGACCGCACTGCCTGTTGGCAGTCTAGTCTCTGCAAACTCTGCCAGACAGTGCTCCTCTCTCCACCTAAGCATTGCTCTCTCTTAACCTTTCCCACTCCCTCCAGGCTACTGCTTCTATTTCACATGAAAGCTGCTGCATTCTGGTCTGAGCTGCCAGATTTGGCAGTCATGTGTGTGTGAGGTGTGCTTGCTTATGTAAATGAATGGCGCATCTTTCTTATTATTTTTCTGACATAGGCTGTGGCCAAAAGTTTATATGTAAGTGTCTTTTAATTGCGCCTGTCTGCAACTTAATGTGCCACCTTTATGGTAAGTAGTAATCCATCTTTTCTGAAATTGTAGGTATTTTGAATGGTCAAAAATAATACATTGAAAGAGACCACTGAGTGGCTTGCCTTACCTAATTAAAAATCCATAACCCCCCCCCCCCCCCTCAATATAACAGTTTAAGTAAGGCTCCATCCTAAATACAATCATGTAAAAGCCAGTGCAATAAAGTGCTATTCAAAAATGTTACACTAAAACTTGATCAAAGTGGAACATGTATAGTTTGGAAATCTGCCCAAACAGTACAAGTATTTCAGTCCCGACGCATTCAGTACACTTTTAATATGCTAAATTTTTGTATAAAGCAGAATGTGCCTAACACGGAAATAGAATGCAAATTTTAAGACCTAATTAATAATTCATTTTATAGTTAAAAATATTTTAACAAGATTGCAATCAAGACTGTTTTAAATTTTAATTTTAACTACTTTTATAGATCACTGAATATGTTTTCAAACATTTAAAAAATATTGTATAGTGCAGGAAAGAGCTTATACAATACTACAGTATACATAAGTTATTCATGATTCTACAAGGACACTACTTTTAACACAAACATTGTATAGTCTTGACAATGTCATTATGTGACACAAAACCAAGAAAAGAGGTTTGGTACAGAGCAGCACTGAAGGTGTGGACATCGAACTGTGCCGCTCTGTGCAACAATGAACAAGTTATAAACAGTATCATTACAGCAAAGGAAATGGTTTGCTTGTTAGCACTCTGTTGACATTTCTCATTTTTGTTACTACTGACATGCACAGGCACACACTGGAACACTGTAGCGCACCTACAAACATTCTGCTGCAATCTAAGCAGTATAAAAGGTGCTGAACATAGGTTTTAACCGGCAAGGTCAAACATTCAGAAGAACTGCATTACTTTATACCAGTTTCAGTCGACTTGTAGCACTTTAAAAAGAGAACATGATGTTGAACAAGAGGTATAAGTCGCAAACACTTACCAAAAACATTAAAAGACAAATTCTCTGTGTGCAAAATAATATTGCATTTCAAATACAGTAAAACACAATTTTTAATACTTAAAAAGCAAGAATACAATATGGAATGAATGGATGAAAGGACACGGGCAAAGGAAAAGAAAGGTGAAGAAGATGGAAATGAAGAAATTGACAGGATAGAGTGGAAATGGTTTGTAAGTGCATGGTAAAAAACTTACCTTCGCCTGGACTCATGTTGCAGAGTGAGGCACTTAAAGTCACAAAACAGATTGGAAATATTGTTATGGTATATTGATAATTACAAAAGTTGAAGATGGAAATATTGTGTTTATGGCAGCCACAGGATGGCTGCACAGTTTCAAAGCTAGAAAGCTCATCATGTGGAAAGAAGTGTGTGGGGAAGCTAAGGACATGCAGGAAAGTGTAGCAACAGAATGGAAGACAATACTTCCCACCTAACTGCAAATTATGACCCAAAACATGTTCAATGCCAATGAAATGGGGCAGATTTTTTTCATGTGCTGCTTTCAAAATTTCTAGCAATTCAAGCTGAAAAGTGCACCAGTGGAAAAATGTCCAAGGAAAGACTCAGTGTACTGCTGTGTGGACATGTGGTAGTTGTAATGAAGAAGCCACTGTTTCAAAACAAAGACATCAGTAAGCATCCATTCACATGGCACAGCAATAAAAAGGTGTGGACGGTGAGTGGTCTTATGGCAAAATGGCTGGAGTCTTTCAATGCCAAAATGATAACAGGAAATCATCAAGTGCTCCTTTTCCTAGACAAATCAACCTACCACCTGAGAGTTAAGTTATCATACTTGAAATTGGCTTTGTTCCCGCCAGGTTCAATCAACTTAACACAATCCATCAACCAGTGGGTTATTTACACATTCAAGTCCAGTTTTAGGTGATTACTGATGAACTCTCTTATTTTAGTGCTGATGAAGCCAAAAGTGCATTTGCTCTTGCACAGTCAGTTTCTATCCTGGATGCAGTAATTTGGATTGGCTTGTCAGCAAGGGAAATAAAGCCCAAAACTGTTAGCAAACGCTTCAACAAAGCAAGGTTTGAAGGTCAAGAACAAGATGCTTCTGCGGCCATCGAAACTCAAAGAAACGCAACATGAATTGCTAATTAATTAAAATGCAAAACTTTTCATGAAGTGCAGATGACTACATTTGAAGTGATGACTTTCTGTCAACTCACTTCACTTTAATTCCAACAACAGATTTAATAGAAATCCACAACACAGAAAATAATTAAGGCAGAAACAACGGAAGAAGAAGAAGGGGAGCAAAATGGAGTCCCTAGGCATGGTGGTGTGAGGATCCCCTCAACATACCTCAGTCCCCTGACACCTCCAATCCTCCCACCACCTCCAACAATTAGCCCCAAAGGAGTGTCCCCTTCATCATCCAGTACCACCCTGGACTGGAACAACTGAATATATCCTTCGCCAGGGCTTTAATTGCCTATTATCATCCCTGAAATGAGGGACATCCAACCCGAGATACTTCCCACACCTCCTAAAGTAGCATTCCATTGCCCGCCCAACTTCCACAATAACCTAGTCCATAATTATGCCACTCCCAATTCCAACTCCTTGCCACAAGGATCATATCCCTGAGGGAGACATAGGTGCAAAACCTGCCCAATCCACCTACCAGCACTTCCTACTCCAGTTCTGTCACAGGTTTTTCCTACCTCATCCGTGGCCAGGCCACAAGTGAAAGCACCCATGTCATTTACCAGCTCTGCTGCAATCATTATAGGGCTTTTTATATTGGTATGACTACCAACCAGTTGTCTACCAGGATGAAAGGCCAACACCAAACTGCAACATATAGCTGAACATCACACACTTGATTTCAGTGGCTGCTTCACTACCTGAGTCATCTGGATCTTTCCCTCCACCATCAGCTTTCTGAACTGCACAAATGGGAATTACCCTTACAACACATTCTCCACTCTTGTAATTATCCCGGCCTCAACCTATGGTAACATACTCCCACACCCTCCACCCAACAGTTTCCATCTCCTCTGTCCTATCATCTCTTCCCCATTCTCATCTCCCATCCAGTTTATTTGCAGCCCTCTGCCAACACATCTGCCTGTCTTTACCTGCTCCTCTCCTTTTCTGCTCATTTTCTCCCCACCTCCCTGCCCCACAACCTCCTGACATTGCGCCTGTTGGCAGTCTAGTCCCTGCGCACTCCTCCAGACAGCGTTCGTCTCTCTCCCCACCTGTACGCTACTATCACTTCCCCTTCTCCGCCCCCTCCAGATTGCTGCTTCCATCCCATGTGATAGTTGCATTCCAGCCTGAGGTGGCAGTCGTTTGTGCGTGAGGGGTGTGTGTGTGTGTGTGTGTGTGTGTGTGTGTGTGTGTGTGTGTGTGTGTGTCTATTGTACAAAATAAAGTACATGAACATCTGCTGTGTAGGAGTGAAGGGATGTAAACATGTGCATAATTTCAAATTTATACTTTTGTACACAATACCTGACAAATTTTATGTAGCCTAGAGAGTTTTGTGTAATCTGGAAACTTGTCCAACTTGGAAAATTATCTTAGTCCCATGTGATTCTGTTCTGAGCAAGTTTTATTGTATATATTTCCATTTCATACAGGCACTATGAACCACATGACCACAGTAATATGCTGCATTCATCTTATTGTTGACACTACCAAATAATGCAATAGTTATAACCTTCTGAAGAAAAGGACAGTAAGTGCCTGGAAATGGGTAAGGAAATAAAAAATATCTTTCATGCAACTTGTTGCTGATTATTTTGATAAAAACAACTACAGCTGCTGAAGATGGATAAAATACTAAATTGGCAGTTGTGCTACCTTACATAACTTACCTCCTTTTACTTACATTATATGTCCCAATTTTTTCTAGAAATCAAAGATAACTGTTACAGAAATATGTGATGTATCTAACAATTTCGGCGAGTGGTGTCATATCTGAACGGCAACTTGGCGCATGTGTGTGTGCATGTGCATGGGTCTTCAGATACCTGAGGAGAATTGATACATGACATGCACTGCATGTGACTGGCTGTGTAAACAGACTGCGACCAGTTGAACATAGTCAGTGTGAGAGGAAACTTCACAGCGCAGTGGAGCTCCAGTTCTGCTACAAATTGGGGAAAGACTGCAACGGGGACACATGGAATGTTGGTGCAGGTGTACGGGAGGGAAGCTGTGAGCAGAAAATGTGTTTACGAATGGTTTAAATGCTTCTGTGAAGGGAAGGAAACAACTGAGGATGAGCCATGTTCAGGCCGACCACTGACAAGCAGAACCCCCGCAAAGATCGAGAAAGTGCGATAAACTCTGGCACAAGATCAGCAACAGACTCTCAGATTGATTGCAGAGGTATTGTGCATTAACAAGGGCACAGTGCACACCATCGTCCGCGATGATTTGGGTAAGCAGGAGATCTGCTCCCGATTTGTGCCGCACAATGTGTGTGAGGATGAAGAATGTGATTCGTGCAACGAATGTGATGATGTAAACACAGCCCAGGGCAGTTTTCCGCTAAATTTAGGGGAAAATGAAGCTTCTACATCCAGCATGCCTTCTGATGTTCCAAATTCTAGCTCTATGAGATCAACAACCCGGACAACATTTGCTTCCCCCGCAAGTCAGTCAAAAACTGATACCGGGCAACCTACTGAAGAAAAAGAAACAGCAAAAGATGGGACTGTGTGGAAAATTGTATCAGTGGGTTCTAATGTAGGTCAGTAATATTTCTGCTCTTTGTGTAGAGTTTTAGTTTGTAAAATAACAAGAACAGATGTACTCATACAATATCAGTACATTACACGTTCTAAAAATACTGTTCTTTTTTCATATGTTTTTAGGTCGTCTAGAAAGTCATAACATTTTGCGGGAGAGCTCAGGACCAACATCATATGCTAAAAGGAAAATTCAAAGTGGGAAACTTCTTAGTGCTTGGCGGTTAAGTTTCAGTGCTTCCATGATGCGCCACATCAAGCACTGTACTGAAGCTGAGGCTCATTGTTGAACAAAAGACGATTCCTGGACAGTAGACACTGAAGAACTAGATGCTTTTGTTGCCATAATGTATGCAAGAGGAGTGTATGGGGGCAAAGAATTTTCCTCTCAAAAGCCTATGGTCAACAGTATGGGGTCCTCTGTTTTTCAGACAAACTATGGGACGAAACAGAGTTATCGAAATAATGAAGTATATGAGGTTTGACACCAAGTCCACTAGATCTGAATGCCTCAAGGCTGACAAATTTGCTCTTGTCTCAGATACTTGGAATGCTTTTATAGAAAACAGTGTGCCATGCTATAAAGCAGAACCTTATCTTACAGTTGATGAACAACTTTTGCCATGCCCATCCACACAACATACTGCAAGCAAGCCAGATAAGTTTGGCATAAAATTCTGGTTACTTGTAGGTGTTTCTAGTAAATACATACTGAATGACAGCTGACCAAGGCGTAGGTTAAAATGTTGTTCTTAGGCTTATGGGACCATACTTAGGCAAAAGTTTGAAAGTCACTACTGACAGTTACTTTACTTTGCTAAGCCTTGCAAACCGTCTGAGGGCAGCATCCACAACTTTAGTAGGTACTTTGAACCGTAATCGAAGGAAGGTGCCTCCTGCTGCAAAGACCAGAAAACAACCACTCCACTCGACTATTGAGTATAAAAATGATGATGGAACAACACTAACAGTTTATCAAGGGAAAACAAATGAGAATGTTTTGTTACTGAGTTCACTTCACTCTCATGTATCCCTGTCTGATAGTCAGAAGAAGACTCCTGAAACAGTGCAATTCTACAATGAAACAAAATTTGGGGTCGACATAGTTGATCAAATGACAAGGATGTACTCCACAAAAGCCAGTACAAGACGTTGGCCAATGCATGTATTTTACATCATCCTTGATTTGGCTGCCGTAAATTCCTGAGTGTTGTGTAAGGAAGTGGCTGGTATGCGACTTAGCAGGCAGAAGTATATTTTTGATTTGTGTGAAGAGCTTCAAGCGCAGTGTGTATCATCAAGAAATAAAGAGCCAGACCAGAATCATGCAGACACTAAAGGCGGACCACAGAGGGCAACTAAGAGAGAGAAGTGTAAAATTCATACCTCATGTAAAGGAAACCATACTGCTACTGTTTGTTCAGGTTGTGAGAAAGCAGTATGTGGCAAATGTGAGAAGACGAGTGTGGTGCGATTAGTGCAGCAGTAAACTACGGTAGAGAGAGAGAGAGAGAGAGAATGTATTTATTGTATTAATAAAAATCAACAAAAGCAATATGTGTGTGTTACATTCCATTACCTATCGCAATCTGATCAAATAAACATGGGGCCAATTAGGCCCTGTCAGTCCTTGTAGGTAGTAGCCTGCTTGCGGTCCTCCTAGTGTTAATAGATTAAAAGATGCAATGAAACACTGTAGTGTGAGCAAGCGAACTGTATTTTCCAAAATAAGAGCAGCAGTGTGCTATGTTGTTCTGTGGTATTCACTTCATATAGTGTGTGTACAGACTAGCAGGTTTCTTTGTAACTGAAACCCACAAGTTACATTCTCACACATAATCAAGTACACCATTTGGCACATATTGCTATGTTTTCTCTTTCCTCTGACATTGCTCTTGGGATGACAGAAAGTTATCCTGAGTAATGCTGAACAATTCAACAATATGTTAACAATTTTCTTCACTGTAAACCTGAAAACACTCCAGCTCTCACATGTGTGACTTTCACAAAGTAATGCATAATTCATATGGCTACTATGTGATGAGAAACCCCTGTATGTCATTTCCAGATACATTTACTGCCCGTGTGCTCAACAGATTTATCTCTATCAGATTACTTCACACACAATTCAGGGAAGGATCTACATAAATTAACAACACAACTGTTGAACTGATACAGGCCACTCAGAGGTACAATTACTCATCACCATCTTGTACAGCAGGGTCTGCTTGGAGCACAAACCTCTTCAACTCTGATATTCCCACCACCCCTCTGTCGCTACTCTGGCCTAGTCTTCTCCTCTCCTCTGAATACTCATTTCCACGTCTTTTAACCAACTTTTACTTGGCCTTCCCCTCTTACTTTTGTGTAAGTACTACATAAACTTCTAAGTAAATTATTCAGATTATTCATATCCTTTAAGAATTAATCATCATTGAAATGTCTCCGCCCCACACAAAAACAATGAAATGAGTATTTGTATGTCAAAACTTCAAATTAATTTCTCTGTGCTGTATTCATGTTATATAGATTGTTCCAAATGGACACAAATATATCCATTACAAAGCTTAACACAGAATGGAGGGAAAACAATTACAGATGTAAACAAACTCTTGAATCCTCCACTGAAAAATAAACATTGATATGCATACAACATTGTGTACAGCACTGTACAACAAATGAGAGTTTCTTTTTTTCTTTCATTATTGACTGGATACTGATTAACAGCAGAGCAGTGTGTATTACACTTTCATTTTCTTTGGCAGCATCTACCAGTGTGCTACTGTGCACGTAAATCACACAATATTTCATAATTTATGTTCTCTTTAATGTATGGTTTTACAATTCACTGGAGCATAAAAGGAGTATTCTTCTGTAACAATTACTGCTTCAATTACAAACTAAATTGTTGCTGGTATGGTGGATTTTCACAAAAGGAATTTGTCTACTTCCAAGGAATTTTTAAAGTTATGATACATGAATATTAACTTTCAGTAAAGTGAAGCAAGATTCTGGGGTAAAGAAATGGAAAGAGTCATGAAGATTCATTGCAGAAGAGAAGCACAAGATAAATGCTTATTTTCCATGTATTTTCATTTGTCATTACAATAAAAAAATGATATAACTCAGACAGACAAAAATAATCTTGTACTTGAAAATAAAACAATAAAATAAAGAGATACATCATTTGCCTCCTGAGAATGCAATGTTAATTTTTACCACCAAACGTAGATCTCACAGGTGCCTCATGTTAAAATTGCCATCAGTCTAGTAACCTCTTCATACATCATTTTGATCTGTGCATTGTAAGGCAAATAACTCATAAATTAAGTTTGCTTACTCACTTTTACCCATTATGGACTTTATTATAGTTGCAGAGATAAAAAATAATAATATCTGACATTAAGCGACTAATTTTGACTTTTGTGTAGAAAGGGAAGGACACGACAAAGTTAAAATAATATTGAAAAATTAGAAAAGCATCAACACATCTTACAAACAAAACAATATTATACAATGCTTTGGTGCAAGAATTTGGAAGCACGTCTGCATAACAGAGCAACATATAAGAGCATAAAGAGCATCATGTAATTTATTTGTGATGAGAGTGAGTAGTAATACAGCATGATACCTCTGCGAAATTAACCTTGTTGTATGAAAGTAGTGTTTAATTCATTTAGTTTTGTTACACAAGTTTGAGATTTTCTCAGTTACCTGGCTGATACTTGTAACACAAAGCTGTTTTGTCCAAAACAAATCCAGAATTAAAGCAGGCTCTGCATAATGGGTACTGTAGACATAGAGCTTAAAAGTCCAAAACAAGTTAATTGACTCCCAGTGACAACCAAAAGGCACTGATAAGAAAATACGGTCCTCTGAACAATTACATGCATCCACAGTTTACTTTCACATGTGACAGACAGGCAACGTATTAAATGGTATGAAAATTTAAATGATAAATGCCGGATGTTTATATGACATGCATCAAATGATTTTTAAGATGTTATAGTCTTCAGTGCTGTGTTCATTAGAATACTGGAACAAAGAAAAGTCGGTTATAGAAAGAAATATGTTGTTACAAGATACTCTGAAAGTCTCAACCTGTTGAGACATCAGAGATGATATGTAATCTCTGTTACGTGGAATAAAGAAAGGACAGTTACATTTTACTCACTTTTTAAGGATTCAGCACACAACATTGATACACTTAAATATCATTCTTGTGACATACAATTTTTTGCCTACAATTCAATTGGCTTTCTCACCATAAAAAAAGTACACAATACACTTGCACTGTTAAAAAGACAAACCGAGTGTCATTCTGAAGACAGATATGCATTTGGTGCTTATGAATAATTTCTGTTGCCATGTGTGCTTCCGGTTACCTAAAGTGTTTGTAACTGTTTGCCAACTTTATGCTGTAATGATATATGTTGCTCCTAATGTCCACTTATAGATCCTATCCTTGCATTAAATAAACAAATGCAGTAAAATTATATTTTAAATTTCTTTTGCTTCACAGAGTTATCAATACAATGGATTTTGTCACATTTCACTGAATATTTTAAATGAGTTGTATATTAGGTTGTGGGGTAAGTAAGGTGTTGTGAGTATCATAAATTTCTATCAGAACAAGATTCAGTCACTCGCTAACAGTAAAGCATATTAACAAGTGCTTGAAGAGTACTGAATTTGTATTTTCAGTAATTATGTGTGTGTGTGTGTTACTTTTAATCAGTCTTCTCTTTGATTTCTGAAAGTTTGTAAGGTGAGACATAAGCTGGTGTTCTGTTGTGTTCACTTTGCATCACAGTCTTCTATTCAATAGATCCACATATTTCAATGTGGAATACACACTTACCCAGACAGGTGTTTTGTGTATTTTGATGCATATCCTACCAGAAGCTTATGACCTTGGAATCATTCTATATTGTGCTGACTTGCCTTTAAAAAATTGCTACTATTTATTTTGTTGGGAGAGAGTTGTGCAATGTCTTTATTCCACGTGCACAGTGATGCAATGAATAAGAAAACAAATCAAACTTAATAAAGTGCCCTCACAGTACTATGATCATTATCCATAATGACAAAGTTGATCATTAGGAAATGAGCCTGTCTTAAATAATATCCAGCATCTTTCTTTACTTGTTCACAAATCAGATACAGAAATGGTATATATACATGTCACTTAAAAAAACTTTCATTCCAGTAACCAGAATGAGCACAATGTTTTATCATGGAAAACAAAAATCAATATGTGTTTAACTGCTACATAGCAGTCTTGTACACATGTATTCATTCTCCTAATTCTTTTTACACATTATCTGATAAGTTACAAAAAATCTATAACCCATTAAGTATTACGTATCTATGTTTTCCCTCCACACTATAATTACATACAAAAAATACACAGTTTCAACCACAACAATTCACTAAGGACACTTTACTGAGTAACATTCATTGTATGAACATTCCTAATACTAATACTATTAATATTTGATGCCTCCTGCAACAGAAATCAAAGTATAAAAAAGTAGATAACAATTCCCCATATTTAAAACTGTAATACCCTTAATAGAATTTTATCATTCTTAGGCTGCTTCTTATAATACTGTGAAATAAACTGTTTACTGTTATGGAATGGCAAGAAGTAAATAATCTTCCTTCAGGTTTTTCTGCACTAAATGTGCAAACTTTGATTGTGGAGACCACTTATTGTTTTCTGTTATCATATCAATATTCAGTCTGCATACCTGAGGAAAAGTGAAACCATCCACCAAATGATATGCTCAGGAGTCCAACAAATAACCAGTTTATACTAAAACAACATACCTTCTGACAAATTTAAACGTTCTAAAAATAATAATAATAATAAATACAGTTCCAGTAATAAATAGTAGTGTATAAGTTTTGTATGTTTCTTTATAGTAACTGTTGTTTAATATTTTGAAATCTTACTCTGTTTTCATTTACAATAAAATATTTATAACCAACAATGAACCTAAGAACACTGTTGCAAAAACTATGAAACTATATCTTACTAAGTTTTAAATATTAATCTTAATAACAGGCCACAACTGTTATTAAAAGTAGACTCAGCACTCTCTTTTATTCAGCAAGAAACTGATCAGTAATTCTAAAAATTTTGGAACAGTAATGAACAACAGTCCTACCGAGCCTCTTGCAAATATTTATGCATTATCCAAACAACACGTTACACATTAAATTCTCCCTCAAGTGGAAAAAAATCAACCATGTAGTCCAATTCAAAACTGCAAAACTTGAAAGATGAAGGCATTTGAGACTATAACAAATGGCATAAGGTATGAGAAGTGCTGAGTGAAAAACATCTGCTCCAATTCCTAAGGTCAATTATTTCTAAATTTCCAAATTCAGTTTTAAGTTTTCATGATGCTATTGATTTAGGCACAATCTTTGCATTTAGTCAGAATGGCCTTTCCAATTTTTTGTACAGTTGTGGGTTGGTAAGGTCAACTATTAATCAATGTATCCCAAGACAATCAATATTACAAAACTTTTAGTGAACACTTGGAAACACAGCACAAGTTAACAAAATCTCTCCTCTTTCACAACACAAAAAGACTGAACGTAATACTATGATGTGTTAATTGGAGTAATACAAGGTGAAATTGTGCTCAAATCTGTCATATTTTGTTAATGGTCAGAATTATATCCTAGAAGTCTGGAAACTTTAAGACTGAAACTAATTAAGTACAATTATAGTCAATTCTACAGTATCAATTAAGTACTATTCATTTTATCACTAATCATAACAATGATTAATACTGTTGATAACAAAAACTACTGCAAAGAAAAAGCAGAGCCTACACAAATACCTAGAAACATTTAAACAGCCTTTATTCCAGCTGCAATAATACACTTATTTCACAAGAGGAACTGCCTTTAGTGTCCGTATTTGCTTCATGGAAAAATGTTTCTCTTTCATTTATAGCAATGAACAGATATGATTATTAAATAAAACAACATATCAGATCACACTTTTAAAAAACAGAGGAAAATTTCAAATAACAGAGTAAAATTATCTTTTGTTTCCAAAACAGGGACAACATCAAAATAGGAATGAAAGAGATCCTGACATTTGAATCGTATAAAAGGAAAATTATTTATTTAATAAACAGAGAGACTGCATAATATTAGGCATGTCAAACTTAAAAATGCATTCTGCTACTGAGCAAACTTTAAATTGCTGGTGGAGAGAGTGTCTTAAAAATTAGAGTAAAAAAACTCAGGTAGTCTTTTCTGTGTAACATGAAAATTTTTTCATGGAATTAACACAGTCTTTGCTCTCATAAAAGATCATGATACCCATTCACTTATTTGTAAACAGACCTGCAAGGACATTGGGCCTGAATATGACAGTGCCAGTAAACTGTAAACCTCATATTTCAGTAATACACTTTGGGACAAAATATTTTTATTAAATCCACCAGACTAGAAGCAGACAACGCCAATTGTTTGCTGTACACACAAAGGAGTAAAACTTCACTTAACCAGCTCTATGGAACACTAGCTTATAGGGACTGACAAAATGTCACACTTTCTCATCATTCTTATCCCATAAATGAACCTCATCCGATTCCAGCAAAAATTTCCCAGTTTAAATACCTGAACACAGTGGGAAGTGCTGTGTAACACACTGAGAAAATGATTATGCATAATACTCAAATAACAATGCTCAAATAACAAATCCCAAAACCACAACAGTACAATCCTATTCCAACCTGGATTTGCAGATAGGCCTATCTAAGGAATCTTTTTTCCTTCTAATTAGGGGGCTTGGCACAAATTCACGTATTGGGGAACAACAAACTCTCCAATCAACATTACACACTCTGCTACTGCAAATCAAACTCTTTCCCAGTCATACTAAGAAATACCTGTCATATTAATAATGAGTCGGTGTTCACACTCTCAAAAGTACATACCTGATTCATTCGAAAAAACTGATTCTGCAGGCAAAATAACTACCACTGAACCAATTATGCACTGTGACAGTCAGTACAGGGTTGAGTCAAAAAGGACTTAACAACTTTGGAATGATATAGAAATTTATTGAGATCACTTACAGAATCGGTAGATGAGTCAGTTTGTAGCAAACAACCTCAAGTTACAGTTAAAATGGCTACTTTCACTGGTTTGGAGTGTGCTCGCAGTGTGTTTTGGTTTCATGAAACAAATCCTGCAACAGCTGTTCCACAGATCAATGATGACATGGGATGGTCTACCCCAGAAAGACAGTTCATCACTTCATTTCCCCATGAAAGTTCAACATTTCCTTGATAATTGCTTCCCAGGTCAGTGCACTGGCCTCGAAGGGCCAATCGCATGGCCAACTCACTCCCCACACTCGACACCACTGGATTTCTTTCTCTGGGGTTTCATTAAAGACTGTGTATATGTTCCCCCACCACCAAACAATTTTGCCTGTCCGAAAAATCAAATTTACGCTTCAGCTGTGTAAGTTATGCCAGATCTGCTGCAACGAGTGTGGAAGACACTGATTACCAGTGGGATCTTTGCCACATCACTAATGGTAATCACACCAAACCAAAATGACACTTGACACTCTTACATGAAACTTGAGGTTGTTTGCTACAAAATGACATCTACCAATTCTGTAAGTTATCTCGATAAATTTTTATATCGTTCCAAAGTTCTAAAGTCCTTTTTGACTCATCTTGTATGTAACTGTGTAACTTTAGCAATCAGACATGCAAAGAATATTAGGCGCATCCAAACAGTCAATGTCCTTACAGGTCTGTCCACATGAAAGGAAATGAGGGAGAGTACTTCAAAGTCTACACTATCTTTTACAGACGAAAAGAACTTTCTTTCCATTGGAGCAGGATGTAACTGCAGTAGTTATTACTTATCACACAGTGGCCATTGAAAAAAGAATACCACACTGAAAAACGGCATCTGTGTGAAAAATCAAGGCATTCTGGCAAGTATGTGATCCTTTTTTCCAATTTGCTACTGGTAAAGAGCCTGCATTGGTAAATTTATGTTGTGTCTCAACGGATGCCTCCACTTAGCACCTGACCATTTCTTTACGGGGATGAACCATTGATGGCAAAGCAGACATGAGAATGGAGTACACTGATATGTTACCAGCATCTTAGATCTTCCACTGGAGCCATCAAATATCCTGCCCAAAACACCCAGCACATGTCATTATTTCAATATGCTGACAATCTGATACCAATTTACTGTTTCACCCACATTCCTCTGATTGGAAGGTGCAAAATTCTGTGTGGTGGGCTAGTAGGCTCTTACCTCTTTGAGACCTTATTAATGAGTTTGCGAAATGACGAGGTCCACTTGGAGCGATGCAGGGCGGGAGGACGATCAGAGCCATCATGCACAGCATGGAGTGACCTGTGGCCCACAGACAGTGCTCCTGCACTGTGTCCACTCGTCTCAAATAGTTCTGACGAAAAGCCCGAGTCAGATGAGAAGGCCCTCGCCCCACCTCCCGAGCTGCCCACTCCTGCAACACTGACACCGTTGCCACCACCGGGGTCAGCAGAAGACGCAGAAGTCAAAGATACATCAGCAGGCACCGAGGCCGAGCAGCGCCGACGTGGATGGTGCTGTTGGCGGCTGCGGTGTAAGCAACAGTGTCGTCCACGTGGGAAGCCGTCAAAAAAGTCATCACAACCACGGCCCGAGTCACTGCCAGAGTCGTCGTCACCTTCGTCTTCTGAGCTAGCTTCGTCAATGTAAGAGATATAGCCGGCGCTGGTACCAGCAACACCCGCTACATCAGAGCACGGTGTGGCCGCACACGATGACACTGTCTCCGATAGTCCCGCAGCTACTGCAAGAACACACATTCAGAGTAAACAAATTATTAATGCCGTGTCTGGCAAAATAAATACACTAACTAAATTAAAACTGTTATCTCATTCCATCAAAGATCACCACATAAATAATACTGATTGGTCAGCCTACATTCTAAGAGAGGGGAAAAGTCAACAGGAAGTACCAACGACTAGAATAGGCAAGGAGATTCAGACAAAAGAATAAGAAAGCTGACAATGTAAGGAAAAGATTGTTACTCACCATAAAGGTGATACACCGAGTTGCAGACAGGCACAACAAAAGACAGTTACACATTTAGCTTTTGGCCAAAGCCTTCTTCAGAAAAGGAAACACACACACATTTATTCACACGAGCAATCACAACTCATGTAAACACAACTGCCATTTCTGGCAGCTCAGATTGGAATGCAGCTATCACGTATAATGGAAGCAGCAATCTGGAGGGGATGAGGAAGGGATAGCAGGGTATGGGTGTGGGGAGAGAAGAGCACTGTCTAGCGGTGTGTGCAGCGACTAGACGTCCAACATGTGCAGCATTGGGAGGCTGTGGGGTAGGGAGGTGAGGAGGGGGTTGGGGAATGGAGAGCGAAAAAGGAGAGGAGCAGGGAAGTGGGAAGATGAGCTGGTGCGTTGGCAGAGGGTAGCACACAATGATGGTGAGGGGATGAGAATAAGGAGGTGTTGACACGATAGAGGGAGCTGTAAGGTGGAGGGGCGGGGGACAGTACATTACTGTACTGTCCCCACACCTTCCATTGAACAGTTTCCGCCATTCTGTCAAGTCACCTTCTTCTTATTCTCGTCCCCTCACCCTCTTTGTGCGCCAATCTGTCTTCCTGTCTGCTACTCAATGTGTTGTTTTCACAGTGAGTAGCAATCTATCTTTTCCTTACATTACCAATATTCCAACCTGGAGTTTCCATTGTTTAATAAGAAAGCTGAGTTAAGTACAGTACCTAAAAAAAATACACAGAATTCACATGTAAAAATGCTTTATATTGGCAGGATTGTATTTGTACTGTCTCCATGAACAGAGAATCGTATTAACTTGAGTTGATCTGGAAGTATCACTATTTGCAAAAGTTAAGTTCAAAGTGCCCAAAAATACCACTGATATTTACAAATTTTTCAGTTTTCCCATCTATAATGTACCATAAACAAAAGTATATGCTTTCTACTGAACAAGTCAACAGTTGCCTTATAAAAGAAAAGCATTATCCTTCCTCATACAGCTATCTAAATGTGTCATTTAGACACAACATAGAAATTGTATAACTACACAGTGAGTAAGTATTTTTACTTATAAATTAAGTTGCAACCACCTAAAATCAGAATACACTAAAATATTAAGAACTGACTTACATTCAATTCCAAATTATAGCATATACACTTTCCATGTTTTAATTCCTAATTGAAAATCCTTTTTGTAAACAGACGATGTGACCAGTAATAAGAAGCTACTTTGACACAAACACAATGTGACCTAACCAAGTTAAAACCAAGCTGTTTAAAATAAGAAGAATTTTATGAGCAATCTGGTGGTGTTGTCATAGGTCCACCCTTGACATCACTAGCAGCTGAAATTTATACGGAACGTTTTGAACATGCACCTCTAAAGCCTTCTTGTTGGCTCCACAATGTGGATGATACATCGATTCCACTATTTCTTAAATGAGATTTACTATAAAATCAACTTCACTTTCAAGGCAGAGAGTGAGGTTGGTCTCCCATTTCTAGACGTTTTGGTATATAGAGGATCTGACAACATTCTAGGTATGCAAAGTGTATAGACAGCTAAGTGACACAAATAGGTATTTCAACGCCACTTCGCAAAAGCACCCAGCCCGGAAGAGAGCAGTGCTCAACAATGTCTTCAATACCAGTTACAATAACAACTTGGAATTGAGTTTGATTTCATTAAGAACATACTGATGGCCAACGACTAAAGTGGTTTGTCCTTTGACAGGGTTTCCACGTGAAATATTAATTATGTTAATATGAAGAACAAGGAAATGTCTTTTTTACTATGAAGCTGCTGACCACATCAGCAGAATTCCACACATATAAAAAAAGTTTTGCATCACCTCGGTTCCGGGAGTTCCGGAACCTGTACAGAAAATTGGAATAGAGACCAACATAAACATCATTTCTGTCCTTTTTACTGCTCATGAAAATCACACATTGCACCATATAGCGAGACCTTCAGAGGTGGTGGTCCAATACCCAGTAGCACGTCCTCTTGCATTGATGCAAGCCTGTAGTTGTCATTGCATACTACCCACAAGTTCATCAAGGCACTGTTGGCCCAGATTGTCCCACTCCTCAACAGCGATTCGGCGTAGATCCCTCAGAGGGGTTGGTGGGTTGCGTCATCCATAAACAGCCCTTTTCAATCTATCCCAAGCATGTTCAATAGGATTCATGTCTGGAGAACATGCTGGCCACTCTAGTTGAGTGATGTCGTTATCCTGAAGGAAGTCATTCATGAGATGTGCACTATGGGGGTGCAAATTGTCACCGATGAAGACGAATGCCTTGCCAATATGCTGCTGATACGGTTGCACTATCGATAGGAGGATGGCATTCATATCGTACAGCCATTACGGCGACTTCCATGACCACCAGCGGCATACGTCAGCCCCACATAATGCCACCCAAAAACAGCTGGGAACCTCCATCTCGATGCACTCGCCGGGCAGTATGTCTAAGGCGTTCAGCCTGACCGAGTTGCCTCCAAACACATCTCTGACAATTGTCTGGTTGAAGGCATATGCGACACTCATTGGTGAAGAGAATGTGATGCCAATCCTGAGCAGTCCATTCGGAATGTTGTTGGGCCCATCAGAACCGCGCTGCTTGGTGTCATGGTTGCAAAGATGGACGTCGAGAGTGAAGTTGCGCATCATGCAGCCTACTGCACACAGTTGGAGTTGTAACACAATGTTCTGTAGCTACACGAAAAGCATTATTCAACATGGTGCCATTGCCGTCAGGGTTCCTCCGAGCCATAATCTATAGGTAGCGGTCATCCACTGCACTAGCAGCCCTTGGGAGGCCTGAGCGAGGGATGTCTCGACAGTTCCTGTCTCTCTGTATCTTGTCCATGTTGAACAACATCGCTTTAGTTCACTCTGAGATGCCTGGACACTTCCCTTGTTGAGAGCCCTTCCTGGCGCAAAGTAGCACTGTAGATACTATCGAACCATGGTATTGACCACCTAGGTATGGTTGAACTACAGACAACACAAACTGTGTACCTCCTTCCTGGTGGAATGACTGGAAGTGATCTGCTGTCAACAACCCCCCCCCCCCCCTCCGCCGTCTAACAGGGGCTGCCTATGCATGCTTGTTTACCTCTTTGGACAGGTTTAGTGACATCTATTAACAGTCAAAGGGCCTGTATCTGTGATGATATAATATCCACAGTCAACGTCTTTCTTCAGGAGATCTGGGAACCAGGGTGATGCAACACTTTTTTTTATGTGTGTATCAAAATATGGTATACAGTCCACTCTCTTCAGTCAGAACAAAATACAAGACTCTTTCTGAAACAAAACAGGTAGACCTGATTAAAGTGCACTGCGAGAGTCTATGAAATGACATACGACTGTGACAGAATGTATAGAGGCAAAATGCAGTTAAAATTAAGTGTCAATCTGTGGCTAAGACAATGATTTCAACAGTGTTCATGTACTGGCCAAGGAAACTAACATTTATAGAAGAGAAGTCCAAGAAGTAATGGAATTCCCATGGGTCTAAGTTCAAGAGAGAGGAGGGTATATGTTTCCAGCTTCTTGGCTTCCTGCCATCAAAGAAGTGAATACGCAGCCACAGTGCACGAGGAACACAAACAACATAAAGGAAACCACCTCCATGGGAAATAATATTTTTTGTAAGCATTTCCCCTTCTTGCTCTGCCTGTTTCAATTCTATACAATGACGACGGATCACCAACTGTAGCCAGAAGACTTTTAACCAATAACTCTTTTTCAGCTTAAGACCAGGAAAACTCCCTTTCTATCCAATGACAATGGCCTGCCAATGGTTGCAACAGGAATTTTACATAATAAAGCCATTTCTTCAGAATGAGAATGTTTAGCTAAATGTGAATGCCGCAAGATCCTGAAGAAAAGCCACAGCAGATGGACACAAAGTGAACCATGGAGGGAAACATGGCATGGCCTAACAACTTCGAAGATTTTACCTTCTATGACAACAGCCATGAAAGTCTGTAGACTTATACAAACAAATGTTACAGATACAGGTCAGTGTCATAAGAATGTAATACATCATCAGGATAACAAGAATATAATATAGGTACATCATGTTCTGGGCTTAAGTGACTCCCACACCAGAGTTAGTTAGGCTAATTAAAAAATTACACAAAATTTAACATGCCATAATACTGGCACAGTTATCAAAGTAGAAGGAAACAGATTTCTGAGACTGAAGGTATATGGCTAACTCTCATAGGCAGCAGAAATTCATAATCTCCTGCAATAGCTGCATGCAGCTACCTTTATGATTAGAACATGACCCACAGCCAGATATTTATTTTGCATGCATAAATGGGGTAACTAGTCTGGAGGTTCTACCTTTTTTGTTCACCTGCATTAGAAATAGATAAGTTAGAAACACACTGAAGATAGCACACTGAAACATTTATGGGTAAGAAAGGTTGCATAAACCAGAATGTCCATACCAGTTTCTTTACTTTTTCTTTTTGTAAACATGGAACTCAAGAGGTAAAACATGACTGTCTGCATACATCGTTGTTTTTTGTCACTTTTCTAAGTTCACAACTTCTGTGTCAAAACCAACAGCCTCCCTATTGATTTTTAAACATGCATCAATAAATGCAGGACCATGTGTGAAATTCCTGTATCATTTAGCAGTGGCATGTTCATTGAATGGGTTTTTACATCCATATAACCACAAGTGAACTGGGAACAGACAAGATGGATACACAAAAATTGTCTGGCTTGTATATATCCAGCACTCTATTGCTAAGAAAACTATACAGCAAGAGTCAAGACACCCGGGCGCTTGCTATGACAGGAGGGCTACATGGATCTCTCCCTCTACACTATTTTCCTTGAACTCTAGAGATTATTCTCAAAGTGAAAGTCGCATAGTACCTACTGATGTATTTTATACGCACTCCTACTCTCGCTGGTGTCTTTTCCTTCCTTTGTGCCTCTCATGGTCAACAGACAAGATGGATCCCTCTAAGCCTGTGATCTGGGTGACCCAACCTCCTCCAATCACTTCTCTTTTTTTCTGCTGCATAGAAGCATGGAACATCAACATTTCTGCAGCAAGAAGACTGAGTTACACTCAAGCACACACACAAGATGAGACCCAGTCACATAGCTAAACGTACTGACTGTGGTCATGTTTTAAATAGATCCTCATCCAAAGAGAAAAAAAGGCTTTTTTAACTGATCCAGTCATCATAATTTGAGTTTTTCCAAATTATTTCATATGAATTCCATGATTAAGTAATTCCTTACATTGCATGTGTATAATTATTACTACTGCTACAATAAACAGCTCATTGTGAGTGGAAAATCACTTGAAATACACCATCAGTGTGATTTTTGCTCAGAAGAAAGTGTGGATGAACAGAGAAATGTTCTCATTGTGGTTACATGAAACATGTATACCAGCAGTCTACCCTCTCAATAATCTGGTCCACTTCTGACATAGCTCAAGAAGAAATGATGTGCAAACCAATGAACTATCATGTGCAGCTATGTTGTTAGTTAATAACATAGTTAAACAATGTTACACATATTTGAAATTATAGCTTTCATTACAGTTCAGTTTTATGGCTTCTAAAAGGAAAACACGTTATGCTAGTAGACCCCAAGCAAAAACTGGAAATTCTAGATTAGTTGAACTGAGGTTCATTCTAGAAAGCCATTGCTGTTGGGTATAATGTTTGATGAGCAACTATTTATGACATCAAAAAGAAAGATGGTTTTATTTGACAGTATGTAATTCAAATGAAGAGCAAGTTGGGAAAATGGAAGGTCATGCAAACGGGTGAAAATGAAGAACTGGACATAGTTCTTTGCAGATGGTTCACACAACAAAGCAGTAAGAGAATTCCACTGGCCCAGTAATAAAGGAAACAGCAATTGTATTTAACAAAGAACTAGGCAGGAGAAACTTGTTTGTACCAAGCAGAGGCTGCCTATCAAACTGTGAAAAACGACATGGCACGTGGCAGCTGACATCACTGGGGAAAGTTGATCAACTATCAAAAAAGATGCAGAAAGGTTTGTAAAGAAGATACGGAAGATAACAGATGCAGCAAATTTACCTGCTGATACTTTGTACGGTGCTGATGAAACCAGCCTCTTATAGAAGACACTTCTTTCAAAGCACGAACGAGGAGAATGTTTGCAGGTACAAACAACAGAAAGTGTGTATTTTGTAATGCAAATTGGAGTCATGAACTACTGTTCATTGTGAGTGGAAAATCACTGTGATCTGAACACAAATCTTATACTAGCTGGCCACCAACATAGTTAGAAAATGCTTTCCTCCAGAACTCTAGCTGCAACAGTTCTAATCATTAGTTCTTCTAGTTCTTGGAAAATATTATATTGTGGGCCTGAAATGTAAAATAGAACTTCTTATTTTCAAGTGTTTAATAATAACACCTGGTTCATCATTATATTTGACCTTGTTTTATTTTCAAGAACAGAGACGTAGTGACTGAAACCATTTCGCACAGGAGTTACTTGCAAGATGCTCACAAATATAGTGTTATGTAGGTAACTAAGTGATGCAGAGTTTCAATGAGGCAGTGTACCATGCAAAGCATCAGCTGTTAGTGTCATTCTACCATGTCTGTCAAACAATGGGGGAAAATGTAGGAAAGAGAGCAAGAGCTCACTATGGGTGGGCATACAGCAGTCAAAACAATTAATATGTTAAAAAGTGACACTGAGCGTTTTCTGAACACACAATTTTTTGTACGGGAGCCAGAAACAGAAACAGTCGCAACACATGGCACTTAACCCAGTGTTGCGAGTTACCAGGGTACACAATGGCTAGAGGATGTGGTGTGGGACACAGACAGACAACACACTGGTGACACTGAAAACTAATATTCATATCTCTCAGTGCAAAGCTAATCAAGCACCTACCTTTTTCTCTGCATGTCACTCTAGTATTATGTAGATCATAAAAACTGTAAGTAGATCATAAAAATTGGTATGCTATCACAGGGGGTAAGAGATGACATCTCTAAGAATAGCTATAAACTTACACTGATTCAGTACACTAGCACTAATCAACTTACAAGGGAAGTAAACAATTTTTCTCACAATTTGCACAACTGCAGTACATACATATACACAAGAAATGTTTAACGGTGGACTTTTGGGTGACCAGTCGAATTGTTTCCTTTTCATGCACAATATTTTGTTGACATTTTGCTGTTAAAGAGTACTCTCAGCCTGGTATCCAACCAGAGTAATTGGAGTGCAGGAAATGAGTACACTTTAAAGCAAACCTCACAGCTTCTGGCAAAGGCGACTGAATTGCCCATCAAAATGTTGTGCTTAAAATGGAAACAACAAATTAGCTGATCACCCGGAAGTACACTATTAATAAATCCTGGCCAGAAAATCTGAGAGACTGTATGACAAATGCTGCTGTAGTATCAATTGATTTTGACGAATCAAGGTTCACGGTTTTATGAGGCAGTTGACTACTGTTTGAGAACATTATCCACTGAGCAAAGGTGTTAGTGGAACCAGCAGTCTACTGTTTGCCCATACTGCATACCAGTCTTGTCAATTTCTTTCTTTCTTTTCCCCTCATCTCCCAACAAATCCCTGCATTATAACACTGTTTCATGTTTCTTTGGAAAGAAACAATAATATTGATCACTGTTGTATGTCTGTGAGAAGGCGTAATCAAGGTCTAATAAGGAAATGTAATGAAACGAGCAATTATTTATCAATATATTCATACATCTATCACAGTGAAGTGATACAGGGCTATACTTTCTTTGAAAATAAGTTGCAATTGTGATATAAACATGAATGTATCAATAAATATATGTTCATTTGATCATGAATCCATTTTTTACCTCACCACAATGATCATCATCATCATCATCATCATCATGTTAGACATATGTCATCATTTAGCACAGTCTACAAAGTGTTCTTGAAGATTCTCCAGAAAAGATTGGAACTATATCTAAAAGAGGTAATAGATGAGAAACAAGTGGGGAATTTATGAGAAACAAATCCACCACTGATCAAATGTTTGTACTAAAAGCAGCCATATCAAAATACTGAAAATACGACAGAGCAGAGGCCACATTGTCTGTTGATTTTAAAAAAAAAAAAAATTACAACAGCATAAACAGAGAATTAAGTGGCAGAAATTGCAGAAGTTTTGAATACAAAAGAAGATAAAAAGTCTTGTAAAAGATGCACTGGAAGGCTCAAACAGGATCATGAAACTGGACGCAGATTATTATATCAATTCTGATGTAAAACCAGGTGCTATCAGAGAGAAGGAATTTCACCACTCTTGTTCAACATAATAATACAGGAAGCACTGGATACAGCAAACGAAGGAGAAGAGGGAATCAAATATGATAGCACTTGCCTATGGACATGACACGGCATTAAGCTAGATGACTTGAAAATACTGGCAAGAAAGCTATTTAAAAAAGGAAGGGAAGTTGGAATAGAGGTAAATTATGAGGAAAATCATGAATGTGGAAAGAAATTACTAGACAAACTGGCAGGAAACCATGTGGAGTGTTTGAAGAAGCAGATGAGTTTAAATGTCTGCGGTTGGTAGCAAACAACAGAAATTATGAGAAACAAAAAATAAAAGCAAGGACCAAAGGAGCACCCAGAGCATCATATTCCCTCGACAAATTACTGTTAACCATTTTATTTTTTTCAAGAGAAAGAATATATAAAACCATAACTAGGCAAGTGTTATAATTTGGAGAACAGATAAGTACAAAGGAAAAAAAAATAAAATGCTGCAGAAGAAAAGTGGATCAATTTATATGAGGTAGGAGAATGCTGAAGAAGAAATAACAGGAAGCTCAGAGAGATATATAATGAGCCAGACTTAGTTTGGGAAGCCAAGATAAGTAATTTGAGATTGGCTGGCCATGCCTATAGGAAAGAGAAAGGATCAAGATAGAGAGAAGTGTCAGAGAAGAAACCTGAATGACAAAGACCTTTAATTAGACTAAAAATAAGATTCACAGACCAGGTAGCCAAGGGTTTTCGGACACTATGAACAAGGGAATAACACCCCAAGCAAAAGATGCTGTGGAGGAGCTACTCCACAAGATCAAGAACTGACTGCTGTTCTCAGGGCCAGAAGAGTAAGTAATAGTATTATTACCAATCCTTTCCAAAGAAACACAATTTGTTATAGCAATACTAGTGTTTGGTGGAAGATTTGGAAAAAAATGATGTAACTGACTATCGGTCTACCACTTTAACCAATTGCACTAATGCTGCTGCATGACAGCTGGCACTCTCGTACGGTATTCGACACATATGTAAACAAATTTCGGGCTTGCAGCCGGTCGTCGTTTAATACTTCGCACGATATTTCAACTGGCAGGTGTCCAGTTGAAATATTGTGCGAAGTATTGAACGACGACCGGCTGCAAGCCCGAAATTTGTTTGAACAGTCAATTCGCCGGGAAAATTTTAAAATTCACACATATGTAAACCTTTGAACCTCAATTTTTTGAAAATGCTTGAGAAGTGCATAGTGCTAGAACAGCAATTGTTGCGTGTAGGTATGTGTTACAATTGTGCAAAAGATGAGTAAAATCTGTGATCTGTCCCGTGTGTGGCTTCCTCGGTTAGTGGACAACATTCTTTGTACGATGACAGTCAGGTGCGTACCCCGTCTAGACGCGTCTGCCTCTGCCGGAAGTGACGGTGTCGGTGAGGGTGAGCTGCCCGTCTCGTCGGCGTCGGCATCTGGCGAGTAAGCACGCCGGAAGGAGTACTCTGAACGCGTGGAGGGCAGTGGCGACGGCAGTGGCAGGCCCAGTGGGTAGCCGGCACCACCGGAGCCCCCACTGCGTGTGCGCATACGGCTGCTGCCAGCCACGGCCCGTGCCCCTTCACGTGACAGCTGTGGGCACGACGCACCCTCATCCTCCGAGCAGCTCGCAGACAGTGGCACCGGCCGGATCCAGTTGCGCAGGTCCTGCAGCGGCGCTTGGAAGCACGACAGCAGCTTCCTGCTGCAATAACACACACACAACCACTCTCGTCGGAACTTCATTTCGAAGAGTCCAGATTGACATGTAAACGGGTGGAACATTACGGGGGAGGATGGGATGGGACGGATTGTAACAAGCTGTGAATATAAGGGTTTCTTGTGAGAAACAGGAGGGAATCATGGAAATATTGAAAAACCTGGAAAGCAGGTACTTGAATGTAGATGCAATTATACTGTGAAAGACTACTTACAAAGTTTCAAGAATCAGTATTAAATGGAAAAGTCTACAGATATTCTTAACCCCCCCCCCCCCAATGTACTGCTCTCATAGGGAACATCAAATGAAAATTTGATGAATTACAGCATGCACAGAGGCATTTATGCAATTTCTTCCCACACTCTATACACAACTGAAATGGGAAGAAAACCTACCAAATAGCAGGATGCTGAATACTCTCTGCCATGCAGTTCACAGCAGTTTGCGGAATATGTGGACTAAAGTTTTGAAGTTCATGGGGGGACGGTGGCATCATCTGATAACATCAGAATTTACCCTATTCTTGCCATGTCAACTTGTGTTATAGTTGTGTATTTTGTGCTTTTGAGTCTTCCTAGTCTGTATTTTGTTGTTTGCTTTGTTTCCGTGGTACACTGTCAAGGTTCCATGATGACTGAGATACTTTTCCACTAAACAGCCCAGATACAGTACTTTATTTTACCTTATCGACCGTAAGCTTGTTGTACGAGCCTCTTCCATTTCAGTTTGTCAAGTGGATTGGTTGCTCTGAGTAGGTATGCATCTTAATTTTACCATCTCAGAGCTTCTCTCACTACCCAATTCAGGATCTTCCTCTACCTCTCATTCCAACTACTGTCCTAGAGAATGCCACTGTAGGTAGCCCATTCTCCGACATTCTTGTTGTGTGACCAGCCCACCTCAACTTTCTCTTCTTTACCACTTCAATGTTGTAAAGGTGTTTGTATAGTGATTTATTTTTTCGTATTCTCCATTATGTGTTATTTTCATTGGTTACAGGTACAAAATCTTTTCTTAATATTTAATTCTGTCTTTCTTTCTACATAGTAAAACCTCACATTCATAAATATTACTAGTACAACAGTTGACAGATAAATGTGATTTTTGAGGTTAGTGATCTTTTCTTCAAGATACTGATACAACTGTGTTGTATTAGTTGTTGTTAGATAGGTAAATATTTCTATATTCACTCTGTTGTCTTCGCTAAAAAGGGAATCCATCTTAGGATCTTTCAAAAAGCACACCTGTTTTGATATATCAAATTGAACTTTACTTTCTTCAAAACACATGAGCAAAATACACAAAAACGTTCACCACCCCTTCCCGTTTCCAGTAAGGAAAATGACATCTGGTATATCACCTCCTATACTTTGTCTGTGAAATTCGCTTTGACTGCCTAATGAGACTCTTTGTGTTTCGCCAACAACACAATGAATTTTCACCTTTAACTCGCAAATGTTTCGGTGTCTACATACACCATGGTTTTAAGATAAGCCAAGAGAAAAAAAAATTGCAAAGGGTTATGTCACATGACCCAGGTGGCCTTGTCAATAACGATTATGGAAGAACAGGTGATTCAAGGAACTGCCCATGGAGCAACCCCATTGTTTCACAGGAACTATCACAGGTGGTACCATCCTACTGAAACAATAACTCTTCAACATCGATTCCACTGAAATGAAGCCACAAAAATCTTTTGTCATCACATGGTATTGGTTTCTATTACTTGTCATGCATCATTTTCCCCTCTTGAACCACGCTAGCATTCACTGACCTCCAAGACATGGCAGTTCTGTTTATTCACAAATCCATTTAAATGGAAGTGTGCCCCTTCACTAAAGATGATGATCCTTGCAAAACTGTCATCTTCTGAGAAACCAGACAACAAAATCTCATTATTGGCTTTTTTTAGCTGCTGCATTAACAGAATTCTGTAAGGGTAGTAATGGAGATAATAGTGGATAATTCACCGTACGAAAGAATACCTTATCCCAATTCTTGGGAATGGCGAAGAACCAGCTTCATTGGACTGTCACACTGTCTACATCTACATCTACATTGATACTCCGCAAGCCACCCAACGGTGTGTGGCGGAGGGCACTTCACGTGCCACTGTCATTACCTCCCTTTCCTGTTCCAGTCGCGTATGGTTCGCGGGAAGAACGACTGTCTGAAAGCCTCCGTGCGCACTCTAATCTCTCTAATTTTACATTCGTGATCTCCTCGGGAGGTATAAGTAGGGGGAAGCAATATATTCGATACCTCATCCAGAAACGCACCCTCTCGAAACCTGGCGAGCAAGCTACACCGCGATGCAGAGCGCCTCTCTTGCAGAGTCTGCCACTTGAGTTTATTAAACATCTCCGTAACGCTATCACGGTTACCAAATAACCCTGTGACGAAACGCGCCGCTCTTCTTTGGATCTTCTCTATCTCCTCCGTCAGACCGATCTGGTACGGATCCCACACTGATGAGCAATACTCAAGTATAGGTCGAACGAGTGTTTTGTAAGCCACCTCCTTTGTTGATGGACTACATTTTCTAAGCACTCTCCCAATGAATCTCAACCTGGTACCCGCCTTACCAACAATGAACTACGAAAATGTTCTGCACCAACTGGTCCTGAACTCTTAACATCTGCTGTAGAACCCATGCAAAATATTGATGCATTTGATGCTTCATTGCACCCCAGAGTCACGCGAAGACATCTCACAGTTGCTGCATAACTTTCTCCAGTCTGATAAAATGTTCTAACTATTACCACATGCTATGCAATAATAAACCGCTCCATGACCACACACACACTGAAGAATTATGAGAAATTCAGAACAAAGTAATAATGGAATGTTTACAGAAAACAAAATTATACAAAACAATGTGATAAACAGACAAACAAAAATATACTACACAATTCAAAAGCAGCATGCTTTTTGAAGGTGCATAACTTTGGATTTTCTTGGAGATATCTGAAAGTAAAAAATGAGTCAAGTGTTTCAATACCTGAACAAAGAAATATCTTGCACAGTGCATAAATAAGAACATAAACTGATAAAACCATTTTTATTAAATTGCCTTAGACAGTGATAAAGCCATCTCTCCTGAATGGGAAAAATGCAGTTGGTTCGGACATTATTTGGTTCAGGGCTTCAAAATATGTCTGACATGTGAGTAAGTATATATTTGGTGAAGCAAATATATGTCTTTGTTTTCAAGCATTTGAGTGACACTTTCCCTGTTCTTTCACTTCTAGACAGCTTATCATGCCAACACTGTCAAATAAGTCAAAACCTTGACCGTTAATGAAGCTTACCATAGCTAGTTCCTCAATTCTTTATGTTCTGATTATTTGTTTCTCAAAACCTGACTTTCAGCGTTAGGTATTGGGCTAGGTGAAGTAACACAGTGTTCACATTTGATCTAGCGAGGAATCACCGTGTATATGGGTATGTGGTCAAAACCAATGCGCAATCATCCCAATGGAAACTGCCAAGACTTTTTTTAAAAAAAAGACAAGTTCTATCACAGGTGCAGGTTCATCTCACTGTTTTCTTCAATTACAATGGGACAGTGCACAATGAGTTCCTGCCTCATGGTTGTACAGTCAATAAGGAATACTACCTGGAGGCTATGAGCCCTCTGCATGAAACAAGACAGAAAAAATGACCAAAAATGTGGCACGACCATTCATGGAAACTGTATCATGATAATGTTCCCACTCACATCTCAATGCCTGTTCTTGATTTTTTGGCAAAAAAACTATACCTGAGGCTGAAGAGAACTATGAAAGGATGTTGTTTCTCCACCACTGTCAAGATAGAAAGAGAATCGCTGATGAAACGGAACACCATATTGAAAAGTGAGTTCCAGAAGTGCTTCCAAAATTGAAAAAAAGTGCTGATGCAGTTGTATTATATATTGGTGGGGTGGGGGTGGGGGGTGGGGGGGGGGGGTTACTTCGAAGGGGACAAAGTTGAATGATGAATAAATAAAGGTACTTTACGAAAAACAAAAATTTGCATCACGTTTTAATCACACCTCATATGGTAATTGGTTATTAAGTCACCTAGTCACTCATGTTACTTTTAATAACTTCACATTTTATACAATATACTTATGAATAATTATATGCTTTTGTATATAGATGTAATGTACTGTACTGTTTTAGGCTGTGTGCAAGTACAGCTTTTCGATTGCTGGTAGTCAGTCCCCTAACAGGGTGTTAGTACAACCTTTAATTAATAAAATGAATTGCATTATGCTGACTGCCCACCGGACCAAATAAGTCACCCTCTTAAAAGAATATGCTGGTCACTTAGGAGTGCCACAGATGGGTAAAACTACCAAGCGGTCATGTGACCATGCATCATTGATGTAAGTTATGACAGTACCAGCTGGTTGTACAGAATTAGTGCAGTAAGCTGTACCAACTGGTTGTACAGAATTAGTGCAGTAAGCTGTAATGTTTGCTCAAGTGTCCACAGCCACACTGTGAATAAAGTTGCACAATTTGTTGTTACATGAACCCTGACTGTCCAACGTGTATCCCAGGAATGGAGAACCACTCATCATCAGCGGAAAGTTCCACGGGACTGGAAGAAGGCCCAGGTCATACCAATCTATAAAAATGGTAGAAAATCAGATGCACATAATTACCGGCCAATTTCACTGACATCGATTTGTTGTAGAAACAGCAGTCATGCGAGATACAGCTGGCCCTCTTTGTGCATGATATACAACAGGCTCTAGATTCTGGCTCCTAGGTTAATGCCATATTTTTTGACTTTCGAAAGGCATTTGACTCAGTTCTGCACTGTCACTTGCTCCAAAAAGTGCGCACTTACAGTCTATCCAATGACATATGCAGTTGGATAGAGAGTTTTCTAACAGACGGAGAGCAGTATGTCGTCCTGAAGGGGAAGACTTCAACAGAAGCAGCATAATAGGTCCACTGCTTTTTATGATTTACATAAACAATCTGATTGATGGTATTTGCAGTGGCATTAGATTGTTTGCCAATGATGCTGCAGTCTACAGGAAAGTAGTGTCACACGAAAGTTGCGAACAAATCAATAAGGATTTGCAGAAAATAAATGTGTGGTGTAATGACTGGCAGTTATCTCTCAATATTAGCAAGTGTAACCTACTGCATGTAACAAGGCGAAAATCCCCATTAATGTATGAGTACAAAATAAATGCCCAGTCTTTGGAAGCGGTTACAAGTGTCAAGTATCTGGGTGTGACTATTCGAAATGATCTCAAATGGAATGATCAGATTACACAAGTAACGGGCAAGGCGAACTCTAGATTGCGGTTTATTGGTTGAATCCTGAAGTGATGCAGTCCTTCAACAAAGGAAATTGCTTTCAATATGTTAGTTCGTCCAGTTTTAGAGTATTGTTCATTTGTATGGTAACCTTAACAGTTGGGTCTCATTCAAGAGATTGAGAAGGTCCAAAGAAGAGCAGCAAGATTCGTGACTGGTACATTTAGCCATTGCAAGAGCGTTACAAATCTTATAAAAAGTTTGAAGTGGGATACACTTGCAGATAGACGACACGCTAAATGGAAGGGGCTGCTCACTAACTTCCAAAATCCGATCTTCGCTGAGGATATAGAGCATATATTATTACCACATATATGTAAATGTAGATCATGTAGTAGGAATAGTAATTATAAAAAGATCCAAACAAACAAGGATCAGAAGTAAGTGTCACTTCTTATCAATAACAATCGGTTTAAAACCTGACAGGAATTACTAATGACAGTGAACATAGGTTTTGAGTGAACACTGCAAAGCGAACTGCATGCAATGCACATTTGCAGTCAGGTACCTCACAGAAGACCATTGATCACAGTAGAATATGAAGCTGTAGGTGGGGCCACAAATACGACTGGCTGCTGAATCACCCTATCTTAATCCTACAGATACAGAAAATGTCTGGTACCATAGGAACAGTGGGTGAAATACAGCAACCAGCACACTAACAATCTTGCAGCTCTGTTGAATGTAATCCTCAATGAATGGCATCAGCTAGATGTAGTTATACCTAAACTTGTGGATTATCTTCCCAGCCAGACTGTAGGCATTGCCAAGGCTAGAGGCAGTGTTAAAAGATATTAGTGTGGCATCTCTCACTTGTTACAACTAGCACAATTTTATTTATTGACAAAGCAGATGATTCTGATGCTCGTATGAGACTGCGTATTTTGAGACAATTTTTGTTCTGCCACAAATGAGAATATTATAGGTTCATAAAGAAAGTAGTGGAATCAACTCACTCATTTCGGTCTGCATATTCGCCAAATGTCGCCTTGGTGTACACACAGACAGAACATTTCTTCCTTTTACAAGTGGCCAGATGCTTCATCCCCTTCTTGAATTGGTTGTTCAGTGATGCACTCTGCCGGGCAATGAATTTCAGTTCTGAAACCTTAAAAAGCGAAAACTGAATGCAGATGTCAAAGTTAAATACTAATATGTTATTTAAAAAAAATCAACCACAATCATGAAAAAAATAGCTAAGATGTGAATATAAAATGACAAAGATATGTGAGATAAAATATACGAACATAAAACCAGATGAGGGAAAAATACTTACTTCCTTCTCCAGGCCACAAACATTTTGACTAATCCGCTTCTTCTGCTGAGATAGATCAACCAAATAGTGACCAACGCCCTTCCTTTCTTCTTTCAGGGTCTCCTTGAGTTTCTCATTCTACAACAACATCAATGGTTCATTTAAAGCACTAAAGTTTGTTATCCAAATGTCAACTCAGAATAAGATCAGAAGAAAATTTTATTACAGGATCTACTTGTTGTTTAAAGCATCCCAGAAGATTACATCATTTTGGCGAGGGTATATCATTTATAGCCTGGAATTTGCATGAAATGATTTAGACACTGTGAAAACTTCAAAAATAATGACCAGGCAGGACTGAAATCTGTCTCCTGCATGTTAGGAATCTAATATCCTAATCACTCCACTACTTAGATCACTGGGAACCACAGCCTATGATAATGGCATTTGTCTGTTGTGAAATTACTTCTAAAGCCCCCACCCCCCCACCCCCTTTACGTCGAAGTGAACACAATTAACAGCAAACAAGAATTCTTTCTGATGTGTAAATGCTGGTGCATGGTGTTTGGTCATACGCAGGTCACATTCACAAGTATTTTCTTGTGATTCGCTGGGTGTCAGTTTTAGAGTGTGACATCAAAGGAAGTTCATGTCCTCTCCGCTTCAGCACTAGTTTCAATGATAGACACAGTGCATCCACTTCGCCACAAGTGCCGTTTCTTGCACACGAACTGTTGTTTGTGTTTATTGCAAGTGGTTTTTGTAGTTATGGTGTACTTCTCTTGATAGAAGAGTACATATCATACAGGTGCTTGTGGGAGCCTAAAGATCCACACAAAAAGAGATGTTTGGCAAGAAATTGCTGAAGGTATCTGTTTTAACACTGCAGTTTAGCTACTATTTTACAAAATTTAAATAAATTGATGGAGTGTGAAATTGTTTTCACTCCGATCAAAATGTGGCTAGGCTTTCATATCGTTTCACATTATATTACTCATTTTTAATAACTGTACCTCTAAAGAATTTAAATTTATAGAATCCATGAGTGCTTCACATATGGCACTACATACTTCTAGAAAGTATTTGGAACACAGATGTGGTCGATATACGAATAAATTTTTGAGGCTAGCATAGCTGTGACCTGTTGATAAGAATCACATTGTTAGTGCTTGTCTCTTTCTGCTGCTACAGAAGCTTTGTGTCCTGATTTGAAATCTTCAGTTCAATTGCAGCTAGAAGAAGGCGAAAAGGACGAGGATGATGATCCAGAAAAAATCAAGCGATGGTTGCAGCTGCAAATCACTAATCAGAGTCAAACCACCACTTCTTTTGCGCCTGCACAAAAATTCAGACACACACATTTTTGTGTGCTCGCTATACAAAATGAACCAAGTTGTATGTTTCTTCTCTACATCACACTGTAATGAATACAGATTACACAACTTCACCACAACAACATTTTAGCACCAAAAAACAAAACACACAGTACACTCTCTCTTCCATTTGCTCTAGTGTAAATGCTTATTTGCAGGTACAAGTCAATAACTGTGCACACAAACAAACCCCTGTGCATTGCTTGTGAATTTGCATTCGCTTGTGTTTACTCATGTTCGCTTCAGTGTAAAGGGGGCTTAATATTACCTGACCCATGATCAGTAAACAGTGCATTTGGTGTTCATTCCTTCCCCATAGGAAAAAAAGTAATCATATCCTTGCTATCATTTCATGAGAGTTCTTAAGATGTTAATGAACAAAAATATTTAAGATACCCACAAACATTCTTCCAAGAACGTGAAGTATTTGCTGCCACACGCTGAAAACATTTTGATGGACACCATTGAAAACTAAGGAAAAATGAAAAACATATACAGAAATACACAGTTTCACATTCACAATCAGAACGCCACATAGGTGGGACTAATTTATTTACACCCACTTAATCAAAATAAATCTCCTATTCCTTCCGAATTAACAGCACATTCTGTTCAAAAATTACATTCATTTGATATAGAATATTTACATGACTGATTTTCTGATAATGGTGTAATTATTATTAAAGTGTCAGCAATACAAATTGAATTAATTTTGTACAAACTATCACTTTTGCTAAACTACACCTACATCAAACGAAAAAGGCTGTATTGAAGAGCAACATTCACCTGGAGTTAGTAATGCTTTGCAGGTGTTAAACTGCTACTTTGTCATATTTCTATGGTAGAAAGGACTACTCTCATCTAAAACTTATCACAAAATCATGGGCATTCAGCTACTTTACTACAGTAGACTACTGGTATGACAAGCTTGTGTTTGATAAGGCTATTATACATGTCTCCCCTTATGTAATGTTAATATCAGCTTAAGCAAACAAACACATAAAAATAGATACGACAGTCGCAAATTCGCCATAGAAGACATCGCCTGTAGAAGTGAGCTACCACAGAGGAGCTAATGAATACTGTGTGGGCATGGCGTGGAGCAGATGCAAGTATGCTGCCTAGAACAGAAATATAAGTCACAGAACTGAAAATCACTGCATCAGAATCCTCAAAAAAGAACTATATCTATAACTGAAAAGACAGACTAACTATAACTGTATCAGAAAGACGAGGTAATTCAGTTACACATAGAGAATGAGCAACGGAATAACATAAGAGCATTAAAGAAAGGAGTAAAAAAAGAATATACAAAGTGGAAATGTGATGCCTCAAAGCAGTTTCTTACTGTTGGAAACGTATATTTAATTATGTCTTGAGCACAACAATGTCCCAGAAATACTTATAGCACAACAATTTCCCAGAAATATTTATCATTAATCTAAGCTCCAACTAAACATTGTTGATGGACCCTATTATTGGATAACAAACTACTTTTCTTCCATTTTATCATAGATCTTGCTCAATCTGTCTTCTGTTTTATAAATATGCAAGTTTTGTTGCTAATACTTTTGTCTGATAGTGTATATTATCATGAATATTACTTCCAAACTTTTCGTCAACATGTCACATAAATTTGTTACACAAATGTAACATTCTGTATATTTCTCTTTTCAAAGGAGTGAAGTAATTTTTAATCAACTGAATCAAAAATAATATTGTGAAAAAGATAACAAAATGTGTCATTTGAGGTCCAGAAGTGCTTCAGTCTCTTTTTCACTGCCCTGAGTTATAGCAGTTTTGCTTTCTCTGAAATTGCCTGCAACATGTAATAAAGAGACACCTACAGTAAGTCTTTCAAAGACCTTGCTACTGTGGTAATACTGGTTCCCATCAGATCATCGAAGTAAAACACTGTTAGGCTTAGCTAGCACTTGGATGGGCGACAGACTGGACTGCTGCGCACTGTTGGCAAGCATGGCGCACTCAGCCCTTGTGAGGCCAACTGAGGAGCTACTTGACTGAGAAGTAGCGGCTCTGATCACAAAAACTGACAACGATGGAAGAGTGGTGTGCTGACCACATGGTCCTCCATGTCTGCATTCAGTGATGTCTATTGACTGAGCACGACATGGCAGTCGGTCGGTACCACTGAGCCTTTCCAAGGCCTGTTCGAACAGAGAGTATTTTACAGTAAGTATCAAAAGTACAGGGTGGGCCTAAAGTCTTTGCGTAATATCAATATATACTTACAAAAACTACAGTACTTATAAGTTTGTAGTTTATGGCAAATGAAAAAAAGAACCACCAAATTTTTGTTACAATGTCAATAAACTTTAACATGTGCACCAGCTGTTGCTTGAAGAATATCCAATTGATATTTGGTTTCATGCCAACTTTTGACAACATTCCTTGTTTAACACCAGCAGCAGCATTTATTATCCTCCTTCTGAATGCATCCAAATCAGGTACTTGTATAGTGTAAACCCTGCACTTTATGTAGCCACACAAAAAGAAACCCAGAGATGTTATAACTGGTGAGCTTGCTGGTGAGGCAGTAGGATCGTGACTTGCCAGGATATGTTTCATCAAGAAATTTTCTAACATTTAATCCCCAATGTGATAGTGCACAATTTGTTGCAAAATCAAATCAGGCTGCAAGTCACTCATTTTTGGTTCCACAAATGGTTCTAGCAAATCCAGATAAATGTTAGCTGTTACAGATTTTTTATCAAAAAAGAAATGGCCAATGACTGTTATGCATTAAAGAGCACAAACATTCATTTTAGGAGAATCCCTAATGTGATCTATAGCAACGAGTCAACTTTTCAAACCCCATGCCCTCACACTGTGTTGTGGAAAGCAGCCTCATCTCAAAAGCAAATTCATTGAAGATACTTATTGCCGGTGTTGATTTGTGCCGATATCTCAGTCAGAAAAGCTGTTCAAGAAGTTTCATCGCCTGGTTGTAATGTGTGTCTTATCTGGCAGGACCTTATATACATGCAGGTGCAATCTGCCACACAGAATTATTCACACTGTGGTTCTAGGAATCCTTAATTCATGAGATGTATGTTGAGTAGGTTTGGAAGGGTTGTGCAAGAATGCCTGTTGTACAGCTCCGACACCTTATTCACCGACTGAAGGCCGCCCTGTTCGCGAAATATCCAGCACATTGCTGGTCTGTTCAAACTTCACATACCAGGCAAAAATACTCCTATCAGATGAATCTCTTCCATATTATCTTCAAAAACTTCACAACACAGCAACTAGAGATTCTGTCTCATCACACACTGCACCTTCTCCACATGTGATGCAATTTTACAATAGTGATTGTAGAGCTCTCTAATCAGCTTCTACCTGCGACAGAGATATGCAAACAAACTTGATGGTTTATTCTTTCACTTGTCACAAACCACAAATCTGTAACTTCTACAGTTAAATATCAATAACTGTACAAAGATTTTAGGCCCCACCCTGTATATTTGAAAGCCACCCTGCTATTCTCATATGTGTTTTATTAACCACAGAATACATATCATTGGGTTCATAGGCTTTGGGCAAGAGGTTATGTTCTTCTCTGGCTGTAGTTGCTCATGGATGACCTTGTCCTAGAGTTCTCCAAAGATCCCCCGGCAGCAGCAAAATTTCATAGAATTTGCTAGCCATACGTTGCTATGAGCCACCTTCTATCCTTGACCCCTTGCTTTGTCTTGTGAGCTCGAGTACTTGAACTTATCCACACCCCATCCACTCATCAGTGATTAGTACTTGTGACATACCCAGGTGCGTGTAATGACCTTATGGTTTATCTGGTGTAACTGTGATGTTCCACTTTAAGCTGCTCCAGATTCAATGTTTTGTCAGCATATATCCAGATGCCTGGACTCAGGTCCATATGCACAAGGTAACTGAGGCACTGCAATAATGTGGGGCATGCCAACAATGTAACACAAACAGAATGATGAGAAGCAAGGTATACTGGAAAGCTGGCTATGGACTGTGATGCAATATACAGTATGTGTCATCTCACTGCTGTTGCTGTACGAAAGTCATTACTGTAAAAAGTGTGACGACCTTGTGTGACAAAGCAGCATACAAAAGAGGTTCCCATACTGTGGATAAGGAATCCAGCATAGTTTGTGGTAATGCTCCCCATTATTGGACAAGCAATTCTGGATATCAGCAACCGTCTGTGCTGGTGGTGTCCAGACTGTTCTCTGACCTAGAGCATCCCATGTATGTTCAACCGGATTTAACTCCGAAGAGTGAGCTGGACACTTTAAGCACGAGAAGTCGTCATGTCTCAGGTGTGCTATATGGTAGAACATTACCATCTGTCAAATGAAACCCACATACATACACTTGTACCGTTGCAAAATTGTGTAAAACATGGAGGTGGCCAGGTTAAATCCTGGTGGTGAAAGAAATTTTCATAGCTATTATTTGGCCAGAAATGGGAGGAGAGATTGTGGCGTAAAGTTCTTGACCAGCAGGCTTATTGCCAATGTCCTGGATTAAATTCCACTGTGTCTCACAGAGTGAGGACATGTGATACTGCTGATGATGACATGTCTGTCAGACGTGACGTTAACACCGAATTTTTTTTTAGTTATTTGTTGACGTGTTACATTTCAAGCATATTAATCCAACTACTTTCCTGCTTTGCTGATGCAAGTTGCAACCCTCTGCTAGTAGAAGGCTCTGAACTGTAGCATGTTACAGGGCGGTGTGTAATTTAATTATGTTTGTGTGTGAGAAACATTGTTCTGTAATTGATTTTATAACTGCAGAAAAGTGCCCCCAACTGAAACAGAAGAGACTGGACACCTGTCAACAATTTCTTTTGCGTTTTAAGCATGAGGACGATTGATTCCTCAGCAACAATGAGACAGGTGATGAAAGCTGGGTTCACTATTTCAAACCAAAACACAAGGAGGTCATCAATGGAGTTCCACCACAAAATAACACCACTGGCACAAAAGTTCAAGATCATGCCATCAGCAGGTAAAGTCATGCTCACAGTTTTATAGGATGTTCAAGGTGTAGCACATTTGGAATTTGTGCCTAAAGAAACCACCATAAACTCTGTAAGATACTGTAAGATCCTAAAAAAAACTGAAAGCATGAATTTGAAGAGTTAGTCCACACATGGAGTACACTCTCCTTCAGTATGACATTGGCACAGCACACATCAACTCTGCGACACCTGTAACAGTCCAACCCTTGGGATCATCATCATCATCATCATCATCATCATCATCATCATCATCATCCATACAGTCCTGCACTGGTCCAATTTGTACACATTCAAGGCCTTCATTCTTATACTGAAGGAGCAGCGCAAGCAGAGGTGAGGTTGCAGCTGTGTAAACAAAGTCATACATTCTACAGTGATGGTATCAACCAATTGGTCTCTCATTCAGAGAAATGTGTTCATTGCCAGGGTGGCTGTGTTGAGAAATAAATATCTGGACATTAAGAGCACGGGCGCAGGATGATGATAAAGTTTGTTTTATTTAAAAAGCTTTAACGGTTTGCACACAAAAATTTGGAGGCATTACTTTTCAGCACACCCTTGCATTTCCTATTTTGAAATGAGTAAAGAGAGTTATCCAGAATTGCGAAGACCATGCGTCAGATGGGGCTTTGTAGAAGCACAAATCGACTGCCAGCCCTGCAAGAGGGAACTGGGGCCTGGTCCCTAAAAACATTCCTCATTCCTGTGGTGGTCAAGTTCTCGTTCCTGAACAGTCATGTCTTACTACAGTGTTTAAGTTTCTGCACTGTACTTTATGTAGAACTGAACATGAAAAAATCTAAATGGGATGATCAGGTGGGGATATAAAATTCATTTCTCCCAAATATCTTAACAACTGTGTCATCTCACCTAGGGACACCATGTCAGACGAAAGGACTATACTTTTTACCCACATGTAATACTGTGAGGAAAAACTGTGCTCATGAAAGTATCTTCAGTCCATCCATCTATGTTTTTAAAATCTATCTAAACAGAGTTTTAAATAGATGATAAATGCTTAAACTAAGTAATGTTTTTATTCCATTGTACATAACAATTTTTTAAAATTTGAAGCTTTATACCAAAAAGTATGTAATTCCCTATTCACTCTCTTATTACATTGTTAGGCAAATTATTTTACCTTGCTGTTGTGATGGAGTGTTTTCTTAAATGCTTTTTTGTGTTTGAAGAATGTCACGAAGAGCTTAAATTATGTTAAACAGATTTAACACCCCACTTCGCTATAATCCAGTTTATCAAAATACTGGCAAGTTCCACTACTGTTAGGTGTCTTTTTGTCTGCTCATTAATTTTCTCTCTCAAGCTATTTTAAACAGCAACAGAAAAACAAACAAGTAAGTCGAATCATGAAAAAAGGTGGACTCAGTGTGAACAAACTGCAAACAAAATTTTGCCCAGATTGGTGAAGCATCACAAATGTTTTTGTACGCTCACTTTGTTGCTTGCATGAAAACCACTCATTCAATTGTTGGCCACTGGTGCTTATGCATTCAATTGTTGAATGTGTTGAACCTGAGTCATATGGCCAAGATTTTGGTAAATAATAAAAATTGAATAAATAATTACTAGGGTCATTTTATATGAAACTTACATAAAGGAATGAGGTGAGTGAAAGTATCGAGTAAAAAATTATCAATATGAAAGTATTTGGTATAATGATAGTTGTTCACCTCCCAAGACTGAAGCACTCTTGGAGTGGCAGTCAATTTGCCTTACAGCTTTTCCTTATAGCTCATATGAGCTACCAACATTTCAACACCAAGACAGACAGTCTTCTCCAGTGTTGGGACACACACTTGTAATGCCTGCTTTGTTACAGTGCCACAATAAAACTCTACCCTAAACCCTTCGAGGACCATTGTCCACCAACATTCATTTCTTGATACCTGGCAAATCACAAGACCATCAGGAGCCAAGGGCTACTCTCTGTACATGTCGGCTGCATTCCTCATCACCTTACAACTGCTTTCGTCCATTATATAGCCCTAGAGGACTAGATTATAGCACTACCTAAAACAACAATGGACAGAGCTCATGTTGACTGTGCAAGGATATATGAAACCTATAAATCAATGGAAGGTGGAAGTAAGAAGTTTTGAACACGTAGTAACAGCTTCCAAGGAAAAATGCAGGGGTTGGATAAAATATGGAAACACCAAAACCACAACACACTATCACGCATAGTACAGTGGAGTACAATTGTTGGCACTCAAAACACCTTCCAACCATCTCAGAATGAATGGATACAGGTCCTATACAGTATTCAAGTTAATCTGTTCCATTCTTCCTGTGAGAGAGTAGGAAGTTGTAACGATTATGGATACAGGTAGTGTTCACGCACCTTCGCTTCCACGGTAGGTCACAAAAGCTCAATAATATTGAGATCTGGTGACTGTGGTGGCCAAGGGAGATGCAACAGTTCATTCCCGTACTCACAAAAACAGTCCCGGATGATGTGAGCAGTGTGAACAGCGCCTCTGTCATCTCGGAACACAGTATCGCCACTGGTAAACAATCACTATACCACGGACTGGACCCGATCAGCCAAAACGGTCACATAACCCTCGGAAGTAACGCGATGTTGCAGAGTACCCACAGGGACCGAGGAATAGCACGATACGTCTGCCCAAATCGTCACCGAACAACTGCCACGTTTCAGTCTCGGGACGTAAACTTGGCCGGAAGTTGGAAATTCGTCCTGCCAAATGATGTTTTCCTGTTAGGAGAATTTGCACCACTGACGTGTGGTTTTCTAATTTCAGCTTGCCCTGCAATTCCCACCTTCTGGAGCGCCCTTCACGTTGTGGTGCTGACAGAGTTTGCGAGTGTGACATTCAGTTCTGCAGGGACTTCTGCAGCTGTCGTCCCCTTATTTTTCATCACAATTCTCTGCAACGACCATCTGTCACGATCATTCGACACACAATTTCGTCCACATTGTGACTTACTGGACGATACGTTTCCAGCTTCCCCGTATGCGGTGTAAGCTTTCAATTTGGTACCTCCCGAAACACAAAACACTTCGGCTACCTCGGTTACGAAGCACCCACCGTACAAGCACGAAGAATTTTTCCACTTTCGAATTTACTCAGATCACACACAATCCACTCACGACGACACACAACACTGTTCGGACCACGACCGATACTCGCAACGTACCGAGAACACCGCTCGGGAGCTACTCGCGGTCAGTCGCCACGACGCAAGCTGCAGTTTCGGCTGGTGCCGGCATTCACGTTCGAGCGTGCATGTCCCACAGTGTTTCCATATTTTTGTCCAAACCCTGTATTTCTTGTGACTAATGGCACATAAACAGAAGAAAGTTTGCGTCACAGATGCTACAGAAGATGGAAGACGAAACAATTAAAAATGGCTGTGTGCAGAAAACGTTTCCAACTTTAAGAACATCACACATTGACCGGAGACCACAGGGGAAAGCAGCGACAGAGATGCAGACAGTCGGGGTGGAAGGAGGAGAAGTGACGCATACGGGTCTGGGCAGGGGAAGCGGTTGGACGTGCAAGTGTCCGTGCACTCGTGGCGTGACGTACTGGCGAGCCCAGCGCTTGGGCCTGGCTGTGGGGAGCAGTCGCAGCGGCGGCTAGACGCACCTCCCTCTCGAGGCTGTCCTTCTCGGCGGCGATGGCCGTCACCTGCCGCACCACCTCCTGGCGCGCGCGCTCCAGTCCGCGCCGCGTCGCCTCCGACTCCATCGCCTGCCGCTTCAGCTGCAACACCACACACACCCTCTTCAGCTGCACCGCCATTCGTTCTCAACACTAACAGGCACCCACGTTTACAAAGGTTCCCCCCAAAAGATAACGCAGCACGCAATTCATTCGGCGAATTGTTTATCGCGGGCAGCAAAGAGAACTGTGAAGAGGGGGGGATAGATAAGAAAAACGTCATCTGTTACCCCCCTTACCCGCATTTGCAAGTATTTTTATCCGCACATGAGAATATTAAAACTTTGCAAACTACTTCGTCCGTAACAAGTTTGCTTGTGTGGCCATCCTCCGCAGCAAGCATATAAACACTTGTTCTCCAAATCAGACTGCCTTTTCATGCTGCTAGTTACTTTATTTATCCCATACGCGTTTCACCTTCTCCTCTTCTAAGGAATCCATAACGATACAGTTTTGTTAGTTGTTGTTGTTGTGGTCCTCAGACCTGAGACTGGTTTGATGCAGCTCTCCATGCTACTCTATCCTGTGCAAGCTTCTTCATCTCCCAGTACCTATTGCAGCCTACATCCTTCTCAATCTGCTTAGTATATTAATCTCTTGGCCTCCCTCTACGATTTTTACCCTCCATGCTGCCCTCCAGTACTAAACTGGTGATCCCTCGATGTCTCAGAACATGTCCTACCAACCGATCCCTTCTTCTAGTCAAGCTGTGCCACAAGCTCCGATTCTCCCCAATTCTATTCAATACCTCCTCATTAGTTATGTGATCCACCCATCTAATTTTCAGCAATCTTCTGTAGCACCACATTTCGAAAGCTTATATTCTCTTCTTGTCTAAACTATTTATCGTCCACGTTTCACTTCCATACATGGCTACACTCCATACAAATACTTTCAGAAACGACTTCCTGACATTTAAAGCTATACTCGATGTTAACAAATTTCTCTTCTTCAGAAACGCTTTCCTTGCCATCGCCAGTCTACATTTTATACCCTCTCTACTTCGACCATCATCAGTTATTTTGCTCCCCAAATAGCAAAACTCCTTTACTACTTTAAGTGTCTCATTTCCTAATCTAATTCCCTCAGCATCACCCTAGTTAACTTGACTACATTCCATTATCCTCGTTTTGCTTTTGTTGATGTTCATCTTATACCCTCCTTTCATGACACTGTCCATTCCGTTCAACTGCTCTTCCAAGTCCTTTGCTGTCTCTGACAGAATTACAATGTCATCCGCGAACCTCAAAGTTTTTATTTCTTCTCCATGGATTTTAATACCTACTCCGAATTTTTCTTTTGTTTCCTTCACTGCTTGCTCAATATACAGGTTGAATAACATCGGGGAGAGGCTACACCCCTGTCTCACTCCCTTCCCAACTGCTGCTGCCCTTTCATACCCCTCGACTCTTATAACTGCCATCTGCTTTCTGTACAAATTGTAAATAGCCTTTCGCTTCCTGTATTTTACCCATACCACCTTCAGAATTTGAAAGATAGTATTCCAATCAACATTGTCAATAGCTTTCTCTAAGTCTACAAATGCTAGAAACGTAGGTTTGCCTTTCCTTAATCTTTCTCCTAAGATAAGTCGTACGGTCAGATTGCCTCACGTGTTCCAACATTTCTACGGAATCCAAACTGATCTTCCCCGAGGTCGGCTTCTATCAGTTTTTCCATTCGTCTGTAACGAATTCGCGTTAGTATTTTGCAGCTGTGACTTATTAAACTGATAGTTCGGTAATTTTCACATCTGTCAACACCTGCTTTCTTTGGGATTGGAATTATTATATTCTTCTTGAAGTCTGAGGGTATTTCGCCTGTCTCATACATCTTGCTCACCAGATGGTAGAGTTTTGTCAGGACTGGCTCTCCCAAGGCTGTCAGTAGTTGTAATGGAATGTTGTCTACTCCGGGGGCCTTGTTTCGACTCAGGTCTTAGTTATAGATTATTAAACAGTTCACTTCGCGATTTTTTGTAACTTTTTTACAAAAAATCGGGAAGTGAACTGTTTGATAATCTATAAGTAACAAAACTGTACCGTTATAGATTCCACTGATGACGCCTTAGAACAGGAGAAGGCGAAACGTGTATGGGATAAATAAAGTAACTAGCAGCAGGAAAAGGCAGTTTGATTTGCAAAACAAGTACTTCATCCCTATCTGTACTCTGAAGACGGGCTTGCGCCTAGCCTGAAGTTGGATCACATAATTTACTTTCCGTAGACTATACGATACCAATAACCCCGTCACCCTCTTGAATTCTTTAAAGAATCAAACTTCCGTATACAAAACGGCTTCAAACGCCTGATTACGTTACAAATGATTTGTGTGCTACATATTTTGTGTTAGACATACAGGCGAGAAAAGTTTAGAAAGGGTTTGAAATTATGTTTAAAGTTTGTTCGGAGTAGCTTAGTGCTTTCGTTATCGACCACCGGATGACAATCGCGTGGGTAATTTGTGCCCAGTTTCAAACAAAAGCTATTTTTCCATACTCTCTATGTCTACGGCGCCATATTTCCTGAAGTGTGTGTCGTAAAATGATATAATTTTGCACGTGCATTCGGTGGTACATGTGCATACTGTCAGCAAAATACGTTGCGTACAGCGTTAGTGGCGAATAATTAATAAATTAGAACGTCCTGCAAAGAAAATTTAGTAAGTCATAAACTTTTCCTTTCAGTTCGAAATTATGTTGGAAGTCGTTAAGTGGTCTCTACAAATACTGGCCGAATACAATTTGGGTAAGCTGCGTGCCCCGAGTTACGCTGCACGGTTTCTAACTGTAACTCTTGTTGTTAAACCCTTAACATGAGATTATACCTCTTAATTAGTGCCTTATGACAGCATTTTACATTTTTACATTCAGTTAATAGCTGTAAGAAACAAGCTGTTAGATAGGCAGTCTGCAACTGGGACCGTGGCTAGGGTTAGCCATCTAGTAATACAGATAGCCTGTCAAACTCTTGACGCGTTCTTGAAGTTAAAACCTCTTGTCATATTTTTTTAAAAATATTTCTTTGACAGTGAGGTGTCAATTGAAGTTGTGTTGTATGTTGTCTTTACATCTTGCATATTGTTAGACGTTAGACGTTAGACGTACGGTTCGTTTGTGAAATGTACTTCACTCCACCGTCTTCTAAATCACGTTAACGCCTACACTTCTCACTGTAATGCGCACTTCATATCATACTTTTAAGTGTATTTACGAGAAATGTAGTTATTTTCGCCGATTTTATACCTAACATTACTTAAGCCGTATGTGATAAACATGATATACAACACAGAGCGAAGGTTCTGATGAATGGAGTGCCCTAGAACAGCCTTCATTTCGCTGTGTGGCAGATTTCGGTAACTGTAGAAGTGACAACCTGTTACTACGAATGAAACAGGAACGACTGAGGCGTAAGGCAGCCGGTACTAGTGTGGCGGACGCAAGATGCACGTGCAAACGTGTAGATGGCCAAGAATATCGTCATTTCGCCATCTCTATCTCTCTCGTGTGTCAACAATGCATCTACCACCTCCAGGATACTGTGCATTCCATCCATTATTAGCAGCACTCCATCCCGAACTGGTGATAATAATTACATGATAATGATCATTATTATCGACCGCATGCAATGCAAAAATACTAAAAGAAAAACACAATATAGTCACTGTCCTTCAACTTTTAAATACAAAGTAATTATTACGGTACACATTCGCATTGCCCCAGGTTTTTTTCCGCGAAGTCGACATTTCCGTGGATATCCGTGTCTGAGCAGACAGGCAGGGCAGTGACGTGAAATGTAATCAGGTGATGCAGAGGGGAATAAGATTAGTAAATGAAACATAAAAAAACTGACAAGGGCAGAAACAAACAGATATAAAGATTAGACTGGCAATAGTCCTGAAAACGATAAATATGTTGAGGTCGAATATGAATTTGAGTGATAAGTTCTTTCCTGCTAACCTCTCTCTGGAAAGAAGTCTTAAGGACCTCGTACACGATTAAATAATTCGCCAGACTCTATTATGTTTGCCAAACATAGAGAGTGTTTGAGATAAATTTTGGCTGGCGGAAAATTTGACAAGATAGCGGACGTTGTTTAAGATGATGTTTCGTCGTATATGTTTACCGGAAAAGTGTTTCATTACAATTTGTCTCACTGTATCGTGAGTTTCCAAAACTATGGTAACTACGATCAAGCATAACAACGCAGGGCCGGCAATTACGTAAATGGTGAAGGTGTCGGGTCTTTCCCTGCCGTACACTAAGAAGGAAGAGCTTATGAAGGAAATCAATATTCTACACTTAACATACAAGCAAGAGAGCAAAAAAAAAAAAAAAAAAAAAAAAAAAAATGAAGTTCTCCGGACAGTGTAGACTTTATGTTCCAACGTTGCGGTATTTTAGTAATACAGAGGACCAAGTAGAATACAATAAATTTTCGCATACTTGTTTTTAATGTGAGTGGGAAGTAATTCTAAATACGTTATTAGAACGTTTCAAGTCTCTTGGTTCTTCGTCTTTGCTAGAAATGCTTTACCTGCATTTGTAGGCACTCCTACTAGAATCAAGGGGGCTCTGAGCACTATGGGACTTAACATCTATGGTCATCAGTCCCCTAGAACTTAGAACTACTTAAACCTAACTAACCTAAGGACATCACACACATCCATACTAGAATCAAGTTACAGCATGCACGAACTGAGATTAAACTGACAAACTCGTTGGATCGTATACGGTTTGTTTGACAAATCCGTGGACAGATAAGAGTATATTTGACAAATAAGTTTGATCGCGTACGGGGGCCTTTATAGATGTCAAACGTGGCGATACGTAGTACATAAAATAATGCTCACGATTACATGAGTGAATCCAGAAACGATAAGAGGCATTGGTCGAATTGGGAAGAAAGGAGGTTTATGGCACAACATGACTAAATGAATGGGGTGGCCGATACAAAACATCCTGAAGCAGCGACAAATAGTTAATATAACGGAGGGCAACGTGGACAGCAATGATTTCAGAGAAAGATCAAGACTTGAATGCAGTAAGCAGGTTCGAACAGATGCAAAAAGCTGTACACAGGATAGACAAGCACAGAGAACTGCATCGACCCAGTCTTCGGTTCGAAAACTGCAACAACTGGGCAGGACCGTGCCAAGAGCGTTAGGCGTAATCAGTGTGTACCGCTGGTTTCAATATTGCATATCGCCATTATTGCTTGTTACAAAATTACTATTTACAGCAGAAATCAGGACTTCATAACAGTAGGAGAAATATAGGTGCATTATTTCGGTTATTCTTCAACCACCCTAATTACAAAAAAAAACTCGTTAATTCTCTGACTGCAGTGTACAGATTAACAACTAATGATTGGTGAATCTATGCGCGAAAGTAAGTTGGAGGGGTCATGTTCTCGAAAAGTAACATCTCCTTCTTGACAACATACGAGGTATGCATAGTCCGCTGAACTGTTTTCGAACAGCTAACGGTGTGGTCTCGCATTGGAGGTTTCTAGACCCTCCTAGTGGGGCCACTTCAAATGTCAATTTGCGCAAAGGAGCGTGATGAAAATAGTTAAAAGGCAACAGATTTTAGAAGTGAACATAGCACTAAAAATCAGCATTAGAGCGAATTTTGAATAACGAAAGTTTCATTTCCAGGGTTTCGACTTCGTTCTTGGAGTCAAGCTAGTTCAATCAATAGGAATCAAAGGAGGGCTGAAACAGAGACTAGAATATAATTGTAGATTTACATACATAAAAGCAATTAAAAACAAATGAACAAAGATTTCAAGTGGAGAAAGAATGACGGAAGGAAAAATGAAAGCAAATGAAGAAATTATTAAAATTATGCGACAAAGGAATGGAATTAAAAAATTAGATTTAAATCAATTAACTGAATAAAAATAGTCCTTTCGATAAAGATTTCAAAATAAAAAAAGCTTACTACAGTTGCTGAAATTCGAACTCACAACCTCCAGCATGCAAAGCTGTTATCCTATCCATTACACCACGCAACCAGACTACTTACAGCCAACTTTTTTAACGCACTTGAGTATCGCACAAAATCACGAATTTTTTTCGTCAATTGCTCACAAATCAGGGCCCAGACGGGAGAATAACTGCTGTGAATGATATATGGGATCTTAACATACATCACCGAGCAGATAGTTTCAAAACGTCGATCGCACCGCTGGGAACCTCTTCTTGTAAGCGTGAATAACGTAACAGGGAAGTACTATACGTTAAAATACGTCTGAGTTGTCACCATGCGTTAATCCAGTATCAACAAAATTAACAAATAAACTTTGTTGTTCTAATCTGCAAATCATGTTGATAATGTCGCCAAAGAAATAGGACTCTCACTTTATTAACAGAAATAGTACCACATTAAGAGCACTCTATATAGGTATCTAGTAAAATTTAGTAATACATCAGTACACATACCATCATCATTATCAGTGTCTCAAGTGTACTGCATAAAACACAGCCACTGAAACATAATCGAATGTAAATATAACTGACTGGTTGGACTATTATCTATCCACGTAAATTAAACTCCTCCGCCGCGATTTTCTGTCTGTGTCTGAAGTCTAGTCTCAGGAACTGCTGCGGGGATTTTTAAACGGTTTCCACTAATTGATTGACTGATTCACGACGAATGTTGGTGCATAAGTTCACAGCGTTTTTCCGCAAGTTTAATATACACAATGGAGAGACATGACAGAGAATTTAGTCATATATAATATACTGTCTTTCACTATTTACAACCGTCTACCAACGCAGGGGTACCTTTTCGATTCGGGTACTGTAGAAAATACGTGGTTTTGAGTTGAAGAACTCGTGTGGAGAGCATTTTCATTCGGAAAGGAAATTCCTTGAAGGCTGTTCGATACACGGTGGAAAAGGTGAAAATCCAACCCATTTCCCGTACAGTGTTTTTTATCAGTCTAGCAGAATGAGGGCAGGCGTTACCGTGGAGTAGCACCACTTTACGCAGTCCTCCTCGTTGTTGTTCTTGCAAGACGTCTCAGTTGTTGACATTGAATGTTGGCAGTGATGGTTACGCATCGGGGAAGCAACACCACGCCGTCGCTATTTCGCCGTGCATAACATTATCTTTTTGTGGATGCGCGCAGGACCTTGTATGGGGTGTTGCTGCTTTGTCTGGGCCCAACCATTCCTGTCTTTTCCTCATGTTGGCGTAAAGACACAATTTCTCGTTACCACTAACGATACAGAATAGGAATGGCCGGTGTTGTTCACGAGTCAGTTGATGAGGAGCGAGCAGAGATGAACATGTGGCCACCTGCTGATTTTTGTGAATCTGGCTTTGTTCATGCAATATCCATGCACCCGATTTTTCAATCTTCCCCATCGCATGCAAATGTCACATGATGGTGGAATGATCACAGTTCACCACATTTGCCTGTCCTCTAGTACACTGATGCAGAACATTGCGGATTAATGCGTTTCAACGATCTTCATCAACTCCCGAATGTCTCTCTGAACGTGGAGTCGTCACTAATGTCAAAACGACCCTCCTACAAACGAGAAAACCATTTTCTTGCCGTTCTCTATCCAGTGGCATTATCCCCATACATGGCGCAAATGTTTCTAGGTGCGTCCGCCGCTGTCACCCCTGTATTGAACTAAAATAGAAGAATATGTTAGAAATGTTCCGATTTCACTACTTAGCATTCCATTTTCTAACGTCCACGGCTTCACTCAGTATCTCCAAAAGACGAACTGACAATACGTAAACTCAAATAGCAACAGTGAACTACGAATAAAAAATGACCACCGATAAATAAACCTACAGCAACCGGAAGACTAACATGCAAAACAAAACCACTATGAACTTATGCACCAACCTAATAGTTTATTACTGCTACGCCAGACAAGTTGTCTGGCCGTAGATATCCCTGTGAATAATTAACATTTTTAAATAAAAACTTGTTTGCAATTGTGTATACTGGATAAAGGCTAACAAAATGTGTAATTAGGAGCTTCTGCGTGTTTATTTACCTGTCTGTAGGCCTCGTTCTTCTCCCTCTCCAGCTGGTCTTTCCACTGTTCATATTTCTCCTTTTCAGTCCGCAACTGAAAACAATAAATACAGATATTAGATTTTTTGCATGTTTCTCCTCTGATGAGGTTAATTTTTATCGGCTGACATTATTATTCACTTTGTACCACATAAGTAAACTGAAGATCGGTATCTTAAGACTTAACGTAACTGATTCTCCTAAAAACTGCAATTGAATAAATGCAATTACATTTTTCCAGAAGCGTTTCGCCTTCATTTGTTAATGCGTCTTCAGTGGCCGTAAATAAGTAGTCTACGCAATTTCACTTAACTGCAACACTTACAAACAGCTCAGGTCCTGGCACTTTCTTGTTCAGAGCGTACTGTAAGCAATAAAACACATTCATTTCAGAAAAAAAATAGCTAGGGGCAGAATTGATTGTAGCTTCTAAGCACACTGCCAGAATATGTGTTATTTAAATGAAAATGTATATGTATTTCAGGCCACTGAAGACGCTTTACTAAATTAAGGCAAAATATGTCTGAAAAAAAAACCAGATTAAACTTATCCATTATGGATATTGCGGAACTCCGTGACTGCATATTAGCTGAATATAAAAATGATAACTGCGGCTACTCACTTATGAAATACTTGCTTATTTCCATTAACAAGTTTACAAGGCTTTTCAGGTTCATCTTTAGAAGAGGGATGCAGGGGGGGGGGGGGGGGGGGGGTGTTCAGATTCACGTTTGAAGCATGATTTTGGATACTGGAGTTCGTCTCTTACGGCAGGATTGTAGCACACACTTAATTGTAACATTTGTTGGTCAAAATGATGCAAGACACGAAGGAACTAAAGATCTTAGCTGTCAGTGGGCTCTGATTTATATCAATGGGGCAAGTAGAAATTTTGTGCCAGAACAGCGATTCGAATCTGGGTGTCCTGTTTACCAAGCAGATGTGCTGACCACTACCCATCCGCACACAATGGTCACCGCAACGACACAGACTACCCTAGCACGCCTCCCGTCACACTCAGATTCTCAACTTATACCACATATTACTGATGTAGTGCCCCTGGTCATTAGCCTCATTACTCGTGGCATCTCGCCGATTCCCGCGGGAGTTGGGGCTTGGTGTTCATCCACACTGAAGGGATCACTGGCCGTCTTCGACTTAATTACGTAAATGTGGTGTTTGTTCTTTCGGACATGTCCAAAAGAACAGACACCATTTTTATCCTGAAGCCAGTATGAATCAAGACGCAAATTATTTCAGGACATTAGCTGCCAATGGGCACTGATTTACATTAATGGGGCACGTAGAAAATTTGTGAGAGACCGGTACTCAAACTCGTGTCTCCTACTTCCTACGCAAGTTCTCAGACCTCTGGATGACACAGTGGACACCACAACCGCACAGACTTCCCCAGCACGCCTTCCGTCAAACCCAAATTCTCAACTGATACCACACCATCAGACCCAAATTCTCAACTGATGCCACACGCTACGGATGTACTGCCCCTGTTCATTAGAATCATTACCCGTGGCATCTCGCCAATTCTCATAACAATTCGAGCTTGGTGTGCATTTCCACAGGAGTAATGACTGGTACTCTTTGTTTTAATTATCCGAAAGAACAAACACTGCACATACATAATTAAGGCGAAGACAGCCATTGATCCCTTCAGTGCAGATGCTCACCTAGCTCCAACTTCTACGGGAATCGGCGAGAAGCCACGAGTAATAAGGCTAATGAAAGGGGGCACAACATTTATTGTGAGTGGTGTAAGTTGAGAATTTGCGTCTGACGGGAGGCGTGCTACGATAGTCCATTCATGTCGCAACTTCGGAGACGAAGGCCCACTCGCGTACCCTTGATGAATGCACGACACAAAGATTTACGCCTCGCCTGGGCCCGTCAACACTGACATTGGACTGTTGAAGACTGGAAACATGTTGCTTAGTCGGACGAGTCTTGTTTCAAATTGCATCGAGCGGATGGACACGCACGGGTATGGAAACAACCTGATGCCCCGCATGTCAGCAGAGGACTGTCCACGCTGGTGGAGGCTCTGTAGTAGCGAGGCGCGTGTGCAGCTGGCGTGATATGGGACTCCTGATACGTCTAGATAAGATTCGCACAGGTGACACCTACGTAAGCCTTCTGTCTGATCACCTGCATCCATTCGCGTCCACTGTCCATTCCGGCGGACTTGAGAAATTCCAGTAGGCCAACACCCCATAGGTCTACAATTGCTACAGAGTGGCTCCAGGAACACTCTTCTGACTTTAAACACTTTCCCTGACCACCAACCTCCCCAGAAATGAACATTATTGAGCATATCTGGGATGCCTTCCAACGTACTGTTCAGAAGAGATCTCCACCCCCTCCTACTCTTACGGATTTATGGACAGCCCTGCAGTGTTCATGGTGTCAATTCCTTCCAGTACTACTTCAGAAATTAGTCGAGTCCATACCACGTCGTGTTGAGGCACTTCTTCGTGCTTGTGGGGGCCCTGCACGACATTAGGAAGGTGTAACAGTTTCTTTGGTTCTTCAGTGTATTATCTCTCAAGTGGCAGTACCGCTGTGCCACTTTTCAACAGGACAGCACTCGTTCACGCATGGCACGATATTGAGGTGCTCCCGTGGACAGCAAGGGCCCAGATTTGTCTTCTATCGAACATATGCGGGGCTAGCTCGGACGTCGGCTCCCTCCCAGCAGCTGTATTCGCAATATCAAGCGCCAGTACAGCAATACTGTGAGCCAACTTGCCTCAGACGAGGATACAACGGCTTCATGAGAACCTTCCGAACCGAATCAGTGCATGCATCCGCGCCAGACGGCTGATAATTTGGCTTGCAAGCGGCTGATCTTGAGAAAATTTGAAAGGTTGTCAGACGAAATATAAGCATAAGAGTTAATAATATACCAGATGCACTCCCGAAAAATTATGGAATATCACGTACCCTCTCAACCAGTGACGTTTCGTTTCTTTTCCTCATCCCCTTTTCAGGTCTTCATTTTTTTGTCAGGCAGTGCCGTTAATGGAAATAAAGAAATACTGTATTTGATAAGTGGTTGGTGGCAGTTATCAGTACAGGGTGTCCCACTCAAACCTCCCAGATTTCAAGGACCCAGGAGAGAAAAACCACAGTAGATACGACGTGAAAAATTTATATTCCCGTGCCAGAAGTGCCAAGTATCGTCGCCAGAGAGCAGCATGGTCGCATGAAGTGAAACTGGGGACTCCACAGCAGCGCGTGCAAGTAGTAGTGTGGTTTCCAGAAACAAAATCGCCGATTACTGTGCAAAGAAATTATCGTCGTGTGTATGAATGTGATCCACCTGATGTGAAAATAATTAAGGAATGGCATAGGAAATTTCTAGCAACAGGAAGTGTTCTGAAACATTCTGGCGGTGCACGTTACGGAGTTTCAAAAGAGACAGTGGAGGGCATCAGACAAACGTTTCTCAGAAGCCCACGTAAGTCAATTTGTCAAGCATCTAAGCAACTTGATGCACCTCGATCACCATTGCATCGTGTAGTTCACCAGCGTCTTCGTATGTTTGCTTACAAAGTGCAAATTCTGCAACATCTGACGCCGAACGACAAACCAAGCCGACAACAATTTGCTGCGGATGTGCTGCAGCGCACTGATGTGGATGCCAGCTTCCTGGAAAGATGTTTATTCTCCGATGAGGCAACCTTTCATCTATCAGGAAGGATTAATAGGCATAATGTTCGGATTTGGGGTTCGCAAAATCCGCACGCTGTCAAAAATGGTTCAAATGGCTCTGAGCACTATGGGACTTAACATCTGAGGTCATCAGTGCCCTAGAACTTACAACTACTTAAACCCAACTAACGTAAGGACATCACACACATCCATGTCCATCACACACATCCATGTCCGAGGCAGGATTCGAACCTGCGACCGTAGCGGTCGCGTGGCTCCAGACTGAAGCGCCTAGAACCGCTCGGCCACACCTCGCCGGCCGCACGTTGTCATTGAACATGTTCGTGATAGTGCTAAAATAAACGTCTGGTGCGGGCTAATGCACGACAAGGATTGCTGGACCGTTCTTCTACCCGGAACAAACAGTGAATAGGTCAGTGTATCTGGACATGTTGGAGCAGTTTGTGTACCCTCAGATACAAGACCTGCAACCCAACATCATTTTTCAACAAGCTGGAGCTCCGCCGCATTGGTCAACGGCTTTTCGCAAGTTCCTGGATAGGAAACATCCCAATCGTTGGATCGGACGCAGAGGACCCATTGTCTGACCACCACGTTCACCCGACATTACGCCGCCTGATTTCTTCATGTGGGGATTCGTGAACGATCCGCGTGTATGCGACCAAAGTGGACGATATTCCTACGTTGCACATCGTATCACTAATGCGATTGCAACAATAATAGAGGAAATGTTACAAAAAACTTGGCAAGAAGCTGAATATAGACTCGATATTCTTCGTGCTACAAATGGTTTCACATGTAGAGGTTTATTGATGATAAATAAATATACTACTGGCCATTAAAATTGCTACACCACGAAGATGACGTGCTACGGACGCGAAATTTAACCGACAGGAAGAAGATGCTGTGATATGCAAATGATTAGCTTTTCAGAGCATTCACACAAGGTTGGCGCCGGTGGCGACACCTACAACGTGCTGACATGAAGAAAGTTTCCAACCGATTTCTCACACACAAACAGCAGTTGACCGGCGTTGCCTGGTGAAACGTTATTGTGATGCCTCGTGTAAGGAGGAGAAATGCGTACCATCACGTTTCCGACTTTGATAAAGGTCGGATTGTAGCCTATCGCGATTGCGGTTTATCGTATCGCGACATTGCTGCTCGCGTTGATCGAGATCCAATAACTGTTAGCAGAATATGGAATCGCTGGGTTCAGGAGGGTAATACGGAACGCCGTGCTGGATCCCAACGGCCTCGTACCACTAGCAGTCGAGATGACAGGCATCTTATCCGCATGGCTGTAACGGATCGTGCAGCCACGTCTCGATCCCTGAGTCAACATATGGGGACGTTAGCAAGACAATAACCATCTGCACAAACAGTTCGACGACGTTTGCAGCAGCACGGACTATCAGCTCGGAGACCATGGCTGCGGTTACCCTTGATGCTGCATCACATACAGGAGGGCCTGCGATGGTGTACTCAACGACGAACCTGGGTGCACAAATGGCAAAACGTCATTTCCTCGGATGAATCCAGGTTCTTTTTACAGCATCATGATGGTCGCATCCGTGTTTGGCGACATCGCGGTGACCGCACATTGGAAGCGCGTATTCGTCATCGCCATACTGGCGTATCACCGGCGTAATGGTATGGGGTGCCATTGGTTACACGTCTCGGTCACCTCTTGTTCGCATAGACGGCACTTTGAACAGTGGACGTTACAGTTCAGATGTGTTACGATCCCTGGCTTTATCCTTCGTTCGATCCCTGCGAAACCCTACATTTCAGCAGGATAATGCACTACCGCATGTTCCAGGTCCTGTACGGGCCTTTCTGGATACAGAAAATGTTCGACTGCTCCCTGGCCAGCACATTCTCCAGATCTCTCACCAATTGAAAACGTCAGGTCAATGGTGGCCGAGCAACAGGCTCGTCACAATACGCCAGTCACTACTCTTGATGAGCTGTGATATCGTGTTGAAGCTGCATGGGCATTTGTACCTGTACACGGCATCCAAGGCCTGTTTGACTCAATGCCCAGGCGTATCATGGCCGTTATTACGGCCAGAGGTGGTTGTTCTGGGTACTGATTTCTCAGGCTCGATGCACCCAAACTGCGCGAAAATGTAATCACAAGTGAGTTCTAGTATAATATATTTGTCCAATGAATACCCGTTTATCACCTGCTTTTCTTCTTGGTGTAGCAATTTTAATGAGCAGTAGTGCAAATTTTTTGAGATACTCCACAATGTGGTGCATTTTTCATTGTCGTGTCTACTGTGGGGTTTTCCAAATCTGGGAGGTTTGAATGGGACAGCCTGTATTTACATTCAATTTAAGACTTCGACAGTGGCCTGCGCTGTGTGCGTCTGGGGATGAATGCGTGGCCGCGGGCCGTCCTGTAGCGGACCGCTGTCCGGACAGATCGGATCGATGGCGGCGGCAGGCGGCCGCCCCCTGGCCGCGCACTTGTGAATGGCCCGCCTATGAATGGGACGCCGTCCAAGAGCCGGTGCGGCGCGCTGCTGCCGACCCACAACGCCCAGCGGCGCCGCCGGGCTGCATGCCTACCTAGGCGCAGCGGCTGCTTCCACGCTCGGCAACGGCGGTTCGCTTTAAAGGGGGCCGCGCCTAGCCATCACCGATTTCGTCCAGATTTATGGTACATGCGGGCCTTGGTCAGAGATAAAGTGATAGAAGTGGGGGGTTCCAGACCATATTTAGAAAAAAATAACATTTCTGGTGCGAATCAGAGGACGCATGAACCACTTACGTTAGCTTAACTTCGAGGCAATATCTAAAAAAATGTTCAAATCTGTGTGAAATCTTACGGGACTTAACTGCTAATATCATCAGACCCTAAGCTTACACACTACTTAACCTAAATTATCCCAAGGACAAACACACACACCCACGCCCGAGGGAGGACTCGAACCTCCGCCGGGACCAGCCGGCAATATTTGGCATAGCCGAAAGCGTACACAACGGTAATGCGAGGATCGTGGTATTGAGTGCCATATGGGAAGACTTTTGTCATTTTCAATTTTTACGTCACTTGCACTACAAATAAACCGAGTTAATGCTTAGTATATTGTACTTGATGTGATGAAACCCTATTTGTAGAGCAACAAATTTCTTCCGTTCACTGATTCGTGAGGAGAGTAAGCAAATCCACAATTATACCACGACATTTCTCAGAACGAGGATGGACTGTCATCGTTCACTATTAAATGGTTCAAATGGCTCTGAGCACTATGGGACTTAACATCTGAGGTCATCAGTCCCCTAGAAATTAAAACTGCTTAAACCTAACTATCCTAAGGACATCACACACATCCATGCCCGAGGCAGGATTCGAACCTGCGACCGTAGCGGTCGCGCGGTTCCAGACTGAAGCGCCTAGAACTGCTCGGCCACACTGGCCGGCCACTATTAAATACACACAGCTAAAGCAACACTGCGAATCGTCAGCTAAGAATTTGATCAAAAAGCTTCAGAACCGTTCTTATCGCGTCTAGAGAGAAAAACAAAGCACACCCTAAGAAAACTGCCTCAAAATACATTGTACATGGCAAGCTATCCTCGCCAGTATTTGGTGAAATGAAGGGTTACTGTGGTTTACTAGCAAACTGTACGATGAGAGGGAACAGCGTATGAATGTCAAACAAGCTTGTTTTTGTATAACAGCTTATCAACTGTAAAATAAAATGATAATCGTGAACGCCTCAGAATCCCTTCCTCGAAATTTATTTTCATTCCAAGTTTTCCTTGGCCTTTCCTTTCATGCCTTTTGTGAAAATATTAGTAAATACTGAGCGTTTTTTGCAGTGTAAGTACAGTAAAAATCGAAAATAAAAATACCTGCATTAGGACTGGAACCCGCGACCCTCGGATTACCGTTCTGTAGTCTTTCCGCTGCGCCAATCGTGGCCTGGAAACTACGCTAAGATGGCTCATGCGTCGCCCGACCCTCGCCAAAAATGCTGTCCCCCCCTCTAAAAGCTTGGTCATTTGGAGCTCCCGCTTCTGCCGCTTGTATATCTGGCCAAGCCCTGCACATACCATACATTTGGACGAAATCGGTGATGATGAGCAGGCGCGGTCCCCTTGTCAGTTCCTCTCCTGTTTTGTAACAGTGGACAACACACAGCCCTGACTTACTGGTTCACAATGGACAAGAGAATAATTGTGTATTTGGAATGAACAGATTCCACATCACAATTACGCTATCCTGATAACGTTGTAATAACAATAAGTGGTAAAACGGAATATCTGAACACGTCTTGTACCACTGCTTTACTAGACAGCTAAAAATCAACAGATCATTTATTATTAAAAATTAAATTTCCTGAGACTAAATAAAAATGAAACGTACTTTCCTTGCAAGCATAGGAACAACGTAAACAAGGCCTTAAGTGCAAAACATTTAACAATATTCACAATTCACTTAGAATGCCTTAATATGTAGTATTGTGTCACGTAATTACATTCGCAACATCAGTATTCAACTGACGGCGGGCTGCCATTTCAAAAACGAACTACCCACATACGTCAACAGGTGGTATAGTTATATCGTTGTAGTGGCGATAAAAGCATACATTATAAGTAGACGGATAAATTAATTACAAAAACAGTGTTAGAAAAATGTAAAAAGAAGAAGGGAAATTAAAAAATGTACGAACAAAATTACACGTTTAAATCAAGTAATTCATTTGAGGGCTGAGCGCAAGGGGACGAAGGGGGAGCATATTGGGACAGTCACAAATCAACCATAACTGATATATGTGAGAGGCAATAACGTATAGCATGTTACATTCAATAATGTAAGATGTATTTCACTCGTGTGGAAGTCACACGGAAACGCTGAAAAAACAATCAGATACGATCTAGACTCAATCGATTTGTGCAATGATATTATCAAATCGTTATGAACTTGTAGCGGCAGCTAGAGAGTGAAAGGTACGACTATATTCGTATTTTCAAATCAACGGCTGAATAGGAGCCTGGCACGCAGCTCAGTCACCTTGTTAGCTAGCCTGTAGGCTAACAGTTGTCCGCGTTGTGATGGTGATGGACGTTACGTGTTCACAGCTACAGGACACCGACAAAAGTGAGGCCGAGAGACCATGCTAGGTCCTATTTAAAAGCTCGGTACCAACATGAAAACAGCAGACTGTCTGGGTAGGCACTATTTTCTACTGGCACACCAACCTCAACAAGTATCTTCAAGGACTATGCCTCAGACTGACAGCAGCTTTTTTCATAGGACTGAATGGGACGAAAGCTATGAAATATGCTACACAAAATCGAATTTCGAGATGGCAGGGTTGGAGGAGCCATGCGTCTGCATTAAATTTTGCGAGAAGCTCAAGAAAACCTTTACAGAGACGCACCACGTGCAGAAAGTCTGCAATGAGGAGTGCTCAAGCGGTACTCGGTGTTACGAATGGTCCACACGGTATAAAAATGGCCGGACGGAAGTCAAAGACGACCCTCGTTCAGGACGCCCTTCGACGCCTGCCCAAGGCTTAATTCACCATGAATTCGTGCCACAGGGACAAACTGTTACTCGATGGTAGTATCGTGACGTGTTGTGACACCTGCGAGAAAGTGAGATAAGGAAACGGCCTGAAATGTGGCTAGATAATCCATGGTTCTTGCCATCACGGTAACACACCCGCACATTCATCCCTGTTGGTGCGTGACTATTGCACAAAAAACGAAATCACTGCGCTGCCTCATCTTCCGTACTGATCAGACCTAGCCCCGGCGAACTTTGATTCCCTAAGTTGAAATCCACGTTGAAAGACGAAGATCTGCAACGGTGGACGAAATAAAATTTGCAGACGGTGCTTCGCGCGATCAAACAAGGGGCGTACCGAGACTGGGCTGCTTCCGGAAGGGGAAACGGCGTTGGAAGCGGTGTACCAATTGTGGAAGAGAGTATTTCGAAGGAGACCGTGCACAAGAAGTAAACGGTATGCGTCAAAAAAATTATGGACAAAGTTTCGGAATTTTTTGAATAGATCTCATGTATATACTCAAGTAAAATTTCCCTCCTGCAAAACTGAACCATTACTGTTTCGCACATTTTGATATTCAGACCTTATTGAACATGTTTCGAAATCTGTTGTGATAGTAAAACGAATTTCTAGGAATACTGTACTACTAAAAAGATTTCAAGATAGCGACGCCATTCAATATATTTAAAGCATCGCTTCACAATACAATTACATCACGAAAATTTGATATCCGTTTATATGATAGCTGTTGCAATTCACAATTAAATCTATGCTAAAAAGGAAATTGGCAGCAGTGAAAGAAGCGCTACGAAACAATAATAGCAAACGTTAATTAAAACAAAGTAAACCAAAGTTACAAGCTCGATAGCTTTGGACAATGTGTTAACTCAGAGTCAGACTATCGCAGTCATTTGTTCTGATATATGACTTACACTGAGGTGGTAAGTCATGATATTCCTCCTAAAAACGTGTCGGGCCTCCTTTTGCCCGTTAGAGCACAGCAACTCGACATGGCATGGATTCTGTGGAGTCACCGCCAGACACCACACTTGCTAGGTGGTAGCCTTTAAATCGGCCGCGGTCCGTTAGTATACGTCGGACCCGCCTGTCGCCACTGTCAGTGATTGCAGACCGAGCGCCGCCACACGGCAGGTCTAGTCGAGAGACTTCCTAGCACACGCCCCCAGTTGTACAGCCGACTTTGCTAGCGATGGTTCACTATCTACATACGCTCTCATTTGCCGAGGCGACAGTTTAGCATAGCCTTCAGCTACGTCATTTGCTACGACCTAGCAAGGCGACATATTCAGTTACTTTGAACAGATAATATTGTGAATCATGTACCGTCAAGAGCGACGTTCATCATTAATGGATTAAAGTTAAGTATCAAACTAGCTACGTCCGCTTTCTGAATTCTAATTCCTTGTCATGTTCCAAATCTCACGTCAGTATAGTCCTTCCCTCCTCACGCCAGCCTGCGTGAGCTAATACGCGTGCATTTCGGCCTCCAATAGTAACACGGTGTTGGCTCTTCAGCCAACACAACAGATTCTACAAGTCGTTGGAAGTCCCCTGCAGAAATATTGAGCCATGCTGCCTCTATAAATGTCAATAATCGCGGGACTGTTGCTGGTGCACGATTTTGCGCACGAACGGAACTCTGGATTATTTCCCATACCTGTTCGGTGAGATCCATGTCGGGCGATCTGGATAGCCAAACCATTCGCTCTAATTGTGGACCGGTGACATGACAATGCGTCATCCACATAAATTTCATCATTGTTTGGGAACATGAAGTCCATGAATGGCTGAAAACGGTCTCCAAGTAACCGAACTCAATAACTTCCAGTCAACGACCAAGTCCATTCCATGTAAACACAGCCCACACCATTATGGAGCCACAGCCATCTTGCACAGTGCCTCGCCGACAACTTGGGTCCACGGCTTTCTGGGGTCTGCGTCACACTCGAACCCTACCCTACCATCAGCTCTTACCAACTTAAATCGGGACTCATCCATACAGGCGCGGTTTTCCAGTCGTCTAGGGTCCAACCGATATGATCACGAGCCCATGAGAGGTGCTGCAGGCGATGTCGTGCTGTTGGCAAAGGCTCTCGCGTCGGTCGTCTGCTGCTATAGCCCACTGACAACAAATTTCGCCGCACTGTCCTACCGGATACGTTCGTCGTACGTACCGCGCTGATTTCTGCGGTTATTTCACGCAGTGTTGCTTGTCTGTTAGCACTGTCAACTCTACGCAAAGGCCGCTGCTCTCGACCGTTAAGTAAAGGCCGTCAGCAATTGCGTTGTCCATGGTGAGAGGTAATGCGTGAAATTTTATACTGTCGGCACACTATTGACACTGTCTATCTCAGAATATTGAATTCCCTAACGATTCCCGACGTGGAGTGTTCCATGCATGTAGCTCCCCCTATGATTCCGTGTCCAAGGTCTGTTAATCCCCTTCGTGCGGCCGTAATCACGTAGGAAACCGTTTCACAGGAATCGCCTGTGTACAAATGACAGACCTGCCACAGCACTGCCCTTTTGTACTCTGTGTACGCGAAACTATCGCCTTCTGTAAATGTGCATATCGCTGTCCCATGACTTGGCCACCTCAGTGTGTTTGTATTCAGAAATGTACACTAATCCCCTGGTTCCGACCAAAGTTTTCGAGAGGTTTCCCTTGGTTCTAAAGGCGTTTGTCGGAACTGGTAAGCTCACTCCCATTTATTCTCAATTGGGATTCCCTATTTGTCCCACTATCAGCTTGTCTGATAATGGACTGAATAGAACCGCGACGCTTTCATGGGCCGGATCTCGAATAGCCCGCTCCACTCCCAGGAGCGTCACATGCAATTCAAATCAGAACAATACTCCGTTCAGAAACAAGTACACATACATAAAACATATACATACTATTCACACAAACGTTATAATTTCTCGCTGAAACAGCGTCCCAAACGGTATTCCAGAAGTAAATTAATAAGCTTCCAATTCCCCGGTTCCGAATAAAGTTTTTTGGAGGTTTCTGTTGTTTATGAAGTGTATGCCGGAACTGATAAGCCCAAGTGCCACACTGTCAGTTCGTCTGATACCTGGGGCTTGTTTTATGTAAAAGGCTTCAAGAGTTTTCACATAAAATTTTGGAGGCACGTCCTCGTATGTTATGGCTGCAAAATATCGACACGAATTATCGACAGAATAACAGAAGAACTACTAGAAGATGACCTCAGGGAAGATCAGTTTGCGTACCGGAGAAATGTAGGAACACGCGAGAGAATATAGGCCGTAAGACTTTCTTAGGCTGAAGAAACGCAAACCTACTTTTACAGCACGTGTAAACTTATAGAAAGCTTTTGACAGTGGTGACTGGAATGCATTCTTTAAAATTCTGAAGACATCATGGTAAAATACAGGAAGTTAAAGCTTACTTACAACTTGTTCAGAGAGCAGACTGTAATTATAAAGAGACGACGGACATGTAAGGGAAGCAGTAGTCAAGAGAGTGAAGGAAGGTTGTAGACTATCCCGATGTTGTTTTGCCTCTACATTAAGCACGCTGTGTGTGTAACCAAGGACATATTTGGAGAGGAAATCAAAGTTCAGGGAGAAAGACCAAAAACATTGCCGATGACATTTTAATTCTGTTAGCGGCAGCAAAGGACTTGGAAGAACAGTTGAACGGAATGGACTGTGTCTTGATACGAGGACATCAGACGAACATCAACAAGGCAAAACAAATGTAGCTGAATGCAGTTGAATTAAATCAGACGATTGTGAATAAATTAGATGAGGAAATGACACACTAAAAGCAGTAGATGAGTTTTACGATTTGGGCAGCAAAACAACTGATGATGGCTGAAGTAGAGATGAAGAATGCTGAAGATGAGATGGGCAGATCACGTAACTAATGAGAAGTTACTGAATAGAATTGGGGCACAACTTGACGAAAAGAAGAGATTGGTTGATAGGACACGTTCTGAGACATCAGAATCATCAGTTCATACTGGAGGAAAATGTGTATGTATGTGTATGTGTGTGTGGGAGGAGGGGTAAATACTGTAGATGGAGACAAGAAGAGATGAATACAGTAAGCAGATTCAAATGGATGTTGACTGCAGTAGTTATTCGGAGATAAAGAGGCTTGCACAGGTTAGACTATCAGTCTTCGGACTGAAGATGACGACAACAACAACAACAACAACAACAACAACAACTTTCGACTCTGTCATTGCGGTTTTTCATCACCCCTGAGAATAACTGTAAGTACGTTTCGATGAATGAGCCTAAGATGCTGATAATCATATCTGTGAAGTATGGCACGCACGTGATAGTGCGTAAGAATCCTGTCTTATAGCCCTACTGATCAAAGTATTCCGCTTTGTTTACCGACTGCTGGAGCGGTACACGATTTCCGACAACAGGTGCGTCCGGGACGAGAGAGGCCGGAGGACGGGCACGTGCCGCGCTCGGCAGGACCGCTGGAGCCGGAACACTGGAGCGTTCCGCCGGAAATAACGTCGCCTCGGTCACACTAAAAGTGTCGTGTCCGCCGCTCGCATCTGGGTTAAAATATCTGCCGCACCGGCCCGCGACATCGCCGTCTCGGCTTCTGATGCAGACTCCAGGATCCACCCGTCTGACGCGACGCGCGACTGAATTATCGCCCGCTTTTCAAAGGATGAAGCAAACGTCAAATCTCTACTTTGAATGTTCTTTAGCATCGGTTCCAAAACTTCTTTGGCTCCCGGCGCCACCAATAAAACAGAGCTTCTTCGCGGCAAAAAGAAACTCGGGACAATGGTCTATTTTATGCAGTTGAAGTGCGCATTTGATGCGGTTAGGTTAATTTAAAATTACAGATTGCTTCAAAGACTTTCGTGCGAGTTCACAAGAGTATAGCTTTTACATGAATGAAGATAAAAACATGGAGTAAATTTTAACATACGCATCGAAATTAGAAGTTTACCTTGGCGCCAGATGTAAGTTGCCAGTTCTTGTGATTGCTGGTACGAGTCTCGCTGGTACAGTTAGCTCGCACGCTCATTCATTCAATCATTCATTCATTTCGAAATGTGGCGGGGAGACAGCAAATAAAGGTGACTAGCGTTCCCTCGTTCGGAAAGTGAAATCCAGTTATAACTGTGCGGCGTGGTTTTCGGTACAACGTCCCTACAGCTCAAGGAGCGTGCATAATGTTGGTATTATCAGCCGTTTAAAGAATTTGTTCAACATGAGCACCGCAGACATCGACGAGATGTTGTACAGCGCCAGATCTGGCACTGGTGGTCAAAATAGGAACTAATTTTTTTCCTGTGTAAATCCGTTCCGTATTAAAGTAGTACAATACGTACAAGGTTTCACTGCCGTATAATAATTACAGTCCACATTGGACTTCTGTGAGTAGCTGCACCTGAATTATAATCACCGGATGTGTGACGAGTCCGACTATCTCTGGATGTCTGTCGTGCGTGCGGTGGAGAGCATATGAAACATCTGTGAAAGATAAACTAAAGCTTTAAACCTACAAATATTTGCAAAAAGCACCCTAAGGTGGTTGTGCATGCATGCTAAAAGATATGTAGGCGCAGACACCGTCCACAGGCCCTGGTGGGCACATCAACACCGATCGAACAACCGACCGCCGTGTCATCCTCTGCAAATGATGTCATTGGATTGGGGTATGGGGGGGGGGGGGGGTGTCAGCACACCGCTCTCCCGGTCGTTAGCACTTTTCGTGAGCTGGAGTCGCTACTTCTCGGTCAAGTAATTCCTCCACTGATATCACGAGACTTGAGTGCATCCCGTTCCAATCCTCCTACCACAGAAACAACCCCTGTAATATCGAACGGTTCTTTGCAAACCAAAAATTTGTACTGCGTAAGTTACAATTTACACTAAGTTTCTATCTACAAGGGGCCATCAAAAAGTTCCAAGTTTGAGGGCGTTGCTGCAGCGCATATTCAACAAAGCACGACTCCGATGCGATTGTATAAGCAGTGACATGTAGCCAAGGGATGAGTGTGGCATTCGTGTCTTTCTCACGTGCGTGCGGTAAATGTGGAAACGTGGACTATTGCGGCGTTATTACCAAATACGTCCAAACACGACCAACATGCCGTTATTCGTTTCTTGGCTGTCGAATGACAAACACCGATAGATACCCGTCGGAGAATGAAGAATGTGTAAGGGGCAGCACGTCTGTCGAAAACCACCGACAAGGTGATAACGAACGTCCCCATATCGCAAATGTCGTAACGCAGAACGACACTCGAGCAACCGTGCTACAGTCCTGATCCCTCTATCCCGCAAAAAACCACACACACACACACACACACACACACACACACACACACACACACACACACACACAAACACACAGAGAGAGAGAGAGAGAGAGAGAGAGAGAGAGAGAGAGAGAGAGAGAGAGAGAGAGAGAGAGAGAGGGGGGGGCGAAGAAGAAGAAGCCCTGAAGGGTCGAAGATTCCTGTCGGACGAGACTGTGCTGTATAGGCAGATATTGGTTTCTTCATAGAGCAGGACACGATGTTTTATCAAACGGTTATATTCAACCTTGTGCGTCGATAAGATTGCTTCAGTACTCACGGTGATGTAGCCTGATTGGCATACCGATTCTGGACTGTTCATTCTTCGAACTGAAAATTTTTGATCGTTTCTTATGTACTTATTCATGCAGAGGACATAGGTTTGTGAAATCGGGGAAATTTTTTGAAATACCCTGTGTAATAATACACCGAAAACGTATCATAAATGCACAAAGAATTTACTGGAGAGACTTGTCATCAATATAATAAATGGGCTGTATGAGCTTCTCTGTGTCTAATATTGAATTATTTTCGCTGTGCGCCTCTTAGCATTACCTTCCTATTGTGCCGCCCACAAGGGTGAATATAAAATAAAAATGACATATATGTGGGACACTTCTGTTGTGGTTATTTGTAACTGGATTTATCGTGAACAACGTAGATATGTAGATTTAGATGACCTGTTTGTCAGACTTCGTACGCTCATGACAGTGTCAAGCGCCAACTATCGACCACAACCAGAAGCATCATGGAACCGTCAAATTGGTAAAGGAAGCAAATGTGTGTGTGTGTGTGTGTGTGTGTGTGTGTGTGTGTGTAAGAGAGAGAGAGAGAGAGAGAGAGAGAGAGAGAGAGAGAGAGAGAGAGAGAGAGGAGGGGTAAGATTTGTAGGAGAGCAAAAAGGCTTGAATACAGTGAGCGGGTTCAAATTGGTAAAGGAAGCAAATGTGTGTGTGTGTGTGTAAGAGAGAGAGAGAGAGAGAGAGAGAGAGAGAGAGAGAGAGGAGGGGTAAGATTTGTAGGAGAGCGAGAAGGCTTGAATACAGTGAGCGGGTTCAAATGAACGCATATTGCGGCAGTCACGCAGAGGTGAGGAGGGTTGCACAGCAGAGCTGCATCGGACGCAGCAGCCAGCAGTCCCGTAACGGCGGTGGACGGGCCTGAAAAACGCTTCTGTCGGCAAGTCGTGGCTAACGAAGCCGCCAAGGCTGGGCAGCGGGAGGGGGGGGGGGGGGGGGGGGCTGCCGATACGCCGCCGGCGACCACTGCGGCGCCGTCCCTCTGTGCTGGACCACACAGGGCGCCAGATGAGACTCGGACGCGCGTTTCTTTCATCTGCTTCTGCGCGTGTCGCTTTATGAAGTCCATCATTGGCTCCGCAATAGAGTCAGCGGCCCTGAAGGAATTCGCTTTGAAAAGGCGACTTTGTGAAACACTTTATACAAAGTACAGACTTTACACCACGTGAGTTTCTACAGGATATCTCAAAACACTTAGGGTAGAAAGTATACATACGGCAGAGCATCCTAAGCTGGGTACTCTCAGATAAGGACGGCCCGAAATGAATGTTTCAACTAGAATCGAAATAAGCAACTTACATTTCACATCACCGCGGTCGAAAATGCCTCATCCATGAACAATACGAAGTATCAAAAATTCGGCAATGAAATACTTCGCTGGGTAATCTACGGTAGAACTGAATTCTGAGTTCGAAATTATTTCGTTCCACCGTTCGCAACGTTTATACAGCGCATTTCAAAACCAGACTGCATAATTTCATATAAGTATTCCCCATATGTAGACAATTAAAAAAGAAATAATGTGTCCGGAAATACTTCTTTTCCGAGCTATGGATTTTAAAATAACCATTAGTGACTGGAACGTTTTTCTTGCCGCAAGTATCTGCCGTGACAGAAGATACTAAATGGTTCAAATGGCTCTGAGCACTATGGGACTTAACTGCTGAGGTCATCAGTCCCCTAGACTCAGAACTACTTAAACCTAACTAACCTAAGGACATCACACACATCCAGGGCCGAGGCAAGATTCGAACCTGCGTCCGTAGCGGTCGCGCGGTTCCAGACTGTAGCGCCTAGAACCGCTCGGCCACTGCGGCCGGCAGAAGATACTAATTCCGAGACAAAGGTACACTGAGTGCTGTATTTAGCGTTCGACAGGTACTCAAATTAGCAACTGGCAGAAGTGCACTTCATGTGCGACAAAGCGGACGGCAACGCCGCGCTGGATAGTCGTTTGTACTGGATGGTTATAATTATTAAAGTGCATCTACAGAGGTCCAGTGTAGGCTGTGCAGCCAAACTTCGTAGATTTTCTAATCCGTAAATGCGGAACCGATTTATAGTGGAAAACATTAGTTACAATTTTGGCCACCAGATGCGAATCGGGCATTGTGAGTGCAGGCCTAATGGAATAGGAAAGGAACGTGGCGCAGGAAAGGTTAAACAAGTGAGAGAGACATAATGTTGATTTTATTATTAACTGTCGCTTACACAGTTTGTTCAATACAAGCACCGGAGACCTCGAGGAGATGATGTACAGCGACAGGTCTGCACCTGGCGGCCAAAACTGAAACTAAAATTTTTCCAGCGTAAGTCGGTTCGCCATTAACCATTGGCATATCTATTAGCTGCCATATGATAATTACACCCCACGCTGGACCTCCGTGAGTAGCTGCACTCTGATAATAACCACCCGGCACCAAAGCCGCCAGCGAAATGTTTTCTTTCCGGGCGTCGTCAGTTACGTCCCACATCGTAACAGCGCGCGATGCGAGGGGAGGCAGAGGCGTATGGAGTCACGACGGCGGCGCGGCGCTGTTGACGGCCTAGCGGGAAGAAACTTGTCAACATGCCGCTGAAAACGTAAGCCATCAACGTTTTCACCGCACCGTAATTTCGTGTTGGCGTCGTTGACTCGGCGGTACGAAGGCTCTAAATCTGAGGACAGACCAGTCTGACATCTTAATCTTTCTAACTGATTTTCAAATCAATGCATTCAGGACCGCAAGTTGCTATGATGTGTGTCAATCTGTGACAAGGTTTACGGAATGTATGAGGACAATATCGGATACAGGAAAACGTACAAGAACTGGCGGACAAACAAGGAACACTATAATTTAGAGCAATAATAATAATAATAACCCCTAGGCTTGAAGGGGAGCTTAGAGCCATTTGAACCATTTGAAGAAGAACTTGAAGGGGAAAATTCACCAGCAGTCTTCATTTTCATTCGATGTACGCCCCTCAACCAGTTAGATAAAGATTTGTTTACCTAATGTATTTACCTAAAGCGTCCGCTGAAGATTTGTAGTTAGACGATGAATAAAACCATTTAAACTTCTGTAGTCGGTCACCAGATAAAGAAGTAGGTGGTTGGAATCATGCTGACAGACGAAAGGAGTCCCAGACCACCAGGCGATGTTTGAATGCCCAATTCTCTTCACAGTTTCTAAAGACAGTGATGATGTGTGATATATGATTTTGATCAGTTATTTAGATAGGGCAAGCTCGACAATCCTCAGTATGATATTGTAGAAAGAAGAATGGTCAACATTAATTTCTCGTCGGAACTGATGTCATTACTGATAGGGCACGCGCACAGGCGACAGACAAAGGAAGAAGGGATCGGTTGTGTATATTCTAGACAAACCAACCCAGTACTACCTTGAGTGATTTTGGGAAGTTCGTTAGAAACAAACTGTACTAGCTGAGAAGCGGAAAAATCAATGAACTGTGACAACTGCAGAAAGTTTATAGTATATGCGATGAATTGCAACCAAAAATCTGATAAATTGAGTTGATCACGCTTATGAACGAAGTAGTAGCTCTAGCATCCACTGAAGCTTAAAAAATCATACGTAGTGTTCAAAATAAACATATAAAAAAACGGTTACACCTTAGACCAAATTGTCAACGGTCGGTCAAGCATAAATTAAAATTACATAGAAATGCAGGAAAAGAATTCTGTTTCAGTAACAGCTGATAGTTGAGCCTATGGCTGACGGACTAGTGGCAATTCATTGTACTTCTCAATATTCTGGAGAACACGCTGGCAGTTCAGGTTACGATGCCGGGAAGGGAGCAGCTGACGACTGATTTTTAGTTTGGCGAAACGAATACGCACCGCAGCTGCTGAACAACAGCTACGAACAAAATCCTAAGTCCAGAGACTATGGACTACTTCAGAGTAACCTTGAAAAAACTTGGGGTACGTCCGGGAGAGTTGGAGCTCTGGGTGAGACGGGCCAGTGGCGTATTTCACAAATGCGCCGCTACAGAGCAGCTCCCGCTACTTGCGAGGAAGTTCTTTTATGAAGAAGCGTGGTGCAAACGCGCTGCAGTCGTTTTCATGTTAGTTCTGGAGAAAAGTCACATTCTCTGTTCTGGCAACACGAAAAGTTTTATAGTATAGTTGCATAATTTTAGTATTAATGCTTAATTTGCACAATATTGGTGCAGTTTTTTACTGCGAGTTTGGCAAACGTGTAGGTACGAAACTAACCTAAAATGGCCACCGAATTTGCTGCCTGCAGATAGAAGCAGGGGGGAGTAGGGGTGGTCCATCTCCCCCAGACAATCGGGGGAGATGGATCGGTGTTGTTTCGGAAATATGAACCAATTGTTTTAGTGTGGGAATGATGGAGCACAATTAAATTTAGCTTCACGGCATGTGCAGTCAGCCCACTGAAGGTGGCCGCAAACCCAGACTATGCTTATTTGTCGCAAGATGCGTCTGTACCAACAAATGGAGTAGCAGAATCTCACACAGAAGCCAACCAACCACTTCCAAGCTCATCAAAAGATCTAGTGGTCCCAAGCGCAGCGAAAGAGCAGAGTTACCTGCACTAGTCAAATTCCTTCACGGACTTAACTTCCGACTTCACTCTTATTAGACCCAAAACTTCCAAGATTATCACCTCAGAAGTGACTACTCCTAAGCCAACAAAGACAAAACTTTTGGAAGGTATATCACCTGTTCCTTCTACTGATAAAATCATGAATTTTAAGAGGAATACAACAACTGTATCCAGTGGACTACACTCTGTTGAAAATATTGAAACTGTACAAAAAAAGAGGGTTAGGAAAAAAAAAGAAACAGAAAATAAAAATGCTAGTGCAGAGAAAAACAGACACCGCAGAAGATTACGAAAATAACTTTGATGAATTGGATGGAGAGGAATGAGTTGGATGTGGTGAAATCTATTACGAAACTAGCACAAATGACGATTGGATTCAACGTGTTTCCTGTTGTCTATGTTCACATAAATATTGTTCAACACTTGCTAATAAGTGTAACTGCTGTACTGAGAGAAAGACAGGCTAAAGCTTTAACAACACCAACAACTCATTAAAAAAGCCTATGTTCAATTAAGATTTACAATAAACCGATGAAATTGGTTTTAGACTAAAGGTTCAGTAGTATAATTCTGAGATCATTACAACACACTTTCAGATGAAAATATGTAACTTTAACTCACTCTTTTCTTCATGTATAGCCATTTTTATACGGTTCATCTCTCCAAGTACATTTGTGGATCTAACCCATACACCTATGGATGAGATGGAACACGCATAAATATTTTCCATTTTATCATATATCTTGTTCAAATGGTTCAAATGGCTCTGAGCACTATGGGACTTAACTTCTGAGGTCATCAGTCCCCTAGAACTTAGCACTATTTAAACATAACTAACCTAAGGACATCACACACATCCATGCCCGAGGCAGGATTCGAACCTGCGACCTTATCGGTCCCGCGGTTCCAGACTATAGCGCCTAGAACCGCTCGGCCACCCCGGCCGGCATATATCTTGTATTTTAACTGGCAGAGCCTCTATAATATACTGCAATTATGTTTACATGACACTATACGAACATGCTGCCGGAAATACGAGGAAAACTTAAGCAAGACTCAAATTTTATGCTGGAAAAAAAAGCGGGGCAACTCTCCCGAACGTACCCAATGTGAAGGAACGTGAACTTGCTCCTTCCATTTTCGAGTCGATAGCAAATACTTTGTGATTACATAAAATCGCCGGTGCAAATATTGGAATGTAGCTGCAAAATTGCTAATATTTTTAATCCACACTGTTACCTAAAGACGAACTTGCTACCAAAAATCTCGAGACATTCTTGACAGAATTACTTCAAACATTCACACGAAAGTCTAATAAACGTTTGGATACTCATTAGCTACATATTTTAATATACACTGTATATAAATACACATTTTATATACAGGGTGATTCAAAAAGAATACCACAACTTTAGGAATTTAAAACTCTGCAACGACAAAAGGCAGAGCTAAGCACTATCTGTCGGCGAATTAAGGGAGCTATAAAGTTTCATTTAGTTGTACATTTGTTCGCTTGAGGCGCTGTTGACTAGGCGTCAGCGTCAGTTGATGCTAAGATGGCGACCGCTCAACAGAAAGCTTTTTGTGTTATTGAGTACGGCAGAAGTGAATCGACGACAGTTGTTCAGCGTGCATTTCGAACGAAGTATGGTGTTAAACCTCCTGATAGGTGGTGTATTAAACGTTGGTATAAACAGTTTACAGAGGATGGGTGTTTGTGCAAAGGGAAAAGTTATGGACGGCCGAGAACGAGTGATGAAAATGTAGCACGCATCCAGCAAGCATTTGTTCGCAGCCCAGGAAAATCGACTCGCAGAGCTAGCAGAGAGCTGCAAATTCCACAATCAACTGTATGGAGAGTCCTACGAAAAAGGTTAGTTATGAAACCTTATCGTCTGAAATTGGTTCAAGCACTGTCTGCAACTGATAAGATTAAAAGAATCGATTTCTGTGATTTTATCCTTGCTCAAATGGAAACAGATGAATCTTTCGTTTCAAAGATTGTGTTTAGTGATGAAGCAACTTTCCACACTAACGGGAAAGTCAACCGTCACAATGTCTGTATATGGAGCACTGAGAATCCGCGGGAAACAACTCAGTATGAACGTGACTCGCCTAAGGTGAACGTTTTCTGTGCCATTTCAGCCAATAAAGTTTTTAGTCCCTTTTCTTCGAAGGTGCTACTGTAACTGGACTACAGTATCTGGAGATGTTAGAGAATTGGCTGTTCCCTCAGCTCGAACAAGAAGCACAATAATTCATATTTCAGCAGGATGGAGCGCCACCGCATTGGCACTTATCTGTCCGTAACTACCTGAACGTCAACTACCCGAGGCGATGGATCGGCCGCCAGGCAGCCCGTGACGGAGCACTTCATCACTGGCCTCCAAGAAGCCCTCATCTTACCCCCTGCGATTTTTTCTTATGGGGGTATGTTAAGGATATGGTGTTTCGGCCACCTCTCCCAGCCACCATTGATGATTTGAAACGAGAAATAACAGCAGCTATCCAAACTGTTACGCCTGATATGCTACAGAGAGTGTGGAACGAGTTGGAGTATCGGGTTGATATTGCTCGAGTGTCTGGAGGGGGCCATATTGAACATCTCTGAACTTGTTTTTGAGTGAAAAAAAACCTTTTTAAATACTCTTTGTAATTATGTATAACAGAAGGTTATATTATGTTTCTTTCATTAAATACACATTTTTAAAGTTGTGGTATTCTTTTTGAATCACCCTGTATAATCAGGCAACGTTGTTAATAGAAATCTCGAAAATCTCTTCGATTTAGTTCAATGTTTTACACGATACTCTAATAAGCATCGGGACAGACACGGGCTATTTATATTTTATAGTATATACAATATATACATAATACACTCTAAAACAAAGAAAAAACGACGCACCTCGAAGGAATTAACCGAACGGGACGGAAATCGGTGCATGTGATGTATATGTACAGACAGACAAACGATTACAATTTCGGAAAAAAATTGATCATTTATTCAAAAGAAAGAGCTTCACAAATTGAGCAACAACGCGTTGGTACACCTCTGACTCTCTTACGCAAGCAGTTGTTCTGCTTTCATTGATTGACAGAGCTGTTGGATGTCCTCTTGAGGGATATCGTGGCAAACTCTGTCCAACTGGCGCGTTAGATCGTCGAACTCGCGGGCTGGTTGGGGGGGGGGGGGGGGGGGGGGCTGCCCGTAATGCTCCAATCGAGAGACCCGACGACCTTGTTGGCCAATGTACGGTTTGGCAAGCACGAAGACACGCAGGCATTATCTCGCTGAAAGTTCAGCCCCGGATGGCTTGTCATTAACGGCAATAAAACGCGGAGTACAATATCGTCTAAGTACTGCTGTGCTCTAAGAGTACTGCGGATGACAACCAAAGAAAAGAAATGTCACCCCGGACTATCACTGCTGCTTGTCGTTCCGAAAGGCGGTCGAGAGTTAGGCTGATATCTCACCACTGTTCGGGGCACCTCCAGACACGTCTTCGCTGTTCATGGGGTCTGAAGACAGTTCTACTCCAGTCAATGAGATTCCAGGCCAAAGACGTGTCTGGAGACGCCCTGGACAGCTGTGCGATACCAACCCGACTGTCGCCCGCCCACCATATGGCCCAAGAACCAGGGAAGGTGGTCTGGGGCGCCATTCCTTTTCACAGCACGACCCCTGTGGTTGTCATCCGTGGTAACCTTACAGCACAGCAGTACGTCCACGATATTATATGTCCCGTTTTGTTGTCCTTCATGGTAAGCCATCTTGGCCTTTCATTTCAGCAAAATAACGCCCGCCCTCACAAGGCCTGAGTTTCTACTGCTTGTCTTCGCGCTTGCCAAACTTTTATCTTGGCCAGCAAAATCGCCAGGTGTCTCCCCAATTGAGAACATTTGGGGCATCATGCGCAGGGCCCTCCAACCTTCTCTGGATTTGAACGATCTAAGGCTCCAATTGGACAGAATTTGGCACGATATCCGTCAGCAGGACATCCAACAACTGTATCAACCTTTGCCAAGCCGAATAACTGCTTGCATAAATGCCAGAGATGGACCAACGTTTTACTGACTTCCTCAATTTGTGGCGCCCTTACTTATCAATTACTTAAACACTTTACTGATAGGCTAGTTGTTCTTTTAAAACAACAAAGTATTAAAACCGACTGCAAGAGAGAAAATGCTGCACTGTGAAAATGTGCGGTTTCGTTGTCTTTCTTGCAGTCAGAACTAAGATAGCAGGGCATTTAAATCATTACACAAGAATTTCACCCTAATATGTTTATTAGATATAATTTTAAACAAAAATTGTATACAGAAGAGTGCACTATTTTCTTCCTTCCTTGCAGTCGGTTTTAATAAAATGCCGGAAAAATTGTATGTATGGCTTATCAGCTTATGATCAGAATCTACTACGGAATATGAATCGTCAGAAACGTAATCCTACGCGTTCGCAGATGAAAAGCATGCGAAATGTTGTCACTGAAGCTACTATCTTTACACACAGACCCAGCCGCCAAACAAATCTGTTTTATACGCCGTATACAAACTATCGGAACCGATTAACCCATTCATTTTAAGCTACTTTAATTCCGAATCAACGTTTCGTATGCAATAACAATAAAGAAATTCAGAAAGAGGAGATGGAGAGGGGGGAGGGGCAGGAAATGGACAGAAAAGTGGAAGGAGGAGATGGACAGAGCGGGGCAGGGTGGAGGAGGAGGAGCTGGGCAGAGAGAGGGGAGAAGGAGATTAGGACGCATCTGCAATTCCTATACATATGTGGCAATTGCGAAACACTGGCAGGTCCGCTAGTACCGTATATAAAACACAGCGTTTTGGTTCCCGCGGTTGGATACTGCTGTCCCGCAATGCCGCTGTGCAGCGTGGTAGGTTATTGGTGACGGCGGCTCCCTGGCGCAAAATTAAAATCTTAACTTGACGGCAGGGGCAGTATTTTTTTGTTCTTGTGTCCTAAGATTTAATCTCGCCTGTGCTAGCCTGGCTGGGAAGACAATTAGGGAGCGCACCACTTCCGTACGGACCCGGGAGAGGACTCGGGAACAGAAAGAGCTGCATCGATCGCATAAAACACTGCCGTCCGCCTGGTCTGTATAAACCAGCCAGCGCCACGCACCTTCTTTTTCTTCCCCAACCGGAGCACGTGTCTGGCACCGGTGGGCGGACCTACTTAACAATACACTTCCACATTAATACCTGCCATTGTCCGTCTTTTGAAGCGGCAGCGACTCACTCTATGGCAAACAAGTACGACAAGTTTGCATTATGAAAATTACCTTGCTCAGCCTACTTCTTGCATTACGAAAATTACCTTGCTCAGCCTACATCTTGCACACGATAATCTATTATGCCATCCACGCCGGATCTTGTTGAACTCAGCGGCTGTTACTCAATTAAAATCACTGAGAGAGACGGCAGTCAGCCACAAATAATTAGCTTAATTTCACTGTCATGACCGTTTGGGCCCACTATGCCCATCATCATAACGCCACACTTATTCCAGCGTCAAATCATTAGCTTTTCCAAACGTTCCATTTTTGTTCTCCACAGCTCACTTTCGCACCCGCTGTTACGACATAACAGGCGTCGGTAACCTCTGGCGACGCTTAGGCCTCATTTACATATCGGGTGGTTATAACTAATATATAATTATATAATAATAATTAAAGTGCAGCTACTCACGGAGATCCAGTGTGGGTTGTAATCAGCTATACTAATGCGTTAATGTGGAACTGGTTTGCCCTGGGAAAAAAATTAGCCCCGATTTTGGCCACCAGGTGCAAATCTGGCGCTCAACAGCTTCTCGTCGACGGCTCCGGTGCCCGTTAGCAGCAGTTAGTACTAAAATCAACATTTTGCTTTTCTCACTTGATTGATCTTCTCTGCCCATGTCTCGTTGTTCCTAATCCATTAAATATGGAAGCATTTCTATACATCTTTCGCATTAATGCCTTAGAATATCACAAAGTTTCGCTGCCATACGCCAGTTACAGCCGACACTGGACCGCTGAGAGCAGCAGCACTTATATGACCAAGCTCTCGGGCAGTCTCGTCTCGTAACGCGACGCGACCACTGCTTGCGCATGTCTAAAACTACATAGCGTCCGTGACGTTAATGTTTATGGGGCGACGTACCGATATAAACTGCACCCAGCTGCCGTTGTTCAAATGGGCATATTTTACAGGTACTTGGTAATTTTCGTGCCACTGTCGCCTATTACCAACACCACGCGCGCAAACCACCTCTCCCCCCGCACGCAAGTGAACCACTAACGTCTCGCTCAGATTAGAAACATATTTCTCTCTTCTGTTCAATCTAGCGACGGTGACATGGCACTACGCATGCGCTGGCTGAACAAAACACTGGTCTGTGTCGTCAGTTGCAAACCCGAGATGAGCCGAGCGTTGGCGAAAATATCCGAAAACTGGTCCCGGACGGAGAACTATGCTCACTCTCCCATGAATATCTTCCGCAGGTCAATTAAACGAATCAACAGCAGAATGAGCGTACAAACTTCATCAGGGTTAGTGGTCGGTCGTGCGGCAGACAGACAGAGACAGGCAGACAGACACGTGGAGTGGCGCACGTGGTAGGGGCGTGGCCGCCCGGGCCCGGCGCCTCAGGGCTGGACGGCGGAAGCCCCGTATGTATTTCCGTGCCCGACACGCTTCGTCCGCTGTCCGCTCTCCGCTCTGCAGACAACTCTGTCTTTCTTGTCACAGTCTGCCTTACGTATACAAATAGAAAATTTTGTCCACCTGGCAGTGAGAGTATGTGTTTTCAAATTAAACGTTTTATTTATTTTTCGACGTAACGTCTTTCTAGATCAATGCACGATGTCGAGCGTAAATGAGTACATTCCATCGCTCAAATGAGATAGTTGAAAGTCTTCCAAATTCCGATCTACGGCTGCCGTTAATTCGTCGTTAGAACCAACACGTTTTCTGGTCATATTTTTCTTACGTGTGGTAACAGGTGGAATTCGGAGGCTGCCAAATTTGGTGAACAAGGTGCGTGTTCCGTAAAGGTTTAAGGAACACACTCTTTATTCATCAGATTTGGCGCCCCCGATTCCCACTTATACGTCCGTAAATAGATGCATTGTCATGATGAAATATCTTTTTTTCATACAGTTTGTCCAAAATACTTATATAGTTGTTGCAAGATATTGTTTCACTCTCGGCGAGATAACCAAGAAAAAGAATCACGTTTACGTACCCGAAACACCCGTCAACCTTCCTGAAATATGAAGTTAGATATCGTTTTCTTATCACTGCTTTGTTGTTTCATTTCCGTCATGTAGTCGTGGAAACGTGCCAAGTATATAGTAATATACTAGGGCGTAAAATCACTTCGATTCCTTTCCAAACGGTTGGAACGTTGTTGAGCACTTCGATTCCTCATCTTACTTCTTTATGGTCAGCATTCACCACAATCATGTAACATCCGTCTTGCAGAACTCTGGCTCACAGTTAATTGTTCACGTTTTCTGCTTACATACATGTGGTATCAACAATATCACACTTCTTTAATTTCCTATCGTTCACTACAATAACGTGCAGTTTCCCGATGTTTTCATCTGTGGTTGCTGTTCAGAAACGTTCTTCGCGTTTACGCCTAAAAGAAAACTACGAGACGTTGGAATTGACCCATTAATTTTCTAACAATTTGAAAATTAACGGCAAACACGTTTTCTAGTCGTATTATTCCTCACATGTTGTAATAGGTGAAAGTCGGAGATTGCTAATTCTGGTGAATAAAGATGCGTATTCGATAAAGACTTAAGGAACACCTCCTTCATTCACCTCCGACTTCCACCTATTACTTCATTGTGAAATACTTCCTTAAACAGAAACGAACGCATTTCCAAACTAGATACATTTCCGTTTAGCTAACTCTTTCGAAAGAACACAACATGTATTTACAACACACACACACACACACACACACACACACACACACACACACACACAAATAATGTTTCAATGATATCACTGCCTTCGTAGATATGTGACTTATGCGAAGCTCTGCTCAAGTTCTATATCGTTTGAGTTCATCAGATTGACAGTGTTGAATGTGTGTTCACTACGACACTAGCAAAGATGGTACACTGTCTGAGCAAAGTGATTAACTTAAGCCTTTACCTACGACATGGAGAGTCACTGGTAGCAAGCTGGCCAATCACAATTCCAGGCAAGTTAGTGTACTTCTACGGCTGTTCTGTAGTTTTCAAACAGCAAGAAGTTTACGAATAATTGTTAAGGTTGTCCACAATTTGAAAGACGATTCGTAACTCTTGTTCAAAGCACAGTGGATCAGGTGACATGTGCAACCGGCAACGAAGAAAACAGCGAACGGCAACGCAACTAAAAAGATCCACCCAGAATATTCGTAATCGTCATGGTGACGTTGGGCCCTGTGGGTAAAGAATCTTGTTGTGATTCCCAACACAGAGGCATACAATCAAAAGACAAGTGCATCTGTTCTCTCTAAACTACGATGAAGTGGCGGAGGGTACGTTCCATTGTAACAATTATTAGGATTTTTGTCCGTTCCATCCACGTCTGGAGCGCGGGAAGAATGACTGTTTGAATGCCTCCGTGCGCGCTGTAATTAATCTAATCTTGTCCTCACGATCAGTATGAGTGCGGTATGTGGGGATAGTAGTATATTCCAAGAGTCATAGTTTAAAGCCGGTCTTTGTAACAGTGTAAGAGGGCTTTCTTGGGACAGTTTACATCTTTATGCAAGAGTCTGCCAGTTTGTAAGAGTCTGCCAGTTCAGTTTCTTCGGCATCTCTGTGAAACTCTGCCACGGATGAAGCAAACCTGTGACCATTCGTGCTGCCCTTCTCTGTATACCTTCAGTATCCTCTGTTAGTCGTTTGGTACGGGTTCCACACACTTGAGCAGTAGTCTAGGATGGGCCGCAGGAGTGTTTTTTAAGTAATCTCCTTTGTAGACTGATTGCACTTCCCCAGTATTCTACCAATAAACCAAAGTGTGCCACGCGCTTTACCCACGACTGAGTCTGTATGCTCATTCCATTTCCTATTTCTACGAAGTGTCACACCTACGTATTTGTACGAGTTAACCGACTACAACTTCGACTAATGATATTACAGTCACAGAACACTGCGTTTTTTCGTTTCGTGAAGTTGACAGTTTTACACTCCTCGGCATTTAAAGCGAGTTGCCAATCTTTGCACCACTTTGACATATTATCAAGATTGGACTGAATATGTATGTAATATGTATGTAACTTGTTTTCGGCAGTACCTCATTAGAGATAACTCCATCATCTGCAGAAAGTCTGAGGTTGCTATTAATACCGAGTGGGACGAAAGATTTGGTTTTAAGTCCCGTAGACAATAGAGTAAAGGAGAAACTCAGCTGAAGACTATCTCGTCGTTGAACAAACAGTACCACGTAACTGACTGTGTCGATTTGCCGCGTAAATGCAATGCAGCAAGTGCGTACAGGCAGAGCACGTTAGTATTGCTTGTTGCGTGCTCAGAAACAGTTCTTGCGTCCTGGCAGGCTTGAATTGAAGGAAATGGATACAGTTACAGTTTCACAAGTAGAGCTTTTCACAAAGAAGGAAACCGCTGCTTACCTGCACGGCGCGTATGAAAGCGGGGGTTAGTTTTTTATAGCGACTGACAGCTGCAGCCATTGCAGCAACCGTCGACCCTCAACAGTTCGTCCTGTATTTCGCTACAGTCTCCTCGCGCTGAAACCTGCCTACAGGTAACAGCAGCGCCCGCGAACAGCCTCGCAGAACTTCCGGCGCTCCAGTTACACGCTACCTTCCTTCCTTCTTTTTTTGTTTTGCAGTTACGCGGAGTTTACAGGTTTTTCATTGCAAACAACTGAAAATTCGTAATTCCCGAGGCAACGTCGAGTATGCGAACCATATATATATATATATATATATATATCGGTTGTATTGCGCAACTTTTAAGTTTTGGTTACACGAAGATTGCACAATTTTTGATATGTTATGTGTCTATTGGGGCCGAAAAATAGAATGAAAACCAAATGAGTTAAGTTTATAAATCTTACTTTTGCTTTTGATTTATTATGTTACCAGGATTTATTCAGTGTATTAACTAAAGATAACTGGATTATACTTCTTAGTTTTAATGTTTTCAAATGTCTGTAAGTAGGCTAGTTGTCTAAACCAGTGAACTACTTAGATATACGTATAAATAAGATATTAAAAACTCTACTGTTAACACTTCATAACACACACACATTATATATATATATATATATATATATATATATATATATTCAATTTTAATGTGTTGTGCGGTGAGAAAAGTTATGAAGTGTAAACAATAGTTTTTTAATATTTTATTTATACCTATATCTAAGTAGTTCACTGGTTTAGACACTAGCCTACTTACTGATACTCGAAAACATTAAAACTAAGACATATAATCCATTTGTCTTTAGTTAATACACTGAATAAATCATGGTGAAATATTAAATCAAAATCAAAAGTAAGATTTATAAACTTAGTTGATTTGGTTTTCTTTCTATTTTTCGGCCAGAATAGACACATATCAAAAACTGTACAATCTAACTGTAACCAAAACTTACAAGTTGCCCAACGCAACCGATTGTTTATGGCTGTTTTCAGATATAATCCACCTCAATTCTTACACATATCTAGTTTTTTTTTGCCGTCATCCTGGTCGTCGGGATCTGAAACGTTACACATGCTACGTCATTTGAACGAATACGGAAATAAAGATGTGCAGCATATGTACAGGATTTACTGCGACATGTATCCCGATCCATAGGGGAGAGACGCGGCACTTTATAAATTCATGACCTTGAAAGTCAAGAATCAAAACACGGCCCATAAAACTCATTGTTAATACAACTGCTCAAACATTTGGAAATATCTGATTGTTTATCATACACTAAGAACTAATCTCTGAAAAGGGTTTTGAAAGGATATTTATAGATTTACTTCAGTTATTCCCCTAGAGCTTAAGTAAAACTTCTTCGATCGAAACCTAAACACATTTATTACACCCCAGTTTCCAATGAGCATCTTTGCCGAAACTACAAGGGGTGCACAGTCTATACCGCATGCGGCGCCTCTCTCTCACTTATTTACCCTACTTAAATTGCCGACCCCGGACAAACGCTTCGAAAACACCGGACATTTGGGTCATAAAATATCGGGACTGATGCTGCCACAGATTAAGTACTCATGCGTCTAAGATGAACAACCAATAGTTGTGAAGCGTGAAAATTTCTCAGTCGAATGCTGTATCTCTGGTGACTACACAAATCAATGGTCATGGCCTTTGTTTGTGTAAGAGCTATTGTTTTGCTTAGCCGGAAAATGGTAATTGTAATAATAGAGCAACGAACTGTCGAGAAGTTTCAGACGAAACTGGAAGCAACTACTACCCAAACCTATTTTGACCTAAAAGACTGTTTATCATGTATGCGAGTTTCTGAGTGATGACAAGCGTTTCCGAGATAGTCGAGAAAACGTTGAAAATGACTCACGCCCGGGACGCCCTTCAACATCGAAAACGGATGAAAATAACGAAAAAGTAGGCAATCTAATTCGACCTGACCATAGGTTGGATATTCGATCAATTGCTGAAACTTTGGTAATTGTCAATGAATGCGTAAGGCAAATTTTATATAATCAGTTTAACATGAGAGAAGCGTGTGTGACACTGGTGCCCAAAATTCGCACGATCGAATGAAAAGAGAGCTCATGAAAATGTTTGTCCTGACACTTCGAATACCACTGAAAATGATCCTATTTTATTGGAAAGAATCTTGGTTTTTCACTCATGATCCAGAAACTAAGCGCCAATCCAAGCACTGAAAGGGCCCAACTTCACAGACAACGAAAAAAAGTTCGAATGAGGAAATCAAGATTCAAAGCGATGATTTTTTTCCGATAAACACAGAATTGTGTATCTTCACTGGGTTTCTGAAGGTGAAACTATTAATCAACACTACTACCTTGATGGGTTTGCCCAACTCTGTTAGAAAATATGCACTAAACGACCCGAAGAACAAGTCATCAGTTCTGCATCATGACAACGCACCGGCTCATACCGCATTGTCTTTTAAGAGGTTTCTAGCGATCTCAGTGTCAGATCACCCATCCCTTTCGCCTGACCTAGCACCACATGACTTTTACCTGTTCCCCGAGGTCAAATCTGCACTAAAAGGAAAAAGATTTCAGTCCGTTGAAGCAGTGAAAGGAAAAGCGCTGTTTCTACATCTACGTGATTACTCTGCTATTCACAATAAAGCGCCTGGCAGAGGGTTCTCTCTACCGTTCCACTCTCGAGCGGCAAGCAGGAAAAACGAGCACTTAAATTTTTCTGTGCGAACGCTGATTTCTCTTATTTTATTGCACTGATCATTTCTCCCTATGTAGGTGGGTGCCAACAGAATGTTTTCGCAATCGGAGGAGAAAACTGGTGATTGAAATTTCACGAGAAGATTCTGTCGCAACGAAAAACGCCTTTGTTTTAATGATTGCCACTCCAATTCACGTATCATGTCTGTGACACTATCTCCCCTATTTCGCGATAATACAAAACGAGCTGCCCTTCTTTGTACTTTTTCGATGTCATCCGTCAGTCCCACCTGATGTGGATCCCACACCGCACAGCAATACTCCAGAATAGGGCGGACAAGCGTGGTGTAAGCAGTCTCTTTAGTAGACCTGTTGCACCTTCTAAGTGTTCTGCCAATGAATCGCAGTCTTTGATTTGCTCTACCCACAATATTATCTATGTGAACGTTCCGATTTAAGTTATTTGTTACTGTAATCCCTAAGTATTTAGTTGAATTTACAGCCTTCAGATTTGTGCGACTTATCGCGTAATCGAAATTTAGCTGATTTCTTTTAGTACTCCCATTCGCATGGGGCGTTGTAGGGATAGAGAAGAGGAGTATACAGATTGTGACAATAACTACGTATGTCTTTCAAACAAAATGTTTTACAGCAATAGTGCTGTTATTTTATAGCCACACATTGTACTTTCTCGGACAATGAGTCTGTCGACAATAAATTGGCCGATGACCCCTGTGTCCTGATGGATGACATCCCCAGCTTGCGCGCGATCAGCAGCTGTGAAGAGTTAAAAAATCTTAACGAATATGAGAATATAGAAACGTACGTGTACTTCACTATACACTCTAAAACATAACAAAAACTACGCACTACGAAGCAGTTATCCGAACGGGACGGAAATCGGTAGATGAGATTTACTTCTACAAACAAATGATTACAATTTCAGAGAAATTGCATGATTTATTCAAGAGAAAGAACTTCGTAAGTTGAAAAAATCTAAAGCGTTGGCACACCTCTGGCCCTGATGCAAGAAGTTACTCGGACTGGCATTGCTTTACATAGTTGTCGGATTTCCTTCCAAGAAATATCGTGCCCTGATGCAAGAAGTTACTCGGACTGGCATTGCTTTACATAGTTGTCGGATTTCCTTCCGAGAAATATCGCGCCAAATTGTGTGTCCATTGGCCGTTAGATCGCCAAAGTACAGAGACGGTTGGAGGGCCCTGGCCATAAAGTTCCATATGTTCTCAACTTGAGGAAGATGCGGGGACGTTGCTGGCCGAGCTAGACTTTGGGAAGCACGAAGAGAAGCAGTAGGAACTCTCACCCTGTGCGGGCGAGCATTATCTTGTTCAAATGGAAGCCCAGGATGGCTTACCATGAAGGGTAACACAATGTGGCGTAGAATACCGTGGACGTACCGCTGTGCTCTAAGGATGCCATGGATGACAACGAAAGGGGTTCTGCAATGAAAAGAAATGGCATCCCAGACAATCACTCCTGGCTGTCGGGCCGTATGGCGGGTGGGCGTGTCAGGTTAGCATCCCACCACTGTACGGGGCGTCTCGGGACTCGTCTGCAGCCTGGAATCCCATAGACTGGATTAGAATTGTCTTCAGTGATCAAACCCTCTTTGAATCGAGCCCCGATAACCAGCGAAGATTGGTTGGTTAAAAAGGGGGGGAGGGGGGGAGGAAATCAGACTGCTAGATCATCGGTCCCTTGTTCCGAACAAAACAATGTCACACGGGTGAGAACAAAACAAACGAGACTTACAACACAAAACGGAAAGAAAGGAAAAAGCCACAAGGACTTAAAAGGACAAAAGAAGACAAGAAAACGACAGAGACGCAAGAAACAGCTAGAAAAGATTAAAACAAGAAAGCTGGTTAGCACGGCTGGCTGACCATGAGCGTATAAAGGAGAAGCTAGCCACACTGCAACACACTAAAACCTCCACCCTAAAAGCAGTACGGTGGAGGACACAGAGGGACAACGGACATGTGCTAAAACTTAGATCAAATGATAAAACCCACCCTCACGAATAAAACGTGAAACTAAATCAGCCGATGAGGCGTTGTCAGATACAATTAGCGGCAACGAGTCCGGTAACCGAAGATTTCGTCGCAGGGCAGTCAAAGTAGAACAATGCACCAGAATATGGGCCACTGTCAATCGGGCGCCGCACCGACATTGAGGCGGGTCTTCACGGCGCAGGAGGTAGCCGTGGGTCGCCCAAGCGTAGCCAATGCGGAGCCGACAGAGAACCAGAGTCCCTGCGAGAGGCCCGCATGGAGGACTTCCACACATTCGTAGTCTCCTTAATGAACGCAGTTTGTTGTGCGTACGGAGGTTATGCCATTCCGTTTCCCAAAGCCGAAAAACCTGGCGGCGTAATAATGAACGCAGGTCAGATGACAGCAAGTTCGTTGCCTGGGATTCCGACGTGTCCCGGGGTCCAGACAAACACTACTGAGCGACTGGACCGTTCCAGGGCAGAGTTGGACTCCTGGATGGTAGCTGCCAAAGGATGACTAGGGTAGCACTGGTCGATAGCTTGCAGGGTGCTCAAGGAGTCAGTACACAGAAGAAACGACTCCCCAGGGCATGAACGGATATACTGAAGTGCACGAGATATGGCCACCAGCTCTGCAGTGAATACACTGCAGTCTTCGGGCAGGGAATGCTGTTCAATACGGCCTCTGTGGACGTAGGGGAAGCCAACATGACCATCAGCCATCACTTCAGAGCCCCGGAACATTTCAAGAATCGAGAGGAAGTGACAGCGGAGAGCAGCGGGAGTATAGGGACATGCGAAAGGTCCAGACCGGCCTAGGTGTACATCATGGAGGTGTATGCGGATGGGCCTGGTGGAAGGTGGTACAGGGAAGGACTCCAGTTCAGATAGAAGTGGTTCAACTGGCTCAGAGCACTATGGGACTTAACATCTGAGGTCATCAGTCACCTAGAACTTAGAACTAGTTAAACCTAAGGACATCACACACATCCATGCCCGAGGCAGGATTCGTACCTGCGACCGTAGCGGTCGCGCGGTTTCAGACTGCAGCGCCTAGAACCGCTCGGACACTCCGGTCGACTAAGATAGAAGTGATCGGACACGAACCGCAATCGTGAGCCGCAGCCGATGCGGGAGATGAGCCGCCGTGGGTGGGAAATGGAGACGGTAATTCGGATGCTCAGGAGAACTACGAACGTGTGCAACGCAACAGGCGAGCAGTTGTGGACTCCAGCCTCCACCTGGACGCTGGTCACCGGACTCGTCCTAAAAGCAACCGTCGCTAGACGAACGCCACACCAGCGAAGACGTGTCTGGAGACACCCCAAACGGCGGTGGGATACTAAACTGACTGTCGCGCCAATTTGACATAATTTGGCACGATATGCCTCAGGAAGAACACCAACAACTCTGTCAGTCTGTGCCAAGCCGAAGGACTGCTTGCATAAGGTGAAGCGTCTTAAGGGTGCTCTCCACGCCTTTTTCAAACGTATAACTATCGAAACTACCTGCTCAGTCAGTTAATTTTAATTACAATTTATTACAATATGTTTACTGCTCAGCAATCAAATTTCTCCATGTACAAAAAAGTTATATAAAACCCTCAGGACGCCCTCAAAGATAGGACAAATCCGGGGAAAGACAAATCCGGGGAAACCTCGACGCAAGGCAGACCCAGTCAAATTCGATAAAGTCATTTAGGCGGTATTGTTTCTTCAACATCGATTTGTTGACGGCGACGAATCTACAGAAATAATGTCAACTTTTCCAGTAGTCACACAGTATGATTTCTGTGTGTCTATGAAACTCTAGCGACCACGGCGAGGAACAGCAGCCTTACTAGATCGCGGTGGGAAAAACAACTTACTCTTGTTTCTTTCTTTTTTTTTTTTTTTTTCCTTGCTGCCAATATTCTTAAACTGATTTTGGCACCAGACTGATTTGATGGCGCCATGTCCCTTGGAGATATAAAATCACGATTTAGGGATCATTTTGTTCGTAAAGATGACCAACATGTGTGTGTGTGTACGAATACATTGAATGCCTATGATTGAATGCACTACCGGGTACCCTTAAGCAAATGGAAACATGTAAAATAAGGAAGACATATTTGCCACGAGGGACTGAACTCCGATATAAGCAGAGCAGAGTGCAGTGCTGCAGCGAGCTACACACACACACACACACACACACACACACACACACACACACACAGAGTAGAGCAGCTGGCAGCGTGCCGGCGTGGCGCGTTAATTACCCAACCGGCTGGAGCGCACTTCCGCAGGGCCAAGGGCGTCAGCCTGACCCAGCTGAAAGCAGGCAGAGCTGAGAAAATGTCTGTCCCAAGGCTGCTGATAGGCACAAGAGGAACTCTGATTGTTAAGGGGCACTAACACGCACAAAACAGTGCTACAATAAATGCCCCATTTGTTTTCAGAATTCCTTATTTTCCAAAGTATTGGATGTACAAATGTGACTGATGCATTAGGAGAACCGTAAACGCACAAAGTTCATGATTTTGCGCTCTGCAAATGTTCTGTAGTTTCATACATTATGTAGTAACATCCTGCCACTGGTCATCTCAGCAGCACTGATGCGTTCTCTCAATAGTTCCACTGTTCTTGCCAGTGGGGGTATGTTAACACCTTCCCCAGTGTACACGCATAGGAAAAAGTACAATCGGGCGATCTGCCCCGACTTGTGGGAAGATGATATTCTCGGAATCAGCAGTCAGCTGTCGAAACAGCCACAACTGCTACATTTCAAGATAAGCGGTAGTCGTCACAGATTTCTCACAGCATCGTCTGTGCTACTGCACAGAAAGCATTAACCTTGGGCGAGTCTACTTCATGGTCCACAATTTCACGAGACTGTTCAGTGCCTCGCATTCTTACACTGTGGTGATTATCCTTTCCAAGTAAATGGTAGCTTGCTGAATATGAGAGTGGAGGTGAAAAGTTTATCCTCTAGTGCTTTCCGAGAGCCGGCCATAATCTTCCGGTTTTAACTGAAACACGGTCTGCAGACAGTACTGGTTGAAATGCGAAAGGCCGCCGCAAGATCTTCCAGAGATCTTGCTGCGGTATTCCAAGTTCGTAGTTTGAACGGACGGTTTGCGTTTCTTTAGACTGCATGCGAAACTTTCCCTCACACTCTTCACGGTTTTATCTGGCACAATTGGTGCACAGGCCTTTCCTGTTTACAGAGACAACCAGTAACCCTAACTGTCGACAACAACACCCAATGCTCTATTTACAAGGCGGTTCGTCTCCTTAATTCCTTCTGAATGCACGCTAGACTGTTGTGACAAATATCTCGCACGTCCCAACACAAAAAACTCTTTTCTCGTTTTGTCCGTCATTTTGTCGATGCACTGCACTCATACGCCAGCTGGAAGGCACAATGCGAACACTGAGTTTACGATTATACTCATGCATCAGTGTTATTTGTACATGTAATACTAGGGAAAGTAGAGAACTTTGAAAATGAATGAATCATTTGTATCAGCCTTGTACTGTTGACACAATAATATTGTATCAATGTATTGCGCGTAAGCGTGAGGCAAAGACTTAATTTAACTTGCAAATAATAGATTACAGCTATCAGTCGTCCTTTTGAAATTTTATTGGCAAATTTCAAAAGGACGACTGATAGTTGAAATCTGTTATTTACAAGTCAATTTAACAGTCGCTGCGTGCAACAGCCTTCTGAATGGAAGGTAACCTGATAAAGACTTAATTTGTGTGTGTGTTGGGGGGGGGGGGGGGGGGGGAGTAGGGCTTACGGCTGCTCGACAGCGAGTTCATCAGCGCCCTCACACTCATTAACACAAAAAAATGTGGATAAATTCCCTAATATTGTTGCACGCAATGAGGAGAGAATCTATAAAAGGACACTCATTCACTCATTTCCACCACACTCGCATTGAGCCACATGCCAACTGAGAAAGGATGGAAAGTGCTACACCTGGGAATAAAACAGATGGAAAACCGTAGAAGAGCTGAAAGAAGGACACAGGGAAATGTAACTGGCAGACTACTTACAAAAAAGCCGTGGGTGAGACAGTCAGACAGTTAACACATTAAAAATATCTCCCTAACATTTTCGGAAACGAACAACAACACATCACAAAACCTTGAAAGTCGCACTACATCCGTCTGAACGTCACTTAAAATAGGAGGCAGATCTGCCGGCAAATCCGCCGCTGCTCTCTCGTCCGAAAATAAAATGCAGTCTAATAAAATATGACGCACACAGATACGTACGCCTCAAGCACCACACACTGGAGGGTCCCCACGCCGGAGCAAGAAGCTATGCGTCAGAGGACTGCGGCCTACGCGAAGACCTCACCGCGTCTTCACGGCTGACAGGGCCGCGTAGTGGGCTGTACGAGACGCAGCTCACTATCGGTCACTTCCAGCCACTCGTCTTGCCATCGAAGCATGATTCTGTACCTAAGAAGCGAGGTAATAGCATGCACGGGGAATAACGCTTCCTTGACTGCTACAGCCGCCCTTTCATTCCGCGCAATACCCATATGCCTTGGTACCCAGTAGAAAGACACCTCCTTCCCCAGCCGTTGTGGTTGGAAGAGGAGTCCTGGACATTCTGGACTGCCTTATTTGCTGCTTACACTCGTTGGAGAGAGCGAAAGGGCACTCAGAGAATCATAACAGACAAGGAATTTAGATTTCGAAGCACATCTCACATGCTCCGTTGCCTGCACGATTGCACATAATTCAGCGTCAAAGACAGTAAAATCCCGAGGCAGTCGGACCTTGGTGTCACGCTCATGGAAAACGACAGAGCAGCCAACGGAGTTCCCCTAACTCGACCCATCCGGAAAGACAGCAGTTAAGTTGTGGCGCTCATTTAAAATGTCATAAAATAATGTATTAAAACATATTCCCAAGTGCAATCTCTCCTGTACTGCAGCAAATATAAAATTTCTCTGGACCCCTGCAATAACCAGGGTGGCAGACGATGAAAACCCTGGATTTAGAGTAGTATTTTCTCCACTCCAAGTGACTCCAGCACATGCCGCACGCGGATCCCAAATGGCCTAGTTGCTCGTAGATGACTGGAGGAAAGGCGTTCCAGAGGTGGACGAGCAACAGTATGGTATGCAGGTGAATTCGAAACTGCAAGGAACTTACGTGCCTAACGCACCATCAGGAGTTTCCGTCGGATTGTAAGTGGCGATTCACCAGCCTCAGCCAGAGACTGGGCATGGGGCTGGTCCTATAAGCACCCGTGGCCAGCCTAATTCCCTCATTGTGTAGAGAGGCCTCGGCCTCGCCAATCCATACACCTTGCACCGACAGTCCAGCCGCGAACGCACGAAAGCTTTATAAAACTGAAGGAGAAGCGCCCTGTCCGCTCTCCAAGACATGTGGCTAAGGCACTTCATGACGTCCATTGCCTTCAGGATCCTGGTTTTCAGGTCTTTCAGGTGTGGAACACGACTCTTGGGGAGGTGGCCACGAAAGCCCCACTGATGCAGTTGCGCGAGAACTGTGTCTCCAAGTAGTGTCATACGCTTTACGGATATGAAAGAATATGCCTATACAGTGATGTTTACATGGGAAAGACTGCTAAATAGCGATCGCTAGGAGGGTCCGGTTGTCAAGAGGGGACCAAAATCTTTGAAACCCACACTGAAAGCAGCTAAGGAGTTGCCAGATCTGTAACAATAAGCCAGGGTCTTTCCCACACATCTCGTTAAGGCAATACTCCGGTAGCTATTAGGACATGTGAGGTCCTTTCCTGGTTTGATGAGATATATCAAAATTGCCTCTCTCCGCGAGTTGGGAAAGTGGCCTGTCCGCTATACGAAATTAAAACATTCGAGGAGGATTTCCTCTGACACTGGTGGCGAACGTCGAAGCATGCAGTACCGGATTTGGTCGCGACTGGATGTAGCGCCGATTCCAGCTCCCACATGGAGAATGAGTAGTTGTAAGACCCATAATTGTTCTATCTGAAGTCCAACTTGCCCCTCTCTACAGTCGCACGGCAGCGACTAAAGGCCGGACGCTAGCATTCGTTGGCAGTAGTTTTTGCAAAATGCTCTACCAGCGTCTGAACGACGTCTCTGGGCGTTGTTTGGAGACAGCGTTGTTTCAGCACGGCTGCTATTGGTGAACGACTGTGTTTATCGGAAATTCTCAGGATGGCTTCCCATACTTCTGTAAAACAAGTAGAGCGATTGATAAGACTCCAGGAACGCTTGCCATGAACTTTTCATGCTCTCCTTACATACGCGTCGAGCTTTGGTACTCGCAACTCGAAGGGCTGTGAGGTGGTCCACTGTTGGACGGCATTTAAACCGTCGAAGACAGCACTCCTGTCTTGGTCTGTTAAACAGCTCTTATCTGTCCATCATGGTATACGTCGCCTCCTAAAGCAAAGAATGTCATAACGTCACGCAATATTTTTGACCTGGAAGCGTCAGTTAGAACTCTCCCCTCATAGCGAACATGTCGGCGCTCGACGATGTGGAAGTAACATGTGTTGCGATTTAATTGTTTGACTTGCAAAACACAAGCAGAGATTATGTAGAAAGGGCGAAACAAGTTTGCAAAGCTTCCAGTGAACATTTCATTTAAGGCTGCATATATTCATGAACGACAACAACGAATTATAAATTAAACAAGTGAATTGTGAAATTTATCGTGCATATGTGCTGTTTAATATGCACTTTTTTAATGTAACAACTGTTGCAAACGAAATAAAACAATTATTTTGACAGAGAGCTTACATGAATTTTATGTCTCTGTTGCGACAACCGTTGCAAGAAAAATGTACGCTCACTGAAAGCTGACCTGATCTCATGTGCCTTGGGAACAAGCAAAATAAACATTTTTGCTTATTGACACGACACCCCGACCTTCAATTCCATCTGCTATTGTGAACAACGAGGAATCCGTCATTTCCTGATCAATAGGGAAATTCATTTATCAGAGCACAGCTTGATGGTTTCAATACATCTTCCAGTCAACTTTCCAATCTTTCGACTTTTACTTTCTTCAGTTATTCGCGTAATTTCTCTCGGAGCGAATTAAATTTGTCTCGGTCTCGGCAGGAACCGCGTTGTATTGTGCAATAGCACTCTTACACGGTACCAATACATTGAGCGAGCGTCAATATTTTTAAAGCTCCGCAGGTTTCTTCAATATTTTGCGCAAACGTTTGTGAGGGGCCTTTTCGATAGTAATGAGAAAAAAATTGGGTGTCCACTTTTTAGGGCACCGTCTTGGCATCTTTAAGGTGGCCCCACACACTGAAATCCATGGCGTTCAGATCAGCTGATCTTGGAGACCACAGTTAGGATCCTCCTCGCTCAATCCATCATTGGTCATGTTGTTGAGTTAGAAGTCGTCTCACCATAGCAACAAATGTGCCGCTGCTCCGTCGTTCAAGTACCACATCCTATGTTGTTGCTGTAAGGGAACACTCTCAAGCAATCCCGGAAGATCATGCCACAGATACCGAGAAGGTAGTTCCGTCCACTGAGGTTGTCTGGTAACATGTGCGGTCCAATAAGAAGACCACCTAGTACCCCTAACCACACATTCAATGAAAACCGTCGTCGGTGTGAAGACTCATGCACAGCATGCGGGTTGAAGCCTAGATGACTCCACACGTGAGAGAACACAACATCACAAGTGAACCCTGCTTCATCTGTAAATAAAATGTTAATGTCAAACTTGTCTGGCTCATTCCAGGAATTTGTTGGCCAAGTCTCCTTGTCGAGATTCCTCGAGTCTGTTCGCCTCTTTCCAGAAACACATCTTCAAGCACAGGTGTAATCCATGTAGGCTTACCCGCTCTCGCAGCACGTGCAGAACTCCCAGTTTTTCGGAGGCGCTGATGCATCTTTGCAAAACGTTCGACTGTTGGGTTGCCTTCGGGCAAAGTATGCTTCTTGGTACAAGGCACCTGTGCATTGCCATTAGTCCTATCATACATGAAATGCGTATCTGTAAACTCCTCGTTACAGCAATGTTCCATGTTACCACCAACACTCGTCCAACACAACTGCCGCTCCGCAAAAAACTGACATGAATGGTGTTTTGAGTGAGTACTGAACTGTGGTATCCACTCTGTTTACAACTCCACGTCCCGAAAATGCAAACGAAGACCACATCACGGACTAGCATGCGATGTTTACACAGAATCAAGCCAGTAATGGCTGGTAACCACAAAGCCTGAATTATCTCATAAACGGTTAATCTGCGGACCAACGTTTACTGAGACTTTTTTGCTTCTGGTACCGTGTACTTACAGCTACATGCGTTTACGCTATTAATTATGATACAAGCCGTATTTTCCACTGGCCATCGACGAAATAATAACAATAATAATAATAATAAATAAAAAAAACAACGACAGTAATCGTCGGGTCTTTCTTCATCATGACAATTCCAGCGGTCACAAAGGACGTCAAACAATTTATTATTTGACGAAGAAAAACCTCGAATTTATGTCTCGTTGGCCGTGTTCACGTGAGTTATAGCCTACCGACTTTGTTTGTTCCCTTGCGTCAAAACAAAAATTGTGTAGACAGCGACTTTTATTCTCAGGATGCTGAATGCTTCCAAAACCATGTTTTTGACGTACCAACACCAAGAGGGGAAAAATGTAATCATATGATAGCATGTGAAAGTATATAAATTTTAAAGGCGATGATTTTGAGAAGCAGTAAAACGATCTGTACTAAAAATAATGTTTTTCTTTCATTGTCTTTGTAGAAAATTATAAAGGGTCCTAGTACCTCCAGTGATACCACACACTGCAGTATGTGCCTCATTGCTGTTCGTGCAATTAACACTTGTCTTGATGCTGCTTGTGCTACATCAAACTGACGCATGCATTTAATATATTTCAAGAGTGTTGCCAGTTTGTCATAGCTCGTTTGTGTGTGAAAATGTTTTCATGTTTTCTTTGTGTGCGTCGTGTGTTCTTCGACGGTTCTGTCGTAATACACAGGGTGGTAATAAATTATATTTACAAATTTTAAGTCCGCAGCTCGTGGTCGTGCGTTGTACGTCGTCGCTTCATGCACACATTTACTAAACTCTTCTCTTTAAGTACAATGTTCACGAAGTTCAGAGTGACAGTTCAATCTAGGACATGACTAACACGTGTGTCCTAACTGGACGATGTTATCTGCTTGATCGGAGGTCACGAACTGGGGTGAGCCTTCCTCTGCTCGGCTTTATCTCTGCGTCTCGGCTCGGTGACGCTGCGGAGCTGAGAGAGGGCGTGGCTTCGCCAGCGCCTACCATCCGGTGTTAGGGAACGCAGCGACACATCGTTAACTTCTGTCGTATCGACGCAAGGTGCTGACTTTGTTACGGCGCCGTGATCTTTGGACGATACCATCGATAACAATAGCTGGTTTTCAGCACGTGGCATGATAACAATAAAGTTGTGGACGCCACAACAGAAAGCTCAGTGCGTAGCCTAATTCGCGGGTACGAAGTCCGACACCTAAATGCATCCAAACTTTCGGTCATAGTATGGAAGGGAACCGCCATCTCGACCAAGTTTGTGTTTGGCATACATCGTTGACGGCAGCAGGCAATATTCCCAATAGACAGAGTTTGGGTCGCCCAATTGCTTCAGACGCCGAAGTGGACCACTGCATCATTGTTTTCGTTTCCCAGGGAGTCTACCGTCAACAGTGCTGTTTACCTCGATATGTTACAATAGTTCGCTGTGCTACAGTTGAAACAACTGCAACCTGACGTCATATCGCAGCAGGATGGGGGATCACTGCTCCCCTAAATGTCCGACAATTTCTGAATGAAAAGTTTCCAGATAGGTAGACTGGACGAGACAGTCCGAATCGGTGACCCAAGGATCACGTGACGTCCCACTACTAGACTACTGCTATAGGGTTGTGTAAAAGATAAAGTGTACCGAATCATGGTTACAGACCTACAGGACTAAAAGACACGCAATCACAACGCATTCGAACATGTCGCCGTGGGGTCCTTAAAGCGTACGTTGAGAGGAACTCAATAACGATTGGAAGTCGTCCGTGCCACAAGGACGCACACTTCGAGCATGAAAGATGATACAAAATTTCACGAGTTATCTTTTTACTGATTGAATACCCCTTATTATTATCTATGGGCAATGGCCTTGCCGCAGCAGATACACCGGTTCCCGTCAGATCACCGAAGTTAAGCACTGTCGAGCGTGGCCGGCACTTGGATGGGTGACCATCCGGGCCGCCATGCACTGTTGCCATTTTTCGGGTTGCACTCAGGCTCGTGATGCCAACTGAGGAGTTACTCCGGTCAAAGAAAACCATCGTAACGACCAGGAGAGCGGTGTGGTGACCACACACCCCTCCTATCCACATCCTCACTGAGGATGACACGGCGGTCGGATGGTCCCGATGGGCCACTTGTGGCCTGATGACGGAGTGCTTATTATTATCTGTAATACTGTTAAGGTTATTATAGTCTAAAGTTGTAAAGATGATTTATGGAAGCCCTGTAGAAATTTCTGAACTGAAACGCTCTGTGCGCTGGGCTGGTACTCGAACCCGTATGCTTACCTTCCGCGGCTATCTACGTACGGTCCACGATCCACCTACATAGCTCTTATGCTTGTTCAGTAGATCTCACCTATTTTCCAAACGTCACAGATGTTCTCCTGCATCCATTCACTGAACTAGCACTTCTGATACACAGTTCGGAGCTGCCAGGTTGTTTCACAACGGCGCACTCTCTGTGTAATGCATATTTGCATTCCCAAGCCAAGTATTAGGCATATTTATGCGATCGGGAACGCTCAGTAGCAGCCAGACAACATGTACATTTAACAATTAAGCGTCATCAAGGAGCATTAGTGATGAAATCATAGGAGGCAATGTTGCGCAACTTTAGTAGGGACAAGATCCGACTATTCGGGAGAAGGATCTTACAGTCTGACAAAGTGTTCTGAGACAAACTTCCGTCACAATGTCGGCAAACGTGACGTCAGATCCGCCTAGCAACAGCGATCTGAACGCCCATTGGCTGAAAGTTTGGAGATATATATATATATATACAGGAAACGAGAGAAGTGTCCTTATTGGCTGAGGGAGAAAGGGGGGGGGGGTCTCTCTTGTCCTTCGGGAAGACAGGGCGAGTCAGCCGCGAGGAGCCACGCAAAACGCACGGCCGAGTAACCGGGGCGGCTCTAAAAGAACGGTCACGAGCACATATTTCAGCTGTTAAATGAGATATAAAGTGAAGTTATTACTTATCATAACGCCACGTGTCGTGGGCAGTGTCTATCATTATGTAAAGTCAGAAAACTGTGTTAATATGTTGTAAAGGGTCGAATATAACGGCGTAGCCCAGAGCCGCTATATTGCAAATTCTGATTCTATGACGTGTGTGACAAAGCAATTTCTGTATTAAAACAAGTATACTACAAACTTTGTTGAAAATTAACAACTGGGATCCCTAAACACTCCACTTCAGCAGGATCACCACCTACATGAACCTGGCGAGTGAGCGCTACTACTGTGCTACGAGGGGCTTACCGAAGCAGCAAGACACCAGGTTAGTGATATCGCCCAGAGAAGCACTTCCTTCTCACTAAAATGTCACTGAGGGCGTTGTATCTGCTACAGAGCAAAAATTTACTCCGGGGCTTTCCGAGTTATCGTTATTTTTATGAGTTCTCTTGGATTTGTAGTAGCCAGTGCAATTCCTCCAGGTCTTTTGAGCCACTGCTACAGTTTAGGATGTGCCGACAGAGATGAAAGCCAAAGTTACGCAGAGGCCGAACCAGTGGCGCAGTGAAATTACCGCCGGGCGGCATCTGGAGGGAGGTCAGAGTGAGTCGTCAGCCGGCTGGTAAGCCCGAATATGCAATAACCGGCGCCGCATTCCACGCCGAGGGCCCAGGCAGGCGACATCGATCCCGCACCCGCGGCGTGGCGTGGCACAGCGCGCCAGAAGCCTCTGCTCTGCCCGGCGTCTGCCCTCGCCCTCGACAAGACGGGCCGTCACCACTCCCCACTGCCAGTCTATATCTACATCCATACTCCGCAAGCCACCTGACGGTGTGTGGCGAAGGGTACCATGAGTACCTCTATCGGTTCTCCCTTCTATTCCAGTCCCGTATTGTTGGTGGAAAGAAAGATTGTCGGTATGCCTCTGTATGGGCTCTAATCTCTCTGATTTTATCCTCACTGTCTCTTCGAGAGTTATACGTAGGAGAGAACAATATATTGCTTGACTCCTCGGTGAAGGTATGTTCTCCAAACTCCAACAAAAACCCGTACCGAGCTACTGAGCGTCTCTCTTGCACAGTCTTCCACTGGATTTCATCCATCATCTCAGTAACGCTTTCGCGATTACTAAACGATCCTGTAACGAAGCGCGCTGCTCTCCGTTGGATATTGTCTATCTCTTTTTATCAACCCCACCTGGTACGGATCCCAACCGGTGAGCAGTATTCAAGCGGTGGGCGAACAAGTGTAATGTAACCTACTTCCTTTGTTTCCGGACTGCATTTCCTTAGGATCCGTCCAATGAATCTCAGTCTGGCATCTGCTTTACCAGCGATTAATTTTATATGGTCATTCCATTTGAAAGCACTCCTAATGCCTACTCCCAGATAATTTATGGAATTAACTGCTTCCAGTTGCTGACCTGCTATATCAGGGCTTAACAACTGGCCGGTTTTGAGCGCGAGTACTCGTGTCTGCTCAGGCACGTGCTCGCGAGCAGGTGCAAGGTCGCGGAGTAGGGAGGGAGGGGAAATGCGCGCGCACGTTTCAATGTGATCTCGCGTTCTTAGCAGATTTAACTAGCCATCTGAATGCTTTGAACATTTTACTACAAGGTAAAGATCTACTAATTACTCATTTCATAGATCGAACACAAGCTTTTAAAATGAAATTGACACTTTGGGTGAGTCAGCTGGAAACAGGAAACCTAGCTCGTTTTCCTAAATTATCATCCATGCAGGATGTTCACAAAGACTGTGAACGTTATTAACACAGTTTAGTTGATCAGCGCTTTCAAGATCTGACAGCACTAGACAGTGATTTTGATCTGTTCTCTCCATATTCAGCGAATATTTAAGAGATTCGTCCTGAGCTGCAACAAGAAATTATTGACCTGCAGTGTGACAGAGACAAATTTAAGAACAAGAAAAACATTTTGGAATTCTACACACTTCCCTCAGGATAGATTTCCTCGTTTGCACAAACTGGCGGCTACAATAATATCAATGTTCGGTTCCACGTATGTTTGTGAACAACTGTTCTCTGCAGTGAAATGTAACAAGACGCACCTGAGAAACGCATTGTCTGATCGAAATTTAAACTGCACGCTGCGCCTAAAATGCACAAGAACAATTACTCCGAACATAGACGCAATTGTAAAGGGCAAAAAGTACAAGATAACCGAGAACCCCACACTTCAGGGGCACCTTTTATTGCGTAACAGTTCACAAATTAATGCGAATGTAGAGGCATACACTAAGCTAATAAAATTATGTGGCATGTGTACATTCTCCTTTATTTGTTTCATTTGCCGCAGTAATAATTCGTGACTGATATCCCTGCAGGTGGCCGCGGATTTACATTGACTGGCGGCAGCTGTTGTGTGCCCCACGTGACTTTCCCCACTCTCCGCTCTGGTCCGGTAGTGGGGGTAGCGTGCTCGCGCTGCTCCGTGCTCGCGCCTTGCTGCTCAAAGCTTGCTCCGCGAGCACGTATGTTGTGAAGCCCTGTGCTATATTAATATATAAACCGCCTGTGCTACAGTTAAGTCACACACACACACACACACACACACACACACACACACACACACACACGCACGCACGCCAATACTGCCAGCAGGCGCACGGTTAACACGAATTATGCGAACGTCTGAAAAGTCGCCTATAACGAACAGGTGGGAAAGACCTTTTAACAACTAAACGTACTGATCACAATCCATCCCACACACGTGCGTTACCTAATGCGTTCCAAAACGCCGCGCATAAAACCGGGAATTTTCCGGGGGTCAAACAGGCTGTTTCACAATGTTCTGACGATTTGAAAACTGAATAACGCGCACTAAAGACAAGATGCAGCGGCTGGTGACGCCGTCTATTAGTAGTGCGGAGTGTCGACTTTCATCCCATATACAGGTCAGATATCGCGTCGCGCTGGGTCGAAGCAACACCGTGCGTTCCAGGTGGAGTGTCATTTTCGCTATGGCAAATTCGTCGAGCGCGTGCAACGTGTCATTCTTAAGCGTATCAAAGATTCAGCAGCAAATCCAATTCCTGCTCGCCTACACATTGAATTGGTTAAGAAACTTCTGTACAACTGTCAGTGCATCGAATCTAAAGTCAACCGGTTATCGGAAAACCGTCCGAACTCCCTAGAACATGGAATGGGTACGTAGTAGTTTACAGGCAAGCCCTTGTCCTTCGTTACGAAAACTTAGTTCAAAATGACCTCGCAAGATCTCCGTGAAGCGCCCGTAACCGCACAACTTCTAAACACGCTTGTGTCGAATGGCGGCCATGCCTCATTTAAGCGTGCCAGACTGTTACCTACGGGGTTATTTGATGGCGAGAGTGTGTCCTGACACGCTGAGAAGCTTGCAACACTCATAAGAATGAATTCACTATGAAATTTCCAGAATTCCTCCAGCAGTTACGAAAGATGTATTCAAAAACCGGTCGAAACGCCTCGAGTATCGTGTAGCTGCGAATGGTCGTCATTTGTCCGATGTAATATTTCATAAGAAAACTGGAATAAATGTTGTACCTTGCGTAAAATGTTCAACTTTTGTTTCGCGATTAGTTTCTGCGTTATTCAAATCTGAAATCGTTAAAACATTGTGAAACACCATGTAGTACCCTCGGTTCCATTGGCCACAGATTGTACAAAATCACTGTTTCAAAAAAGTCACTTGATCGTTGTAAGTTGTAAATCGGCGTAACTGAGTGACGAAGTAAAGTAAATTCGTATGGAATGAATGGCTTGGAGTCCCTCAAGAGGGACGTCAACCGCCTGTTTCCAAGTCCTTTCAACTGCATGCCACTTCGGCAACTTGCGGGCCATTAACTTAGCTCATAGCCCCAGTAAGCCTGCCGCAGAAAGGGGACCTACAGTAATAACGTGGAACTCGAACCACGCGTCGTCCCTTACCTATTTTCACATCACTGAGAGGTGAAGGCTACCGTGAATGTGGACTGAAAAATTCCTGTGTCTGACTATGATTCGATCCCGCGACCTTGCGCCCTCCAGGCTCTTAAATTATAACCTGACGTGACAGGCGGCCATTACTGCACGGTCACTGGTACCACGAACTCAGCCGGCGGCCTCTGTACACAAAGACGTCAAGAGAAGAGGACGCCACCCAGGAAACTTGCAATCTAGTAAGTCATTCTGTACTCAACCCGAAAGTTGGTTGGACATGACTGTGTTACTGGCCATAGTCCCATTGCAAACTGTTTGCTCTTGGCTTCCTCTGATCTGTGAAATGACTTGATTATCCTGTTGGGGGAGGGGGAGAGGAACCGTCGGCACAGGTAACAACCACACTAGTATATGATGGACCACGGAGAGGTTTACTACAGAAATTTCGAGAGAGCACTTTCCGGGAAAAGTCGGACAACATCCTTACTACTCCATCTCACATACATCACGCGGAATGACCACGACGAGAAAATTCTAGAAGTTAGAGTCAATACAGAGGCTTACCGACAATCGTTCTCCCCACGCGCTATTGGTTCAAATGGCTCTGAGCACTATGGGACTTAACATCTAAGGTCATCAGTCCCCTAGAACTTAGAGCTACTTAAACCTAACTAACCAAAGGACATCACACACATCCATGCCCGAGGCAGGATTCGGACCTGCGACCGTAGTGGTCGCGCGGTTCCAGACTGAAGCGCCTAGAACCGCTCGGCCACACTGGCCGGCCACGCGCTATTCGTGGGTGTCACAGGGAAGAGGGATCAGTTAGTGGCACCAGAAGTACCCTCTGCTACAGACCGTTACGTGGCTTGCGGATTATGTAGATAGATAAAAAAAAATTTCCCACACAAGTAAAGCATTGCCCGACGAGCAAATTGTGATAATAAGAAGAAAAAAACCTAGCATCGACAGTGGATCGCGCTATGTACCTTTGTATTTGCGGCAAGTCAATCGTACACCCACCTGGCCGCACGACGGCCTCACCATGCTTTTTCTTCTGTTAATGTTTTTGTTAAGGTGTACGTGTGAAGTAAAATACGATAATCTTCAATAAGTAGAGCAATATTTTTTTTTCTCAAAGCAGTGTGGTTCTATTCATGATATAGTTCCCCAATTATTTCGCTATAAAATCCTATTTTTCAACGAAATCTTCGTTCAGTTCTATGGCCTTGTGCCATCTTAATGTGAGAACCTGTACGCTGTCATGGTACCACTCTACTGGTCTGCGCCTCAGGGAAGTTTCTTCAGAATCAATGAAGCCCCATCGTTGCTGTAGTGCATCCCGCGGAGTCCATCGTTCAGTGGGCCACAAGGGATGAAGTCAGAACGTGCGAAATCTGGGCTGTTAGGAGGAGGAGGAGGATATTAGTGTTTAACGTCCCGTCGACAACGAGGTCATTAGAGACGGAGCGCAAGCTCGGGTGAGGGAAGGATCGGGAAGGAAATCGGCCGTGCCCTTTCAAAGGAACCATCCCGGCATTTGCCTGAAGCGATTTAGGGAAATCACGGAAAACCTAAATCAGGATGGCCGGAGACGGGATTGAACCGTAGTCCTCCCGAATGCGAGTCCAGTGTGCTAACCACTGCGCCACCTCGCTCGGTTGGGCTGTTAGGAGGATGAGGTAAAACAGTCCACCGAACTTTCTTGATCTCCTCTCGGGTGCACAGACAAGTATCTGGCCTTGCTGTATTGCGGGGAAAGATAAGTGCGTTTGCATTTTTGCGATCATGAACATGCTGTAACCGTTTCTCAAATTTCCTAAGACTCCCACAACAGACTCTGGAGTTCTACGTATGGACATCAGAGAAAACATCGAACAGAATAAGCCCTTCAGAGGCCCATAAAACTGTAGCCACGATTTTACCAGCTGACGTGCTCTTTTGAACCTCTTCTTCGAAAGAGACGCTTCGTGGTGCCATTCCATGCATTGCCGTTTTGTTTCAGGCTAAAAGTGGTAAATTCGTGTTTCACCGTCTGCTACAATGTTTGACACGAAATTATCCTCATAACGAGCGAGGAATTCGGTACAGATATTCCCGATTTCTTCTTTATGCTCTTCACTTAGACTTCGAGCGACTCACCGGGCACAAACGTTGGAATACGCTTGCTCGAGGACAAGTGTGCCAGCACCACAAAAAGAGATTTCAAGTTGAGCACTGAGCTGTTTGATTGCTATTCGTCGATCACTTCGAAGAAGAGTGTCCGCACACTGCAACATGCAAGAGTCACAGCTGTATATGGCCGAGCTGCCCGTCGGAGGTCAGATAGATTTCTCTGTTCTGTTAACGATAGACGCTTCGCCCGGCGACTTACCGTGCTTGTCTCCATTGCCCGGCGTCAGCACACAGTCTGCAAATGCATGTGAATATCTGTTATGGTCTGATTTTCCGGCAAAGGAAATTCAGCATCTGCTCTCTGTTTGCAACGCATCTCAGTTACAGATACAATTTTCAAGACTGGTTATAACTTTGCCATCCATCCGGTGTTACTGGAAGTATATGAGTTGACGTGGAAATGTTCAAGGATGTCGCAAACAAAATTACAAGTTTTTGAAACCAAAATTGGAAAAAAATGAGAACATACAGTTGCAAAGAGAAGACAGCTCAGAAAGAATACACGTCTGGGTTTAGCGTCCCGCTACCATCGTCGTCATTATAAGACAATGTCACCTGGGGGGGGGGGGGGGGAGAGGGGGGGAGTCATCGCAAACATTCGGCCCAAATGATTTAAATATTCGGGCAAAATATTTACTGGGATGGCTAAACTGGGGCGGTAGGAATCCTGTGTGTGGGAGAAATCCAGAGCCAGAACGGTAGCAAAAAGGGAAAAAACGTATCAAGAACTGTGGGATGGGGCGAAGGTGCAGAAACTTTGTTTTTGCAGAAACATCCTGCTAGCGAAAAGGGCTCATTTCGCAGTTGGTCTGCCGCAAAGTGCTTGCTTTAATTAGGACGGCCAAGTTCGCAACACTGCATCGCCTTTTATTCCGCCTCGTATCAGTTTCCCTGCGTCTACCAAAAAGTCTTACTTAACTAAACACGACGGAAGTCATATACTTAATGTGTTCCAAGCAAAACCGGCAGCAATTAAATGCTTTATCATCTCTCTGAATCGAACTGGTAGACCTGGTAACATGGATACAGCGATACGAAGATTGCAGAGTGACGTTGCACGTTAATTCATATCGATGTTACAAATAAACGCAAACGGAACATCTTTTCTTTTTACTTTCCAAGATTTACAAACAGGAAGATGAAGTTAATGTCAAACCACTAGGCTGCGCTTATTGAATAACTGTTCAAAGTTCGCGTAAGGGTAAGTGACCATTTTTCCCACTTTTATTCGAGAGTGGAATGGTGGAGAAATGGTCTGGATGTGTTTCTATGAACCCGCTGTCAGACACTTCAGAGTGACTTGCAGAGTAGTCATGTAAATGTAGATGCCGATCGGTCCATATGTATAAAATTACGATATTATGGTACAGTCGGAAAACATCGTAGCGTATCAAGCCGAGAGGTCACAGCTACAAGCCGAACCGTTGTAGTAACACTGTATTGCAACTGGTGTATTTATTTCACTGCATTAGCACTCAACACTATGTATTGCACTTGAGATGACAGGCCAGCTCTCAAATTATTCATACTGTTCATAAAAATTTACTTTTTCGTACCTGTGGTGTGTTCACTCTGAAAATTGTAAACAGACAATGTTATAGCAATGATGCGTCAAAAAGTTTTGGAATCAGAAGAACAATGTTTGTTTCTTTGTTAGCTCGAGACGTGCCATTGGTGGGGTGGACACTACAACAGTACTGCTATGTGATTTGAAAACATGTTAATGTTGTAACTGTGTGAAATTAAAAAAAACGGAAAGAAAGATATGACTATGTAGCTAAGTTGTACCTAGACACTACATGTGAACTTTTACCTTAAGGTGGGACACTGTTAATGATGATGGTTGGTCCCAATTTTTTCACAATCCAATTTTGAACACAGTCCAACCTATTCACTGTCACGAAAGATAATGATGATGATGAAATGATGAGGACGACACAAACACCCAGTGCCCGGGCAGAGAAAATCCCCAACCCAGCCGTGAATCGAACCCGAGACCCCGTTATCCAGAGGCCACTAGACCACGAGCTGCGGACAACACAGTGAATCAAAATAGTTCATTCATATGACTGTAGACTGAGAGTTTATGCGGCGGTGAAGAGCACACTACACATAAGACTGTCACCAAAATATTTACTTACTTCAGGTGAAGAGAGAAGCTGTGATGTGTCTGTCCCAGAAAGACCACATGTTAACGCATACAATCGCGTGACTTTACAAAATCACTGTTTCTCTACAATACTATGGATTCATAGACTATGTAAGAGTCTTGTAATTTAAACCAACGGGGCTTTGAAGGCGAAAGGAGAGCAATGAGAAAAGGGAGAAAGAGCAACGCATAACATGAAGTGAGGTCTTGGTCATTAGAGGCGGAACACAACTGCACACTGGCCTTCAACCTGTTTAGCCCATTCACTACGATTGGAACGTATGTTACCAGAGAAGACGTGGAAGTTTGCTGCATGTTATTGCTCTGTATCAAGGTCCCACAGGTAAAGGGAAGTCTTCTAATGGTCTGTACAATTCTTACAATTACAGTTTGCATCTGAAGGATGTGCTGTCTTCCAGTTTGACTGTTAATCCTCTGCTCTCGTCCGTACTGTCGCATAGAATTAGTTTAAGCCTACAGATAGGCAACCCAAAGAACAGATTTAAAGAGCGGTCTGTTGTCGCGCCTCCCCGGACTATTCGCGTCGATGAATTGCAGGCACGCACTGACGTTTACCACGTCACAACCGGTGCCCATATAAAGCAACTGTAATGCGATTTAAAAACTTGTTGGGATGCTGTATCCACCGATATGTGCCTGTTTTCTATAAATCTTGCAGTTTTAGTGCAGTAGTCTTCTGAAACTACAAAGGTATTGCAGTGGTAAGACCTGAACTACCTTTCCCGAGGTTGAAAACGGAACTACAGGAACTAGTTTTTTTTTTGTTTTTTTTTATTTATGACGTTAAATAGTCGTACACTGATGTCGTCAACTCCGAAAAATACACTCCTGGAAATGGAAAAAAGAACACATTGACACCGGCGTGTCAGACCCACCATACTTGCTCCGGACACTGCGAGAGGGCTGTACAAGCAATGATCACACGCACGGCACAGCGGACACACCAGGAACGGCGGTGTTGGCCGTCGAATGGCGCTAGCTGCGCAGCATTTGTGCACCGCCGCCGTCAGTGTCAGCCAGTTTGCCGTGGCATACGGAGCTCCATCGCAGTCTTTAACACTGGTAGCATGCCGCGACAGCGTGGACGTGAACCGTATGTGCAGTTGACGGACTTTGAGCGAGGGCGTATAGTGGGCATGCGGGAGGCCGGGTGGACGTACCGCCGAATTGCTCAACACGTGGGGCGTGAGGTCTCCACAGTACATCGATGTTGTCGCCAGTGGTCGGCGGAAGGTGCACGTGCCCGTCGACCTGGGACCGGACCGCAGCGACGCACGGATGCACGCCAAGACCGTAGGATCCTACGCAGTGCCGTAGGGGACCGCACCGCCACTTCCCAGCAAATTAGGGACACTGTTGCTCCTGGGGTATCGGCGAGGACCATTCGCAACCGTCTCTATGAAGCTGGGCTACGGTCCCGCACACCGTTAGGCCGTCTTCCGCTCACGCCCCAACATCGTACAGCCCGCCTCCAGTGGTGTCGCGACAGGCGTGAATGGAGGGACGAATGGAGACGTGTCGTCTTCAGCGATGAGAGTCGCTTCTGCCTTGGTGCCAATGATGGTCGTATGCGTGTTTGGCGCCGTGCAGGTGAGCGCCACAATCAGGACTGCATACGACCGAGGCACACAGGGCCAACACCCGGCATCATGGTGTGGGGAGCGATCTCCTACACTGGCCGTACACCACTGGTGATCGTCGAGGGGACACTGAATAGTGCACGGTACATCCAAACCGTCATCGAACCCATCGTTCTACCATTCCTAGACCGGCAAGGGAACTTGCTGTTCCAACAGGACAATGCACGTCCGCATGTATCCCGTGCCACCCAACGTGCTCTAGAAGGTGTACGTCAACTACCCTGGCCAGCAAGATCTCCGGATCTGTCCCCCATTGAGCATGTTTGGGACTGGATGAAGCGTCGTCTCACGCGGTCTGCACGTCCAGCACGAACGCTGGTCCAACTGAGGCGCCAGGTGGAAATGGCATGGCAAGCCGTTCCACAGGACTACATCCAGCATCTCTACGATCGTCTCCATGGGAGAATAGCAGCCTGCATTGCTGCGAAAGGTGGATATACACTGTACTAGTGCCGACATTGTGCATGCTCTGTTGCCTGTGTCTATGTGCCTGTGGTTCTGTCAGTGTGATCATGTGATGTATCTGACCCCAGGAATGTGTCAATAAAGTTTCCCCTTCCTGGGACAATGAATTCACGGTGTTCTTATTTCAATTTCCAGGAGTGTATTAAGGGGCCACCAACGAAGCATTTCGGCATCAATGCTCAAGTGGTTTAGGGAAAGTACAATAAAAACCTAATTCACAATGGGCAGACATTTGATGAAACTTGCTCCTCCTGAATAAGAATCCAACGTCTGAACTACCGTACCAACTTGATCGCTAGAAGAATAATAGTAAAAAGAGGAGCTTACGGATTGGCGCTCTGCTATTTTCTTCATATAGTACAAACTCCTGAATCAATGAGCTGCATTTCTCAAAAACACTCAAAAAATCAATTTTTATTACTTTAAGATCCGAGCACCGGCTAAGTATAAACAATTTTGAGCATTATTTAGACAAAACCACCGGTACGAACGTCAGCAGCTTTCTAGACTTGAAGTCGTAAGATCTGTAGTTGGATTCTCGTCTGGTGTAATAATTTTTCACGCAATTAGTAATTAAAAAACAAAAAATATTATTTTCTTGGAGGATTATGTTACACCTTAGGAGAATGTTCCAACCTTGAAAGTCGATTTTCCAGAGTGTTTTTGAGGACTGCACAGCACTACTTTCGTAAACTGATGTCTGAGCACTGACCTTCAAAGCCTACAGGTGCGAAAAAAATCGCAGAGAACCAGTCTGCGAGGTATCCTTGTAAGATACGTAAGGAAATTACTCGTGTAACTCTAAACTGTCAAAGAGAACTGAATGAAATAATTGTCAACTTTGTTTCTAAGCCTGTTGTCCGGTATTCGCAAGGAGAAGGGAGACTTGAATGGGTTCCGGACAAGCCGGCGGCGGTGCGAGGCGTGAAGACGCATAAGCCGGGCCGAGAGCTGCTTACAGAGAAGGCGGTGCTCGTCAGACTGCGACGGTGCTCCCAGCGCCCTCTCGCCGCGGCTCTTGCAAGCACCGCCTCGTACCAGCCATCACACTGCTCGGACTCGTGTTACGAACAAATAGCTCGAGAAAAGTATGCAGGAGAGCTTCCGAGAGGTTTGGAAAGTAGGGGAATGAGGTACTGGCACGACGAAAGCTGCTCGAGTGGAACGTCTTTAGTGTCAAGATTACGGATAGCTTACAAGGAGACGGCACGACCGTGGGGACGGGGATTTGTCCGCAATTTTGTGTGGTGAAAGAGGACCCCTAACACCTCACGTGGTTTAAATATTAGGACGCACTACTCGGAAAATCCCGAGAAAAATCGATCCAAAGTTTCTTAGGTGCCGTATGAGTATAAAATGTTAGTCCATTGCCGAGCCGCCGTTTGACCTACATGGTTAGCGTTTGGACCATTATGCCAGAGGTCTCGAGTTCAATTCCTCCTCCAGCACATTTTTTTTTCTTCTGTTGCTTGCAAAATTGCAGCACATTGTTACAGGAGAATCGTGAAATTAATTCCCGGGAAGACTGTATTAAAATTCATTCTATAATTCACCATCAATTATCGTCACCAATATTCTGAGACATGTTTCAATATTCCTGGTTTGCCTCAAAATTATCAGAAACTCAAAACATTTTCGTAAATGTTAACGGGGCATGTTTTTGTACAGATTTATTGCAAACGCCCCGTGACTGTAAAAAATCCGTTTCCATATGTTGCGCAAGATGTCGCAAAAACTATTGCTTTGTTTGTTTTTACGATAACTACCACTGCGGTTCTTGTTTATAATTATTATATGTATAAAAATTGAATTTTTCCCAATCGACTTTGTTATTCTGATTAAAAACCCAATGTTTCTCCTCATATACTTTACAATGAAAAATGGAAAACTCACTGCTATGAATTGTGTTGTTGGACAAAAAGAAAATAATTTTTATTCAATAATGTAAGTAATTTGTCAAAGATAATGTAGGTTTGGGAAACTTTCTGAATAACTGGTGGAATAACAAAAGAAAATGAAACAGAAGAAAAAAAAAGTGCCGGAGGAGGAATAGAACCCGAGTCCTTTGGCGTAAGAGTCCGAGCCCTAAATATCTAGGCCAGACGGCGACTCGGCAATGCACTAACATTTTATACTCATACGGCACCTAAGAAAATTTGGATTGATTTTTCCCGGGATTTTCCGGGTGGTGCGTCCTAATATTTTAACCACGTGAGGTGTTAGGGGTCCTCCTTCACCACACAAAATTTCGGACAAATCCCCGACGCTACGGTCGTGCCGTCTCCTTGTTAGTCAGTAAGTCAAGGTTCTGGATTCGAGTCCCAGTTCGGCACACAATTTAATCTGCCAGGAAGATTCAAAACAGTAGTGATCTTTGCGGGTCACACTGAGGACCACGGGCGTTGTTAAATTGCACCGCGTGACAAAAACAGAGAAGCATCCAAAAGTGACGGGGGAAACTAAATGAAACTTCAACGGTTGAGAGGGTATGAGACGTTATTTTAATGATTACAGAATCATACGAAGATCTCGGCAGTACGAGCCCACTTGTCAGTATGACGTTGTACCCCGTCTGGCCTGGATGCAAGCACTCATTTGTTTGGGAAAGGTGTTATAATAGCCATTGTATCCTCTCTTACGGCAAGCTCGCCCACAACTGTTGTAACTGACGTTCGAACTGGTCCCACATATCAGGGTCTTCTGCTGACCACCAGAGTATCTCAGCATCATACAGACAGGTCACAGAGACGTGTGCCATGTGTGCACGAGTATTGTCCTGCTGAAGATGCAGTACGATACTGCCGCATGCAGGCTGCTCGTGACGTACCACTGTTCCGTCATACCTGTTGGACGGCAGCCTACACACGCGGCACTAATTCCCTGGTGCGGCTGCTGCTAGTCTCGCGCCAATGGTGCAGAATAACACAGAATGCAGCACGGATTCCATTAGTTGTTCACAGATGGCAGGCACAGATGAGAGTAAGTTACGAAATACTTGGTGCACAATACGGCGGTCCTCCCTTGCGGTGGTCAGACATTATCGACCCGACACTTGACGAGTATGCCTGCCCTCTACGTTCCCGTGCAGTCCAAGTCCGGAAACCTATTACACCATAAAGCCTCACTAATCTGGATACTGCACGATTCGACCAGCCGGCCAAATGAAGCCCCACAATCCAACCTCTGTCAGGTGCTAATACCGCTGTCTCGCACGAGAACGCGGCATCTCCACGTCCTTCCCAGTGGTAACTCGACATCTGACATTGTTCATGTCCTCTTTAATTATGGAACATGTTTTATGCTCGGAACAAAATTCAACATGGATTACGCAAACAGAGATCCTGCGAAACTCAGCTCGCTCTATTCCTCCATGAGATCCACTGCCCAGTGGACAACGGCGCTCAAGTTGATGCTGTGGTCCATGATTTCAGTAAGGCATTTGACACCCTACCGCACTGCCGTTTAATGACAAAAATACGAGCTTACGGAGTATCGGAGCAGACCCGCGATTGTATTCAAGACTTTATTGCAAATAGAACTCAACACGTCGCTCTTAACGGAACTAAATCGATAGGTAATATCCGGAGTACCAGTCAGAGAAGTGTGACAGGACGGTTGCTGTTTACAATATATATAGAGACGAAAGAAGTGGTTTATAAGGCGCTTGTTCTCCCGATTCTTGAGTATTGTTCATCTATCTGGGATCCCTATCAGGTAGGACTGATAGAGGAGACAGAGAAGATCCAAAGAAAGGCGGCGCGTTTCGTCACGGGATCGTTCAGATGGCGAGGGAGCGTTACGGAGGTACTAAATAAACTCCGCTGGCGGACGTTACAAGAAAGGCGTTGTGCATCACGGAGAGATTTACTGTTGAAATTACGGGACTGCACTTTTCAGGAGGAGTCAGACAACATATTACTTCCCCCCACATAAATCTCGCGTATTGACCATGAGGAGAAAATTCGAGAAATTAGAGGCAATACAGAAGCTTACGATAATCATTCTTCCCACGCACTAGTCGGGACTGGAACAGGGTTGGAGGGATCAGATGGTGGTACCGAAAGTACCCTCCGACACACACCACGAGGTAGCTTGCGGTGTATGATGTAGATGTATACGCCCTACCAGGCCTGCTAACAACACTAAACACGTAAACACTAGTGCAATCTGACGGCCATTCCTCCTGTCACAGAGAACTGAAACTCTCTTCATGTACAAGTCCACTGATGATGTGTACGTGTACAAAGTTACAGTGACATCCGACTATGTCTCCTATGTAAAGTGTCGATACTTCTCGTTCGATATCGTGTCGGTACTTGAGAGGCCTTGGCAGCTGCAGCCGCTTATCCCGTAGTGGCTGGCAAGTCGTCGGGTCCTTACCCCCTGCGACCGCGGCGCGTGCTAACGGGCTTTCTAATTGCAGGCCGCGTGCCGGCGCTGCTGATTGACCCGGAAAAGGGGGAGGGTGCTGGCTGCTGGTAGTCGAGGGCCCCCGCACGGACAAACACCATTAGCTGCGAGCGCATCTGCATGCCGCAGCCGAGCGTAAATAGTCTGGAGAAACATGCTCCATTACTGTCTGCTCCAGTTATAGAAGGGGTGCTGCGGCGAGGTCCGTGGTCGGGTGTTAAGTGGCATCGGGAATCGACTTCTCGCTGAAAGTTATGATCCGCATTTCTATTTCTTTTCCTTTCTGTGTATCGGGATAAACTGAAGTAGCGACCAAGTACAGGGTGGCGCAGAAAGTTGGAAGTAATTACAAAAAATGAAGGAAACTTATAAAACTTTATTTGATGCTGAAATCTGTGTTCTACAAAAGTGGAAATTTTATTACGCTTCATTTTTTATAAATTTCGTCATTTAAGTGCTGGCCATTCCACCGTACACATTGAGTATGCGGATTCTGAAGAACTTGCACAGCGCGGTACAGTGTGTTCCAGGGCATGTTGCTAGGGTTTCCTTCAGTCTGAATCTTATTTGGGGCAAGGTTTGTTGGTCTACTCCAGTGCACAACGCCCTTCATATGTCCCCATAAAAAGTAGTCACTGAGTGAGAGGTCTGGAAATCGTGGCAGACAAGTGGTGTCAGCATTCCATAAAATTTTCCGATCCCCAAACAAACGTTTCACTGCAGCCTAGGCAGTTGGGCAGTGTGTGAGGTAGCTTAATTTTCTTGCAACAAGGTCTGCTGCATGTCATCAAGAGACTGGAGCCCTGGAATCAAACATCTCTTGTCACATTAACATAACGTTGAAATTCACACCGACAGCCGAGACTCCTCCATCTTCAAAGAAGGAAGAGCACATTACACCACAACACGACCTACAGACCACACAATATCTTCAGCACTCCAGCGGACGATGGTGAAGCGCAGCTGGATTTGTTTGAGCTCAGTAACGCACGTTCTGGTTATTCACATATTCACTTAGGTGAAAAGGGCTTCATCTAACATTGAAAAATTTCAATGATGTTAGAGTTGATTTTAACCGACACATTTCCACAAAATTGTACTCGCAACGCACAATCATTAGGTTTCAGTTGTTGAGCAATATGAAGCTGTTGAGGATGGAATTGAAGGTGATTATTCATGAAATGTCTCTGAGCACTATGGGACTTAACATCTGAGGTCATCAGTCCCCTAGACTTAGAACTACTTAAACCTAACTAACCTAAGGATATCACACACATCCATGCCCGAAGCAGGATTCGAACCTGCGACCGTAGCAGTCACGCGGTTCCAGACTGAAGCGTCTAGAACTGCTCAGGAGGTACTTAGTCGTTATTTGAAGGTTAATGCTACAGACCCCGGAATTCACTAGAGCGGAAGTCGTTTTTTCCGAATTTGGGTTTTTTGGATCCTCAGTGTCCTTTTTCAATTTCTAGAAGTTTCTTGAGGAACTCCACCAATACTACCTTTCTTTCCTTGTTCAGATATCAGAATCCTCAGTTTTTACATCATTATTTCGCCGCTATAGCGTGAGTACTTGTCCAAAGTTTTCAAATGCACTTTACATAAATTTCTAGGCCGCTGCTTCTTTATTTTCCAGCTTCGAGGGTTATCTTATTCTTTAATAGACTCTAACAGTAAGAGGGTAGGAGGCATTTTCCCTTATTTTTAGTCCAGGCCAAGTGAAGCTAAACTTGGTTCTCAGGACAGCACATTTCAAATTCTTATTCAAATAATGTTTAGAAGCGGCGTTCGATATGACTTCTCTTTGTCTGTAATCAAATATAAACTCCTACGTGCTTTCTCTGGACGCCCATTCCGCAGAAATTGCCTTAAAGCCTAAGCTCAATAGACAACGCAACGAAACGCACATGGGCCCCAGCTGCCTGCCGTCTGCTAAGCGCAACAGAGTGCCACCAAACCAAGGAAGCATTGCGCTATTACGCATGCCCTCCAATTGAAACAAACTGTGCGTGCTTGCGTTGTTGGAAATGTAAGCGCATGCGCAGAGTTGAACACACAAAAGGGATGGTGTGTACGCACCTTGAGATTGTTTCTAAAGCAGTAGTCTTAAGAAATCACGGAGACCACGGTCGGGAAGACGAGGAGGACGAGGGCGGGGAAGGGGGCGGTGGGGGGTTGGGGGTGGCAGGTGGGTCAAATGCAACGCAGAGGCAGTATGTTTCAAAGCGTCCAGACTACAAACTGGCGTAGCTGGAGCGTCAGTGCAGTTGAACTTGCAACTATCAAGGACAAGGACACACACAAACACAAACACACACACACACACACACACAGGGAGAGAGAGAGAGAGAGAGAGAGAGAGAGAGAGAGAGAGAGAGAGAGAGAGAGTGCTCGATGACTTGGACCATACACAGAAGAAACTGCTGCAGTACAGTACAGTACCGTATAGTAGAAAGGTAACTGAAAGAAATACGCAATGAGACTAAAAGAAAAGGCGCTTTCATTCAAACACAATAATTACAAAGAAATCACCGTGATTTACAGTGGTCCGCTGGATATTAAAAAAGGCGGGACATGCTTCTTAATAGGGTGCATGATCAGCACGGACGGCAAAGCATGCTCTGCACCGTGCTCCCTTTCTAGTCACAAGATCGGTACGGAGTTGTCGCGGTAGAGCCTTCCATACCTCCACAACTGCTGGATGGTTGTTGGTGCATGTTGACATGCTGCATTATGTCTCCCAAACACATCCCACACCTGCTCGATGGGTTTAAGTCGGGAGGAAGGGCAGGCCAGACCATTCGCCGAACATCCTCTCGTTCCGAGGGCTCCTCCGCCTACGCTGCCCGATGCTATTGCGGATTGTCGTCCATAAGAATGTAGTCAGGGCCTAATCCCTCCTGAAAAGATGCACATGTGGAGGGAGTATAGTGTCACAAAAACGGTGAGCTGTGAGTTGTCGTGTTGAAATATTTGGAGGGCAATAAGGCGATGCAACATTACGCATCCCCACAGAGTACACCCGGACCACAAAACGATCATGTTCGACAGTGTTTCTGAGTGCATCACGTGTTCCCACCACTCCCCATATGCATTGCCAAACATTATGTTCTTGATGGCCCAGGTGTTGTGGTGTTGGGAGGTACAATGTTGTATGGGCGTACTGACCAGCAAATCTTTGAACAAGATACACTCATCTGTCAGTAATATTATGATTCTGTACTGTTTCCCCGTGTGCGTCTCTTCATCTACATCTACACAGATACTCCGCAAACCACCGTGCGGTACGTGGCGGTGCGTACCCTACACCACTACTTGTCATTTCCTTTCCTATTCCACTCGTAAATAGAGGGAAAAACGACTATCTGTATGCCTTCGTATGAGCCCCAATTTCTCGCATCTTCGTGGTCCTTACGCGCAATTTATGGTGGCACCAGTAGAATCGTTTGCCAGTCATCTTCAAATTCCGGTTCTCTAAATTTTCTCAATAGTGATTCTCGAAAAGAACGTCGCCTTCCCTCCAGGTATTCCCATTTGAGATAGCGAAGCATCTCCGTAAACTTAAAGTGTTGTTCGAACCTACCGATAACAAATCTAGCGGCCCGCCTCTAAACTTCTTCGGTGTCATGAGCGCATTCGGCATAGATTTCATTTTAATGGATGACTGTGGGCTCCCGCATCGAACAGCGCAGGTGGAGCAGCTCTTGGAACGAGAAGATATTCGGCAAATGGACTGACCTGCCCTTTCTCCCGACTTAAATGTGGTATACGTTGCCGAGACATATTGCAGCCTCTCCACATGCACCAACGACCATCCAGCGGTTGTCACCCACGCTGGTGGATGAATGAATCGTCCTACCACAAGAGCTCCTTATCAAGATAGTGGCCAGCACGTCGTAGAACGTGCACTGCCGTAAGCAATGATCGTATACCCTATTAAGACCCATATGGCGCCGTTCGCAAGGTCCAAGGGATCGTCGCCAATCACGGTGACTTCAGCGTAATTATTGTCTTTAAGTAAATGTGTCATTTCTCTTCGTAGAATTACGTATTTCTTTCAGTTACCTTCTGTACTATACCGCGGCAGTTCTTTCTACGTCAGGTCCCAAGTTTCATGAAGCTATGTTGTGTCGCAATGGCACATCATGCAAAAGTTACTTTCGTCCTTAAGTTTTGCACACCGTTGTATAATTTTCCCTTGCTGCTCAGTTTCTCGTCGTTATCCGAGTCACTTCTTGTCCCACATTGTCCACGTAATTGAAGTTGTAACGTAAACAGTTGTACGGCTGACGCACGACAGGACTCTCTCATGTTTTGTGTGGTGCTTAACTAGAGCGGGCTGTCGAACATATCGGCTGACGTGCAGTGTGAGAGGAGATGCCGGCTGGCGCCGTGATTACAGGAAGCAGGCGACGGGCGACGGAAATAAACGAGACGAGACGAGGAGAGGAGAGGAGAGGAGAGGAGAGAGAGCCGGAGTTGCCTCGGCGGAGCGAGCGCTGCCGCCCGCCGTTCGCCGTCGGCTCCCACTACACCGGCCGGCTGTCGCCGTCTCCCCTTCAATCTCGCAAGCTTTCTTCCCTGCAGAACAGCGGTGCTCAAACAGTGGATCGCGATCGTCCAGTCGATCGCCATGCGTTTGTACGTCTACCTTCCAAAAGCTTTGTCCGAAATCTATTTAAATGAGCTACTTTTGTAAAATATCAGTTTGTCGGCAATGAGTGTTTCGCACGGTATTTGTAGGCGGTAGGTGTGACAACACTTGACTCCGCCTCTTTCGTCTTCATCTGCATTTCACCGCCTTCAACGCTCGCGCCACGCAACAGTCGTTCCTCCCACATGATGAGGCCATCTATAATCCCTTCATCATAAAAATAAACCGGATATAAACAAACATAAAAGCTATGATTGTACAAAAGCCGTAGCACACGTATACTGGTGTTGCCACGCTCTTGGAAGTAGGCCCTTATTATGTATTATATATCTTATTACTAAGTTACGTTAAATGAAACTTTAAGATATTCAAATTTATTAACAGTCATCAACGCTTTTCTTAATCACGCTTTAGCCACGTAGTTTTTATTTCAAAAATCGTGTATTCTCGCAGCCTCTGCAGCGTTGCCTTCTGATTGTCGCGCTGTTAACTCGCAGTGTGAAAAAGGCTGATGCTGCTTTCTGTTCCGTAGCGAAACACTCACGTGGAATACGGTTAAAAAGTGCCGAGAAACAGGCTGTTCTTAATGTCTTTCATAAATTTACGGCGATAATCGGCTTTGAAGTTTCCCCAGCGTTATCTATACTGGCAGGGGTAAAATACTCGGAGCGAAAGGCTATTTACAATTTGTATAGAAACCAGATGGCAGTTATAAGAGTCGAGGGGCATGAAAGGGAAGCAGTGGTTGGGAAAGGAGTGAGACAGGGTTGTAGCCTCTCCCCGATGTTATTCAATCTGTATATTGAGCAAGCAGTAAAGGAAACAAAAGAAAAATTCGGAGTAGGAATTAAAATTCATGGAGAAGAAGTAAAAACTTTGAGGTTCGCCGATGACATTGTAATTCTGTCAGAGACAGCAAAGGACTTGGAAGAGCAGTTGAACGAAATGGACAGTGTCTTGAAAGGAGGATATAAGATGAACATCAACAAAAGCAAAACGAGGATAATGGAATGTAGTCAAATTAAATCGGGTGATGCTGAGGGGATTAGATTAGGAAATGAGACACTTAAACTAGTAAAGGAGTTTTGCTATTTAGGGAGTAAAATAACTGATGATGGTCGAAGTAGAGAGGATATAAAATGTAGACTGGCAATGGCAAGGAAATCGTTTCTGAAGAAGAGAAATTTGTTAACATCGAGTATAGATTTAAGTGTCAGGAAGTCGTTTCTGAAAGTATTTGTATGGAGTGTAGCCATGTATGAAAGTGAAACATGGACGATAACCAGTTTGGACAAGAAGAGAATAGAAGCTTTCGAAATGTGGTGCTACAGAAGAATGCTGAAGATAAGGTGAGTAGATCACGTAACTAATGAGGACGTATTGAATAGGATTGGGGAGAAGAGAAGTTTGTGGCACAACTTGACTAGAAGAAGGGATCGGTTGGTAGGACATGTTTTGAGGCATCAAGGGATCACAAATTTAGCATTGGAGGGCAGCGTGGAGGGTAAAAATCGTAGAGGGAGACCAAGAGATCAATACACTAAGCAGATTCAGAAGGATGTAGGTTGCAGTAGGTACTGGGAGATGAAGAAGCTTGCACAGGATAGAGTAGCATGGAGAGCTGCATCAAACCAGTCTCAGGACTGAAGACCACACAACAACAACATCTATACTGCAGTTGATAACCGAAAGTTTATCGAACGTACAGCGCAGTCGGTAGCGTAATGAAATGTGAATCAAATGTGGTTACTCGTGCGTTGGTTCAAATCTCCCCGATGACTTCTCTTCTCGTTCAATTTCAAATACCTATATAACGTAATTACAAAACTCATTATCACTTTTTATGAATAATGCAAGTCTTATTGTTTCTAATTACATATTGGACTCGAAATTCATGTTTCCATTTCAAATACAAATTCTTAATTATGGATGTTTAATTAAAGACTGTTCATAAAAGTTGTTTAAATTAAGAAATCATAACAATCTAATTTTTAAGGTAAAAAAGAAAAACCAAATCCCCTATATGTGCACTAATGTCCATCGTTTTATACCACAGAGGTAAATAAGTATCGTAGAAACATGAAAAACAATCGTTTTCACAACATCGAGCAAATCTTACAAATGCCGCATTTTTACATTTGCTACTGTACCATTACAATATGAACCCAACACAACTGATATGGAGCCAAGCTGCGGGATTTGGCCCGAGAAGTGACAAGACTGTTAACCCTGCTGACCACAACACCAGGCTCCTACGTCTGGACCACACCACAGGCAGCCGGCCGAGGTGGCCGAGCGGTTCTAGGCGCTACAGTCTGGAGCCGCGCGACCGCTACGGTCGCAGGTTCGAATCCTGCCTCGGGCATGGACGTGTGTGATGTCCTTAGCTTAGTTAGGTTTAAGTAGTTCTAAGTTCTAGGGGACTGATGACCTCAGCAGTTAAGTCCCATAGTGCTCAGAGCCATTTGAACCATTTTTGAACACCATAGGCATCAGAGGCCTACACGATATATAATAATGGAAAACACTTAAATAATTCCAATTTCATGATAGGGGTTAGCGTATAATACATTAAACAACCTTGAATAACATAAAACAAATATATATTTCTCAAAAAACATTAAACAAAAAACAACCAAACTCTAAAAAATCCTAAACTTCGTATAACTAAAAAAGATCCATCATATTAGAAAATCATGTACAATTAATAATGTTTTTTAGAACTAAAAACCGTATCACAAAATTCAGCGGAAAACTCCCGTTTTTTATCGGTACAGTTTGGACAAATTTTTTTGTGGTGCTCTTCACACAATGGCAACTTACATAAATCACACAAGTCACAAAATTTACAGTAAGTTCTTTTGGGAATAGCTCCTTGATCAATTTCTTCACGAGCTGCCTCCTCAGAAGGAGTCATGTTTAGGCATAAATACTGTCCCGTAGGTCATGGGGAATTGGTGTGTCAAGCCTAGCCTTCATTTAAGGTGCTGTAAGCTGCTCAGAAAGCGTCAACATAAAACCAATTCGCGACAATGGTTTTGTTTGATCGTTGTTTTTCTCTTTCCCATGGTTTTTGTAAAAATTATGGAGGTACACAACATAGGCATTTATGCAAGCAATGTTTATCATGTTGTAAAAAACGCATACTTAACATTGACGTGTTTTTCGACCATTGTTATAGTACTTACACACTCGATCAAACGTGTCTACATTCGGTTTGGTTTCGTTGCAGTTGAGAATCACATAGTGTTTTTTGGAGTCGGGATGTACAGCACCTCCATGTATGGTAGAGATGACAGTTAACATTTCATTTTTCTCGGGTTTATATGAAACAACTGTCACGTCTTCTCGGAATATGAAAAGCGACGTTCCAACTTTGCGGTCCTTGTACTTCATATCGATGAATTCAGGGGGGAGTTCTAGTTTACTTTTCTTTATGGTCCCGATATATGTCCGTTGGTGGGTTTTCAGCAAATCAATGGCAAGAGGAATACCAGTAAACCAATTATCCCCGGTGATATTACGATTAGTACCGTAAACTGATTTGGTAAGTAGATTGGTAAAATAAACAGCAGCACGAACACCGGGTGATGTGGAACCCTTATCCAAATATGGAATAGCATTTATTAGATATCAAGTTCCTTGATCGCAAAGTATTATGGTCTTAATCCCGTATTTATTGGGCTTGCTAGGTATGTACATTTTGAATGGCCACTTACCCCTAAAACCCACTAAATGTTCATCTATAGTAAGGTACGAACTTGGTTATGGGTCTTACATTTTTCAATTAGAATATTCCAAATTTTAGAGACTAACGTGAATCTGTATATCTTTCGTCTTTCTTCTCGCGTCTGGGAATCGTCAAATTCTAAGTTGTTGCTAATAAAAACAAAGCAGTTGCGAGACAGTGTAGTTTGGAATCTATATCTACTTATCGTGCGGTCATACATGATTGTTTTTTGTGGCTCCAGACAAAACAAGAAGACCAATAAAAGCTTCCAACTCTTCTACAATAACTGGTTTGAAGGGAAGCTGGCATTTCTTCTCTACTGAAAAATGCATTTTTGTCTTGTCCATCTTTTCCATCTTTTCATTAGCGAATTTCACTACAAGATGATTTAGGGAATGTGTGAAAAATTCTCTGAAGCATTCAACAGACGTCTTAGCATCAGCAGCGGGGCCAAGGGTCTTAACTCTCAGATGTACTATTTTTTGGTTTAACTATTAGGCCATTCTTCTCATTAACCTGTGATCCATCGATGTCAATTTGCAAGCTCTCAGCTTCCTCTTCCACTACCATCCTCTCAACTTCATCTGATACACGTGGTTTACCCTTAACCTGAAGGTTACATTTTGTCTTCCTCTTTCTACGAGGTTGTAAAGGTTTTGATGACGATGAAGTGTCCTTTTTGGAAGTTTCGGGTACGACATGTCGTCGCACAGTCTCTCTAACTACTGCTTCATCATCTGAAGGGATGAATTCAGGATCGTCTTCTGAAGAGTGTTCTGATTCCGAAATGGAACGCTCTTCTACTTCAGTATAACAACCTCTGTCCCCTAGTAGTGATTCAACTTTAGAGGCTCAGTCATCATCTGACAAAGGTTTTGTCAATTCCACTAACATTTCATCATTAGTGCAGAGTCGCTTTTCCCCCTTAGAATCCATTCTGGCACCAGTAGAAACACCTGAATTAGAAGATAGTGTAATTCACAAACCGATAGAATGGAAAAAGCTAACGATTGTATCTATCGAAAGAATACGTGTATTATTATAGACGACGGGGGGAAAAAAAAGTCAAAAGAGGGGTACTGTAAGATAAAATACGGACTACTGACATGCACACCAATGCCTCTCAGACCTAGATACTGACATACGTTCAGAGACAATTTACATGTAAGCCACACCAGAGATCTCGGAGGCCTACTTGTTTACCTGAACGGGCCGAGAGGGACGGAAGTGTTGTGCACTGTACACTAGCTCGAGACAACTAACTAGAGGAGGCTTACATAAGAGTCACGCCCCCTCCAGCTGTGTTGGAGCAGGATTAGACAGGTCTGAGTGAGCATCTGGGCCTCAGAGGCCCGGTGGTGTGGCCGGCGGGGGCCAGACGTACTGGAACTACACGCACGCAGTTTTTCCACACGTCACTGCCGAACGCTGGTGGGATGCAGAACGGCTCGTCATAAAAGAAGAGAAAATGCTGCGCCTGGTTGCCTTCGTAAATTCTGTTGTTGATAGGCTCTTTATCAACGTAGCAGGTGACACTTCCAGAACTGACGTGTATTCGGATAAAGGAGGATCTAAGAGGTAAGTAATACCTTCAGTGGCTTCAATATTTAACTATACAGTGAAATCCTTCAATACTCTCTTACGTTAGACACAGTTTATGCAGGAAAATTACTCTGTGGTTAAGTCCGGAATTTTCATCGTTCTTGTTTTTAACTACAATAGTACGTTAGCTACAAACGATAACGTGTTGCGGTTCTCGTCTAGTCGTCAAAGGAGCGTATTTTGGGAGATTTGCAGCGTATTATTTCATTCTGCTTAGAAACTAAATGACTTTCGAAGCTGTATTGTTCCTCTACTTGTCTCTTGTTACGTGTGAACTGCAGCTGGTCACGTCGCTGCAGCCTAGCTGTACCAGCTGACCGGCCAGTGCGGTCCAAGTTAAATTCGGCGGTAAAGCTGTTGTCCCGTATTATCGCTAAGTAGATGTGCGCGTAACGCACAGCACAAAACAAAGCTTTATTATTGTACTTGACAGTACTCGAGACAGCTTGGCTACAGTCCCGCGTGAAACGGAAGTCCAATGAGGTTCTAGCAAACGCGGAAAAATACATAGTTTAATGTTTACACCAGGTTTATTCTTATTATGCACAGAATATAGTAAGCAACACAAACCTCTGTTTTCGAGCTTTCACAAAACGACAATGTGCACGACGCATGTAATGATCAGTTAAATCTCCGTGTTATTGAAGCCTGAGATTGCTGTTTGTACTCGCATGTCAAATAACAGCCTCATCACTCATTTTCGAAACAGTCGCGATCGGAACAGCACAACAACACACATCACAGCGACAGCACAGCTCAGTGCCAATGCAGTCAACACCGGAAATTGTATGCTGTGCAGTTGGCAATGCAATGAAAATCTATAAACCATTTCGGTGCGAAGTAACATTTTTATTAGGAAAAAAATTGTAAAATTAAAATGTAAGGTGCGATATTTTTTATCTTTGTAATATGCATAATATGTAGAATTAAATAGGTCTAGTACCTCAGCCATCATGTCATGCATATCTGGTAAAAATTGGATTAAATAGTACCTCAATTGGAGGAAGCACTTTGGAAAAAAATTGCATCAATTTCTTTGTAATTTTTTTAATAAACCTAAGCAGGTTCAAAAACATTCAAAATACTTCTAATTTGTTTAGAAAGTGTGCTGCATTACCTGATATCAACAAAGTTACTGTTAAGAAAGAAAATGTCAAACGTGTTACGAGAGATTATTTTATTTTATTTAAATCTGTTCTAGATCGGATACCTTAACCCTTTTTCGATATTTGTCGAGGGACATTTGATCACCCGAAAAACTCACGAGCTGACAGAATTGATTAATATATTTCAAATGAACCAGTTCCTGATTCTCCAGATTTCTTAACTTTTTCAGTTTTTTTGTAAACTCTAGTGGATACGGTGATTGCAGGTTCTGTATCTTTCAGTTTCTCTAAAACTTTGAGCAAGCTACTAGTTTCCTCTTGCGATCGTAATAATCTCTGTCACATGCAACGTTCACGACAGTTGATTACAGTAACTTCTTGGGCACTTGTTTTGGCTTCACGCGCCATTCCACTGTTTACGTCCACACTGTGATTTACCTGAACCGTCCACACGCACAGACTTGGTTGCTTATGCAGTTAAGACCGGCGCACTCCATGTTTTCGCTCCGGTCGCCTACGGAGATGAACATACCTTAGCAATATAGCTACCCAATCGTTTAGAATTAACTGTACACAAGCACTTAGACGGGCAACCCTAACCCGCCTACCCGGAAGTGTTTACCGGTCTTAAGAGGACGCCATTCTTCGCTCAGATGAAGGATCAATTACCATCGAAAAGGATGACAGCCTTGTCGAAATGCGGACGCAGCAATAGCGCAGGTTATGGCGGCAGGCGTCGTAAAATTCGACCAGTAAAGGGAGCAACAGCATCAGCAACGGCGAGATGGTCTCCCTCGGGTGCTGTTCAACTCGCGTGTAGTTCCTCCAACTCCACTACGAGCAGCAGCAACTATACCCTATAGCGGAACAACCAATGACTAAAATGCTGTTTCCTGGGCGTAGAACCGGCCGAAGTGGCCGTGCGGTTAAAGGCGCTGCAGTCTGGAACCGCAAGACCGCTACGGTCGCAGGTTCGAATCCTGCCTCGGGCATGGATGTTTGTGATGTCCTTAGGTTAGTTAGGTTTAACTAATTCTAAGTTCTAGGGGACTAATGACCTCAGCAGTTGAGTTCCATAGTGCTCAGAGCCAAGCCTGGGAGTAGAACACACGCCTTTCAATAAATTCTTTTCTTTTAGATGCCGATACAAAGTAAAAAACAACGCGAATGAAGGGAGCATTTTTTCCTGCTATAACTTCTGCCTTTCTGTTATTGAAAAGTTCAATTAAGAGGTATTCATCCGCCAGTTCGAGGTACACGAACACATTGATTTCTATTCTCGCATAACAGTTCGGTATAGCTTCCAATCCATTTACAGGTACCGCGTGGATAGAATGACTATTCGGGAGTTTTTTTTCCACTATAGCATGTGCGTTTCTATTATTGAAATGTTTATATAGAGGTTTTCATCCGCCACTTCGGTGTACTTCAACACAATGTCTTGTATTCTGGCGTAGCAGTTCAGTGTAGTTTTCAATCCATTTTCGGTTACCGTGTGGACGGAATAAATGTTCGCATGCCGTATGTTGTTCTTCTAATGCTACCTTTGAGTTGGTTTATGGATCCAATAACACAGCGGGAACGTTTAGAAAGATCACAAATAACGAATTCCTTAAATTGTGAAACCATATTTTAACAACATAGGGCGTCACCTATTGGGGAAAACAACAACAGATAACGTGTATTTCTGCACAATTCCATCAAAACCGCAGTGCATGTCGGCTGTACTTTAAACGCTGCGTGTGCCTTTCATTCTGCAAGGTTGCTATGTTCAAAATGAACACAACATAAACTTGCTATTGATGAAGATATTAAAGTCAAGATTTTTAACACGGCTGAAACAGCAACTGTTGTAATTCTTCACGGTAAGTAACAGCCAAACAGTTGCAGGACAAAGATTTATTAAAATCCTTGACCACGGTTTCGGTATATCAAAATATACCTTCACCAGAAGTAAAATATACTAAAATCACATCCTTCAGTGGAGATACATAAAACAATCGTGCCAAAAGCGTCGTCAGTAGTTAAAAGATCATGTCCATTTATACAACATAATTATGAACAGAGGGTCGATGCGAACACAGCACAGCATCAGTACTTCGCCTGTGAACTGTAAGATGTGATTTTAGTGTATTTTACTTCTGATGAAGGTATATTTAGATATACCGAAACCGTGGTCAAGGATTTTAAAAAATCTTTATCCTGAAACTGTTTGGCTGTTATCATTTACCGTGAAGATATTAAAGTATTATGCCAGTTCAGGATGTGTGAAAATCCGAAACGCGAGTTGGCGTAAATAAAATTACACAACCTGATTTTTCAAAATAGGGACAAATTGCAAGAAATGACCCATAACAGGATAACGAGCAAAACCAGTCATACGGACATAAAGCCGGAAATGCGTTCCAAGGGAGGTGCACCCATTTGAAGGTGCAAACATTCTCCACAACTGTCACTATCTGTGTCACTCACGGTGCCTGCACGCCGTATTTTCTGTGGACTCGCTTCGACGGCGACGGTTTTGTCGCTGATTCATCGCTCAGGCCACCATGATGCTGGGATTTCGATCATTCGTCCTATTCACACGATGGGGCAGTATTATGAACCTTCACAACACCCACCTGTTGGGCACGGAGAATCCACACGGTATGGTGGCAGCAAACCATCGCAAGTAGTTCAGTCTCAATGTGTCGGCGGGGATCTTTGGCGACCGCTTCGTGTGACCAGTGATCTTTCCATAACGCCTCGCATGCGAGCCATATCTGCAGTTCCTGCAGGTGACCCAGCCTCCCCTGCTGGCAGGCGTGCCTTTTGTGATACGAAGGGTGATGCAGCTACTGCATGATGGTGCACCAGCTCACTGCCCTCTTTAGTGTGCTGCTACAACACTAGTACAAGCAGAACATTCCCACTTGCCTGGTGTGTTCACAAGCGTTCTTCCAATCACTGAACCCTACACTGTGAAAAATCTTTTTACATCCACCTAGAAGTGGGTGTAGCTCTCTTGGAGCGCATTTCCGGCCACATGCCCATATGACCTTTCTTGCTTATTATCCTCTCAGGGATTGTTTCCTGCAGTTTTTCCCCATTTATCAAAATCATACTGCATGTATACATTTCTTCTTGTAATTTAAAATACAGCCAATGAGATCAAAAACCACTATCATTAGTAAATTAATACTAACTGCATTACCTGAATTTTAAACAGTATCTGTGTGGAAAGCTAAGATTCCCATAAAATCCCAAGCTAGATGAAAAATATGGAGCGCTCGCCACCTAGTGTCAACGAAAGGTTAATTATCCAGGTATCTTTGAATTGACTGAGGAAAGGAGTGAATCGGGTACATCATGTGCAAGTGTGACAAAGACTAAACCACAAGCCATACATCTTGTGTTCACCTCGTCCTCTTCCTTGTACCGAAGACGAACAGTTTCTGGTAACGAAGAATGTGCACGACACTGCGAACTAATGTTCCAACGTGTTATAATATACATTTATGTTTCAGTCTAATTTTAAGTGCGTAAAAATGTTTCCGAAGTAACAATAACATTGGTCGCAGTTTTCATTTCCTTAAAGACAGCTTAAAAATTATGTATTCTTCTTCTTCAAACAAATTTTCTATCAAACGTTTGCATGGTGTATCCACAGCCTGGGATCGATAAGACAATGATAATTACAATACTATAATGTACCTCCTGTTTAGATATGGAGCCGTGACCTCTTTGCCAGAGGCAACTGCTGACAATACTTCAGCCACGTCTGCTCCTGTCAAGTGAAGTATGTTTGCGTGTGTAGAATTATACAGCTACGAATCTGGTGGCGCAACGAGAAAACTAGTGCATTCGGGAGGACGGCTGTTTACGTTTTCCGCGGTTTCCTTCATGCGCTTGACGCACATCCTAGTATTCCTTTATAAAGGACATGGCCAATTCTACCCCCGCCTCTGCTCCGCCTATGACCTGGGTGACTATGGGACGTTCCTTCGAACGTTCTGCAGTAATGATAATGATAGGAGAGGAAAACAAACGAAAAAGTTAACGATTTGTCGGTTTTGTTTGCAGCGTAACTTAGCACGCATAAACAAAAAGTTTCGAGATGCTGGCACAATCGAAGATTTTTTTTATAGTGCATCCCTTGTCCGTCCACACTTCTAATACCGTATCATATACGTTTCCAATTTAGAAATATGCTTGGACTAGATATAGTGAGCGTGTTGCGAGAAAAGCTTACAGCGGTAGGGAGATGCAGCGTCCGTAAAGCCATTGCTCAGGCAATTTCTGGACCGTGCGACTACTTGAGATAACGCAGTGGGTCCTCAAGGGACCAACAATCTGTGTCTACGAGTGCATCCGGTGAAAATAACGGTGCGTTGCATTACGGCCCCGCTGGCACTTTCTCTGCAGTATGAGGATTCGCTTCGCTTTCTGGAAAAAGACGTGATTACGAAAAGCTAGCAGCCACGCTTTTCCCACCCACACTGTCCGACAAGCGTATTTCGTCGCTCCGCTGGTGCTATTAAGAGAACGTTACCTACTAGACGCGTTTTTCCCGTAAGGCACGCACACAGATCAAGTCCATGAATTTTCGTCAAAACGCAGGTAATTACGGACTAAAAGTTGTCAATATTCAGAGAAACACTATAAGTGCCCTTCCAACACCTCGAGAACTGTTTCGGGATAGCACTTCAAAGGTGATACCGGCAACAGAGATCACAGTGACGATTTATTCAAATTTCCTTTGTAAGCTATCATTTTGAAAGTAGATTAATCCATGAAGACGAAAGTGTAGCTACATCTACGTGACTACACTGAAATTCGCCCCTAAGTGTTTGTCAGAGTGTTCATCGAAGCACTTTCACACTACTTCTCTACCGTTCCACACACTAATAGCGCGCGGGAAAAACGAACACTAAAATCTTCCCGCTCGAGCTATGGTTTCTCTTGTTTTCTTACAGTTATCATTTCTCCTATGTAGATGGGGGTCGGTAAAATATTTTCGCGTTCGCAGGAGAAGGTTGGAAACTGAAATTTCGTGAAAAGATCTCGACTCGACAAAAAAAGCATTTGTTTTAAAGATTGGCATCCCAACTCGCGTATCATGTCTGTGACACTCACCGCCTTATATCGTGATAATACAAAACAAGCTTACCTTCTCTGAACCTTTTCCATGTCCTCCGTCAATTCAATTTGCTAAGGATGTCTTAACTGCACAGCAATGCTCTAGTAAAGGACGGATAAGCGTAGTGTGTGCAGGCTCTTTAATGGATTTATTAAATCTTCTAAGTATTCTGCTAATAAAACACAGTCTGTGGTTCGCCTTCCCCCCCCCCTCCCCCCCCCCCCAAAAAAAATTACCTATGTGATCTTTACAATTTAAGTTGTTCGTAATTGCAGTTCCTAGATGTGATTTATCATCCCACGGAAACTACAATTGAAGAACACAGGATTCTTATCTGACAGGCCTCAAGGTACATCTCCTTACCTAAATGCGTTTCTCATTCTTGTCCGTCGGAGCTACTAACCCATCTTTAATCGATACCAAGGTGATTTATAACCTTTCTACCAAAAACAGGAATATCGTCAGCTGTGTTACGTTCGCGAGAATGTGTGCGTTTATAAAAGGAAGCACCTAGTTCCGAGACACGGATGTTCGTCATGTACTCTGCCTATTATGGACGATCTAACCCTCTAGACGATGAGAAAACGGTTTCGCTAACCACAGTTAATCTCTATCATCGGGACAGCTTGTTCAGGAGTGAGACTGTCAACTATATTGTGTTTCGTTTCTGCTATTGAGACACGTACTTGAAATGCGCTTTAACTTGGAGTATCATTTAGCTGCAGGCGTTTCAGCGACACTTGACAGTGAACCGAGCGAAGTGCCCAACTATTAAGACACTAAACTTACATTCTGGAGAATGTTGGTTCAAATCTCCATACCGATAAGGCGGTTTAGGCTCTGCCGCTGTTTCTGCTCCCTCTCTGATGACTTTGTCATCGATGGGACGCTGTACCCAAAACATTTTTTTGTGCGCGGCATAGAGCATAGTGGCGAAACGTTTTTATCTGCTTTGCTTTGCGCTGTCTTTTCAACAAGGTAAGAAAAGGTAGACCCGCGGTCTCATTCGGGAGAACGACGGTTCAAACCCGCGTCCGGTCATCCTGATTTAGGTTTTCCGTGATCTCCCTAAATCGCTTCAGGTAAATGCCAGGATGGTTCCTTTGAAAGGGCACGGCCGACTTCCTTTCCCATCTTTCCCTAATCCGATGGGACCGATGGACCAAAAAACCGTGGTCTCCTGGTAAAACAGTAATATAATTTACTCCCTTTTTTCACCATGTTGCCGACTAGACACCCACGACGGATAAAATACTACACTATGTGATCAAAAGTATCCGGACACCCCCACAAACATACGTTTTTCATATTAGGTGCATTGTGCTACCAGCTACTGCCAGGTACTCCGTATCAGCAACATCACTAGTCATTAGACATCGTGAGAGAACAGAATGGGGCGCTCCGCGGAACTCAAGGACTTCGAGCGTGGTCAGGTGATTGGGTATCACTTGTGTCATACGTCCGTATGCGAGATTGCCACACCATTAAACATCCCTAGGTCCACTGTTTCCGATGTGACAGTGAAGAGGAAACGTGAAGGGACACGTACAGCACAAAAGCGTACAGGCCGACCTCGTCTGTCGACTAACAGAGACCGCCGAGAGTTGAAGAGGGTCGTAAAGTGTAATAGGCAGACATCTATCCAGACCATCACACAGGAATTCCAAACTACATCAGGATCCACTGCAAGTACTACGGCAGTTGGGCGGGAGGTGAGAAAACTTGGATTTCATGGTCGAGCGGCGCTCATAAGCCATATATCATGCCGGTAAATGCCAAATGACGCCTCGCTTGGTGTAAGGAGCGTAAACATCGGACGATTGAACAGTGGAAAAACGTCGTGTGGAGTGAGGAATCACGGTACACAATGTGGCGATCCGATGACAGGTTGTGGGTGTGGCGAATGCCTGGTGAACATCATCTGCCAGCCTCTGTAGCGCCAACAGTAAAATTCGGAGACGGTGTTGTTATGATGTGGTCGTGTTTTTCATGGAGGGGCTTGCACCCCTTCTTGTTTTGCGCGGTACTATCACAGCACAGGCCTACATTGATGTTTTAAGCACCTTCGTGCTTGCCACTGTTAAAGAGCAATTCGTGGATGGCGACTGCATCTTTCAACACGATCGAGCACCTGTTCATAATGTACGCCTGTGCCGGAGTGGTTACAGGACAATAACCATCCTTATAATGATATGGCCTGTACAGAGTCCTGACCTGAATCCTATAGAACACCTCTGGGATGTTTTGAAACGCCGACTTTGTGGCAGGCCTTGCCGACCGACATCGATACCTCCCCTCAGTGCAGCACTCCGTGAAGAATGGGCTGTAATTCCCCAAGAAACCTTCCAGCACCTGACTGAACGTATGCCTGCCAGAGTGGAAGCTATCATTAAGGCTAAGGGTGGGCCAACACCAAACTGAATTCCAGCATTACCGATGGAGGGCGCCACGATCTTTTAAGTCATTTTCAGTCAGGTGTCCGGATTTGATCACATAGTGTACCAGTACGGCCACTGAGAAAGTGTTCAAGAAATTCTTTAGGCTACTGAAATCCTGATGTTACTATATACGATCGTGAAAACTGATCTGAGTATGTATACTATTCTTGCTCAAGAGCCAGTACTGACATTATGGGGCACCACATCGGGCCACATACGGATCTTACATTAACTGGTAACCTGCATAAATTAGTTTTTTATGAAGCCTCTATAGACATGCTATAGTAAAGACATGATAATTTGGCCACCGACCCCACAGATGTTATGTATTTATATGAAACGTTCGTTTAAAGTGGCCACCATTCGGGGCAGTTCGTGTCGACCGTTCTGTTTCAGATTCTTGCCACCGTCAGTGGGCACAAAGATGTGATGCTGTAGTTGACAGGCGAAGTATTGCTGGAGCTTCCTGGCAGATTGAAACTGTTTGCCCGACCGAGACTCGAATGCGGGACTCTTGCCTTTTGCGGGAGAGTGCTCCACCAACTGGACTACCCAAGCACGACTCAAGACCCGTCCTCACTGCTTTACTTCCGCCAGTGCGTCATTACTACCTCCCAAACTTTACAGAAATTCTCCCTTGAAACTTGCAGGACCAGCTCTCCTGGAAGAGAGGATACTGCGGATACATGGCTTGGCCACTCCACAGCCTGGGGGATGTTTCCAGAATGAATTTTTTATCCTGCAGCGGAATGTGCGTTGGTATAAAACTTCCTGGGAGACTAAAACTGTGCACCTGACCGAGGCTCGAACTAGGGACCTTCGCCAAGAAGTTTTACACCAGGGCGCACTCTGCTGCAGAGTGAAAAATTCGCCGGCCGCTGTGACCGAGTGGTTCTAGGCGCTGCAGTCCGGAACCGCGCTGCCGATACGGTAGCAGGTTCGAATCCTGCCTCGGGCAAGGATGTCTTAATGTCCTTAGGTTAGTTAGGTTTACGTAGTTCTAAGTCTAGGGGACTGATGACCTCAGATATTCAGTCCCATAGTGCTTGGAGCCATTTGAAGTGAAAATTTCGTTCTGGAACTGTTGTTGTGAACAGATGATTAACTGAGTAATAACAGTATTTGTCCTTATATTTAAATACGTTATCCTCTACGAAACACGATCTCAAAGGTGTACGAAATGTTTTGAATGTCAGTTTTGCTCTACACATTGCGTTGCATTACAACACCCTTAAATTAATTTCATGTTCCTTGCTACAAATATGTACCGCATTTGAAGACGAACATCCACGAATCCATTTTACTTCCGCGTCAAAATTTACATCTTAACAGCTGATCGGTTAGAATCGCACATGCCCGTGAGTTGTCAGCAGTGGAAGCCAAAAATTAAAACCTTACCCGTCTCATATCTTCTAACCCTGCAGTGACCGCGTTACTCAACTCTCTGTCCCCGAGATATGCGGGCATCTTTACACAGGTCACGGCCGAAACGTGAATTAAAATTAAGTAAATCTTAAAACATTACTGTATTTTGTTACTAAGTAGGAAAACTGCACTCATAGTTTTGAAAAAGTTTTAAATAATGTGTAAAGTTTGTTGGGAGTCGCTAAGCACTCTCATTCTTAAATGCTGAATGAATATAGTCCGAATAATTTTCGCGACAAGAGTTATTTCCTCAAAACACAGCTGACATACTGAAATCGAATTGTTGATGCCCCAGGGGGCCGTAACATAGGCAATCTGCACCTGAAACCGTGCGCCATTTTAGCCGATTTGTAATGACGACATAGTGTTTGCTCAAGGTGCTCCTGCCGGCGACGCGCCGGGTGTAGTGTGACAGAAGCCGTGTGCGGCGTGCCAGAGCGCAGGCGCCCCCTTGGGCCACCGGACGCCGGCAGCGGCTCTGCAATTTCCTGTGTGCCGGCGGGGGCGCCGGGCAGCCGCTGACCACAACCTCTGCCGCGGGCGCAGGTGCTCCGGACAGCGAGCCGGCAACACCCGGGCACAAATTACTGCCGGCACCGGTGCTGTTTCTGCTATGTTAGGTCCCTTGCGTCTCCATTTCGTGCGATCCATCGCTTCCTACTTAACGCCGCTATGTGTACTGCGGCCCATCACAACACTAGGGATCTGAAATCTCCGCCTTCCTCGCCTCCTCTTCCCATCCACATACCCCACTAAGACTGTTTTCATAAGCCCCTCCTCATTTCTTATAATACAAGGGTCACTCGAAAAGAAATGCACAATACCTTTTTTTTAATTCATCTTTTATTCTACACGTTTGAAAGTCTTACAGTGTATAGATACATCCTCTAGGAACAATATTTTCATTTCTCCACATAATTTCCATCCCACTCAACTGCCTTATGCCATCTTGGAACCAGCCCATTGTACACTACTGGCCATTAAAATTGCTACACTAAGAAGAAATGCAGATGATACGCGGGTATTCATTGCACAAATATACTATACTAGAACTGACATGTGATTACATTTTCACGCAATTTGGGTGCATAGGTCCTGAGAAATCAGTACCACCTCTGGCCGTAACAACGGCCTTGATACGCCTGCGCCGGCCGAAGTGGACGAGCGGTTCTAGACGCTACAGTCTGGAACCGCGCGACCGCTACGGTCGCAGGTTCGAATCCCGCCACGGGCATGGATCTATGTGATGTCCTTAGGTTAGTTAGGTTTAAGTAGTTCTAAGTTCTAGGGGCCTGATAACCTCAGAAGTTAAGTCCCATAGTGCTCAGAGCCATTTTTGATACGCCTGGGCATTGAGTCAAACAGAGCTTGGATGGCGTGTACAGGTACAGCTCCCCATGCAGCTTCAACATGATACCACAGTTCATCAAGAGTAGTGACTGGCGTATTGTGACGAGCCAGTTGCTCGGCCACCATTGACCAGACGTTTTCAATTGGTGAGAGATCTGGAGAATGTGCTGGCCAGCGCAGCAGTCGAATATTTTCTGTATCCAGAAAGGCCCGTACAGGACCTGCAACATCCGGTCGTGCATTATCCTGCTGAAATGTAGGGTTTCGCTGTGATCGAATGAAGGGCACAGCCACGGGTCGTAACACTTCTGAAATGTAACATCCTCTGTTCAAAGTGCCGTCAATGCAAACAAGAGGTGACTGAGACGAGTAACCAATGGCACCCCATACCATCACGCCGGGTGATACGCCAGTATGGCGATGACGAATAGACGCTTCCAACATGCGTACACCGCGATGTCGCCAAACACGGATGCTACCATCATGATGCTGTAAACAGAATCTGGATTCATCCGAAAAAATGACGTTTTCCCATTCGTGCACCCAGGTTCGTCGTTGAGTACACCATCGCAGGCGCTCCTGTCTCTGATGCAGCGTCAAGGTTAACCGCAGCCATGGTCTCCGAACTGGTAGTCCATGCTGCTAAAAACGTCGTCGAGCTGTTCGTGCAGATGGTTGTTGTCTTGCAAACGTCCCCATCTGTTGACTCAGGGATCGAGACGTGGCTGCACGATCCGTTACAGCCATGCGGATAAGATGCCTGTCATCTCGACTGCTAGTGATACGAGGCCGTTGGGATCCAGCACGGCGTTCCGTATTACACTCCTGAACCCACCGATTCCATGTTGTGCTAACAGTCATTGGATCTCGACCAACGCGAGCAGCAATGTCGCGATACGATAAACCGCAATCGCGATGGGCTACAATCCGACCTTTATCAAAATCGGAAACGTGATGGTACGCATTTCTCCTCCTTACACGAGGCATCACAACGTTTCACCAGGCAACGCCGGTCAACTGCTGTTTGTGTATGAGAAATGGGTTGGAAACTTTTCTCATGTCAGCACTTTGTACGTGTGGCCACCGGCGCCAACCTTGTGTGAATGCTCTGAAAAGCTAATCATTTGCATATCACAGCATCTTCTTCCTGTCTGTTAAATTTCGCGTCTGTAGCACATCATCTTCGTGGTGTAGCAATTTTAATGGCCAGTAGTGTATACCTGCACGGTAAAATTCTGGACCAACCTGTTGGAGCCACTGTTTGGCAGCGTGCACAAGGGAGTCATCATCTTCAAACCTTGTTCCACGAAGAGAGTCTTTCAGTTGCCCAAAGAGATGATAGTGATAGTCACATCGAGTCAGGTCAGGACTGTAAGGTGGGTGTTTCAGTGTTGTCCATCCGAGTTTTGTGATCGCTTCCATGGTTTTTTGACTGACATGTGGCCGTGCATTGTCGTGCAACAGCAAAACAACCTGTTTTTGCCGATGTGGTCGAACACGACTCAGTCGAGCTTGAGGTTTCTTCAGTGTCGTCACACATGCATCAGAATTTATGTTGGTTCCACTTGGCATTATGTCCACAAGCAAGAGTCCTACAGAATCGAAAAACACCGTAGCCGTAACTTTTCCTGCAGAAGGTATGGTTTGGAAATTTTTTTATCTTGGGTGCATTTGCATGATGACACTCTATTGATTGCCTCTTCGTCTCTGGCGAAAAATGATGGAGCCATCTTTCATCACCTGTCACAATTATTCCAAGAAATTCATCTCCACCATTCTCGTACTGTTCCAAAAGATCGATGCATACCGTTTTTCTTGTTTCTTTGTGAGCCACTGTCAACATACTGGGAACCCACCTGGCACAAGCCATTTTTAACGCCAACACTTTCAGTATTCTGCAAACACTTCCTTCCCCTATTCCAATGTAGCGTGACAATTCGTTCATTGTGATGCGTCTGTCAGCAGTCACCAATTCGTTAACTCTCTACACATTGTCTGGAGTGTGTGCAGTACGACAGCAGCATCTCCATACACCTTTTTCAACCTCTTGTGGATGTTTCCCACTGTCTCCTTTTCACAGCACAGGAATTCTATAACAGCACGTTGCTTCTGACGAACGTCAAGTGTCGCAGCCATCTTGAAGACATGCTGTGACTGCGCCACTCACGCGAACAGGTTGAACTAAGTTTGAAAACAAGCGGGAAGGATGTATCTACACACTGCAAAACTTTCACACATGCAGAATGAAAACTGTATTTTTACAAAAATAGTGTGCATTTCTTTTGGAGTGACCCTCGTACATGTCTAATCCAGTTTCTTTTCTTTCTTTTTGTATCACTCAGCAATTGTCTTTGCTCTCGCTCTCTTCTCAGGACCACTTCATTTTTCATTATATCCATCCAACTTATCTTTCCATACTCAACATATCCACGTTTCGAAAGCCTCCAGGCTTGCCCTATCTTTCTTCCCCAACGTCCACTTTCCATTATCATACAGGATGACACTGCACACAACATTTTATTAGTCTTTTTCCTCAAATCTCTGTCCATATTCCATGTTGCTGTAGAAAATTCTCATTTTCCTACAAAACGCTTCTTTTGCCATTGCTACTCTGCTTTTAATTTTTGTGCTGTTCTTCCGAACGGCTTCTACCCATTCCTTCGTATTTAAAACTTCGCATAGTTCTAATATTTCTCCATTCAGCACTAACTTTATCCTTTTATTTTCTCCTAGTGCCATTAACGTTTTTTTAATCAATTTCCATTCCATAAACATTTCCCTTACTTTGACTCCTATCAACTACATACCGCCATTACTTTTTATCTCTTGCTTAAATAGTCACGTCATCTGCAACCCTCTAACACCAAATTATTATTCTTCCTCCAATTGGGTAGTGGCCAATCATATTTTCTAAGCACAAACACGAAAGGGTTGGAGACAAGACAGCAGCATTGTCTTGTTCCTTTTCGTAGATCTATCCAGTTCGTACTTCTCCTATCCCTTTCACCGACGTTGTTTCATTTGAAATATGAGTTTACAAGTCGTCTCGTTTTTTAGTCCACTCTGTTTTACCTCGTTACAGTTGGAAGCTTATCCTAAGCCACATTATCACGAGTTTTTTCCAGGTGCACATACGTTGACGAAAAAGTAACTAGATCGGTCGCCTGTAACTGTATCCTTAGTTTGTGGTAAGTTTCGTGAAAATCGATGAGCACAGTGACAATGCAGAAGACCGTGAGTAAAGGCTTGCTCTTTCTGCGCTGAAAAATGTCTTGTACGAGGACTAACAACAACAACGCGAGACTGCTGCTGCAAGTTTTGGCTATTTATCAAATACACGATGTTTCAAAAAGATTCGCCTCATTTTACAAGACTATATCTTCCACATGAGGATGGTTTTTAGTCGGCTTTCCATCTGCCTCGGCGAATGCGGGCTGGTTCCCCTTATTCCGCATCAGCTACACTTTGTCGGCGATTGCTGCCCAAACAAGTTCCCCACGTACGCGTACACCACCATTACTCTACCACGCAAACATAGAGGTTACACTCGTCAGGTGTGACACGTTCCCTGGGGGGGGGGGGGGGGGGGGGGTCCACTGGGGGCCGAACCGCACAATAACCCTGGGGTCGGTGTGGGGCGGCGGAGGGGTGAAGTGGACTGCGGTAGTCGTCGTGGGGTTGTGGACCACTGCGGCTGCGGGGGAGCCTCTCCGTCGTTTCTAGGTCCCCGGTTAACATAACATAACATAACTGGTGAACAATCTGTTAGATGGCTGCCCATATTGTTATGGTGTGTAGTGATTCGTGAGCTTCCCCTATGTAAAGCAGAAATTTAAATTGGTTACCAAAGCAGAAGGACCTGCGTGGGGTCTGATCCTACAGCATCAACGTACTCTTCCACAGAGTTACCGAAAAACAAACATATCTTGAAGCTTACAGAATCTAAAAATCTCCACATCCACTTTGCAACTTAGGCGTGCCCTTACGTGACTTCGATTTCTCCTTACAAGATGGTGGAAGATCGGTTGGCTATGTTCTTCTGTAGCCGATCATAACTGCGAAAGTGTTGCCGGTGCATAATGTTTTCCGCGAACCGGCCTCTCGATTATGTCCCATAATTATTCGATGGGATTCACGTCGGGCGATTTGGGTGACCAAATCATTCGCTCGAATTGTCCAGAATGTTCTTCCAACCAATCGTAAACAATTGCGGCCCGGTGACATGCCATCGTTGTTTGGGAATGTGAAGTCCGCGAATAGCTGTAAATGGTGTCCAAGTAGCCGAACATAGCCATTTCCAGTCGACGGTCGGTTCAGTTGCACCAGAGTATCCCGCACCATTACAGAGCAACCATCAGCTTGGGCGGTGCCTTGTTGACAACTTGGGTCCATGGCTTCATGGGGAGACTGTGCCGCTCTCGAATCGTGCCATCAGCTCTCAGCTGAAATAGGGACTCGTCTGACTGGTCCACGGTTTACGAGCCGTCTAGAGTTCAACCGATACGGTCATAAGCCTAGGAGAGGCACTGCATGCGATGTCGTGCTGTTAGTAAATTCACTCTCGTCAATCGTCTGCTGTCAGAGCCCATGAACGCCAAATTTAGCCGCACTGTTCTAACGGTTCGCAGTACGTCCCACATTGATTTCTGCGGCTATTTCACGCAGTGTTGCTTGTCTGTTAGCACTGACAACGCTAGGTTAACACCGCTGCCCTCGGCCGCGAAGTGAAGGCCGTCGGCCACTGCGTTGTTCATGGTGAGAAAACTACCACTTCGCCTTCAAAGTCTTTTAATTCCCGTCTTGCAGCCATAATCCCGTCGGAAAACGCTTCACTTGAATCACATGAGTGGAAAGACAGCTCCGCTAATGCACTGCCGTTTTATGCTCTGTGTGCGCGATATGCTGCCATCTGTATACCTTCATATCGCTATCCCATGACTCCTGCTATCTCATTGTGTATCTAACAGGAGGTGGTGCCATTTTTATCCCAAAGAGCTTTTATTATACTCATAAATGCCATGTTTTAAACCTGCCGCTATCGTGTTCTGAAAAACTGACTCGCTGCCCACTGTGGTACAAACTGCATGTGAGGAAATGTGGTGAAACGAAAAGCTGATGGGTCGGAGAATACCTGATGTGCGATTCTAGTGGGCGTCAATCACTTCATTGGTTACGCAAGCGCGCTCTGGCTTGAGAAACAGAATAAGTTCGACGTGGGAAACGCGTGACTGATGGCAGTGTCCTTAGGGTGCCTGCGAAGGCTGCGCTGCCGATAAAATTACAAGGCTTTCTGCAGAAAACGATCCAACGTGCGTGCGGCTGCAACCTCGGCCTCAGCGGCGCAGCCCACACGCCCAGCGGGGAGTACGGCACCCAAGTGCGCGCCGCCTGCAGTATTATGGGTAATCGGAGTGGGTGGCTGCGCCGCGAGGCACTCTATACGACACGGCTAACGGGGTTACACGGGCCATTAGTAACGGCGCTCCTAATTCGTGCTGAAGTGCGCCGGCGGCGATATTTTTGTAGCAACCTGTTGCCGCCGTGTTATTGATTAATTAGTGCAGGTTCAAATGGTTCAAATGGCTCAAATGGCTCTGAGCACTATGGGACTCAACTGCTGTGGTAATCAGTCCCCTAGAACTTAGAACTACTTAAATCGAACTAACCTAAGGACATCACACACATCCATGCCCGAGGCAGGATTCGAACCTGCGACCGTAGCAGCAGCGCGGCTCCGGATTGGAGCGCCTAGAACCGCACGGCCACCGCGGCCGGCAATTAGTGCAGGAAGGTCGGAAAAGTTCAGTGCCTGTTGTGGTTGGAAGTACCGAGTCTGATGCGCATCCAGCGACTCTCGCTCGCGAGCGGAGGACTTGGGTTTGATTCCCGATCATCGTTCAAAAAATGGATGAAATGGCTCTGAGCACTATGGGACTTAACATCTATGGTCATCAGTCCCCTAGAACTTAGAACTACTTAAACCTAACTAACCTAAGGACATCACACAACACCCAGTCATCACGAGGCAGAGAAAATCCCAGACCCCGCCGGGAATCGAACCCGGGAACCCGGGCGCGGGAAGCGAGAACGCTACCGGTCATCGTGAGGACAACCGAACGAACTATTCTAAAGAAAAGTAGCGACTCAATTCCGAATAATAGATCTCACACAAAATACACAGGTCTGCAAGAAAATATTTTTGAAAGTTCCTTGAAATCTCATAACTGACTTTTATGCACTTTCCAGAGCCGATTTCAAAAAATGCAATCCATTTTTTTCTATAACGTCAGGTTTTCTCACAAAAAAGGGATTTTTTTGGGTACAATAACCCCCCAAGGAAATAATGAAAAGAACAAGTTTATCTCTTATCAAATTTTAGCTGTTTATGTAGTATAACTTCAGCACCAGACAAGATGCTACAATTTAATACCTTTTTAGTACTAGCTCTATTTGGAACACAGTTTGTGGACAGTATACACATATACCACTGAATGTGCCTGCAAAATTATGTAACTGTAAGATACAGAGCTCAGGATATATAACGTCATAAACATGAGAGTTCAGTTTTTGACAGACTCCGAGGAGATCTTACTGGTGGAAGCCCGTAACTGTGGCGGTAGACTGGCCTGAGGTAACTTTTCGATTCCGTGATTGTGGAAATCACGTGGTTTAGAGGCGAAGAGCTCGTCGGGTCATGTTTGGAGCGCATTTTCAACTGGAAAAGAAGTTCACTGAAGGTTGTTCGATAGTGAGCGGAAAAGGTGAAGATCAGATGAAAAAGGTGGTGTTGAATGACTTCCCATCCTGGTTCCTGTACAGTGCCTTTTTGTCAGTCCAACAGAATGCTGGCAGGCGTTATTGTGGAGTAGCATTATTTCATCACTTAACGCAGCCTTCATGGTCGTTATTTCTTGGATTGTGTCTGCAAGACGTCTCAGTTGTCGACAATAAATGTCAGCAGTGACGGTCACACCTCGGGGAAGCAATCCGTAGTAGACCACACCGTCGCTGCTCCATCCCATGCATAACGTTTCTTTTGTGGATGCGCGTAGGTCTTTGTACGGGGAATTGCTGCTTTGTATGCGCTCAACCGTTCCTGTCTTTTCGTTATGTTAGCACAGAGGCACCATATATCGTCACCAGTAACAATAAAGGATAGGAATCTCGGTGTTGTTCGTGTGCCAATTGGTGATGAGCAAGCAGAAATGCACACATGCATGGCAACCAGCTGACTTTGTAGTGTAGGCTTGGAGCGTGCGGTACCGATACACCCATTTTTGGAGCCTTCCCATTGCTTGCAAATGTCGCACGAAGTTGGAATGATCACAGTTTACCACATCTGCCAGTTCTCGAGTACACTGACATGGATCATTGGGGATTAATGCGCTTAAAGGATCTTCCTCAAATCTTGAACCTGAAGGGTCACTAATGTCAAAACGATCCTCCTCAAAACGATAAAACCAGTTTCTAGCCGTGCTTTGTCCACTTGCATTATCCCTGCACATGGCGCAAATGTTTTTGGCTGCGTCCGCTGCTGTCACCCGCCTACTGAACTCAAACAGAAGAATATGTCGGAAATGTTCCGATTTCTCTATTTGGTACTCCATTTTCAGCGTCCATAGCTACACCCATTCTCTCCAATGACAACATGTAAACTCAAACAGCAGCAGAGAACAACAAATAAAAGCGACATTCTATCAATAAATCCATAGCAACCGGAATACCAACGTGCGAAATAAAAGCGCTACGAACTTACGCACTAACCTAATATAATTACCAGGCGGTCACTTGTACCCGTAAGACAGTATGTCTGGGATGCGTTAAAGAGGGTTACGTCCACAAGTTGCGAACAAGGTTTCTTCGTTTATTAGAGAAACGGAGGACTGAGAAAACCCCTCGTAACTGTTCTCAACTTGAACTCCGCTAATCCACTCTAAGCCCGCTGGAAGTTAACTCACAGTAGTCGAAGAGTTATAGAACGGCCAGCCATCGCCAATTGAGCGGACAAAGAAATGCAGGGAAAACTTGTCCTCGAGCATTTGTGCAGAAAAAAAGAAGATCAAAACCGCTAAAACAGAAGGTATTCCGAAATATGTGGAGTGTATTAAGCAAAACAGTGAAGCGTGTTAGTATCCGTGGAACAGGAACCTAACTGTAGGCACCTGCTGTGACACCTTTCCTCATAAACACTGCTAGTTACGTACTAATGAGACCTCCGGCGAGTACTGGTTCTGTAAGACTGCAGCAGGAAGTGGGCGCCACGCTGGAGGCCGGCACAGTCGCCCACGCAGGCGGCCGGCGGACAGGAAAGGACTGGTCGTCAGTCAACGACAGACAGGCGCGAGGTCGCGCTACTTGCAGGCACTGCCCACATCTGCCGCCATTCTCCTACAGGTTGCGCTTATCTACTCACAAATGGGAACCCAAATGTTGTGATAACAGGTAGGTAAGGTCTCTTTACCAATCTGAACCAGCCGGCCATTGTGGCTGAGCGGTTCTAGGCGTTTCAGTCCGGAACAGCGCTGGCGCTACGGTCGCAGGTTCGAATCCTGCCTCGGGCATGGATGTCTGTGATGTCCCTAGGTTAGTTAGGTTTGTCCATAGGTTAGTTAGGTTTACGTAGTTCTAAGTCTAGGGGACTGATGACATCAGATGTTAAGTCCCATAGTGCTTAGAGCCATTTGAACCATTCTGAACCAATCTGAACAACCTCCTCGTCAGATTAAAACTTCATCTTGCTGCTTTCTGCTTCCCTCGAAGTAGTATCTCTGTTGGCGAGCGGTTCGCAAGTCTCAGTGTCATTGCCACAGGTATATCAGAGACTGGACCCCTCCCCCCCCCCCCCCTTCTCAGCCTCCCCGAGTCGTCTGTTCTTGTGGTTTTAAAAATATATTTTATTTAAGATTCTGGCTGTATGCCCTATCTGTCGTCAGCTGACCTACAGGAGGGAAGTCAGCTCGCTCTGTTCTTCCATGAGATCGACAGCACTGCAAACATTGGCGCTCAGGTTGATGCCGTGTTCCTATACTTCAGGAAAGAACTTGACATCGTCCCGCACTGCTGTTTCAGATTTGGATTAAACAGTTCCTTGCAGATAATACTCATCACACCGCTCTCATCAGAACAAAATCGACAGGTGTAAAGTTAATTTCCGAAGTACTCCACGAATTGTGATAGAACCGTTACTGTTCAAAATGTCTATACACATGGGCAACAGAAGTAATTGGATAACAATATGCACATACACAAATGGCGATAGCATCACGTACACAAGGTATAAAAGGGCAGTGCATTTGCGAAGCTGTCATTTGTACTCAGATGATTCATGTGAAAAGGTGCCCGTCGGGATTACGGCAGCATTTCGGGAATCAACAGATTGTGAACGCAGAATGGTAATTGGGGCTAGACGAATAGGACATTCCATTTCGTAAACGATTAGGAAATTCAATATTCTGAGATTCACACTGTTAAGAGTGTCCCGAAAGTACCACATTTCTGGGATTATCTGTCACCACGGACAACACAACGGCCGACGGCCTTTACTTAACGACCGAGAGCAGCGACGTTCGCGTAGAGTTGTCCGTGCTAACGGGCAAGCAACACTGCGTGAAATAACAGCACAAATCTATGTGCGACGTACCACGATCGTATTCGTTAGGACAGAGCGGCTAAATATGGCGTTCATGGGCTCTGGCAGCAGGCGATCGACGTGAGTGCCTTTGCTAACAGCACGAAAGCGCCTGCAGTGCCGCTCCTGGTTTCGTGACCACGTCGGTTGGACCCTAGACGACTGGAAAACCGTGGCTTGGCCAGATGAGTCCCGTCATCAGTTGTTAAGAGGTGATAATAGGATTCGAGTGTGGCGCACACGAAGCCGTAGACACAAGTTGTCAACAAGGCATTTGCAAGCTGGTCGTGGCTCCATAATGATGTGGGCTGTGTTTGCATGGAATTGACTGAGTCCTCTGATTCAACTGACCTATCTTTGACGAAATGGTTATGTTCGGCTGCTTGGAGACCCTTTGCAGCCATTTATGGCTGTTATGTTACCAAACAATGATGCCATGTTACCGGCCCACAATTGTACGCGACTGGTTTGAAGAACATTCTGGACACTTCGAGAGAATGACTTGCTCACCCAGGTCGCCCGACTTGAATCCCATCGAACATTTGTGGGACATAATCGAGAGGTCAGATCGTGGACAATATCCAGCACCGGAAACACTCTCGCAATTATGGAGGGCTACAGAGACAGCAAGGCTCAATATTTCTGCAGGGGACTTCCAATGACTTGTTGAATCCATGCCACGTCGAGTTGCCGCAAGACGCTGGGGAAAAGGAGGTACGACACGGTACAGGGAGGTATCCCATGCCGATAATTTGGGCAACCGTCATACAGAGCGATGTAACCCGTGGAAAAAAACTGCTTTCGCCTTCTAGTGGCAGATAGGCACAAAACGCGACGAGTCGCGGACACACACACAGATCTGAACCAGCAGTTAGAGACAGTTCAGTTCAGCGTATTAAGACTACGTTCCGTCTTAGCAGTTGCTATTTACTGTGTAATAGAAGAAATAGGAGTGTGTGCAATATTACTACTAGTTATACTCACTCTTATCATAGACTGCCAAGAGACAGCAACGTTATATAGATATCATTGTATTAGGTTTAGGACATCAAGTGTCACACATCAAATAGCACCGAAGTTAAGTATCATTTTGTAACATACTCTTAATAAATGTTATTGGTTATTTCTCCTGTGTTGCCACATTTTTGTTATAGTGACGCCCTGTCAGACACATAAGTGTGTAATCTGCTACCTTTAAATAACTAGGCCTATAGCAGTAAAATCTCTTCTCTGCCACCGTTGATGTTTGGGGTGAATTAATTGTAGCATTCAGTTACAAAATTCGCAGCTCCATCTTTGCTGAAAGAAAGGATGATGAGGTACTGGCTGAAATACAGCTGTGAGGACGGTTCGAAAATCGTGCTTGGATAGCTGAGTCGGTAGAGCAGCTGTCCGCGAAAGGAGAAGGTTCCAGATTCGAGTGCCGGCCTATGTGACCAAGCGGTTCTAGGCGCTTCAGTCCGGGACCGCGCTGCTGCTGAAGTCGCAGGGCAGGTTCGAATCCTGCCTCGAGCATGGATGTGTGTGATGTCCTTAGGTTAGTTAGGTTTAATTAGTTCCAAGTCTAGGGGACTGATGACCTCAGATGTTAAGTCCCATAGTGCTTAGAGCCATTTGAACCATTTTGAACCAGATTCGAGTCCTGGCCCAGCACATACTTATAATATGCCAGGAATTTTGAAAAACAACAGCTCCTGTCTGTCACTGTGTCACGTCTCCACGTCGAAGCATTTTACTGCGCTGATTGCATACAATGAGGTGGCCCATACACCACTGCTCTGCCAAACCCTACGTCGGCGATGGAGATCCACACGACAGCCTAACACCAGTTCTACACCACCCATAGTGTTTCATAGCGTCTAGTCTGCTTTTTTAAAGACGTGACCGATATTTTATTCATTAAATTTTCTGCTGTTTATTTCGAGTTCTTACATCGCCCCTAAAAACCTTGACACAGATGAAACGTTAAGCTGTAATTTGCCTCCCTTTCCTTCCTTTGAATTCAGTTTATTACTAATGTTACAGCTGACGGTAAAAGCAGGTGGACGGACTGAGAAGTGTTCGTGAAATTGTCAGCAATAGCGGCGCGTCTTCCGCAGAGGACGACTGGTTAACAGCGATTCGCGACAGAGCCCGCGAGCCCATAGCGGCGTTTCCGCTCGAACGGTCCCCCTAACGAGTTGGCCTGCTAGCTTCGCGATCGCAGCAATTAAGCGAAGGTAGCGGAACGATCGCACGAAACAGCAAGAGAAAGGTAGTGTAGGGGCGGGGAGAGTGCAGGAGAGAAGAGCGGTGCCAGACGCCCACGCAGCAGCTACCGGCCTAATGAGGCGTCTCCCTCCTCCGTTTATTCCGTTTCCCGCCCGAGAATTCGCTCGCCTTCGACTTCCTCGGCTATCCAATTCGTTTAATGAGACCGCCCCCGCTCGATCCAGTGAAAACCTCGCAAAACAAACAAACAAAGGCACGGAGGAAAAGTGCTCGTTACCTCACGCTGGAGTGCATTCTGTTGAAAACGCATGTTTCACAGTTCTCGATTAACGTGGACAAATTATACGGTCGTGGATGTAACAGCTGGAGCAGGTGAGCGAATGGCCGAAAAGCTCCCCTACCCACTACAGCTTGCAAGGCACAGCTACAGCGCTACAGTGTACACTTCCTTTGCGTCTCGTTTTTTTCATTAGAGATTGAAATTACCCCCGGTCTTTCATAAGAAGACCGCGCGAAAATTACAGTAGATACAGAAAAGTGACACGTATCAGTGGTTGGCACATCTCTCCAAGTTTCGGTTCGTGATCGCACTGGGGTTAGGCGTGTCACAACATGTGGTCAAACCATCCACTCCGTAAGGTCGCATCGAAGTAGTTCGCACCTGCAGGTAGGCAGCCCAATGTGCAGAGTTCCACAGCGGGCTGCTGCCGCGCTCCCAGGCCATTCGTGTGAGCGACTTCAAGGAGCTGCACGAGCGTATTGAAGTTTGCAGTTCCACAAACAGTGCCCATATCGAGCACCTGTAATCTGAGTTAAATACTTATAGAGATGCTCTATCCACAGATATACGTCTGCTCTGTACAAGTCTTGTAGTTCTCGCGCAGTCGTCTTCTGAAATCCCAGAGTAACTTACCAATAACCCAGTGTTCCGCATAAATGCATAAATACTGAACTGGATGCACTTCTCATACCATGTAAAGGGCCTACCATCATTAACACCAAAAACTAATAGGAATAAAAGAACACAAAAACTGAATGAAAAACGTTTCCAATAAACATGGGTCAACACACTAACTGTTTGCGAGGTACTTACGAACAAGCCTCCACCAACTTCCGTATGAAACACTGTCCTAGTTAGTACAAACGTATTTCAAATTTAAACTTTTCGATGAAGTCTCCATCTAACTGGCCTCACATTTATACGATAGCAGAAGTACAACGCTACTTTAGCACAAGTGTGAATTTACTCCACCCTAAGCCATGATCAATAGCACATCGTTTCCCACTGGAGGTTAAACGTGCTGCTAGTAAAAAGCACATGGTTGCAGAAGCAGTGTCCCATTCCCTTCTCTGCGTTACCACGCGCAGCACTTTACTGTCTCCATTTCCACATGTAATGTGGCCTACTTGTAGCTTACCACATTACAACGAAGTGCTACTGAAGTTCTGTCAGTTCCACAAATCTGGGTGTCTTCATGCAGCGTCACTGTCCTAGCACGGAAGCAGCACGTAGGTCTCAAGTCCATTGTTTTTTATGGGAAGCTTTTTGGAATTACAGTGAAACTGCTAAGAGTTTTATGTACCGTAATCTAAATGGTAAAGTCAGTAGTTTATAGGGATGCCAATTATTTTTATTATAAACATATTCCATCGTAGAAAACAGCAAAGTGGTTTTTACGGTGTTACATAATTTGCGTACGCCTTTCAAGTTCAAACGATAAATCAAGTAATAGTTTCATAAGTCAAAATTTCGTTGCTTACCATTTTGTAACTGAACAATACATATTATTAAGATATCACACAACAAATTAGACACTCCTAAACACAGATATGCTTTGCTCGCAGACGACCGACTTCAACCGCACGCGTCCTAACGCCATTATATAGGATGACCCAAAAGTTCGTTAATATTTTAAAATGCACTACTTTACGGAATAATGTAGGTGCAACGATAAAAATTGACACACATGCCTAACACGAGATGGGGTTTCACTGAAACCAAAAATGAATGCAAGAATGGCGCTGGACAGCAACACGTCAGTGTGACGTCCCATGACAATCGTGTATATAATGAGCTGTAGTGAGAGAGAGTTAGATCATCCCTAACCTTCCCGCAAGGTACCACTTTTATGCAAGATGGCGCTGCATTCCATATTGCTACATGTGTGAAAGACCTCCTGCACACATCGGTTGGGGAGGATCACGTACTGAGCCGCACGTTCATGCTTTGCCTCCCAGATCCCCAGACCCCAGGCCATGTAAATACTGAATGTGAGGTAATACCTGAAGTCGCAAATTCACAACGATCGTCCGACCTCATTAGCGATGCTAAAGGACAACAACCAACGGCAATTTCTCACCACATCAACTGATATGCTGTACATTCCTGCTCACGACGTTGTCCCTCGACTACAGGTATCGAATGAGGGCTGACATGTTGAGTTTTTGTTATAAAGAATATCGTCTTTGATAAAAATCAAGTGTATGATAATTATCGCTTTGTATTATCTGAAGTGCCATCTGTTACTCAGTTTGTGCACTCTCTTTGGTTTCAATAAAACCTCAATGCCATTTGAAGCAGGTGCGTCAATTTTTACCTCTCTACTTACATTATCTCCATGTAGTATTGAATTTTTAAATGATAACAAACTTATGGGTCATCATGTACTTAGCAGTGATTTGTTGATGTAACATTGACGATGACACACAAAGTTATTCATATTTTTGTTTATCGAAAATTACTACAAAATGGTGGTCTGGATACGTCATAATATTAGTCGTAGAGCACTCATGAGGATTTCCCATTTATTTTGGGATATATCTGAAGATTAATTTAGTTACAGTTAATAAATAAAAATAAGCGTGTTACCGCGCGGCCAAGAGGATAATCCCATCCAGCCTTCATAACACCGGCCAATTAGAGCGCAAGTAGTTTCTGGTGGCGCAATTTCCCCAGACTGGTGCATTTGTTGTGGTCGCCTCACTCCACCTTGTGACGTCATACGTCTGATGTAACAACCTCGTTGAATTCAGGTGTAATACGTAGTAATAAAGTAATGGCTCTAAGAGCCAGGAAAGCTACGGCACTTGCACTGTACTACGTGTCATCCTCGCATTTGAATGCAATACTTCACTTCTCTCTGCAGTAAGTTATGAATTCCATACAGCACCCCTGGTCATCACTTAGACCTGGACGAACGTCTAATTCGATGCTCCAGTTCTGCAACCGTATCTACGGGAGGACTGTACAGTTCGCTTTTCAGGTGATCCTATAGGATTGAGACAAGCTGAACAGACGCTAGGATGCAGGCCCTGCACGTCATATCCATCTCGTGTCACACTGGTGCGTTAGGTGCCTCACATCAGCAAATAGTCCGGTGCTCCACCATGCTTCTACAACATTCCCCCATCATGGGCCACGCGTGAAATATCAACCCAACTTAGTTCCTCGCTTCTTTTTGTGACTTTTGTGAAAGCTAATCTAAGGAACAACTGTGGGGCTTTCGATACGGTTTTCACTAATAGACAGGCAGTTTCACGAGCAGGATTACCGCTACTCGCCCCGGCCCCAGATGCCCGTGCGACGCCAGCGCGTATCTAATTTCTGCTAACTATATACGAGGGTTGCCCAGAAAGTAATGCACCACATTCTCTGTTCAACAGTTCTTTATTGAACATTATGAGAACTACACACACGACAGAAACCCAGCTCGCGCTATTCGTCCACGAGACTAACAGAGCCATAGACACGGGTTGCCAGGTAGTTGCCGCGTTTCTTGACTTCCGCAAGGCGTTTGATACAGTTCCCCACAGGCGTTTAATGAAGTAAGAGCATATGGATTATCAGACCAGTTGTGTGATTGGATTGAAGAGTTCCTAGATAACAAAATGCAGCATGTCATTCTCAATGGAGAGAAGTCTTCCGAAGTAAGTGTGATTTCAGGTGTGGCGCAGGGGAGTGTCGTAGGACCGTTGCTATTCAAAATATATATAAATGACCTTGTGGATAACATCGGAAGTTCACTGAGGCTTTTTGCGGATGATGCTGTGGTATATCGAGAGGTAGTAACAATGGAAAATTGTACTGAAATGCAGAAGGATCTGCAGCGAATTGACGCATGGCGCAGCGAATGGCAATTGAATCTCAATGTAGACAAGTGTAATGTGCTGCGAATACATAGAAAGAAAGATCCTTTATCAGTTAACTACAATATAGCAGGTCAGCAACTGGAAGCAGTTAATTCCATAAATTATCTGGGAGTACGCATTAGGAGTGATTTAAAATGGAATGATCATATAAAGTTGATCGTCGGTAAAGCAGATGCCAGGCTGAGATTCATTGGAAGAATCCTAAGGAAATGCATTCCGAAAACAAAGGAAGTAGGTTACAGTACACTTGTTCGCCCACTACTTGAATACTGCTCAGCAGTGTGGGATCCGTACCAGATAGGGTTGATAGAAGAGATAGAGAAGATCCAACGGAGAGCAGCGTGCTTCGTCACAGGATCATTTAGTAATCGCGAAAGCGTTACAGAGATGACAGATAAACTCCAGTGGAAGACTTTGCGGGAGAGACGCTCCGTACCTCTTTACGGGCTTTTGTTGAAGTTTCGAGAACATACCTTGACCGAGGAGTCAGGCAGTATATTGCTCCCTCCTACGTATATCTCGCGGAGAGACCATGAGGATAAAATCGGAGAGATCAGAGCACACACAGAGGCATACCGACAATCTTTCTTTCCACGAACAATACGAGACTGGAATAGAAGGGAGAACCGATAGAGGTACTCAAAGTACCCTCAGCCACACACCGTCAGGTGGTTTCCGGAGTATGGTTCAAATGGCTCTGAGGACTATGGGACTTAATTTCTGAGGTCATCAGTCCCCTAGAACCTAGAACTACTTAAAGCTAACTGATCTAAGGACATCACACACATCCATGGCCGAGGCAGGATTCGAACCTGCGGAGTATGGATGTAGATGTAGAATGGTGTTCATCTATACATCCTATTTCTCCACTTGATCTCCACCCCGTTCTATTATGGCCTTCCTCCAGCGCGAAACAAGGCCGTCTATGCCCAGTCGCTACCAATCCTTGTCCTGGTGGCGGAGCCACACATCCTTAGCTGATTGACAGATGCAGCGCCAAGCGCCGAGTCGTAATGCGTCTGTCCTTGCGGATGATATCAGCTCGCCGCAGCCGTGGATGGTCTCCCCGAACGCTGCAAATCGTGGAGTTCCGCCGAACCGCCTTCTGATGACCTCACCCTCCGTGCGCAGCGGCTGACTGTGCTTCTGTCGACAGCAGATGCTCCATAGACTTTGCACCAGCGTTTGTGAATATTCCCCATAGTTTCTGTCTCTGCAGTGAGAAATTCAATGACGGCACGTTGCTTGTAACGTACATCGTCCACAGATGCCATTTTAAAGCCGTCCTGCAGCTACGTTATCTGTCGGAAGTGACGGACACTAATCGTAATCACTCAGGAGACTTCAAACAATACATCCGTAGCGTTTCCCATTCGTAGAATTGTTTTCGGCTGAGAAAATGCGGTGCATTACTTTCTGGGCAACCTTCGCAGAAGGGTTGCTGGCCCCTAAGCACACGATCGTAATTATCTCGCTAACGACGAGTTCACGGACCCTTGTTTACTAAAATCTTTTTAGTTTTTACTATTGTATAGTTTCACCCGTATGAATTCCCACTATTAATTTTTAGACAATCAGCAATTAACAATTTGACGCCTGTCATTTAGTGACCTCATCTCACTGTTGCTCTCGATAACAATAGCCTTCTGTGTGTTGTGAATTTAGAATTAAAGTTACGTCCCTCCGTTGCCCACTATGTATAATGTGCTTTTAAGCTTTAGACTAGTAACTGTACTACAACGCTCCAAGGGTGGAAGGTGGTTCCGGATAAAGGAAAACAACACTCATACTTAATTTCATCCGCCATAAACGATGTTTTGTGGAAGTCTAATACTCTTTCAATGGAGGAGAGAACAGTGGAATATATATATAATTTGTCCTCCCCTGTACTCTCCCTCCATTGATTTAAGAGTATTAGACTTCCACACAACATCGTGTATATATACACGAACGGATGGCAATTTGATTAAGCCCGGGCGTCAGTATATCCTGCAGTAATTGGGGTGGATCTTACCAACGGTACGGATGGTGCTCCCACTAGGATTGGAAGTGTCTTTTGGCTTCCGAAATCGCTACGGATTTCCCAGTGGTGGGGCTACACTATGATGCTAGAAATTGGGGAAGGAAATTTCACAAGATAAAGAGAACTCTTTTTAGCTGACGGTAGGAGTGAAAACTCTACTGCATAATACGTAGGGACATAAGCACAACTAAACATCCGCGAGTTTGTCTGGAAATCGTCTGAGATATTACTGCTGTAAATCCGCTTTCATTTCCCTACAGCTAGGTGGGCACAGCAGTGACATGTGTGCCTTAAGATTTGTCCTGATTATTTTCTTAGTTTCTACAGAGTTGAAGGCATATTCTTTTATGGAATGATGATATTTCAAACTGCGACAGAGCCAAAGGCAATCAGTGTTAATCCCTCATGAACAAATATAATTGTTATGACACGAAGTGACAAGAGAACACGTCAATTCAGGACGGCTAACAAGGAACCCCTTGAGTGCGAGGTCGCAAAAGACCAATGATGTTTACGGCATTCGACGCCCCACAAATTGTCTACCATGCAACGACAATATTCGCTGCTAGTGGCGACAGCGAGCTGGACTGGAGGTATCCAATGTTGAGAACAACATGAAGCTGCGGAGCGCAGCTGAAATGCTTAGTCGACGAGTCACAACAGTGCTACAGCGCTAGTGGTGTTGATACAACGCAGAACAATGGCAACGATAAACAGAGCAAACAATACATTATACCTACAATAACAGTTGCTGAGGTCGACATTTCGTCAAAAAGGAACCCAAGGAATTTCGCAGCGTCACGAAGAAGTGGCAGATGAAATATCAGCGTTCCTGCAAGATGAGTCAGTGGAATGTGTGGCGTCGTATACGCTCGACTGTGTGGACAATGTACATCAGTACAATGATGACAATACATGACATGAAGCAGGCGTCGACTTCTGATGAGAACATGACTCGATTTTATTGCACCTGCTAATGCACCTAAAATGCTGCGAACCCGGTCGTGCTTATAAACAGAGTACTTACAGCTGAAGCGATTTTATTTTCAAAATAACATTTCGTACATCGTAATTCAGATGATGCATCTCCCAGAGCAATCAAAGAACGCACAGTTATGGTCGAATGACTGTAGTTTCGTCTGGTCATAACACTTACAATAGCTGCGCGATAGCTTGCCTCAGGAGAGGATACAACGGTTTTATAACGAATCAGTACGGAGCAGAGAGAGTGTACAATGTCATACTGGTAAGTGGGCCATACAGCCAACTTCCTTGTAAAACTGACTCGCTTTTGTAAATCAGTGCAATAATATCACATACCCACTTAAACCGCGAAGTTTCATTTCGAGTCCTCGTCCCTATCTGGATGCGTCAATTTTTTTTGTCAGGCAATTGTATGTGGTAACTGTAAAATCTGAAGTCAATATACGAATACGTGGTTTTTCTCTGGCCATTAGAGCGATAACGTGGTTTTCTAGGGCCGTTCGAGCCATATCACGACGGAGAAGAGTTATACAAGAAAAAGCGACGGTTAGCAGCGAAACTTGCGGTCTAAATACACTGCGGCATTCGCTGCGTAACCATTACGAGTCTGGTGCTCGAGTGTACTTCAGAGCAACGTCGCTTGATCGCCTACTGACGAGGACGACGTCGGTGACACAGCCTCGACTAGCCGAGCCGCCGGCGTTGCGCCCGCGCCCCGACTCACCTTCTCGCAGTCCTCCTCCAGCCGCACGACCCTCTCCAGCTGCAGGAACAGCTCCTCCTCCTTCTCGTGCAGCTCCAGCTCGCGAGACTCCAGCTTCCGCTCCAGCTCCATTCGCGCCGCGCTGAGTCCATCTCGCTCCGCCTGCAAACAACAGTACCACGTTAAGGAGTGTTCATACACTACAACATGCATGAAATGTCTAATGTGACAGCCTTCTATTAGGATCACACATACATTGATATATTACATGTGAGTATAAAGTGCTATACAGAATCCTCCCGTAAAAAGGCTCAGTCAAAATGAAACGTGACTGATAAACAGTGCCAAAAAATCGAGCAAAACGAGGACAGACACTCGGCGGTCGCAGCATCCAGATGATACGTAATCCGGAGGCAAGCGATCTCAAACTACTGAAGTTCTTCGCAACTGGACGACAGACTAGCGATAATTTAGTTAACAGTAATCTTAGTAACCTAAACATTATTGTATTCCTTGGTGACTGAACGTGACCAACATTGCCCTAAACCGGTCTACACTAATTATGTTGTAGTCTTAAGGCCGAAAACTGGTTTCCTGCGCCTCTCCATGCCCGTTCATCCTGTGCAGGACTCTTCATCGCTGCTAACTAAATCTACATCCACCGGACTCAGATTACTATAGTCAATCCTTCGTCTCTTCTAATTAACCGGCCGCCACCCCCCCCCCCCCCCTCCTCCTCACACACTTCCCTTCTTCCCTCAATCAGGGTGTGTCCTATCAACCAATCCTTTTTTTAAATGAAGTCATGTCTAAATTTCTTTTCTTCACTATTCAATTCAGTAGCCCTCCCTTAGTTATCCGAGCTACTAACCACACCTTCAACATTCTTCTGTAGCGCAACATGTTATAAGCTTGCACTCTCTTCTTGTATGATCTGTCTTTGATCTACGTTTCACTTCCGTACTAGACTACAATCCACACAAGTACCTGTCACGAAAAACTTCCTAAGGCTTACATTTCTATTCAATGGTATAAACTTCCTCTTCTTGCGAAACACACTTCTTGCAACTGAACATTTGCATTTTATATTTTCTCTACTTACGTCATCCTGACTTATCCTGTTGTCCACAAATGAAACTCGTGCATTACTCCAATGTCCCATTTCCTAACCTGATTCACTCAGCATTACCTTATTCAAGCCGACAACATTACACTACCCTTGTTTTCATGTTATTGATCTTAACCTTCAATATACAATTTGTGGTGTCACCGCCAGACACCACACTTGCTAGGTGGTAGCCTTTAAATCGGCCGCGGTCCGGTAGTATACGTCGGACCCGCGTGTCGCCACTATCAGTGATTGCAGACCGAGCGCCGCCACACGGCAGGTCTAGAAAGACTTCCTAGCACTCGTCCCAGTTGTACAGCCGACTTTGCTAGCGATGGTTCACTGACAAATTACGCTCTCACCGATAGTTAGCATAGCCTTCAGCTACGTCATTTGCTGCGACCTAGCAAGGCCCCATTATCATTTGCTATTTATCATGTGATGCATGTACCGTCAGACCGATGTTTACCAATTATGGATTAAAGTTAAGTATTCCAGAAGCTACGTACTTTTTTTACTAGACTCAACTCCTTTAACTGTTCCAGACCTCACGCCAGCCTGCGTGAGCTTTAACGCGTGCCTTTCGGCTACCTCATAGTGGCTTGGCTGTCTTGCCAAGTCACAACACAATTCATTCTGCTGAACTGCTCATCAAAGTCCTTTCACATCTCTGACAGAATTACCTCAAAATCACCTGGCGGATAACACCGGAAGTTCCTCGAAATTCTTCGCCAATGATGCTGTTGTATCTATAATACGGTAGCAACCCGCAGCCCTCATTTTGGAACCATTACTACATAGGGATGATGAAATAACCGTACAGCATTACTGGCCGGCAGACCCCCCCCCCCCCCTCCAGGGGTTCTTGGGTCTCCTCGTATGAATCTTTCTATTTTTAGCCAGATCGATAATTTGCGAGTCTTTGTAACGAAGATGACGTGAAATGATTGGGACAACACAAACATCCAGTTCCTGAGTGAAGACAATATCCGAACCAGCCTGTAATCGAACTCGCGACCGTGTGTCATGCAGGCAGCAAAGTTAACAACTAGACCACCAGCTGTGGAGTAAGGGTAACAAGAGGCAGTACGGAAGATCAAACAAGACCAGTGTTGTTAGTCCTGGGTTCATTTACTATGCGCGAAAGTCTGCTAGAGTACACACTATAACCCAGTGCCAGATGCTAATAAGAGAGGCGTTGTGTGTCGCGGACAAGTTTATTGTCAAAATACCGAGAGCTTACGCCCATAACAGTAGTCAACCTCCTACACATACCTCACGAAAACGTCACGAAGGCAACGTTAAGAGAAAATCAAGTTAAGACGGAGACTTACCAATAATCTTTCTTCCCGCGCAGCATTCACGACTGCGACAGGAAAGGGGAGAAATGACAGCGGTACATCAAGTACCCTCTTCCACACACCATAATGTGCATTGCGGAGAATAGATGTAGATGTAGTAGTAGTAGTAGTAGTAGTAGTAGTAGTAATTGACTTAACACAAATTTTCAGTTACTAAATATTTTACCAATAGTTCTATACATTATTTTGGAACAATAGCCAGTTTGAACTTGCATTTACCCACAGAAAACAAACAAAAATCTTGAAACACGATTATTTATTAGGCTCAGAAGGAAGGTGGGAAGATTAGGGTTCACATCCTGTCGACACCGAGTCATTAGAGACTGAGCACAACCTCGGGTAATTTCAAGGACGGCAAAGGAAACAGGTCGTGCCCTTTCAAAGGAACCGTATTTCCCTGGGGCGATTTAGGGAGCTCACGGAACACCTAAATTAGGCAGGTCTGACGTGGATTTATACCGTCGTCCTCTCGAATGAGAGTTCAGTGTGCTAGTCAATGCGCCACCTCGCTCGGTGGGAGAGAACTCGGAGTAGTGACCAATACATTAGAACACATCATTACAACGTAATGCTTTTACAAGCAAATGTGACAAGATCTATATTGCACGATAGTAATGTCTTGTCAGTTTCCTGAGATCAACATCAGGAGGGGACGACGACTCAGTTTTCCAGACAAAGTGGAGGGAGAACATGGAGACGGACATGTTCGTGGTTCTCGAGTCACCAGCAAATGTCCATAATGTGAAAAATGGTGCCGTGCAATACTACTTTTTATATTATAACTTACTTGGTCCAAATTGTGAATTATCAAAATGACATTGTGTAATAGAAAACAACCGCATTAAGTTACTTGGTGTAAATTGTGAATGATCAAAATAGCGTTGTACAATAGAGATAAACCGAATGGGGCAGTGTAGTCGTTACGACATGACCCCATATTCGAATGGACGGATTATTTATTTCTATGACTGCGTGGTGTCTGTTAGTTCGGACATGCCCGATAGAACAGACACCGCGGAGGATCCGCAACGGTGATACATCTTATGTAAACTGAAGGTGGAGGGGGAGAAAGGAGAGGAAAGAGAAGGAACTGATACTATCAGCTGCAACGGCACATTGTGGGGAACCGACGGCGACGAGTGAAAATGTGTGCCGAACGCGGACTCGCACCCGGGATCTCCTGCTTATTAGGCAGTTGCAATAACCACTGCGCCACCTGGACACGGAGTTAATCGCAAATGCGTGGACATTGTGAGCGACCCACATTCCCACCTAGCGCCACCTATCCGCAGTCCCTGTCTATGTTCTCGATGGTCGCTAATTTGGATTCCCGCGGAGGTCGAACGATATTGTGCATCAAAACTGAAGGTTCAAATGGTTCAAATGGCTCTGAGCACTATGGGACTTAACATCTGAGGTTAACGTAACTAATCTAAGGACATCGCACACATCCATGCCCGAGGCAGGATTCGAACCTGCGACCGTAGCGGTCGCGCGGTTGCAGACTGAAGCGCCTAGAACCGCTCGGCCAGACCGGCCGGCAACTGAAGGTTGTGGATTCTTTGTCCAGTGAGGCGACACAATTATATGAATGTGTGGTGTTTGTTCTTTCGCACGTCGAACGACGTTGTACATTCGCAACCTTCAGTGTCGATGCACAATATCGTTCGACCTCCGGCGGGAATCTGAAATTAGTGAGCATAAAGGGCATGAACGACGACTGTAGATAGGTGGTGCTAAGTGGGAATGTGGGTCGGTTGGGAAGTGTGCCGCGATAGTCTATGTATTTGCGATAAACAATGTGTCCGGATGGCGCAGTGGTTAATACTGCCTAGTAAGCGGGCGATCCCGGGTTCGAGTCCCAGTCTGCACACACATTCACTCGTAGCCGCCGTTTCCGTGTAAAGTACCGATGCAGATGATATCACCAGTTCCTTACCTTACCTTTCCTTTCCTTTCTCCCCCCTCCACCTTCATTTTACATAATACGAAAGGATGGAGTTTGCCCTGTCTGGCCATCCTAATATGGGTTTTTCGTGGTTATCTTAAACCACTACAGGCAAACGCTTCACCAAAGCAGCGGTCAACCACAAAACATATATAAGAACTACACTACTGGCCATTAAAATTGCTACACCATGAAGATGATGTGCTACAGACGCGAAATTTAACTGACAGGAAGAAGATGTTGTGATATGCAAATGATTAGCTTTTCAGAGCATTCAGACAAGGTTGGCGCCGGTGGCGACACCTGCAACGTGCTGACATGAGGAAAGTTTCCAACCGATTTCTCATAAATAAACAGCAGTTGACCGGCGTTGCCTGGTGAAACGTTGTTGTGATGCCTCGTGTAAGGAGGAGAAATGCGTACCATCACGTTTCCGACTTTGATAAAGGTCGGATTGTAGCCTCTCGCGTTTGCGGTTTATCCTATCGCGACATTGCTACTCGCGTTGGTCCACATCCAATGACTGTAAGCAGAATATGGAATCGGTGGGTCCAGGAGGGTAATATGGAACGTCGTGCTACGTCCCAACGGCCTCGTACCACTAGCAGTCGAGATGACAGGCATCTTATCCGCATGGCTGTAACGGATCGTGCAGCCACGTCTCGATCCCTGAGTCAACAGATGGGGACGTTTGCAAGACAACAACCATCTGCACGAACAGTTCGACGACGTTTGCAGCAACATGGACTATTAGCTCGGAGACCGTGGCCGCGGTTACCCTTGACGCTGCATCACAGACAGGAGCGCCTGCGATGGTGTACTCTACGACGAACCTGGGTGCATGAATGGCGAAACGTCATTTTTTCGGACGAATCCAGGTTCTGTTTACAGCATCATGATGGTCGCATCCGTTTTTGGCGACATCGCGGTGAACCTACATTGGAAGCGTGTATTCGTCATCACCATACTGGCGTATCACCCGGCGTGATGGTATGGGGTGCCATTGGTTACACGTCTCGGTCACCTCTTGCTCGCATTGACGGCACTTTGAACAGTGGACGTTACATTTCAGATGTGTTACGACCCGTGGCACTACCCTTCATTCGATCCCTGCGAAATCCTACATTTCAGCAGGATAATGCACGACCGCATGTTGCAGGTCCTGTACAGGCCTTTTTGGATACAGAAAATGTTCGACTGCTGCCCTGGCCAGAACATTCTCCAGATCTCTCACCAATTGGAAACGTCTAGTCAATGGTGGCCGAGCAACTGGCTCGTCACAATACGCCAGTCACTACTCTTGATGAACTGTGGTATCGTGTTGAAGCTGCATGGGCAGCTGTACCTGTACACGCCATCCAAGCTCTGTTTGACTCAATGCCCAGACGTATCAAGGCCGTTATTACGGACAGAGGTGGTTGTTCTGGGTACTGATTTCTCAGGACCTATGCACCCAAATTGCGTGAAAATGTAATCACATGTCAGTTCTAGTAAAATATATTTGTCCTATGAATACCCGTTTATCATCTGCATTTCTTCTTGGTGTAGCAGTTTTAATGACCAGTAGTGTATTTTTTTAATGGTGTTATGATGACAAATCTTACATCATTGCGAGACGAGCCCTGGATGAATAAATAGATTGTTAATTATTGAATTAACATAACGTGAGGCAGAACGGGCAGGGCTCAGTGTGTTTGGGTGGGAAACTCAGCAGCCCGTAGCACGCATCTCGTCTCACCTGGCCTCGCTCACACATGGCAACAGGGCAGCTGCAGGCCGAGCGAAGCCGCCGGATATTGGAGTTCCAGTGGGCGAATGTGGGACGGCCGCGTGGCGGCTGTCCGGGGGGGCAACACGCAGCCTCTGGTGTGGCCCGTTACAGGGGCGCTCACGACACGTCACACACGTGCGAGGGAAACGTTAAAAGCTGTGGCATCTGAAGCCATCTGGAACGTTGTTGGTAGAGAAGCGATACAGAGTAGGAGCGATGGGAACAGCGGTACGTTCAGAGAAGAGCCGATGAGTTGTTCCATGTCGGGTGTACTACTACTTACACGACTGTCACAGAAAAGCTCGGATACCGCAAACAAGGTACAAACTGAAAATTCTTGCTGACTAATTCAGACACCAAATGTCCAACAGTAGAGCATTTTTGGACCGCTATTGACAAAATGGAGAAGATTTATTTTCCCACATTCTTACGGGAGATGAAACGTGTACACAATGCAGACAGCAAATGCTGTGACGCCATTTACTTCGGAACGACTGCTTCTGGGACGGAAAGGGGGTTCTTTTATTTCAAGAAACGTGGGTCAAAAATTAAACTCACCTGTACCCTGAAACGCTCCAAAATGAACGGCACGCGTAACTTTCGACCGGGGTAGTCCTTCTCCACGAACATGCATCTCATCACAGCGTTGCCCGCATCACGAATTAGGTTCAGACACGATCCCGAGTGGACCTTCCCAAAGCACAAGTAAAACGCACACAATAAATATTTGGTTGATGATATATAAATAGACTATTAGAGAGAAATTTCTTCGACACTTGAGCAATACAAAGAAGACCATGTTTGCTGGGTTTGATTTTAAAAGTTACCGGAATGAACGAATCACTGTATGCGGACGAGAGAAAATACTTGCAAGAAAGAACATACTACATTAGACTTTTTACGAAAATGTGAAGAATCAGGATTACGGAAGGCGTTTGTTTATTTCGCGTTGATAAGCAAAACACCAGAAAACGAGACTGTTCCTAAACGACAAAAAAGTTCTGTAGATCTTTCCTGAAAACGTTTGGGTATAATCGTAACAAGCGTTTCTTATTAATATGTAATTTCATTATCGATCTTTTTAAAACAACAGTTAGATCTAGTAGTACAAAGCTTGCAGAATAGATAAATCACAAGTTTATCGCATGTAGCACGGTCTGTGGTAGCTAGAATAAGACACATATTGCATCGAATTAATTTCCTTTTCGTCGCTGCAGTACCTCACACATTCGCTCGGCACTGGACTTTTTACGATTTTTGGATTACTTTCTATCCGAGCTTTCCTTCCATTCATTTTTTCTATAATTTCAAGCATATTCACGAGTCATGTGAGACGGCATCTTTCATATTTCGTAATTTTCAATTGAATGCTTATTTTCACTTTCATTCTCGCCAATATTTCAATTGTCTCACTTCGCGTCCTAGTAGTGATCCGCAAGGCCTTGACACTAACATCCGACTCAACGTCCTAGCTAAACGAGTTTCGTTTGCACGCTATATACAGGTAATTCATAACATGTGCAGGTGCGCCTGCAATTGTATGATATCGTCACAGGCAAAATAAACGCTGTGCGACAAAAACTTATAGACATGATTTCACCGGTGCGGATTCAGCAATTGTTTATGCATTATTAGTGCCGTAGTTATTAGCGATTCAAATCTGACGGTATTTTATCACAAAAAAAGTGCGACCAACTAGCGTGTAGAAGTTTTCACGTCAAAAGCACTATGTTCAAACTGATAACAGAAAAGTTAGTGCAGCGGTGACGAGAGTTGTCATTACTATGGCGTCATTTGGCAAGGAAGCGTCCTCTTCCTACCCAGAATCACGTTTTGAAATAATTGTGGAACGGCCAGGTAGTTAGCGGTATCGGCTACCACACAAGTGTGGCAGGACTGGGAGACAAAGGGCTCCTCGGACTCCTGCAGCAAGGGACCGGCTATCACTGGGTGTGGCGCACTTCCTGTAAACTCGTGCTGAGGGGTGGGAGAGGGGGGGGGCAGGTGTAATAGGTTTACATTAGCGTGCGGCCGCGGCCAATCACTCCCGAAGAATGAGGGGCGGGACGGCTCCCCAGTCCTCCCATCCATCAGGGTCTCCTTCAAGTTAAGCAGGAGGGGCCGCACCCCGCTTGTTGCTGCGCCGTCACAGCAGCCGGTGACGCGCGCCAGGCGGTGCTCTCAGCCTCAAGGCGTTAAGCCTACTACACCCAACGGAGGTGACTGGTCGCTGCAGACGCCGTATTCACCTGTTATATATTATAAATTGCAGTACGTCGTCTGCAGGTAAAGGCACATTGGTGATTTACCACCAACACATCATCCTAACCACTAAATGTCTGATGACTGTAATGACTCGAAACGACTTTAGAGATGAGAAACATGCTAAACTTGATATCGATTGAGTATATGAGCTGGCGGCGCCATGCGCCTTTGAGAATTAATGTATTTGGGGCAGCGAAAGAAAGTGACTGCGAGAATAAACTCTGTGTAATCGACGCTGGGTTTTGCAACTATGATTTTTTAAAGTGATGCTTCGGTAACATCCACATCTTCAGCACCTTCCTTCTTTGGAATTTGAATTATTACATTCTTCTTGAAGTCTGAAGGTACTTCGCCTATCTCATGTATCTACCACACTTGGTGGAATAGTATCATCGTGGCTGGCGATATTTGGTGAGTTGGTGAGTACTAGCTTAAATAATGATACTTTTTACTATGGATTGACCAGATGACGTGTTGTTGGAGCGGATGTAGTTGTACTGATGGACGGCAGCCATTACTGAGTTAGTTACACAATTAAGTTTATTTAAACACTGAGGCGTAATGACTTGTGCATAGAAATAAGAAAGTAGTTGTTCTGTTAAAGAAAACTATCGTATAAATAAATATTTATTCAAAAGTGGGGAATCTCATCATTTTAACAGCTTTGGAAATTTTTGCTTGAAGTTTACATACAGGCATGATTAGACATTCGTCTCTGCGACTTAGTACAGGGTGACACAGAATAATGAGAATGCTTGAAATGAGTAGTGGCAGCCATGGGCAGGTGGCAGCACTGCGGGTTCGTGACAGCGAGGAAGCACTCCGCCATTTCAGAAACCATGGATCAGTGGAACTGACAACGGCGTGCGTCAGCCATAAAAATGTTTTATAAAAACAATGATAGTTTGGTAGCGGCGCAGAGGGAGTTTCGACGTTTTTATAATTTATGGCGCCATGATGCCGTTCCGTCGAAACACGCGATAAAATGTTGGTTTAATAGCTTTGAAGAGACTGCATCTGCCCTCAAGAAGAAACCAACAGAACGACCAAGAGTGCATCCTCCAGTGAACAGTGATGTACGCGTATCTGTCTTAACGGAGCCCACGGCGTTCAAACCGTAAGCAAGCAGCAGGGGTTGGAATATCCCAGTATTCGCAGAATTCTTCATATTAATTCGAAATTTCATCCGTACGAACTACAGGTGGTGCAACAATTGAAGGACAACGATTACCGGTTGCAATCAACGTTTTGTAAATGATAAAGCTGTAAGGTTTCATTTACTATGAATGCAATTTCTTTCCTTCATCCTTCTAGTTTTATTGGATTGTGGAAATGATCTCGTTTTTCTGTGTCACGCTGCACTAGTTCGTGGCTGAACGCGGTCCAGTTCCATCGATTTGGGTTTTGTCAACTAATGACAACAAAAATAAACACTGACGATGAACTGCTAAACAAGTTGTGGATGTCAGATGAGGCACATTTTCATCTCACAGGTTATGTGAATCAACAAAACTACCGTTACTGGGCAAACACAAATCCTAATGACTTTCATGAGCGCCCCTCACACGCTAGTGAAGTGACAGTATGGTGTGGTGTTTCATATATGGAATTATCGTACCGTATTTTTTCGCAAATCAACAGGAAAACACAATAACTGTAAATGCCGATCATTACGTGAAGATGTTACTAACTTTCGTTACAACTGCACTGAACAACTTTCAAGAAGCCTGCTTCAACAGAACGGAGTGACATCACAAACTGCACGGCAATCAATGGCATATGTGCGAGAACTGTTTGGCAACGGTGTGATCCCACGATTCGGTAACATTCCCTGGCCCCCTAGATCGCCAGATTTATCCGTTTGTGATTTTTTCTTGTGGGGTTACCTCAAGAGCAAAGTCTACACGACTCGACCAAGAACCCTGGATGAGTTAAAACGGAGAATTCGGAATGCAATTCACAGTATCCCAGCTAAGATGTTGCAGCCGTCAATGAGGAATCTCAACAACAGATTTCACCAATGTATTAGTACAGGAGGAAGCCATCTAAAGGAGGTAATTTTTTAAAAATGATAAATGCCATCAGTATTCTGTAAATGGCAAAGTTGTAAGGTTTCATTTACTATGAATGCAATTCCTTTCCTTCATCCACCTAGTTTTAGTGGATTATGTAAATGATCTCGTTTTTTCTGTGTCACGCTGTATTAGTTCGTGCCTGAGCGCGGTCCAGTTCCATCGCAATAGGGCATCTTTGCGTTGGAACTGTAATTTACTTATATTTTCTCCCCGCAAAACTGAGACGGCTACATTCATACATCCCAGAGTGCGCTAAGAGTGTAGGTGGCCAAGCATGTCTAACGTGAGAAATACACAAGCTTTTCAGGAGAGCAGCGTGCAACAGCAGCGGTGCGGAGCGCGGAGGCTACGGCTTCGTATCGCTACCATTTGATCATTACGGGCGACTGCACAATCCTACGTATCATACATGTAAACTTATTAAACATAAGCGTATCTGCACAGCCCTAAAGCTTAGGTCCATTTAAAGGCACTATTAATTAAGGGTAAAACTTCTTTGTGAAGCACACTAATGTTTAACTTAACAATCAAGTAACACCTTTATTTTCCTGTCGGCATATAAAATAATGCATCCACGATATAAGCATGGCCTGGACGAGAAGAGCTCGTTTTGGATGACGCAAGTGAACCGTGGAATAGGTATTTAAGCTCCGCACGTCTAAATTGCCAATGCACTCTATTTCTAACGACGTTATGCAGAAGAGACTAAGTCATAAAGAATTGTGTCCACATCCCAGTATGACCAACGTGATTTAGGGGTCTATTGTTTTCCGAAATTGTTAGCGTCAATTTGCTGAATGGCTATTTAACCCCCCGATAGTCACGTCCCTTTTCTTCCTACACATAGTCGCGCTCCGTTTGTGAGGTACTTATCAGCGCCTGAGCGCTTCGTAAAACCAAGGATAAAGTAGGTAGCAACAAATTTTATGTAAATAATAAACATGATTGCATTTTACGACTTAGAACGCATGAACTTACACCAAAGCACCTTTGAGATTCGCCCAAATACGTGAAAGTTAAGTAATGTCACAGTCGTTTTGCTAAAGGCGAGCTATTGTCCACTTTCTATGGACCCAATGTCGGTAGCACATTCGTTCGAATTCCCGTCTGACCGATCAGCACTTTTATCTCCTAAATCACATTTGGCAGATGCCGAAATGTCTCCTGTTATAATCTCACCACCGATTCCTTCTCCCATCACCTTCTCAACGAAACTACTGCTCCGTCTACAATTCACACGGGATACACACACCCTAACCTTGTCATTTCAAGCCAGTAACATTACGACAGACCAATCTATAGTCATTACTAGACTTATCTACATTGTAATGGGACTGACAGAAGTGTGCGACCGTCTTACGACATTTACAAAACTTCAAAGGATTTCTGCTGCAGTCGTCTCTCTCTCTCTCTCTCTCTCTCTCTCTCTCTCTCTCTCTCTCTCTCTCTCCATTAAGTATTAGTGTGGCACGACGCAATTCAGCAGAATATTGCCACCTTAAGCAATAACTATTATATTATTTACTATGCTCTACTTTCAATTCTTTCTGCTGGGTGGCTAGTTGGGTTAGGTGGCAAATTATCATCTTTGATTAGAAATAAAAAGTATACATTATTTATACCACCCTATTGTAAGTGGATATGTTACAGTTTTCTCTCATAACGTATTCACCACACAAACTATACGATGGCATAAATCAACTAACACATTTTCTTTTCCTGGCCGTAGGTACTATCAAGGACATCGTACTTAAAAAAACGCAAAAGAGAGTTTGAAGCAAAATGTGTGCCAAGTTTTGTAAACAAAGTCAGATCAAAGATGTCTCGATCTCGACGCCCATTAGATAATACGCAAAGGTCTTCTGCTAACAATCCGGTAGAGTAAGACGAGCAGAAAGCCATGTCTCTGTGTCTGATCGGTCGCGGAATGCTATTTTAGTCGCAGACGGTAAGCGGCGCCTTTTTACGCCGCTAAGCCGCCTTGAAACCTTATAAAGTCTACCAGCAGAAGCCGCCTGCACCAGATCCCTCTTGAGCGTCGTTTTCCGTCAGCGTTGTTTGCAAGTTTAAATGCGGCCTGCGTCCCTTCCAAGCAGCGAACACCGCGCGTTTAAGTCATTGTGCTACTTAGTCTTGATGACGTGGCTGCTAATAACGCGACGGTGAGGAACACAGACAACGTCTGCTGAGATGAAATGACAGTTCCTGAGGTCCCAGAATAAAGCACGACAGACAACAGGATAAATAGTAAACTGTATTTGATTCCTGTCTAAATTCATGTTCAGTTCCTCATATGCTTAAACAATACTGTAGTTGTGACAAGTATTCTCGCTTCTACATCCCATATTTTGTCCACATACATAGCACGTTACCCGTTTGAAGCTTCAGCTGATACTGAAGAAGAGCGTCCAAGGGCACCTTTACTTTGGCTTTAAATACCTGTCCATGACGTTGACTAAATAAAAGAACACGAGAGAAAGCTCATGTAGACAGCCCTTTTTACCTCACTTATAACATGCAGAAGCGGAAAAAAGTCTCACAGGTGACCGACTTTTCTATCCCTTCGACTCTTGACTATTTATGACAGATTACTTACGTTAACCATAATATTTAGCTTGATCCTAATTCTTCGATCAATTGCAGAGAGTGTCGCAGCAAACATTCGACATAGAAATAAGTTTAACCAAAAGCCATAATTCGTCAGTATAAACGTCAATACTCTGATAACAACCAATAAAATGTGGCTGCGCTCTATTGGACACCCTTCCTGATGGCACCACTTCTCCTCGGGACGGACACCATCCACAGGAAAATCTCAAGTTCAAGCGTCACAACGTTTCCTGTAAGTGTCTGCGTAGCGTTTATCGGATGCGGGACGTGGGTAACTGCCTGGCAATCTTCTAGATGTATGTGCGAAACCGTCTAAAAACCATCCCCAGGCAGACTGGCTCACCAGCCGCCGTCGTTTATCAAATGGTTCAAATGGCTCTGAGCACTATGGGACTTAACATCTGTGGTCATCAGTCCCCTAGAACTTAGAACTACTTAAACCTAACTAACCTTACGACAGCACACAACACCCAGTCATCACGAGGCAGAGAAAATCCCTGACCCCGACGGAAATCGAACCCGGGACGTCGTTTATCAGTGAGGCGGATTCGATCCGGGGAAAGTGTCGTGTCGGTTATCTAGGTAGATTGCAACATCTTTTTTTGCAAGTGTGTAAAATCAGCAAGATATGCAGAAGAACATTTGTGCTAAGTTTTGATAGGACGAGAGGTGTCAGAAGTCAATCAGTGAAAGCGAGTCGTAAGTTGCGCCTAAATAGCTCAGTAACAGCCTTGAGCGCGAAGGTAAAGGTTCCGAATTCCAATCGCGGAACGGCACATAGTTTTAATTCACCAGTATCAGAAAAGGGTACACCCCGCTGCAGAGTGAAGATTCATTCCAAAAATTATATGCAGGTATATTATATGCTGTCTTTGAGGCAGAACAAGGAATAGAACAGGGCTGCACTTAAGTCTTGCATAACATGCACAACATCTCCACAGCGTTTGTGGGTGTTTACCTACATCTACATCGACACTACGCAATCCACCGTACGGCGCGTGGCGGAGAATACAGCGTACCACTAATAGTTATTTCCTTTCCTGTTCCACTCGAAAATAAAACAAGGGGAAGATGACTGTCTATACAGGGTGTTACAAAAAGGTACGGCCAAACTTTCAGGAAACATTCCTCACACACAAAGAAAGAAAATATGTTATGTGGACATGTGTCCGAAAACGCTTACTTTCCATGTTAGAGCTCATTTTATTACTTCTCTTCAAATCACATTAATCATGGAATGGAAACACACAGCAACAGAACGTACCAGCGTGACTTCAAACACTTTGTTACAGGAAATGTTAGGGTTGAGGTCAGGAGAGCGTGGAGGCCATGGAATTGGTCCGCCTCTACCAATCCATCGGTCACCGGATCTGTTGCTGAGAAGCGTACGAACACTTCGACTGAAATGTGCAGGAGCTCCATCGTGCATGAACCACATGTTGTGTCGTACTTGTAAATGCACATGTTTTAGCAGCACAGGTAGAGTATCCCGTATGAAATCATGATAACGTGCTCCATTGAGCGTAGGTGGAAGAACATGGGGGCCAATCATGACATCACCAACAAAGCCTACCCAAACGTTCACAGAAAATCTGTGTTGATGACGTGATTGCACAATTGCGTGCGGATTCTCGTCAGCCCACACATGTTGATTGTGAAAATTTACAATTTGATCACGTTGGAATGAAGCCTCATCCGTAAAGAGAACATCTGCACTGAAATGAGGATTGACACATTGTTGGATGAACCATTCGCAGAAGTGTACCCGTGGAGGCCAATGAGCTGCTGATAGTGCCTGCACACGCTGTACATGGTACGGAAACAACTGGTTCTCCCGTAGCACTCTCCATACAGTGACGTGGTCAACGTTACCTTGTACAGCAGCAACTTCTCTGACGCTGACATTAGGGTTATCGTCAACTGCACGAAGAATTGCCTCGTCCATTGCAGGTGTCCTCGTCGTTCTAGGTCTTCCCCAGTCGCGAGTCATAGGCTGGAATGTTCCGTGCTCCCTAAGACGCCGATCAATGCTTCGAACGTCTTCCTGTCGGGACACCTTCGTTCTGGAAATCTGTCTCGATACAAACGTACCGCGCCACGGCTATTGCCCCGTGCTAATCCATACATCAAATGGGCATCTGCCATCTCCGCATTTGTAAACATTGCACTGACTGCAAAACCACGTTCGTGATGTTAGGCGAACTGGCGGTGAATCGAGGTAGTACAGTACATACTGACGAAACTAAAATGAGCTCTAACACGGAAATTAAGCGTTTCCGGACACATGTCCACATAACATCTTTTCTTTATTTGTGTGTGAGGAATGTTTCCTGAAAGTTTGGCCGTACCTTTTTGTAACACCCTGTATACCTCCGTAAGAGCCCTAACTTCTTGGATCTTATCTTCGTTGTCCTTATGCGCTATGTATGTTGAAGGCTATAGAATCGTTCTGCATTCAGCTTGAAATGCCGGTTCCCTAAATTTTCTCAGTAGTTTTCCTCGAAAAGAACATCGCCTTCCCTCCAGGGATTTCCATTTGATTTCCCGGAGCATGTCCGTAACACTTGGGTGTTGTTCGAACCTACCAGTAACAAATGTAGCAGCCCACCTCGGAACTGCTTCGATGTCCGACTAGGTAAGGATCGCAAACACTCGAGCAGTACTCAAGAATAGGTGGCACTAGCGTCCTCCATGTAGTCTCCTTTACAGATAAACCACTCTTCATTAGTGTTCTCCCAATAAACCGAAGTCGACCATTCGCCTTCCCTACCACAATGCTCACATACTCGTTCCATTTCATATCGTTCTGCAACCTTACGCCCAGATACATAAACGACGTGACTGTGTCAAGCAGGACACTGCTAATGCTGCATCCGAACATTACGGGTTTGTTCTTCCCGCTCATCCGCATTACATTTTTCTACATTTAGAGCTAGCGGCCCTTCATCACACCAACTAAAAATATTTTCTAGGCTATCTTGTATCCTCCTAGAATCATTCAGCAACGGCACCTTACTGTACACAACGCCATCATCAGCAAACAGCAGTAGATTGCTGCCCACCCTGTCCGCCAAATCATTTATGTATAGAGAATAACAGCGTAACAGCGGTTCTATCACACTTCGCTGGGGCACTCCCGGCGATGCCTTTGCTTCTAATGAACACTAGTCGTCGAGCACAACATACTGGGTTCTATGAGGGCTATCCACAAAGTACATTACGTTTTCGTTTTTGTCCGTTAGGGGTGGGGCTAGCGCGGCCATCTTGGTGTCATGGCATTCCGCTGCTCAGTCGGCATCCTGCCGTGCTAGTGAGAGGTTCGTGCTGTACTCCGTTGAGTTACTGTGACAGTTTGAAATGTCAGCGTTAATTGAAAATGCCGCGAAGTGTGAAATGCGTGCTGTAATAAGGTTTCTGACTACAAAAAACTGTACACCGATAGAAATCTATCGGCAGCTTTGTGAAGTGTATGGGGACAACATAATCACTGAAGGTGGAGTGCGCCAATGGGTCATAAAATTTAAAAATGGCCGAACTAACGTTCACGACGAAGAGCGAAGTGGAAGACCCAGCATAGTGCCTGCCGAACTTGTCGAAAAAGTCGATGCCGCGGTCCGTGAAAACCGTAATTTCACAATAACGGAACTCTCTATGAGTTTTCCACAAATTCCATGAAGTTTGTTACACGAAATCATTACCGAAAAGCTTGGTTACCATAAGTTTTGTGCAAGATGGATACCAAAAATCTTGACAGAGATTCACAAAAATCAGCGAATGGCTGCAGCGTTAACGTTTTTGGACGCTTACGAGAAAGATGGCGACTCATTACTCGATCGCATCGTTACTGGTGACGAAACATGGGTTAAGCATGTGAACTGCGATACAAAATTGCAGTCAATGCAGTGGGGGCACACAAATTCCCCCCCAAAACCCAAGAATGCATGCAGACAATGTCGGCAAGGAAGGTGATGGCGACTGTCTTTTGGGACAGAAAAGGTGTGATTTTTGTGGATATCCTGGAAAGAGGCACTACAATAAACTCTCAAAGGTATTGACAAACTCTGCACAACCTCAGAAGAGCAATACAAAACAAGCGCAGGGGAAAGTTGGGCTCAAACATCTTGCCGATTCATGACAACGCCCGGGCCCACACGGCAAATGCCACTCGTGAAGTTCTCGAATCTTTTAAGTGGGAGTTGTTTCCTCGTCCGCCGTACAGTCCCGACCTGGCACCGAGCGACTTCCACTTATTCCCAGCAATGAAGAAGTGGTTGGCTATGTAGCGTTTTGATGACGACACACAGCTTCAAGAAGAGGTAACAACGTGGTTGAAGGCGCAGGCGGCCGAATTTTACGACGAAGGAATTTCCAAGCTCGTCCATCGCTACGATAAGTGCCTTAATTTAAATGGCAACTATGTAGAAAAGTAGTATTTAAGTGTGGCTTTCATCTGTATATAATAAAAAAAAATTCCAATACTTTATTTATTTTTAATTCCAAAACGTAATGTACTTTGTGGATAGCCCTCGTATTACTTAAGAAGTCTTCGAGCCACTCACATATTTGTGAACTTATTGCTTACGCTCATATCTTCTGCAGCATTCTGAAATGGGGCACCGTGCAAATGCTTTCCGGAAATCTAGAAATATAGAATCTGTTTGTTGCCCTTCACCCACAGTACGCGGCGTATCATGTGAGAAAATGGTTCAAATGGCTCTGAGCACTATGGGACTCAACTGCTGAGGTCATTAGTCCCCTAGAACTTAGAACTAGTTAAACCTAACTATCCTAAGGACATCACAAACATCCATGCCCTAGGCAGGATTCGAACCTGCGACCGTAGCGGTCTTGCGGTTCCAGACTGCAGCGCCTTTAACCGCACGGCCACTTCGGCCGGCTATCATGTGAGAAAAGGGCAAGCTGAGTTTCGCACGTGCGACGCTTTCTAAAACCATGCTGATTTGTGGGCACGAGCTTTTCGGTCTCAAGAAAACTTATTATATTCGAACTGAGAAAATGTTCAAGGATTCAGCAGCAAACTGAGGTTAGGGATATTGGTCTGTAATTTTGCGGATTCATTATGTTACCCTTCTTGTAACAGCTTCTTTCCAGTCACTTAGGACTTTGCGTTGGGACAGAGATTCAAGATAAATGCAAGCTAAGCAAGGGACCAATGCCGTAGGATATTCATTGAAAAACAGAATTGGGATTCCATCAGTACTTTGTGATTCATTTACTTTCAATTCCTTCAGTTGTTTCTCTACGCCAGGGGTGCTTATTACTATTCCGTCCATAAGGGAGTCTGTTCGATGACCAAACGACGGTACGTTTGTACGATTCTCCTGCGTGAGTAATTTGTTGAACGTGAAATTTAAAACTCCTGCTTTCGTTTTGCTATCTTTTGCATGTTGAAGAAACCAATGAATTTCCCACTGAGAAGGGTGTAAAACAAGGTGACTCTACACCACCAAAACTATTTTCAGCAGTACGAGATAAAGCAATGTCTAAATTAGATTGGTAAACAAAAGGAATCCAGATTATGGGTACGAGATTAAATAACTGCTGATGATATTCTTATATCTGCAAATAGCATAGAATAACTTCAAATATTGGCTAGCAAACTTGCGTTAGTCTGCTCTGAAGTTGTCTGAAAATGAACTACGATAAAACCAAGATAATGAAGAATGAATGGACACCAGAGGGAAATATATCTGTTGGAAGTGCGCATCTGCGAAGCGTCACACAATATGTCTATTTGGGTCAAATTTTGAACATGAAAGGGTATGTTAGACCATAAATATTTCGACGTATTAAATTAGGCTGGCAAGCTTATGGAAGATAGTCTTCCATTTGCAAGTCGACTTCAGTTTGCAAGTTTAAGATGTTGGTTGAGCTGAAGAAAAATGTTTTTGACCAATTTATACAGACAGTACAGTAATAACTTATGGCTGTGAGCTACCAACATTAAATGAATTCATTGTCAGAAAACTAATAGTACGCCAAAGAGGAATGGAAAGATCAATGTTGAGCAGGACAAAGAGAGACAGAAATAACGCAGCTGATGTCAGACCAACAACAGAGGTCAGTGCCATAATGGAAAGAGTGAATACGTTGAAATGGTAGTAGGATGGCCATGTCGCTCGAAGAAAAGATGGAAGGTAGTCAAGGCAAGTACCAGCTTGGAGCCCAATGTATATACCACAAAAGAGAGAGAGAGAGAGAGAGAGAGAGAGAGAGAGAGAGAGAGAGAGAGAGAGAGAACCCAAGGGAAAGGCCACCGGACAAATGGGACAGACTTCAGACTTACGAAAAACATCTGGACTGAATTAGCGACAGGAAGCTCAAGATAGGCAAAAATGGAAGAACCTTCAGGGATGGATCCTGTGTAGCACGACGACTTAAAGGGGGCACATCATCAAGTGATCGAACCGGTTGACGACGATGATGATACCGGGAAAAGTTTATAATCTCCGTGTATAAGAAAATTTCACTTACGACATTTTAATGTGAAAATGATTTCAGGTCTGACAGTTTCTACGCGAGAAAAGGATTTGCCTGCAGCGACTTTGTGAAACCACGGAAATCTGAATGGCCGGGCGGGGATTTTAAGCGCCATCCGCCCAAACGCAGCTGCGCCACCTACTTCGACAGCTTGTCGCGGTGGCCAAGTTAAATGCACGCACGCCGCTGCCAGTGGCGCCGCTGAAGCACTGCTATGTTCTCTCTGCGTGGGCAGCCGGTGTCGCCGTAGGTAGCGGCCGCCCCCGGAGGCGCCTACGTGCCCCTAACCGGTCTCTCCTCTCCTCTCCTCTCCTGGCTCCGACCGGCGACCTCAGTTAAAGGCCCACATGCATCTGTGTCGCCGACCGCATTTAAAAGACACGCCGAAACTTCACAATGAAAACAACACCACAGGCTACTACGAAGTTTTACTAGGGCGTATGTTTTACACGCACGCATATATAGCTTTGGAATACTTTAAAAAATGGGTTGAGACGAATATTTCGTATTAATCTTTCACAAACATTCAATGTATCGAAACTTCCTGGCAGGTTAAAACTGTGTGCCGGACCGAGACTCGAACTCGGGACCTTTGCCTTTCGCGGGCAAGTGTTCTGGCGGCAGTGGCAGTAAAGCTGTGAGGACGGGGCGTGAGTCGTGCTTGGGTAGCTAAGTTGGCGGAGTACTTGCGCGCGAAAGGCAAAGGTCCCGAGTTCGAGTCTCTGTCCGGCACACAGTTTTAATCTGCCAGGAAGTTTCGTATCAGCGCACACTCCGCTGCAGAGTGAAAATCTCATTCTGGATTCAATGTATCCTCCACTGTACGCACTAGAAACGTCAAATATGATAACTCGTCCCAGGCTTTTGGGAGCATGTGTCTAGTTCCTGGGCACACCGCTGTTGCTCTCAGGCGACGCAGTTCACTCTAAAGTTGCTGGAAGGGGAGGTTCAGAGCTAAGTTTTTCACAAACCCTCCACAAGAAGTCACGGCGAGCGAGCTGAGGAGGCTTGGAGGTCGATGATGCAATGCGAGATCCGTACACCCCTTACGGCCGATGTACAAGCAGGAACGGCTCCTGTGCAATGTTCTCAGTACCTTGCAAGTATCAGACGTGGTCAGAACAGCGTTCTGTGTAGTTGCAAGCGCATTAGTCGGACAAAAGTGAGCAAATTGTTGGTGATCGTGTGGTGGATGCTTCCGTAACCAACGTACGCAAAGTGTTCGGCGTTTCAAGAGGCATCGCATCGAAAATTTACACCACACAGAGGGAAAGTGGAAAAACATCATCCGATGTATTGTTAACGTCGATATGCAGCACGATTTTGGAACATATATTGTGTTCGAATATTATGAATTACCTCGAAGAAAACGGTCTATTGACACACAGTCAACATGGGTTTAGAAAACATCGTTCCTCTGAAACACAATTAGCTCTTTATTCACATGACGTGTTGAGTGCTATTGACAAGGGATTTCAGATCGATTCCGTATTTCTAGATTTCCGGAAGGCTTTTGACACTGTACCACACAAGCGGTTCGTAGTGAAATTGTGTGCTTATGGAATATCGTCTCAGTTATGTTCGACTGGATTTGTGATTTCCTGTCAGAGGTTACAGTTCGTAATAACTGACGGAAAGTCATCGAGTAAAACGGAAGTGATTTCTGGCGTTCCCCAAGGTAGTGTTATAGCCCCTTTGCTGTTCCTGATATATATTAACGATTTTGGAGACAATCTGAGCAGCCGTCTTCGGTTGTTTGCAGATGACGCTGTCGTTTATCGACTAATAAAGTCATCAGAAGACCAAAACGAGCTGCAAAACGATTTAGAAAAGATATCTGAACTGTGCGAAAAGTGGCAGTTGACCCTAAACATCGAAAAGTGTGAGGTCATCCACATGAATGCTAAAAGGAACTCATTAAACTTCGGTTACACGATAAATCAGTCTAATTTAAATTCAACTAAATACCTACGTATTACAATTACGAACAAATTAAATTGGAAGGAACACACAGAAAATGTCGTGGGGAAGGCTAACCAAAGACTGCGTTTTATTGGCAGGACACTTAGAAAATGTAACAGACCTACTAAGGAGACTGCCTACACTACGCTTGTCCGTCCTCTTTTAGAATACTGCTGCGCGGTGTGGGATCCTTACCAGGTAGAACTGACGGAGTACATCGAAAAAGTTCAAAGAAAGGCAGCACGTTTTGTATTATCGCGAAATATGGGAGAGAGTGTCACAGAAATGATACAGGATTTGGGTTGGAAATCATTAAAAGAAAGGCTTTTTTCGTTGCGACGGAATCTTTTCACGAAATTCCAATCACCAACTTTATCCTCCTAATGCGAAAATATTTTGTTGACACCGACCTACATAGGGAGGAACGATCACCACGATAAAATAAGGGAAATCAGAGCTCGTACGGAAAGATATAGGTGTTCATTCTTTCCGCGCGCTATACGAGATTGGAATAATAGAGAATTGTGAAGGTGGTTCGATAAACCCTCTGCCAGGCATTTAAATGTGATTTGCAGAGTATCAAAAATGGTTCAAATAGCCCTGAGCACTATGGGACTTAACTTCTCAGGTCATCAGTCCCCTAGAACTTAGAACTACTTAAACCTAACTAACCTAAGGACATCACACACATCCATGCCCGAGGCAGGATGATTCGAACCTGCGACCGTAGCGGTCGCAGACTGGAGCGCCTAGAACCGCTCGGCGATTTGCAGAGTATCTATGTAGATGTAGATGTAGAGAAGTCACAATGCGGACGAAAGAGTGTGTGTGTGTGTGTGTGTGTGTGTGTGTGTGTGTGTGTGTGTGTGTGGAGTGACAGTAACAGACCGCCACTAAAAAACACTGTGACGAAAAATAACAGGTCTACAGCTGCAGAACTTTATGTACCATTCGCGTATCGTGTCAGCACCAAAATAACACGAAAAGAGCTCCGTAAGCTGGAAATCACAGAGTGATCTGGAATTCCAAAATGACTCATCAGTTTTGCAAATACCAGTAACACGAAACCGTGGTGGTGATCCCACAAAAACTGCACTATAGAGCAATGGAAGACACTCATGGTCAGACGAGCTTTGTTTCACACTGTTTCCAGGTTCTATCCCCGTTCACGGCCGAAAAAGCGAAATATGGAAGGGATTCGGTAATGACAGGCAGCCATATCGTTCCAAGGATTAGGTGACTATTTTGGCTCATTCCATGCTACAATGTTTGTTGTCCAACGATGATGCTGTGTTCCGAGAAGATAGCGTCCTTGTTCACACAGCTCGCATCGTCGCACGAGGACGAATTGCTGCATCTCCTCTGGCCACCGTAGACACTACATCTCAATATTATTGAGCTTTTGTCATTCCATTTGGAGAGAAAGGGGCGTGATCACTATCCACCTCCATCATCGTTACCTGCACTTGTCACTATTTTGCCGGAAGAGCGGTATAAGATTCCCTTGATAACAATTCAGGATCTATATTTATCCATTTCGAGAGGATTGAAAGCAGTCCCGAATACCGACGGTTTTCCTACGCCTTCTTAGCCAAGATAATGCGTTTTGCTTTTGGTGTTACCAAATTTTTGTCCGCCCTCTGTAGTTTCTTTAAAAAAAAAAAAAAAGTTCAAATGTGTGTGAAATCGTATGGAACTTAACTGCTAAGGTCATCAGCCACTGAGCTTACACACTACTTAACCTAAGTTATCCTAAGGACAACCACACACACACCCATGCCCGAGGGAGGACTCGAACCTCCGCCGGGACCACCCGCACAGTCCATGACTGCAGCGCCCTAGACCGAGTTTCTTCACCTGGGAGATCAGTACAACCAAGTTGCAAAGGGCGCCACGGTAAACTTTTACCTTTAATGCATTAAAATAAGATTCACTCAGGATTATTATCGTGATTCAGGTAGCAGGTATGATCTTGTGGAATCGGATGAATCTTTTGAAACACTTTGCACTGCTTCCACCGTAGCGAACAGCTGGCCGTGGACTGTAGCGGATTAAGAACGCGCACACAATCAAACAAACAAAAATACTCTTTGTTAGTTACTGTTTCAACATACGTTTGAATGGTAACAGCTTCACCATCAGGTTAATTATCTAGATTCTAGGAAGAACACACAACATGCAAGATATTCGCCGCCAAATGCGATGACTTCAAGTCAGCCATCAAATGAACGGCCGCGCCTCCTACAGACCCCAGGACATGCATTTACATCAACGTCTATATTCCGCGAGACACCTTTCGGTGTGTAGTGGAAGGTATTTTTTTTTTTCTACCACTGTCACTTCCTCCTTTTCCGGTTCCAGTCACGGAAGTTACGCGGGAAAAACGACTGCAAGGTAAGCCTCAGTAAGAGCTCGAATCTCTATAATTTTATCTTCATGGTCTTTTCCTGACATTTACGTACGTGGAAGCAACATATATTTTATGACTTATCTAGGAAAGGACGCTCTCGGAACTTTTAAAATGGTAAACCACACCGTCTTGCAACGTCACCTCCGCGACGCTTTCGTGCTTACTAAATGAGCATGTAACGAAACGCGCTGCTTTTCTTTGGATCTTCTCTATTTCCTCTATCAGTCCATCTAGTACGGATCACAAACGAACGAGCAATATGCCATTATTTGCCGAACGAGAGTTTTGTAAGCTACCTCTTTTGCTTACGGACAACATTTCCTGAGGATTCTTGCTATGAATCTCAGTCTGGCAGATGCACTTTCTGCTATTAGTTTTATGTGGTCGTTCCACTTTGTCTCTCCATACGCACATTCCATGTTTTATTGATCTAACTGCTTCCACAAATTGTTCTGCAATTGTGTAAACATGCAACTATGGATCTTTCTGTCTATATATCTATATATCTACATCTACATCTACATCCATACTCCGCAAGCCACCTGACGGTGTGTGGCGGAGGGTACCTTGAGTACCTCTATCGGTTCTCCCTTCTATTCCAGTCTCGTATTGTTCGTGGAAAGAAGGATTGTCGGTATGCCTCTGTGTGGGCTCTAATCTCTCTGATTTCATCCTCATGGTCTCTCGCGAGATATACGTAGGAGGGAGCAATATACTGCTTGACTCTTCGGTGAATGTATGTTCTCGAAACTTTGACAAAAGCCCGTACCGAGCTACTGAGCGTCTCTCCTGCAGAGTCTTCCACTGGAGTTTATCTATCATCTCCGTAACGCTTTCGCGATTACTAAATGATCCTGTAACGAAGCGCGCGTTGGATCTTCTCTATATCTTCTATCAACCCTATCTGGTACGGATCCCACACTGCTGAGCAGTATTCAAGCAGTGGGCGAACAAGCGTACTGTAACCTACTTCCTTTGTTTTCGGATTGCATTTCCTTAGGATTCTTCCAATGAATCTCAGTCTGGCATCTGCTTTACCGACGATCAACATTATATGATCATTCCATTTTAAATCACTCCTAATGCGTACTCCCAGATAATTTATGGTATTAACTGTTTCCAGTTGCTGACCTGCTATTTTGTAGCTAAATGATAAAGGATCTATCTTTCTGTGTATTCGCAGCACATATACGCAATAAGTTACATTTGTGTATAATAAGCGTCAATTTTCACTCCCTGCACAATGCGTCGATCCTCTGCAGGTCTTTCCGCATTTTGCTACAATCATCTAGCGTTGCGAGTTCTCTGTATACAACAGCACCATCCGCGAAAAGCCTAATCGAATATCCGACTTTTGTCTACTATGACATACGTACAACAAACGCCTCCGTCAATTTTGCCTCTGAAGGCTTCCCTCGACTGAGAATGAGATGCTATGTTGTATTTGCTAGAAACTCTTTACTTCAATCACACATTTGGTTTGGTATTTCGTACGCTCGTATTCTGTTCATTAGGCGGCAGTCCGGAGTAGTACTGAATGCCTTACGGAAGTCAAGAAACACAGTATGAAGTTGGGCGCCGATACCTAAGGCCTTCTGGGTCTCCGATAAACAAGGCGAGCGGGGCTTCACACGATTATTGTTCTCGGAACCCATGTTGGTTCCTACAGGGGAGAGTTTCGATTTGCAGATATATCACAGTACGCGATCATAGAACATGTTCCAAAATTCTACAACTGACCGACGACGCAGATAAAGGCCTGTAGTGTTGGACGTCTGTTACGTGACCTATCGCTTTTTTTCTAATCATTAGGAAAACTGCGCTCCTCCAGACACCTGAACTGTTGCTAGCAGAGGGGCAAATTCTTTCGCATTCTCTGTCTAGAATCGTATTTGCATCTCAAAAGGTCCAGTGGCCTTCCCTCTGTTGCTTTTGTATCCCCTGATCACTTATTTTGATATCAGCCGTTTTATAGTTAGTGCAACTACTTTTAATAAAGTACTACAGCGCGACCTTACTCTGTTACCAGGTATGCAAAAATCCATTCGCTATTTCGGCCTTTTCTAGGTCTTCATTCGTTTCAATGTCAGTGTGGTGACTTAGAAAAGAGAGCGACATTTAATGTAGATGTGATTACCTGGACTGTTTAACAGCTGACGACAGAAGTAAATGAATCGAGTTTTTCAAAAAGGCTGCGTTGACACCATACTCCACATTGGAGTATAACTTCCAATCATAACCTCCAAAATTTTTTGTGCGAGAGGCAGAGTACCCGTAAGTCTCGATACGCCAATTGACCACAAAACTTACCGGGGTTTTAGTGAAAAAACTGAATAAATAGTATTCTGCTAGTGGACAATACAGACAAGTCAAGTCTCAGTGTAGAGTCTTTTTAGTCTTGTTCCGTCTTTTTCTAACTTGTTTATACTCCCAAATATATACTACTACTTGAGCCGTGAAAAATAGGAAGTTTGTTTCGATTATGATGTTTCATCCGAAGGGAACATGCACTCGCTGAGCCAAAGTAAGAAAGAGCGCTTGGCATCATAGACACGTCAGCTACTTGACCTGGTAATAGATTCATGTACAAGACACAACCTTCGGTGCGCTCAGAGCCATCCACTAAAATCATCGCCAATGGAGACCGATGGATCTTATTCGTTGGGAGTGGGAGACAGTCATTAGTACAGATTTCACTTTTCCAAGTGAGCTTCCTATTTTATCTCAGCCGTATGCCTTGACCGCTTTTTATTTGTATGACATGACACTTGCTGCATCGCGATTAATGTACACGTACGCACCTTCCACTTGAAAATTGAGATGTGTACGGAACCGGCGGTGTTTTGAAATATCAGACACCACTTCCAGCCCGCACACCGGCCGAAATACATTGAGGTAACAAAGTCACGGGACACCACCTAATATTGTGTCGGAACTCCCTTTGCGCGGCGTAGTGCAGCAACTCGACGTTGCGTGGGCTCAAAAAGTCGTTGGAAGTCCTCAGCAGAAATATTGAGCCATGCTGCCTCTACAGCCGTCCACAATTACGACAGTGTTCACGGTGAAGGATTTTGTGCAAAACCAGGCCCCCGTTATCTCCCATAAATGTTCGAAGGAATTCACGTAGGTGACCAAAATAATTCACTCGAATTTCCCGAATGTTCTTCGAAGCCATCGCGAACAACTGTGGCCTTGTGACAAGGCGCATTATCGTCCAACGTTTTCCAGTCGTCTACGATCCAACCGATATGGTCACGAGCCCAGGAAAGGCCCCGCAGGCGACGTCGTGCTGTTACCAAAGGCACTCGCGTAGATCGTCTGCTGTCACAGCCCATTAACGCCACATTTTGCCCATGAATCCCCAAGTAGCCGAATATAACCACTTCCAGTCAATGAGGTTCAGCTGCATCGGAGGACCCAGTCCGTTGCACGTTAACACAACCAACATCATTATGAACCCACCACCACCTTGTGCAGTGCCTTGCTGACAACGTGGGTCGATGGCTTCGTGGTGTCTGCGCCACACTCAAACCCTACCATCAGCTCTTACAAACTGCAATCGGGACTCGATTCTCCAATCGTCTATGGTCCAACCAATACCGTCACGAGCCCAGGAGAGGTGCTGCAGGCGATGTCGTGCTGTTAGCAAAGACATTATCATCGGCTGTCTGCTGCCATAGCCCATTAATATCACGTTTCGCCGCACTGTCCTACAGTGTTGCTTATCTGCTAGCACTGACCACTCTATACAAACGCCGCTACTCTCGATCTGTCTGCCACTGTGTTGTCCTTGGTGAGGTGAATTTGGTATTCTCGGCACCTTTTTGAGATCGTGGACCTCGGAATATTGAATTCCCTAACGATTTCCGAAATGGTGTGTCCTATGCATCAAACTCCAATTACCATTCCGCGTTCAAAGTCTGTTAACTCCAGTCGTTCGGCCACAATCACGTCGTAAATCTTTTCACATGTATCACATGAGTACAAATGATAGCTCCGCCAATGCACTGCCCTCTTACGCCTATGTGCGCGATACTATCGCCATCTGTAAATGTGTACATCGCTATACCATGAGTTATCACCTAATTGTAGAGTTCGGGAAGAGACCTGCGCTGAAGCTGTCGCTGTTAACAGTAAGTAGATCAGTGGCAGGCGCTGACGCTAACGCGGCAGGCCATAGCGAAGTTGTGTCCAGCGGAGCGCGTCGCAGTGCGCGAAACTACCGCCACTTATGGTGGGGGACGCGGCACCGTCGCTTCCTGGCGGTCCTCACCCAACACGGGCTGCCCCGGGGCACAGTCCGCCACATGGCTGCCGCTGGACCTCAGCTGAGTTTGGTTTCGCCACCTGCGTCCTCTGTGGATCAAACAAGCTCTGATCAAAAGCATTCAAAGACCTAAAATGGTCATTAGTATGGGGTGTGTCCGCCCATCGCCCATAAGAAAGCTTAAACTTTTTTTAGATTAGATTAGATTTACTTTCATTCCAATTGATCCGTAGTGAGGAGGTCCTCCAGGATGTGGAACATGTCAGAAAAACAACAATACATGACAAATATTTACAACTAAAACAAATAAACTAATGTACCATTCCACAGGTCCCAAGTGGAATGATCGTCATTTTTTAATGAACACTATATGAAAGAGTCATTTTACAAATACTAATGCACTGTGCAGAAGTTATATTGTACTTATATATATATATATATATATATATATATATATATATATATATATATATATATATATTACTGAGAAATTCATCAATGGAGTAGAAGGAGTTCGCCACCAATAAATCCTTTAGGCTTCTCTTAAAGTGAATTTCATTGGTTGTTAAGCTTTTTATGGCTGCTGGCAAGTTATTGAAAATGTGTGTTCCTGCATAATGCACACCTTTTTGTACAAGACTAAGTGACTTTAAATCCTTGTGAAGATTATTCTTATTTCTAGTATTGATTCCATGAATTGAGCTGTTGGTTTGAAAAGGTGATATATTTTTAATGACAAATTTCATTAAGGAATAAATATATTGGGAAGCAGTAGTTAGTATCCCTAGTTCCCTAAACAGGCTCCTGCAGGATGTTCTTTAGTTCACGCCACATATAACTCTTACTGCACGTTTTTGTGCCCGGAAAACTCCGTCGGGATACTTTCAATGACGTCTCTGGAGGACTGGCAGCTCAATCTTCTTCAGGGGCTGAAACCAGAGAAGGTAGTGATACAGCACGATGGCGTCTGGAGCGAAGGTGTTCCACTGAGTTCAGGCTGGCATTCTCGGCAGGCTAACTCATTTCAGGAATGTTACTGTCCACAGATCACTGCCTCATAGACGCTGCTTGTCATACAAATATCATCTCCCAAATGATCCTCTACTACACGCAGTACGCAATGGCGTAAAGTGAGTTCATATTCTTCCAAATGTAGCATAAAGACGAAAAACCCTTTAATACCGTAACGGTATACCTCCATACTTCACCGATGGCCCCTGGCACTACGCATCATGCCACAGGAGATAGTGTGAGTCATTCTGCAAATGATTCGTTTCCTGCCATCCTGTGTCCAGCGGCGTCGCTCTTCTACACCACCTCAACTGTCGCTTAGTGTTATGTGTGGCTTATGAGGAGTTGCTCGACCACTGCACCCCATCCTTTTTAAGTCTCTAAGCACAGTCATTGCGGTAGCTGGACTGCTTGTAGCACTTTGGAACTCTCACGAGTGATTCCTTCCACTGCTGACATGGGATTTTTTACAACCACCCTCCGCAATGCTCAACGGCCCGCGTCCCTAGGGACATGAAGTCAGGATCGTCTTGGTTTCGCTTCGGTTTTTCCTCCTAGTTTCCACTTCACCATCGTATCACCAACAGTTGACCTAGGCAGCTACAGAACGATTCCAACGTCCCTTGTGGAGTTATGACTCAGGTGACATCCAATGACAAGTCCACCTTCTGAGTCACTGACCTCTCCTGACTGACCCACTCTGTTATTGCCGCTTCTCCACTGTCAGTCCCATACTCTCCGCCTCCTATTACACTGGCGGTTTCACCTCTCGTGACACGTAATGATCAATTCCGGGTTACATACGTGTGCCCGGGTACTTAAAATGATATAGCGAATTTGCAACCAGTCGGTAAGTTGTCGAATGTTTCAGTAGCTTTATAAATGTTGTAAATTTTGCTCGGTCAAAATATGCAAACAATCGCACCATTTAAATAACTGGATTTTTACCAATGATCTACAGAAAATTTAATAAAAGCAAAACAATCACACACAGATCGTATCAACTGATAAATTAACCTATAGAGTAGAAACCAGTCTTCTGACTAAAGAACACAATAAATACAGCAACAAGTGTTTTACTAACTATAAATTACAATTCTTAAATGTAACTGTATTTGATAAGTGCAACCTTGAAATTAGTGGTACAGGAGCAAATAAGGTATCACGAAGTGACGGGTAGAAGGCAATTTTGTTACAAATCTGAATGTTTGTATACAGCATGGACAGAAATTCAGCAAAAAGAACGCTCATAAACCAACGGGAAATTTAACACTAATAGAACAAAGGTTGGATCTTCAAGGACCGTTGCTCCAGAAGAAAGCGTAATTGTCTCTGGCGACAGAGAGGGCAACAGTTTTTGTCTCAACGTCTCTTGCGGGTGACGACGTAACGCCAAGTCCAGGAACTGCAGAGACCGACTCCCTGCCTAGGTGGCTAAGGGAACGCCGTTATGTCAAGGGTGGTGGGTCCTCACAGGCGCCAGGGAAGAGGGGCCCGCGACACCGCCCAGGCTTAACTCTGCCTTCTCACGCTCCCCTGCGGAGAAGCTGCCCGCATTATTCATACGAATGCCCGCCCCGAGCTCAAAGAGAAGAACGTTATTATGGAAATACGGCGCTTATACAGGGAAAACGTCTCCACATCTGGGGTAATGAGAGCCACAAAGCGCGTAGGAGGAGACTCTCCTTCTGCAATAAAACTGCCGACTAGTCAGCGATAGCGGGTTTCAGCAGCCGTTTTAATTACGCGGCTGGATCTTCGCACCCTGCAATTTTCTCAGACGAAATGCGTTTTTTTCTGAAAGCGTTTGCAAAAAAGACTTGCTACTTTCAACAAGCGACCTTGTTTTACCGCTAACAAGGCATAGGCTACCCATGGGTTTGGAGAAAGAAATAAACAATGCACGAAAGCTATATTGTAGGCTTTATCATATTAATTATTTTTAGGCTAGAGCTGCAACTGAATAAGCGCAGTACTGGTTTCGCTGGGCGCGTTTCGGCTCAATGTATTAAGGTTTCATCAGTGACTTGAAATACAAAACTACATTTTCATTTGTACACCTGCTTATTGTACAAGTAAACTGAGCCTAATGTATCTGGAAAAACAATTAACGCCCTCATTAAGTTGCATACAGACAGTCTAACCTAAAACTCACGAACTTAACATTAATAGCAACTGAGGACTGACAGATCAACAGCGTCACAGACGTAAAATTATAGTCTGTTTATTTACCTATGCGTGCAAATTTCGACACTCCTTGTACATGCCAAAATTCATTCGTCTCTGTCTGGATGGCTCCACTGAATCGTACGTCTTCCGCTTTCAGTGAATTGCGTATATTAATTGCCTGCGTCTTTTTCGAATTACTTTCGTCTACGGACCCTTATCGGGTGCCACGCAGCCACATCATCCTTACAGGTATTGTACAAATTAGATGGATTTTATTTTACAGATCTTTACTGTTACGGCATTTCTACACATAAAAACATTTGGGGAAACAAACCACGCATGTTTACCAACTAACAGAACAATTCAATCAGAGGTAGGTATAAGTTCCAGCTTTAGACATTCTGAGAACGGAAGATCAGATTTAATGTCCCGTCGAAGTTAAGATCATTACGAACGGAGCCTCAACTCAGATTATGGAAGGAATACGGACGTGTCTTTTTCAAAGGAAGTATTCTCACAACTGCCTTAAGTGACTTAGAAAAACCAAGGAAAATCTCAGTCTGGGCGTGTGTTTGAACAGCGGCCACCCGAAAGTTTGTGCTAATCTCTGCACCACCTTCAGTTTTACACATTTTTCGTTGCTCAATAGAAGTTAGCCGAGTCAAATAGGGGAAAAAATGGTGTGAACATACTCTCTGTGTGTGTGTGTGTGTGTGTGTGTGTGTGTGTAGAGAGAGAGAGAGAGAGAGAGAGAGAGAGAGAGAGAGAGAGAGAGAGAGAGAGGGGGGGGGGGGGGGGCGGGCGGAAAGAGCTACGGAATAGGGTGATTGGTGGTTAAATGGAAAGGACAGAGAAGAGAAGCATAGTTAGAAACAAGCGAGATATATATATATATATATATATATATATATATATATATATATATATATTTATATATATTTCTTATTCACATTGCGTGTTTAAGGAGACCAAACAGCTAAGGTCTTAAGTCTCCTATTTACTCCCACCAAGGATAGAAGCAGTGTACCCAACCTTTCTCCATGTGGAAAATTCTGTGTGCAGGTGTAAGACAGTGTTCTAAATGTTTGCGCAGCGTGTATCGGAGGCGGAACATGGAAAAAAGACAGGCATACAAAAAGTGAGATGTGAGAAACCGCCTAAAAACTATATCCAAGCTGTGCAGCACACCGACACCTCGTCGTTGATTTGCCTGTCGGACTCGGGAGCCGGCGTAACCCCCGTCCCGGAAGAGGTGGTGTTAACACGCGCGGTTAACTGGGCAGGTGGAGGGAAGGGGAGAGGGAAAGCGAAGGGGGGAGGGACAGGGAGAGGGAAGGGGAGAGGCAGTGGGAGAGGTAAGGCAAGGGGTGAGGGAGAGGGGAGGGGAGACTCAAAGGGCCCTTACCTGAGCCTTGCAAGCCGCGCAGCTCTGCACCACAGAGACAGACTGCGTGGGATTGTAACAGCCTCTGGAATAAGGGTAGAAAAAGGAATCAATCTGCCACTGGCAGGAAGGTACCTGAGAGGTCCGTGCCGTCATTGATCTCTCTTTATCAGTCATTTCTTGAAAAGAAGGACTGCAAACAATGCAACGGATAAACAGGTTAAAGCCTAGCAAACAATTTGCACTCACTGCGAGTCAAATACATTCCAACAGTTGACTGACAGTAGCAGTTAATAGAACCACATATTATTAGTACTGATGGTCATTAGAAATAAAAATTCACTGTTCAAAAATGGTTCAAATGGCTCTGAGCACCCTAGAACTTAGAACTACTTAAGCCTAATTAACCTAAGGACATCACACACATCCATGCCCGAGGCAGGATTCGAACCTGCGACTGTAGCGAAAATTCACTGGAATAGCACACACTGAAGGGCGAAAATTTCAGACGATCCAAACCCTTCGACTATTTCTCCGTTTCAGTATTTTGTATATTGATACAACAATCAACCAAGCAGAATCGCTACTGCACCTTCCTTCATTTTAGTTCCCTTTTCTTCCAACATTCCCTCTTCTTCTCTCTACATGGTTCTATTGCTTCGTTTACCATATTCTCGAGTCCCTTTGTTTCTACGAAATTTAATATTTTATTCGTAAAAAGAAAAAATCTATTCTTTACGACTCTTTAAAATTGGTTCCATCCACATCTTTCTTCGAGTGATCCGAAATATGTTTGAGTGACCAGAAATGGTATAATATTTAATATGATAATTTTTTTCATTCATCCTGTAAAGTTATCTGTTATTCGCTTCTGCTGTTTTCTGCGTATTTTGCAAAATTAATTTTATCTTTCAGCCTACACAGAGCTATTCACTTCTCACGCTTCACTTCGATGAATTATTAATTGCAACAGGAATTATAATGGCTCTGAGCACTATGGGACTTTACATCGGTGGTCATCAGTCCCCTAGAACTTAGAACTACTTAAACCTAACTAAGGTAAGGACATCACACACATCCATGCCCTAGGCAGGATTCGAACCTGCGACCGTAGCGGTCACGGGGTTACAGACTGAAGCGCGTAGAACCGCACGGCCAAACAAACTGTCGATTAAATTAAGACGCACTGTTATGCTCCCGAGGGAGGGGGGGATGGCACTGGTTAGAGAGCAATGCCCTGCACCGAGCCCAAGTAGTACTACCTCATATCGTCTTAGTGAGCAGATTAAGGTACGACGTGGTTTCAGCACACTCTTAATACAAGCCACTGTTGATTCCCATCTCGTAATGGCTGTCTTCCCCTACAAATGACCGACAGAGACGCAGTAGTGTTAACACAATGGACCTGTATTCTGAATGAAGACATTTTAAATATCCGTTTGCCCAACTAGATTTATGTTTTCCGCGTTGTTCTTAAATCGATAAAGGTGAACGCTGGGATTGTTTCACTGGAAAAGATAATTCCATTGTTATCACTGTCGACCCGCCATCGACCGGACGTTAAAGCATAATCTTTTTTCCCTTGTCAACAACTAGATTCCTGGAAGGAATAGTTTATTAGACACAGTCTCCATACTTCCCTTACAAGCCTTACCGTAGCGGTCGCGCGGTTCCAGACTGTAGCGCCTAGAACCGCTCGGCGACTCCGGCGGGCTTTTGTCCTTCAGATATTGCGTCATTTTCACAGGTGAATACTATGAGGAAAAATAAGAATTGCGAATGCAAAAAATGCAACATGTCCCGAAAATATGGCAAACAACAAAATAGCTATCGACAAGCAAAGGAAGCACAAAAAATCCACTAACACATGAAGATAAGCCGTTAAGATTAGATCCAGACGAACAGACGGGCAGAGCTTCTAGCGCTAGTCATGTGCTGTCAAGATCAAAACATTCTCACAGAGCATCCTTTGACGTGTAGTGACGACGGTCGGCATTTGTAACATCGCCCTCAATACAGGCGGTATCGTCTGCAGGTGAGGCACGTCTTCGGGAAGCTCCAGACAACGCGGGCAGCCAGACAGGGCTGTCGTCGCGCGGAAGGCGGCCGTGGGAAGAGTCGTACGCTGCCAGCCGCCGCTTCCGGGCTTTCTTTCTCGCCAGGCCCGCCGGCGGGGCCGTACAAGCGGAACGGCCGGGGCCCGCCACAGCCCCTGACACACTAATCGCACTCTCTGAACACCTGCAGCTCCGCGAAATCTACCTGTCCACACTTCCGCATCGTGCCTCGCGATTCGTCTTTACCTAGACAGGCAAATATCGAGATCGTTGCTTTGAGAAAGACACCGTACATTTTCTACCTCGCTCCGCGCTTATATTCCGTCTCTAATGACCTCGTCGTTGACGGAATGTTAAACCATTATCTTCTGTCCTCCTTCGCATATCCGAAATCGAGTAGAGACGAAAATTACTGACTTCTGTAAGAAATATTTTACTATTTAAAGATTACCGCGCCCTTTGGAGGTATTGCACAGTATCGTCTGACAATTTTGGTTCCTAGTTTAGCAGCACTGCTCCCTGGACAGCAATGACATCGAAAATTTGAAAAATGACTAAAATTTACCTCTTTAAACTGAACATTTGATGGGCGAATAAAGTAACTCACTTTCTTGAATTGATGTGCCATTTATGCTGTTCCAAGAATTTACATTGTATAATTACCTAGAGAAATCAGCATTCGAATTTTACAGTCCATACGTTGTTTATGAACCGTATGGACGTACATACGAGGTACGACAATAAAGTAATGAGACTGATTTTCTTTGCAAGATGTGTCAATCCTGCAGGCTTGTGTAGGCACAATATCTTTGACCTTGGTCTATAAGCTGCTTTTAGTCCAAGTGGCACATCGATGCAACTGCTCAGTCGTGAGTTGTGCTTTAAAAGTTAACACGTGTTTGTGTCTCTCGTCACGGAAATGGAACCGCATAACATTGCGCAACGGTATGCCATTTCTTTTTAAATTGGATGAAAACGCGACGACAACTTACGGTAAGCTTCAGAAGGCTTTTGGAGAGGAGGTTATGTCAAGAGCTCAAGTTTTTCGTTGGCATAAAATGTTTAGTGAAGGCAGAACGAATGTTGAAGATGAAGACAGCTGTGGACGACCATCAACCTCACGGACGGATGTCAACTTGGCCACGGTGCGTGAACTCGTACGATCTGATCGAAGGTTATCCGTGAAAATGATTGCAGAAGAACTGAACATCAATAGAGAAACGGTTCATCTAATAATAATTGAAGATCTTGGTATGAGAAAGATTTGTGCAAAAATGGTCCCCAAAAATCTCACACCACAACAGCGAGAAACATGGAAAAATGTGGCAGCCGATCTGTTAGAGCAAATGGAAATCAATCCAGAATTGTTGAGCCGTGTTATCACTGGTGATGAAAGTTGTTTTTTTTTTCCAGTACGATCCAGAGACAAAACGTAAAAGTTCGCAATAATGCTTAAAGGGATCACCCAGACCAAAAAAAGCTCGCATGTCAAAAGTGAAATGCATGATTGTGTGCTTCTTGGATTCCAAGGGAATTGTTCATAAAGAGTGGGTGCCTCCTGGACAAACAGTTAACCAATATCACTGTGAAGAAATTTTACAAAGATTTCGTAAAAGAGTTCTTCGTATCCGTGCCAACATTGCTGATAATTGGATTCTGCATCACGATAATGCGCCATCCCATACTGCTCTGTCAGTACAGCAATTTTTAACCTCATAACTAATTTCAGTACTACCACAGCCACCTTATTCACCAGGTATCGCTCCGTGACACTCTCTTCTATTTCTGAGAGTCAAAACGGTGGTCAAGGGTCACCATTTTCAAACAACACAAGATGTCCAAAAAGCTGTGACGAGGGTCTTGGAGGATATTACAGAAGATAAGTATCAGAAATCTTACCACCAATGGCAGAGGCGCTGCAAAAAGTTTGTGCTATCTGAAGAGAACTACTCTGAAGGAGACAACACTAAACTTGACTAAAACGGTAAGTAACATTTTTTTTTTTCGCACCAGTCTCATTACTTTATTGTCGCACCTCGTATATCTCAAGTTCTGTGGATGTTCCTGCTTAAAGAGTGTTTCATATTAAGGGCGGAACCAAAGAGGGATGTAATATTTTGGCATGCACCGGTTTCCAATATTCACTGCTAACTTCCGCAGAATACAGTAGCACTATAACTAAATTGCTTCGAAATTGGCTAGGAATTCTAGAAGTTACAAGCAGAAGTTGCGTTTAGCACGGGGTACGTTTGAGTTCCTTGAGAGAGAGAGAGAGAGAGAGAGAGAGAGAGAGAGAGAGAGAGAGGGGGGGGGGGGGGGGGGGGGTAGAACCAGAAAAGCAAGTAAAGTTGAGAAAGGGAAGACTTTCAAATGCTGTAGTTCTCTGAATTACAATTTCTTCAGCACTCAGCAATGACGTAACCAAAATATTATTATATTCAAATATTTAATGTATGTTACTGTAGATATTATGATTAAAATCGAACGCATCTGTTGTGCACTAAACGGTGGCAGCCCCATTCCGAATATACTCCTTGACAACAAATGCACGATGCTCATCTAGCCAAACCACTGCGCCTACTGAAAATGGCAGGTACACCGCTGTCGATCGATATCCCCTTCACATCAGTATCTCCACCATAAGTCACACAGCTGCCTCTTCAAATACGAGAGGTCTTTTCGCCGGACCCTGCACTAACAAAAACAGTTACAACTCAATGCAGACGAACTGGAGATGTTTTTTTAGAACAAGAATGTGCATGTCTTTAATATAGCTTGGTCGAAGAAATAATTTACGCCACAGCTGTCTGATGTGGTAAGTCTAAGTCGTTTCGAGTATTGCGTGCGCTATCATCGCATATTAAACCACAACCTTACAAAGTTCCCCAACATTTATTATACTAAGGATAATTTGTATAGACGAGGAAATATTGTCTTCCAAGGTAACTTCGCGGTTTATTCTGTGATGATGTTACAAGGGAAGGCCAAAGGTATCAATCAGAGGTAAGAGATTCTGGTCCAGAAACGAAAGTGTCGAAGATAAAAGCGAAAATCGTTGTGATACGTCTGACAGTGAACCTCTTCTGCTGCAACCTCTCTGCTTTCCATAGTTTGGGAGGAGGCAGTATGGACCAAAACAAGAAAAAATTGTCTGGTAAACATGGGCTCTACAAATGCATACCTTAAGAGCTAAAAGCTCCTCCCAAAATATGGAAAGCAAAGAGCTTTCAGTAGAAGAGGTCCGCTGTCAGACGTATCACAACGATTTTCACGTCTAACTTTCGACTCAGTCTTTTCCGTAAAAGGGTTCCTTACCTCAAATTCATACATTACCCCTTCTCCAACATCCCTGACAATTCGTATCATCATCACGGTATGAGGCAGAGGACGCTCTTACTATTGTGTGCGTTATCATCGCATACTTAACCACAACCTTACAATATCCCCCAATATTTATTATACTAAGGATAATTTGTACAGCACCACAAAAAAGAGACACTGTTCCCAGTACATCACATAGGAAACGGCTGGAATATAGAGTCAAAAGTTCAAGTTCTTCCTCGTCAGCAGAAATTTCAAAGCTCGTGGCTGACAAGATGTGAGAAACATAACCAACATAATCTGACTGCCAGAAACTTTGCACGGGAAATACACTTCAGTCAGATTTACGCCATCAAACACAATACACAAGCAATACATCTACATCTACATTGATACTCCGCAAGCCACCCAACGGTGTGTGGCGGAGGGCACTTTACGTGCCACTGTCATTACCTCCCTTTCCTGTTCCAGTCGCGTATGGTTCGCGGGAAGAACGACTGTCTGAAAGCCTCCGTGCGCGCTCTAATCTCTCTAATTTTACATTCGTGATCTCCTCGGGAGGTATAAGTAGGGGGAAGCAATATATTCGATACCTCATCCAGAAACGCACCCTCTCGAAACCTGGACAGCAAGCTACACCGCGATGCAGAGCGCCTCTCTTGCAGAGTCTGCCACTTGAGTTTATTAAACATCTCCGTAACGCTATCACGGTTACCAAATAACCCGGTGACGAAACGCGCCGCTCTTCTTTGGATCTTTTCTATCTCCTCCGTCAACCCGACCTGGTACGGATCCCACACTGATGAGCAATACTCAAGTATAGGTCGAACGAGTGTTTTGTAAGCCACCTCCTTTGTTGATGGACTACATTTTCTAAGCACACTCCCAATGAATCTCAACCTGGTACCCGCCTTACCAACAATTAATTTTATATGATCATTCCACTTCAAATCGTTCCGTACGCATACTCCCAGATATTTTACAGAAGTAACTGCTACCAGTGTTTGTTCCGCTATCATATAATCATACAATAAAGGATCCTTCTTTCTATGTATTCGCAATACATTACATTTGTCTATGTTAAGGGTCAGTTGCCACTCCCTGCACCAAGTGCCTATCCGCTGCAGATCTTCCTGTATTTCGCTACAATTTTCTAATGCAGCAACTTCTCTGTATACTACAGCATCATCCGCGAAAAGCCGCATGGAACTTCCGACACTATCGACTAAGTCATTTATATATATTGTGAAAAGCAATGGTCCCATAACACTCCCCTGTGGCACGCCAGAGGTTACTTTAACGTCTGTAGACGTCTCTCCATTGATAACAACATGCTTTGTTCTGTTTGCTAAAAACTCTTCAATCCAGCCACACAGCTGGTCTGATATTCCGTAGGCTCTTACTTTGTTTATCAGGCGACAGTGCGGAACTGTATCGAACGCCTTCCGGAAGTCAAGAAAAATAGCATCTACCTGGGAGCCTGTATCTAATATTTTCTGGGTCTCATGAACAAATAAGGCGAGTTGGGTCTCACACGATCGCTGTTTCCGGAATCCATGTTGATTCCTACATAGTAGATTCTGGGTTTCCAGAAATGACATGATACGCGAGCAAAAAACATGTTCTAAAATTCTACAAGAGATCGACGTAAGAGATATAGGTCTATAGTTTTGTGCATCTGCTCGACGACCCTTCTTGAAGACTGGGACTATCTGTGCTCTTTTCCAATCATTTGGAACCCTTTCAGACAAATGTAACAATAGAAAAAAATCATTCAAGTAATAAAGTGTCGAATTTATAAGGGACTGGTGGAGGGATGTGGTACCGCAATTTGGAGCCATTACAATATGGGCGGGTATAATTCTATGTGGCAGTAAAAGAGCTGCCAAAAAAGTACTTTCATCAACAATAACTACTGCCAATTTTGGTCAATATATCGAATACCAGGAGTGCCATCCTGTTTTACAGAAGAAATTACATCTGAAATGAACAAAATTACTTCCCATCGCTCTCCAGGATTGCGTCAGGTGACGACATACGACAGAATGTTAAATGGGTTGACGTGCGCCTCGTCTCTTCGTTTTCTTGGCCAAAAATTAAAATTAATCACTAACACGAAAAGTCCTGACGTCGTTCCTACCACTATGTCTGACGTAAGCGCTATCATGGAACTCTAGCAGAAAATGGAACTCTAACAGACGCGCGTCAATCCTCAGACCCAACGGTACTGTCATCTTGTAACCCAGAATTTGACAGCATCCCTCACAGAGTTACCACAGTAGTTCAAATGGCTCTGAGCACTATGGGACTCAACTGCTGTGGTCATAAGTCCCCTAGAACTTAGAACTACTTAAACCTAACTAACCTAAGGACAGCACACAACACCCAGCCATCACGAGGCAGAGAAAATCCCTGACCCCGCCGGGAATCGAACCCGGGAACCCGGCCGTGGGAAGCGAGAACGCTACCGCACGACCACGAGATTACCACAGTAGTATGTACACTATTTGGTAAGTAATCGGACGCCCCTAAGTAATGCAGACTGGATCGATAGATGTCACGAGAGGCGGACTAGCCAGTATAAAAGGCTGTGGAGAGAACTGCGTTATCAGCACAGAAGCAGTAACAGCAGACAGAGTCGGTCAGGAAAGCCCAGTGATTTCGAACGTGGAGTAGTCATTAGACGTCACCTAAGGAACAAATCCACCAGGGAAACTTCAACTCTTTTATAGCTGCCCAAGGTGACTGTTGGTGATGTGGGAACGAGGTGGGACAACCACAACGATGTGAAGAACGGTAGGCAACGTACCGACGGACAGGACCCTCGAGCTTAGCGGAGGACGGTTGTAAAAAATCGCACGACATTAGCAGAAGGAATGTCTCGTCAGTTCCAACGTGCTACCGGCAGTCACACAGTACAACTGTGCGTAAGGAGTTAGAAGGATCGGGTACAATGGCAAGCAGCTACTAATGAACCACACATTTCTGATGTCAATGCTAAGCGACGCTTTAGGTGATGTGAAGAGCGACGCCACTGGGAAGTGGATGATTGGAAATGAGTAATTTGATGTGGTGATCACGCTGTATCCTATGGCAATCGATCACGCTGTATCCTATGGCAATCCGGTGGACGGGTTTGGGTTTGGTGAATGCCTGGAGAACGTTACCTGCCATCACATACAGTGCCAGCACTGCAGCATGGAGAAGATCGTGTGTGATATGGGAGTGTTTTTCGTGGTTAGGGTGTGGTCCTCTTAAGAACACGCTACACGCGGAAGCAAACGAACACATTTTACAGCATTGTGTGCTGCGTACAGTATAGGAAAAGTTCAGAGAGGATGGCTGATTATATCAGCATGACAATGCACCATGTCTAAAGTAGCATCTATGAGAGAATGGTTTGTGGACAATAACATTCCTGAAATGGGCTGGCCTGTCTAGAGTACCGATCTGAACCCAACTTAACACATCCGGGATGTTTTAGAGCCTTGGGCTCACTCCAGCCGCAGACAGTCCTCTCTCCTGGAGGACAGCTGTTCGAGAACAGGAGGGTGCAGCCGCTTACGTCTTGGTGCATTTACCGATGCCGCACACTCCCACCCACTGCTGAGTGCTGTCTTTCACTGCGAGATTCACAGCAGGTTACCGCATCTGCCTTGAACTGCGGGGCCGTGCCGTGACGGTACACGTGCTGCCGTGGACTCTGTGTGTCACCATTCCTGCCCAGCAGCTGACGTCACGCCTGCTACTGGCTGTCTGTTGCATCAGGAGCATCGCGCTCGCTGCTATCAAGACAAACCCAGGGGGTAGTGCCGCCACCGAGCAGCTACGAGAGTTTTTGTTTGTTTACTAGTAAGAAGTACGACCCTTAATGACGTTTCCTTGAACAATTATCGGTCATCATCCTGATGACGATCCACCGTCTCCACTCAACCCATCCACAGTAAAGATCACACAAGTGTCCGGAAACTTTTCATCGGAACATTTCAGAGATGATGACTGATTGTATCAGCATGACAATGCAGGCTATCATATAGCAGCATCGGCGAGGGAATAGTTTGTGGACGATAGCTTTTCTGAAATGGACTGGCCTGCCAATAGTACCGAGCCGAACCCATTGGGATGAGTTAGAACGTCCACTGTGCTCCAGACCCCGGGGTCAATACCTTATCTGGTTTCGGCTGCCAAAGCTCCACAGCCGTTCAGACACCTCATTGTAGGTGTTCCCAGGAGAGTTGACGCCGTCATGAAGGCGAAGGGTGGCCACACGCAATATTAATATCCACTAATAGCCATCCAGATACTTTTGATCAGATAGTGTTGTGTGATGTTTCTTCCACTACAGTTATCCGTGTGCTCACATGTACTGGCTAGCGCCACCAGTATATAAGATGCACGGGAACGCTTTACCGTCGGTCTTTTTGCCTCGCAACGAAGATGGATGAGCGGTTAACAGCCGAAACGTTAGTAGCAGATGAAGTTTGATTACGGCTGAATTCCCGCAATTGTATCGATCAAATCAACTCACATTTAAGAGGAGAGATTTCAATACTCCGTGGCGCACACAGCAGCCGGTAGATGCACGTCATGTCGAACCTTCAAGACCTAATTCGGTTTAACGACTGGTCTTTTTCGCTAACTGTAAACTTACAGTTTGGTTGGAGCTCAGGGCGCGAACGTCCTGAAAATAATGGGCTGGGAAAGCTATAGATATTTAGAACAAAAATTACAAACTAACTAGACTGTAAATTCGAGAACATGGAGATCATTAGTTTCGGTCTAAGCTCGAAAAGAGAACAAAAATCTCTCTTTGTAATTAATGGCGAATACTTAGCTCCAGATACCAGGCTCAGTTGTGCAGGCATTTCTAAATGGTCTGGACGCGTGATAAACCGTAATGCGCAAGTGCGCCCGCAGGTACGGGCGAGCTACAAATGAACGAGCAACAGCCGACTCGATACTGTGCTAACGATACCCGGAATCGAATACGCACGAATAATTCCGGCCCTCATTACCGGAATGGCCAGCTTCTGAGGACACACATGCTCAAAGCAGGAAGCGCAGAAGCCGTTAATTGATTATTGGAGAGGCGGGGGCAGCAGTTGTGGCTTTCAATTAGGCACGCGTACTAGTGCGGCATCCGACGTTCCAGCGGGATCTGACTGGGAGGGTCATTACTAGAGACCGGATTATGCAACATAAAAACTTCAAGGTACGCATGAAAGTATACATGAAAAATGCTTAACTGATGAAATAATGAAAGACATAGTAGTTACTGCGTGCGATATATCTCGAAGTTGGGCCTGTGCACATCGATTGCAAGGAAGAGCGCCCGCGAAAATCGGGACATTTAGAATGTTGGTCTCATGATCGGTATGCTTTATGATAGAGCTCAGGCGGGGTACTTTTTGAGATTAGTTTTAAAAAAATTGCAAATAGAATATGGATGCCGTGTTTCTAATACTGTTCCTTCTTTGCTATTGTTGTCGTTAACAAGTTAAAGTGATGCGAATTAGTCGCCGCGATACAAACGATATACAAATGTCCAATTTCGAGATATATCGCACTCAGAGGCACATGGATAAGAAATCCATAATATTTTATTTCAAAAACAACATATAATCAGTTATTTTTGAACAACATTAACCATTAATTAATACTAAAGAACTAAATTATCATTTACAAATTATTTTACATTTCTCTTCTACAGTATACATAAACCCTCAAGCACTGATCCAAATGTTAGGCAGTACGATTGTATCTTCGAGCACTCAAAACATTTTTATCAACAGAAAAGGACAGTTCTGCGTCAACTACGGTAACTGGGCAGTATTTGATTTTGGGTGCTATGACAACATGTTGGCACATATTGTTTCTGCCAAAAGTTCATCCGTCCCATTATAAAACTACCAATTTTTAGGACAAGGGGTCAGAGTTTGCGTTATATCCAAGATGCTTTTTAAACTTTTCTTTGAGTTTTCTTGGGAATACCTACGGCCATGAGGTGGTCACTAGACTAATATTATTCATTAATCGACTAGATTCATTCAGCACCACACCCTGAGTTTCAAGTTTTTTATACTCGCAGGTATACGGGAAAAATGAGTGTTAACCACAGCAATGGTTTTTTTCTTTTAATACTTCCTTGCACTGGTAACCTGCACTTATGTATCCCACTACAAAATTGAAGTACATTAAATTTCCTACAAAAACGTCCTGTTCATTTCTTCTGCATGATTATAGTCAGATCCAAGAACGACGACGATTCGCGCAGGTCGATAAGCGGACGGGGATTGCATTGTTACCAGGAAAATTACGTCTCTCACTTGCTTGCGTACAATTTGTCGCTTACCACCACCATCGGCGATAACAACTCTAAAAAAATTGAATAAAAATTCACTAAATAAATTACAACGATCACGTTTAATGCTCACATGAGTATGACATTCACAGCAGAGAACTCAGAACCTTAGAGAAAATGGCTGTCGTAGAATGAGTGACGTAAGTGCGCAGAACGAGGTTTAGCTCGACGTCTATCGTCTGTGGCGCCAACTATAATAGTTTGCATGTAGCCAGCGAGAGAATATGAAAACCTCTCACATGGTTTCTGAAGGCTTTCCGGGTTACATGAATCCAGGCTGTATGGGAGCTGAATCATCCTGCATAAATCATATACTGAGGAGCCAAAGAAACGTACACCTGCCTAATATCATGTAGCCCCCCGCCCCCCATGCACCAGGAAGTGCCGCAAAACGACGTGGCATGGACTCGACTGATGTCTGAAGTAGTGCTAGAGGGAAATGACAAATCCGAGGGGGAGAGGGGGGGGGGGGGAGGAGATCTTTTCTGAACAGCACGTTGCAAGGCATCCCAGATATGCTCAATAATGTTCATGTCTGGAGAGTCTGGTACCCAGTGGATGTGTTTAAACTCAGAAGATAGTTCCTGGAGTCAGTCTGTAACAATTCTGGACATGTGGCGAGTCGTATTGTTCTGTTAGAATTACAAAGTCCGTCGGAATGCATAATGGATATGAATGGGTGCAGGTGATCAAACATTATAATTACATACATGTCACCTGTCAGAGTCGTATCTAGACGTATCAGGGGTCTTATATCACTCCAACTGCACACGCACCACACCATTACGGAGCTTCCAACAGCTTGAACAGTCCACTGTTGACATGGAGGGTCCATAGATTCATGAGGTTGTCTCCAAACCCGTACACGTCCATCCGCTCGATACAATTTGAAACAAGACTCGTCCTACCAGGCAACATGTTTCCAGTCATCGAAAGTCCAATGTCGGTATTGACGGCTCCAGGCGAGGCGTAAAGCTTTGTGTCGTGCAGCCATCAAGGGTACACGAGCCCTGCGCACCGAAAGGTCATATCGATGATGTTTCATTGAATAGTTCGCCCGCTGACACTTGTTGAAGGCCCTGCATTGAAGTCTGCAGCAATTTGTGAAAGGTTGCACTTCTGTCACGTTGAACGATTCTCTTCAGTCGTCGTTGGCCCCGTTCCCGCAGGATCTTTTTCCGGCCGCAGCGATGTCGGAGATTTGATGTTTTACCGGATCTCTGATATGGTACACTCGTGAAATGGTCGTACGGGAAAATCCACACTTCATCGCTACCTCGGTGATGCTGTGTCCCATCGGTCGTGCCCCGGCTACAGCACCACTTTCAAACTCACTTAAATCTTGATAATCTGCCACTGCAGCAGCAGTAACCGATGAAACAATGCGACAGACACTTGTCGTCTTATATAGGCGTTGCCGACCGCAGCGCAGTATTGTGCCTGTTTACATATCTCTCTATTTGAATATGCATGGATATATCAGTTTCTTTGGCTTTTCACTGTATATCAAGAAACGGATGAAAAACTATCTATATGCCCAGATGCTACTCATTTACGGACTATTTTCTGTAAAAATGACTGATTACTGTTCTCCAAGAATTCCTAAAATTACTGAAGGAGTTGTTAAGGAGAAAGATCTTAAATGAAGAAAAGACAAAAATGTCTTCTGTAATAATTTATCATTATGACGCGTTTTGTAGGCTTTGTCCAGTGTAGGCTGACAGTTCCGATTGTTAGTTTAGTTTTTAGAGTTTAGTTTTTAGTGATCCATCCCAGGACAATGCTGACGTCGAAAATTACGTCTGTGATCAAAATATTTGATGGCTAATTATGCGAAACTGCCCAGACTACAACGAACTGAAAGGGGCAGTACGAAGATTAGGGTTTAACGTCCCGCCGACGAAGAGTTGATTGAAGCGGAGGACAATCTCTGCTTGGTCAAGGATAGGAATAGAAATCGGTTGTATGCTTCTGAAAGATAGCGTCCAACAACTTTTCCTTAATCGTCCTAAGGAAACCAGGGAAAATGTAACTCTGTATGACTGGAAGTGGTTTTCAATCACGCAAATACTGTTCCATCATGCCACGGACCACGGGGATCACCTTGTTCGTGATTTTACGGTGGGCTGTGTCTTCCCTCGCATATGGTACAGAGCGAAACCCACATACGCTGCCACACGCCAGCCAGTCTCCAATGTGGCGTCACACAATTATCACCAGTCACTACACAGAGCGCGCACATAACAGAAGCCACATTATGATTCCGCATCGACTTACTGATAGTACAGTTCATCCCTCAATAGTTGGATTTGAAGCCACAAAGGACGCTGATAGCCATAAGTACTTCCGTCATTCGCTAAATAGTTCTCGGTTGAAGATTTTTACGCTGTCCACATATTTAAGTGACGCACATAATCATTCTGCCAGTCCCAGCTGCATTTATGAAAAAGTCTTCAGCAGTTACGAACAAATATCGTCAAGTTGCCACAGTCACCGCCGAGTGTTGCGATGTCTGCCTGTTAACTGAACCTGAATTAAACATGGTCTCCAGCGGCAGTACAGACTGAATTAGTATTAGATTAGTCAGTCATTGTTCACTTTGTAGGGTTAGACCAACGTTGAGAGTTTCTACTTCAGCGCCACGCCTTCTCATCAAACTCTTTACTCCCTTCGCCGTCCGCAGGACGATACCCCTCGTACGGCGCAGTGTCGCCAGCTGCATAATCAGCAGGAGCGACCATTTGGCAAGGCTGATAGCGACGGCCGCCTCAAGAGGACACAGCAGCCGACGGAGTTACATTGGCACGCCTCGCCTTCCATAGACACCAATTACTCGCCTAATGACATATCGTCACGTGGATAGCCAATGAGCAAGCAGCTTGTCATCGCGGGTCGAGTGTGATAATTTAACCAGTACCTCTGTGCCTCTACAGCCAGTCTATGCTCAGCCCGCAGCGAGTAGACGGTACGACCAGTCCACGGTTGATGTCGACACTAAGTAGCCAGCGAGCTGCTGTCCACAGCAGTCATCGGAGAGCAAGACCACTGTCAGTACAGTGGATCTTCAGGGGAAGTCACCCCAGATACAACTTGGTACATACGTATTTGTAAGAGGAACCACCAGACTTGTGCTGCATGTCAAACTGAGGACTTAGTTTTTGGAATGTACTTCTTCCAGGAAGTGTTATTTGTCTTCAATTATACCAGTCTTCTATGTTCCGTTTGAATATTCCAATAAATGCAATTACTGTACTTGGATTTATTTGTACAGTCGCCTCTAATGCTACACTGGCGCTGTAGTAGTGGGGAGACGTGCTACAGTTGAGTATTATTGTGTACATTCTTTTAACAAATGACAGTTAACTTCCATTGCCCTGTGGCCAGACAGTTACAGCAAGCGAGCACGCCCCTTCAGTATAGCAACTAGTTTTCTGTGGTACGGGATTCGCTTCCTATTACTTTTACGTAGGGCGCCAAACTAATTTGGTGAATACAACAGGCTGTTTTATAAAGTATGTGTTGCCAACAGTGTTTTAGTACGAAACGAGGGAGGGGACAGTCAGGGAGGGAGGGGGGCGGGAGGAAGGAGGATGGAAGTAACGTCTAGACACACTCGCAATGCATTTTTCTGGCAGTGTTTAAGCATACAGCCTGTTAGATGTACTCCACATGGGCCAGCCCTCAATGAAAAGTATCCTGCGACAAATATAGCTCGTAACTTTAAACAATTCCTTGCCATCTGTGAGACCCCTCAGAAAGCTGGATGACAAATTTGGAAACTAAAGGGATTATGGGAGCTGTAGACGTCCCGCAACGAACCCTACAGCAAGTGAGCATGGCCATGTACTATGGCAACAGAAATTGTTGTGTGTACTGAAAATATCTAAATGTGACCTGCTGTCAATTGGGAACCCGTACTGTGTGCATCTAGTGGCTACAGACGAACCAGTGGCAACACGAAAAGAAGAGAATAATGAAAGCCACAAATCAGTACCATGTAAGGTATCTGTAAATAATCAACACGACAGATCTCGTAACAAAATACGTACAATCACGGAATTATACAGGCTGTATAGAACAGAATCATCCGAGTTAAAAAAAAACTTAACTATTATGTCATTCGAGATATGTGGGTGAACAATGTACTACAGGAAAAAGCAAACTGTCGAGTTTTACATGGTTCCCGCTAGGTAGCAGCAGTGTGCGCCGATTTCAGTTCTAGTAAAAATAGTGTCGGGACAACAGAAACCGTTTTGTGCAGTACGGGTCAGTAATAATGGTTCACCGTGTCTTTCATACTAGGTATGGTTTGGATCCACCTACGTAAAGGCAAATCGCCGGGCCGTCCCCGAGTATCTGACACAGACCTCGAAAGCACCCGATAGAGTTTCACAAGGAGTCCGCAGAAATCCGTTCGCCGTGCAGCTCGACAGCTCAACATGCCCCCGACGTCCGTCTGGCGGTGTTGCGTCGACATTTACACATGAAACCAAACAAAATTCACCTACTCAAAATTGGCTCTAAGCACTATGGGACGTAACATCTGAGGTCATCAGTCCCCTAGACTTAGAACTATTTAAACCTAACTAACCTAACGACATCACACACATCCATGCCCGAGGCAGCATTCGAACCTGCGACCGTAGCAGCAGCGCGGTTCCGGACTGAAGCGCCTACAACCGCTCGGTCACAGCGGCCGGCCATTGAGCTACTGCTAGCGCTTCGTGAAGGTTATAAACGACAGCGTGTGGAGTTCTGTAATTTCGTTTTTGGCAATATGGAGGATGACAGTTTTCTTCCACGCTTAGTGTTTAGCTGAGGAGGCAACATTACATTTAAATGGAAAGGTGAACTGTCATAATGTGAGAATACCAGCAAAATGAATGAAGTGAGACATCGCATAACAGCAGCTATGGAAGCTATATCTCAAGAGTGTGGGAACAATTTGAATACCGCATTGACATACGCAGTATATCTCAAGGGGAGCATTTTAAACATCTATCAAAAGGAACGAAACAATCTTTTTTTTTTATTTTTTTTTTAGTTCCCGTTCATTAAAAAACAAAATTCACTGTATATGTTTATTAGTTTCGGGAATATAGATGCGCCACATCGGATGATTCTTTTTGATGCACCCTGTATTTTAGAAAACTATGATGCCTAGAATGAACAGATGAAACATGTTCGGCTGAAAATAAAATAAACCTTCAGTCGTAAAAGGCGGAATTTTTCTTATCTATATGTTTCTTATCTACATCTTATCTTTCTTATCTATATCTATCTTTTTATGATACAAATGATAAATGCTTTTAGTAAATTGCTCCGCTGAGGAGGTGGGGGGCGCACATTTGGCGACCCCCCCCCCCCCCACCCTTGGGTGCCTGTTCCGAGGCAACTGCCCTCTGCAAGACGGTGGCGCCTCCCGCCGCCGGCGGACAGCGGCGTCCAGTTTTAACCCGAACAGTAAATCAAGCGGTCTGGCCCGGCAGGGCCTGGCTAGCGCCGACACCTTTGAGGCGGCGCGGCCACACAACGGCGACCACTGTGCGCGCAGACAACCCCCAGACTCAACCACACTCCGGTTTCCGGTTTGGCCACAGCGTTTACTGCGGCGCCGCTCCCACGTGTCTGTTCGCCGGATGCTGTCGCACGGTTCAGCGAACCCACATTCCACTATTCTTCCCGTTACGCAGGTTAACTGGCGTCGATGACTCACAAGAAAGCCACGCAGCACTCCGATTTTTGTAAAAAAAAAAAAAATTGTTTATGGTACGAGACGTTCCAAACTCAAATATCAGTCTTCCCGAGGATTTCTGTGTGTTGCGGCGTAAAGTCAGCGCCAGCACGTCCGTCGGAAACGACACAGAAGAGAAGGCTGTGAGAAGAGGCCAGCCTATCGTGCGCTGACAAATTTCCCTCCAGGACGACAACGCAACAGCAGCGACGAAACGACACAAGCGCCGCGCCCGACTGGTGGCGGTCCACTTCTATAGCAGCTTCAACGTTAGCCACTTCGTTAGGAATCTCTATGTAGGACAGACTTGTGTCTGGCTATTCTGATGATGAGTTTGCTTGCGACACATATCTGTGTTTAGTATTGTAATTGTTTTGTTGTAATAAAACTCATTAATACGAGTTGTTTGACTGTTTGTCTAGCGAACCGAGTCTGCAGGATTCCTAGACACAACACTGTGCAACCCTCAAAAATTCTTGGGAAAATCGACTTTGAAGTTTTCCAAGCGCCTTTCACACCATTAAATAAAGCAGATTTTTCGATTGGCAGGATGGTTCTGTGTTCGAATGCCCATCTGCCACGTAGGTGGCCAGTGTTCGACTCCTGGCTGAAGCAAATCTTTAAACGAAATGACACAAGCGTTTCTGTCATGCGTAAAATACACAAAGATGAGAAAAAAATGAGTACCTCTCGAGACTGATGATCGCTGTTTCGAGTATCGTTCCGATTATTTTTCGTTTTTCTTGCCATTCAGTTTGAATACCTGCGTCATTTAAATATAAAATTCATCAAATTATGCTGATTAACACGCATCTAATTGCCTTTTGTGTGAAAAACGAACCTCTTCTTATTTCTAATTACATATCGCACACAAATGTTAATAAGCTTTATAAATTAAAATAAAACAATACAAATTGAGTTACTTTTGACCTTCATTTATTTTACACTTGACGGAAATGGTCGTACAGTATTCTACCACAAAGCCATACGGCCAGTCGAAATATCGAGCTTACTTTCTGATCTTAAAGACGCTCGAAAACTTCAAAATAGATTTTCTCGAATTTTTGAGAGTTTCATCGGACTGCTTTGGAATACTGATATTTGAGTTCTGAACTTTACGTACCATAAATACAAAAAAAATACAAAAATCCTTGTCAGCCGTGAAAAATGGTTCAAATGGCTCTGAGCACTATGGGACTTAACTTCTGAGGTCATCAGTCCCCTAGAACTTAGAACTACTTAAACCTAACGAACCTAAGGATATCACACACACACCGATGCCCGAGACAGGATTCGAACCTGCCACCGTAGCGGTCGCCCGGTTCCAGACTGTAGCGCATAGAACCGCTCGGCCACCCAGGCCGGCAGCCGTGAAAGGACAACGCTACAAATTTTCCTCACACAGTACGCCACATTTTAAAGCGCTCGTATAGCGTAACAGCGAGAGCGATCAACATTCTGGACTGGTTTCCGAAAGGAGTGGGATTCAATCAATAGACTATCCATACGTAGATTTACCGTCGCTAGCTGAGTATATAATGTGCGTATTGCGATTGGGTACAACCTTCACCTGTATGTAAAATGGCGAGGTATTCTGCTAAAAGAGGACTATTTTATCCCTATGCTTTGGTAGTAAGTCTCGCGTATTAGCATGCTCGATGTCAACCACTGTTAATATGCATATGACATATTTTCCTTCTACATGAATACTACATCGACGAGTCACAATTGACATCAGTCAGCTCTCACAAATACCTGGGTGTACCACTTCGAACGGAGTGGCCAAAGAAGCTCAGTCGCGTGTAAGGCAGGTAGCAGATTTCGGTTTATTGCTAGAATATCAGTGAAATAGCAATCAGTCTACAAAGAAGATAGCTTGCCAATGACTCGTGCGACCCATCCTAGAATATTGCTCAAGCGTGTGGTATTAACAGGGGATACTGAACTATACAGAGAAGGGCAGCGCGAATGCTAACAAGTTTGTTTTGACCTATGGAAGAGTGTCACGAACATACTGAAGAAAATGAATTGGCACAGACTGTCAGATGAACGGAAAATACGCAGAGTCTACTTAAGTTTCAAGAACGAGCTTTAAATGGCGCATCCAGGAATATACTTCAACCCCCTACACATCGGTGCCGTGCATCTGGGGGACAAGATTAGATTCCTTACAGGCGCAAAGAGGCCTTGTTCCCGTGCTCCATACCTGAATAGAACAGGAAGAAGTCATAATAACTGGTACTCCGTCTTCAGGCCACGAGTGGCCTACCGGGACCATCCGACCGCCGTGTCATCCTCAGTGGAGGATGCGGATAGGAGGGGCGTGGGGTCAGCACACCGCTCTCCTGGTCGTTATGATGGTATTCTTGACCGAAGCCGCTACTATTCGGTCGAGTAGCTCCTCAATTGGCATCACGAGGCTGAGTGCATCCCGAAAAATGGCAACGGCGCATGGCGGCCTGGATGGTCACCCATCCAAGTGCCGAGCACGCCCGACAGCGCTTAACTTCGGTGATCTCACGGGAACCGGTGTGGCCACTGCGGCAAGGTCGTTGCCCATACTGGTACACTAGAAATTACGCTCGGCCATGCACATCACTGTTCTGCACAGTATGGATGTAAATATGAAAACTTTTAACTCATTTCTACATTTCAATTACATTTTTGTTGATTAAAATTGACTATACAGTAATAGCTACTTGGTTAACAATCGTTGTGTGAATAAATGTCCAACTACAAATCCAGAGATCAAATCTCCGCCGATGGTATAATGCAGGCTTTCAATGCCGGTACTAGATCCTTCGTCCAAGGCATGTCTCTGTTCCTAAAGTCTCCTACTGCTGGAGACGTCGCCAGAGGCTGTACAGACACTGACAGTGGTTTCAAAATTAAACGAGCGCGGAACCCTAACTGTTTACGCACGTCCACTCACTCTACGGTCGTGTCGTTTACGTTGTCAGACCGCTCCCTACGGTCGTGGAGTCGCGAAAACGTCTCTCATGGAGCTGATAATGGGGGAGAGTTTGCGCTGTTCGCTTTATTTAGCACTAAGGCCCACAAGTTGCCTAATTTCAATCCTCTTCCTTTTACGTTAGAGTTGTTTCGATGCATTTATATTTCCGTGGTCTTTCTGTACATCCCAGCACTGCAATCACTGGATTTTGATAAAACAATCACAACAGTAAGGGCTAAGAAGACACAGTATTGACACATACATTGCACCAACAAGAAAGGTGCGTGAATATTTGAACACTGCAGAGGACCTGTTCCCGTCGATTGCCAGAGCAGCGGTATACAAAATCCCAAACACATGCGGTGAAGTGTACAAAAAGAAACATGGCCAGGTTAAGGACTTCAGTGGTTATCTTTTCATTCAGATACTAATTTCCCATCTGGCCTCGCACGTGGTCGAGCGTTCGCGATGTTATGTCCGGCAAGGCAACTAGTGTCACGTCACAAGTTCGTTTGGGGCTCGTATTTCCCATGGGCAACGGGCAGAGGTCTGATGACGTCACGACCAGTCCACTGTATAGATACAAATAAACAGTTGGGCTTGCTAAGCTTGTTTAAGTTTGAAACTGCTACGTGAGTCTGTATAGTCTTTGATGAAGTTTCCAGCATTAGAAGACGAAACGTCATACGGAAACGTGCCACGGAGCACGGTATAATGACCATATAACAAAAATTTCAAAGGATGCCACTCTCAGTCGGTCCTACCTTGTCACATATTTCACTTCTGGCAAAAATGTCATGTATTCGGAGTCTACCTATGACTGGCTGGGTAAGTCCGTTCAAAGATCGGCGGAAAGCGACAGAGTACCACCCACAGTGGGACCTTGAGTAGTAAAGAATTGCAGTCTTCAAACCCCGTCACTGATTAAAGATAGCTTAATCTAAAGAATCCTTACCGTTTAGAATTTTGGCTTCGTAACATGTACAATGTGACAAGACATAAGAAAATAATAAACTACATCATGGCGCAGCCACAGCGGAATCGTGGTTTTATCATTTTAACAATTTTAATATTTCGGCGCACTAAGAAAAATGACGTCAACGTAGTACGAAAACATTCGTATACCAATGCGAAGTCACGTCCACGTAGATAGCACAGATTCATACGCGCATTAAAACACACACACACACACACACACACACACACACACACACACACACACACACACACAAACGTTCTTCAGCGAACAGAGGCAACTACGCGGCGAATAATGGCGCAAGTACCGTACTGTCAATAGCGGCATGTAGTCTTTCGCATATGTTTTCCCAAAGAACCCGAGGCAACAGCGTCGTATACCAGCCAGCACGCACCTCTCCAGGAATGGGTAACAACAACAACTATGATCTACGTCTTTCCTCTAGTGCGTGCATACAAAGGACGTTTAGTACTCGTACATGGGACTTCTCTCTCTGTAGAAGCCAGACTATGTGCACGGAATAATATGTGGGGTCAATACGGCCTTGGAATTCGACATTTCTCTGTAAACTGTCCTGGGTGTAGATTAAAAATAGTTCAAATGGCTCCAAGCACTATGGAATTTAACATCTGAGGTCATCAGTCCCCAAGATTCAGAACTACTTAAACCTAACTAACCTAAGGACATCGCACACACCCATGCCCGAGGCAGGATTCGAACCTGTGACTGTATCAGCCGCGTGGTTCCGGACGGAAGCGCCAAGAACCGCTCGGCCACAGCGGCCGGCTCTGGGTGTAAGGTATGAGGGAAATGCTCAATCCTCATTCTGCCAGTGTATATTACAAAATACTGAAACACGACAAACAAAAGGGGATCCATAAGTACTGATGACTCCCAACCTGTCCCTTCCTAGACCAAAACTGTGGCTCCTTTTCCCTTTATTCTGGAGAAGAGGGTTGACCGTTAATCATTTCCCAGCGCTGCATACAGGGCCAATCGAAGTTTTGGAACTACTTGGGGTATTGTATACCTTGCTCGTCACAGTTCCTTAACCTGTTGTGCGTTATTCTTATCGCAACAGTACAAATACCACATACAGGAAAGTTCATGCTGCCGTGTTCCAGTTTTTAATTGTCCTGAGAATATGATTAATTTCGCCAATTCTCCCCGAAGGACAACACGGCACAGTGGCGTCCCAGTCAAAGATAGGTACTTCGTTTAGGGAAGCTGTAACAACAGATAAATTAATAAGTATAGAATTCTACACAGGTGCGGAACCAGGAGTCGGTTCTGCGTGGATCGGGGACAGTTTGTGTTGTGTACATAGTTCCGCGTAGTCAGCGCGTACACAACGTTCCCACTAGAGCGCGTCCCGCTAAGCACAACAGCGCAGGCGCAGCGCTCGTCCGTCTCCGCACTACGAGATGGTGCTGCCATAGAGACGGACCAAATTCTGCTTCCGCCGATACGCGTATTAATATGTAACGCAGCCAATGAGATTGCTGCTAACGTAGAACCTTTTCTCCTCGCGGATCACACTCGTGCAGTGATACATGAACGCGCGAGGTATTATAACGAGTGTAGAGACCTCCGATTAGTCAGTCTGCATTTGTCTGCACCATTCTGTACCAGTCTACAGTCAAGTTTCACTTTGCGCCTAATAAGATTATCATATTCCTGTACATAGCCATGAAGATAAATGTATGGACACTTTTGTCAAGTATCAGAGATATATGTGAGAATAAGATTAACGTACCAATACCAAAGGAACTTCAGATTGTCAATTGTAAATAGCATCCAGAATCAAGTTAAGTAAGGTTTATGATTGTTATTATTTTAATAAATGTGTGTGAAAATTAATCAAGTTCTGTTTAAAGTTGGTCACCATCAATCTGCTACTCTAAGCGTGCAAGTGGCATTTCTATCATCTGACCTAACGGCAGAAGATAAACACGCCACGATAAGACCACGAGAGATATTACTCACACTCGCCTACTTCGTTAGAGCGACAAGTCAAATAATCTAATGGTGTGTGTACCGAAGGTCTTACAGTACGCACATCACAGTTGGTTACTGTCTCCTCCCTTCCTCCTCCTTCGTCTTTTCCCGTTTCTTGTACGATGTGGGCATTGTTGTACATGTTGGGGCACATTAGTGCCGGTTGGTGGGCGGATGCCCTTCCTGTCGACACTCTCCCGGGACGGAATGTCCCCCTTCTATCTGCGTCTAGAGTGAAACTATGTTCATGTGTGAGAACGTTTCCAAATGTTTGCGCAGCGTGTATCTACGGCGGCACGAGCCTACTAGCACGGCATTCACTTAGTTGGATGTGGGAAAGCGCCTAAACACCACATCCGGGTTGGCCAGCCCGACAGCACTCGTAGTCAATGCGCGAAGCGAATTCGATCCCGGGCAGGATCGCCCCCCCCTCCCCCCCCCCCCCCCCAATATACCGGAAAGGCTCGGCTATCGGGGATGTTCAACTTCCTCCCATCCATTACCACAACCTCCCATCCATTACCACAAAACTCCACTTTTAATGCGCCACAAAGGCCTACCAGATAATAATTACTATCCCAAATTTGCGATGTACATACAATTGATATAAGAACTGACTTTCTAAACTTAAACTACACCATAATTTACATGGTATAACAATGTAGTGTGTACTCACAACTGTCAATATTACACTTAGCACATAGCTTATCACTATCTACAATTCTTTCGATTATCGACAGACTTTGTTTCAGTACTAGGTATTCTCCCCGTCAGCTGAGAAATTTCGAAATAAATGTTGCAAAAATACGAACGCTTTTTACAATTTTTTTTGGTGGAGCGGTATCATGGACCCCCACCACTACACTTGGATCCGTGTAATTTACAAATAATGATTTACTATAGTTGGAGTCACGAACGATGGCTGTCGCGTTGGTGCTTGTATTTCGCACCTACGTCATGTATTCTCCGACAGCCAATGAGCGTTCAGTATGTTCTGAGCGGTCTGCTGTGAACGCCGTAGCTAATGCGAGCATTACACGGGGTCGCAGCGAGTTGTTTAGTGAATTTCGATTTCATTTGTTGCGAGTTGTTGTCGCTGATTGTGGTGGTTCAAATAGCTCTGAGCACTATGGGACTTGACATCGGAGGTCATCAGTCCCCTAGAACTTAGTACTACTTAAACCTGACTAATCTAAGGACATCACACACATCCATGCCCGGGGCAGGATTCGAACCTGCGACTGTAGCAGTCGCGCGGTTCCTGACTGAAGCGCCTAGAACCGCTCGGCCACCGCGGCCGGCCGACCGTAGCAGTCGCGCGGTTCCGGACTGAAGCGCCTAGAACCGCTCGGCCACAGCGACCGGCGATTGTGGTGGTAAGAGATAAACGTTGTTTAAGCAAGCGAGATACGTAGTTTGCACGATATATGCTTTCTTCAAGCGGAAAGCATGCGCATGCGCGTCCCGCAACTGCCGCTTGGAATCGTCAACAATGCAATCTCCGTCCGTGCCCCGACATGCACGAACCTCCATCGTTCCTCGATCGGACTGGAGTAGTAGACACACCATTTTTGTATATGTTTTTTGTGAAACGTAGGCGGCGTTTTGCAAAACATTTTTATATTTTCGCAAAAATGTTTCGGTACATGTTTTACCATCAATGGATATGAGACAGGGAGACTCAAGTATGTGCAACGTGGAATTGGAAATAATTACTTCCTTTTATTCACGAAGTGCAACTGATTAGTGTGTATACTTTATTGTAGCTGCTCTTCGTGTTGTTGGCACCAATGCAAAATGGCGTCATCTACATCTCTCTCATCAAAAAAGGCCGCAGCGGTTATCTGTCGCATCACCATTTGACGATGTCCGATGTCGTCAGCCCCTTAGCTAGTTAGTGTCGTGTGACGAGGGCCTCCCGTCGGGTAGACCGCTCGCCTGGTGCAAGTCTTTCAATTTGACGCCACTTCGGCGACTTGCGTGGCGATGGGGATGAAATGATGATGATTAGGACAACACAACACCCAGTCCCTGAGCGGAGAAAATCTCCGACCCAGCCGGGAATCGAACCCGGGCCCTTAGGATTGACAATCTTTCGCGCTGACCACTCAGCTACCTGGGGCGGACTCGTCATCCCCTGCGACGTAGAGTAGGCACAATGCCTAACTTAAGAGGAACACAGTCACCGTCTTGCGAATAAGTGTCATATTCATTTTTTTCCAACCTCGCGTCACACAAATTTTGATTTCTTCGGTCATCACGCGATGGCAACACTGTCTTGGGAACAGCACAACTGTAGCTCTTCTTTAAGACTACTCCAGAAGTATGAAACAGCGCTATTCAAAAGCAGCCCCGAGGCAACTGTGGTGCAACCGTTAAGCAACAGATTGACCAGATGAACCAGAGAGCTACGCATCTCCTCAACGGCCGCTCAGCGAACGTTACTCCGTATAGGTCTCCGCAGCAGATGCCTGGTTCGTGCTGACTGCTTACCGCAATCGGGCGTCCACTGAGTGTTGACAGGTGGCCTTCTAAACATTAATTACGTCTTAGGCTCCATCGAGCAGATGTCTCTTGGCGTGAAAGGGCGTGAAACAGTCATTGGAAGGGCTCCGGGCGGAGGTGGGAGCGATATGGTCTGGGGATGTTTTCGTGGCATTCCCTGAGTCATCTCGTCATTCTGAAAGGCACAATGGATCGACACAAGTATTCATCTGTTCTTGAGGACCATATCCATCACTACACACATTATATTTTCCTAGGCGTAATGGCATCTAGCAGCAGGACAATGCAACGTGTCAGACAGCTCGTGGTGTACATGCGCGGTTCGAAGAGCAGCTGGATGTGTTTACCGTGCTCCCCTGGCCACCAAATTCCTCGGATTTAAACCTAGTCGAGAAGCTGTGGGACTACATCGATCGGGCTATTCACGCCATGGATCCTCAACCGAGAAACGTAGCGCAACTGGACACGGTACTGGAGTCGGCGTGGCTCCACATCCCTGGCGGTACCGTCCAGAACCCCACTGACTCTGTAGTCGTGGTTCGTAGTAATAGACGGCAAATCATCGAGTAAAACTGAAGTGATATCAGGTGTTCCCCAGGGAAGCGTCCTGGGACCTCTGCTGTTCCTGATCTATATAAATGGCCTTGCTGACAATCTGAGCAGTTCTCTTAGGTTGTTCGCAGATGATGCTGTAATTTACCGTCTAGTAAGGTCATCCGAAGACCAGTATCAGTTGCAAAGCGATTTAGAAAAGATTGCTGTATGGTGTGGCAGGTGGCAGTTGACGCTAAATATCGAAAAGTGTGAGGTGATCCACATGAGTTCCAAAAGAAATCCCTTGGAATTCGATTACTCGATAAGTAGTACAATTCTCAAGGCTGTCAATTCAACTAAGTACCTGGGTGTTAAAATTACGAACAACTTCAGTTGGAAAGGCCACACAGATAATATTGTTGGGATGGCGAGCCAAAGGTTGCGTTTCATTGGCAGGACACTTAGAAGATGCAACAAGTCCACTAAAGAGACAGCTTACACTACACTCGTTCGTCCTCTGTTAGAATATTGCTGCGCGGTGTGGGATCCTTACCAGGTGGGATTGACAGAGGACATCGAAAGGGTGCAAAAAAGGGCAGCTCGTTTTGTATTATCACGTAATAGGGGAGAGAGTGTGGCAGATATGATACGCGAATTGGGATGGAAGTCATTAAAGCAAAGACGTTTTTCGTCGCGGCGAGATCTATTCACGAAATTTCAGTCACCAACTTTCTCTTCCGAATGCGAAAATATTTTGTTGAGCCCAACCTACATAGGTAGGAATGATTATCAAAATAAAATAAGAGAAATCAGAGCTCGAACAGAAAGGTTTAGGTGTTCGTTTTTCCCGCGCGCTGTTCGGGAGTGGAATGGTAGAGAGACAGTATGATTGTGGTTCGATGAACCCTCTGCCAAGCACTTAAATGTGAATTGCAGAGTAGTCATGTAGATGTAGATGTTTGCAAAGCGGTCACATTAATGTGACTGGGCCGTGTATGTTAACGTATTCCAGGACAGGAGCGCTGTCACTTCTATCTAGCGTGAAAGGGATATGAACACATATTTCGCGCACGGCAACTCGCGAAGCAGGCAGTCTGCCGACGCGCAGGCTTGAGTTTCGACAGGAAGGGAGGCGCTCATATTCATTACGTCGCCAACGGATTAAACAAAACAAAACAAAAAAATGTAGCGAGCGGAACGAGCGCCGCATTATGGAGTCGCCGCGCGCATCGACGCTTTTAATACGCGGTCCGCTTTTAACTAGATCCAGCGGCGCGTTAAGTCGCGCCGGTCCGTATCGGGAAAAGTTCGCCGCCGACTGCGAACAATGCGGCAGAAGCCTTTTGAACGCGCGGCGCTATCACTGCGACACAAGCGTTACACCAACACTCTCCATCCCGCCTCGTCACCAAAGCGGGCCGTTTCCACAGTCCGGATACAGGTGACGCGTCCTGTGTTCTAACTCGGCTGAAGAGTCTATATCGCAGCGCAGCGAGCGCACCGACATTTGTTTTCACACGAACGGCTTGACCACTGCGGGCAGAAGAGCTGCAAAAATACGTTTAACACCCCCCCCCCCCTCACTCACACACACACACACACACACACACACACACACACACACACACACACACACAGACAGACAGACAGAGAGAGAGAACAAATTCTGACAAGGTAATCTCCCCATCGCAAACCCCTCAGATTTAGTGGTAACAGGGCCCAGTGGACAACCCTTCAAAAACTGAACACGGATGAAGCATGAAAACAGGAAGGAGGGGTACTAAACTGAGAAAAAAAAGACAAAACAGAAACAGTGAACGGTTCAAGGACAGGAAGTGCGATATAGAGCAGCCTGTAACACCAACGGCGTCGTAGTTAAGTGGTGACGGTGTGGGACTGCCAAACGGGTGAGTCGTGTTCAAATCTCCTCGTGTCACTTTCGTGTCCGTTTGCGACGGCGAGGTGTAAGGAAGGGACCTACAATGACAGTTAATTCTCCGCAACTACTCTATTAGCACCCGAAGGAAGTAGCTTACGAATGGGAACCGCAAACGTTTGATGACAGGGTGACAAGTCTACGGAATGCTCCACCGAAGAACACGTCAGGTGTGTCATACACGGCATTAGTGACTGTACATGTGTCCGCCTGGTGAGTGAGATATGCCTACTTGTCCGCTTTACATACTCATATCAACGTGAATATTATCACTCCCAAGTAAATGATGAAAACATAATAGTTTCTCACAGAAACTACAACAAACGGACGCAAAAGTTTCACAATCACAGTTTCTCTGTGCTCAGCCAAAACATGTGTTTTAACGTTTTTGAAGTTGCGTTCCGTATTGAAAGTTTTGACTCTTGAATTCTTTTGTTGTAACATAGTTTACACCCGTTTCTTTGTTGTTTTCATTTCTGTGAGACGTCTGTGTGGTATCTCGCCTGTTCTCACTATTCATCACGTTTAGTTGCGACGTTAAAGTATTCTTATGACAATGACTTATATTCTGTAACCAATGCATAGTAGGACAATTGCGAAGACTACAGAAGGAGAACAGATTTCAGTGACCGGGTGGACAGTTCATTAAGTTATGAAAAAATAAATAAAAATAAATGGCACGCAGACTTTAAACCACGGCTAGTCTGCTTTACCGTCGAACACCGTGACCACTTCACCACGACGTCGCGCCTGTTCAAGGCTCTTCAATATCGCACTTGTTACGCTTGGACCGTCCACTGTTTCTAGTTTGCTTTTTTTCACAGTTCAGTACACCTTCCCGTTGTCATGCTTGATCTGTGTGCACTTTTTAACGGGCTATCCATTGAGCCATCTTATCATTAACTATTAAATCTGAGAGGGGTGCTATGTGGACGTCCCCTTGGGAGTACGCATCACGAAGCGCTAACAGCAGTACAAAACTTACCAGAAATAATGGTAATTTGACACCACGTGCGTGTCACGCATTGCAAACGGTTCAAGTAATAGAATATGGTTTTCAGTTACTAGTGTTGTGCAACGAGATGACTATGTTGCAATACGCTTGATCTCATGATATTTGTATCTACTGAGATATTTCGGTATTCGAGAGTTCCTGAAAGTTAAAGAACAGTAATTTAATTTTATTCTCTTACAGCGATAATCATTGGCAACATAATGAAATTTTCACTCTGCAGCGAAGTGTGCGCTGATATGAAACTTTCTGGCAGATTAAAGCTGTGTGCCGGACCGAGACTCGAACTCGGGACCTTTGCCTTTTGCGGGCAAGGGTCGTGAGTCGTTCTTGGGCAGCTCGGATGGTACAGCACTTGCCCGCGAAATGCAAAGGTCCCGAGTTCGAGTCTCGGCCCGGCACACAGTTTGAATCTGCCAGGAATTTTCAAACATTCGTCATGTTTGCAGTATTGGTTTCCGTGACTGTATTACTAAGAGGGTTATATGCACAAACTGCATCGGTTCATGGTATGTTAGTCGTTTTCACCTACCGCCGTTTGCACTTCGCAGTTGAAAGCTGTCAAAAGCGCTGCCAGGTGTCAGGGTTATTCTGAAGTTGAATCGCCTGTAGGAGTGTACTGGTAGTAAAGAATGAAGCTGTAAAAACTTTATGCACAATGCGGCAGTTTTTCACACATCTCAGTGTTTATGACTCATATCTCCTGAAGTGTGTGTTTTACCATTGCAGATTTTTGTAGTTGCATTCAGAGGCAAATGTCTGCGAAATTTATTGCGGATAGAGTTGGTAGCAAAGAAGTAATAAATTGAAACGTCATGCATGATGTGGCAGTTTCTTGCACATCTTATTGTTTATGACGTCTTAACTCCTGAACTATAATAGGTAGATGGCTCTTACCCCGACAGCGATTGCTGCCAGACAGTGAGGGATATGCGCACCACGTTTGGTTGAAATAAATAGGGCGATTCAGCTGCCCCTACCGATGTCCTTCTACGCAACCCGCAATGTTGCATCTGGCCTTCGAAAACCACGCACAAGAGGGAGTTGTTTGGGGGAGAGACCAAACAGCAAGTTCATCGGTCTCATCGGATTAGGGAAGGATGGGGAAAAAAGTAGGGCGTGTCCTTTCAAAGGAACCATCCCGGCATTTGCCTGGAGCGATTTAGGTAAATCACGGAAAACGTAAATCAGGATGGCCGGACACGGGACACGCAAAAGATTTTCATATTCTCTCGCTCGCTACGGGCAAACTGTTAGTGCTACAGGGAAGAGAAATAGGACCTTTTTGTAGGAATATTAATGTAGTTAAATTTTGTACTGAGATACGTTTTCGCCAGAAGGCGTAGTTTTCGAGTTATTCAAGAAAAATGTACATAAGTCACCTTCAAATGCAATCCTACTCCCACAGTCAGCGCGCACCGGTCAGGATTTTGTAGTATGTTGTTCACTACACTCCCTACTACTACTGTACAAAAATTTTTTACTGCACGACTTATTCCCAATATTCTACATTTGTTGGTCTCCATTGGCTGGCGTTATTACGCCTTCGGCTTAGTCGAGCTCTTAAGAATTGTAAAATTGACGTTTCAGCAAATTTTACCAAGAATCTTCTGAATTTTAACAGCATAAAAGAAATCATTATATCGTTGTATTCGCCAGGCCTTAGGGACTACGACACTATTGAGTCTGTAAGGGTTGAATCTGAAACTGTCAAAGTAATTACTTTTTCTTTCATTTCTCTCAACTGCACGCTCAAATTAATAATGTTAAGGAAATATCCGACTATGGTGGTGTAACAGCCCAATCAAGAGAGACGGAAACAAGTTGAATACCGGGAACAGAACGTGTAGTCTGAAATTTTTATGCAGTGTTAGGAGGGAGTGCCACAAGCAACATACTAGAAATCGTGACTGGTGAGGGGCGTTTGAGTGTCAATTCTGAACGTTTTTCATGAATAACTCGAAAACCACGGCCTCCAGCGATAACTTACGGCAGTGCAAAATTGAACTACATTAAATTTCATACAAAAATGTTCTGTTCATTTTTCATGTAGGTGTAACAGTTCGCGTGTAGAGAACTGGAAATGTGAACGTCTCGGACACGGCTTATGATGGCCACATAATATTAACTGTGATACACCCAACATTCCACTGACATGGTAGAATGGATCAAAACAAGGAAACATTGCGGGTTACATAAAACGACATCGTTAGAGGCAGCTGGATCACATAATTAATTGCGTAAATGCATACAGTTGGAAGTACACGATACGAGAAGCAAAACAGTTTAGTAAACATGGGCTCTAAACTGCACTTTTTTCAGTATAAGAGAGGTGTTTCACAGTAGCGAAGACGAACAAGTGTTAAGGTATGTACTTTACATTCCATATTTACAGAATTTTTCTTCTTTTTTTGTTCGGTACTAGCATCTCCTAGAAGATATGGAAAGCAGAGAGTTTGCAGTAAAAGGGATTTGTTTCACAACGCCCAAGATGAAGAAGTGCTGATAGGTCTTACGATATGCATTTTCGAGAGCCCATGTTTACAGGATTTTTTTTTTTTTCGTATCGTGTACTCTCAAGTGTATGTGTTTACGCCATTAACTGTGACACACACAGCATTCCACTGATGTGCTCTCAGAAGTGGTAGTATGGATCAAAACAAGAGAACAAATGTGCAGTAAACATGGGCTCTAAAATTCATGCTTAAGAACTATGAGCACTTATTCAGTACAAGAGATGTTTTTCACAGTAGCGAAGATGAACCAGTGTTTATAAGTCTTAAGCACGCGCTTTAGAGCCCATTTTTACTAGATTTTTTCATTTTTTGGTCCACACTACCATCTCTCACAACAGGCAAAGCAAAGAGCTTTCAGTAGAAGAGATGCATCTCACAATGTAGAAGATGAACTAGTGTCCATAGCTCTTCAGGTATGCATTTAAAAGCCCACGTTAGTAGACTGTTTACTGTTTTTGGTCACGCTACCGCATCTGAAAGCTTGTCGGTGGAGCTGTAGTTGGATGGTTGATACTGGGGAGGAACATCGAGACCATCGGACCCATCGGATTGGGGAAGGATGGGGAAGAAAGTCGGCCGTGCCCTTTCAAAGGAACCATCCCGGCATTTGCCAGAAGTGATATAGAGAAATCACGGAAAACCTAAGTCAGTATGGCCGGACACGGGTTTGAACCGTCTTTCTCCCAAATGTGGGTCCAGTGTGCAAACCACTGCACCACCTCGCTCGATAGGTGTTCTGATATGTGTGTGTGTGTGTGTGTGTGTGTGGAAAGTGACCTACAGACAAGTGCAGAAATTACTACAAAACGGCGCACTAGCTCGACGATCCCTTTTGCCAGATGGCATAAATGTAACAGGTCACCATCACAATATCGCCGAGTAATATTTACGCATGAACGGGTCTTTCTTGCAAAAAATTTACTAGATATTTTATTCATTTCACTCACAATTGCTGCACCGAGGAATATATGCCTCAAGCAGCTCTGTTATGTTCTTGCGACTGCCCGCTTTTGATCATGCATGGTTTAATCGTAGAAGTACGAGAGTGAGTCAAATGAAAACCTTAAATTTGTAATTACAAATCGAAAGTTGGCGCCGCTATACTGTAAGTTGGTAAGCGTGCTACAAACAGCGTGTAGAATGGCCTGTAGGTGGCAGCATAGTGCAGATGAACAGATACCGTCGCAGTATCAGTATAAAGATGGCCGCCCCACTTGCGACTTGCACCAGGGAAGAACAGCGTTCTGTTATTCGGTTTTTGCGTAGTGAAGGCGTGAAACCTATTGAAATTCATCGACGAATGAAGGTTCAGTACAGTGATGCATGTTTGTCGCAGCAGCAAGTCTACGAATGGAGTAGAAAGTTCGCAATGGTGTGACTTCAGTGGAAGATGCTCCTCGTCCAGGTCAGGCACAACGAGTTGTGACTCCACAGAACATTGCAGCAGTTGAAGCCATAGTGAGGGAAGATCACCGATTAACACTGAATGACATTGCAGCATCTTTACGGATTAGTCATGGGTCAGCACACCACATTGTGCATGATGTGCTCCAGTTTCACAAAGTGTCTGCAAGATGGGTGCCACGGCAGCTGGCTCCTGAAATGAGAGAACGACGTGTTGATGCTTGTGAAGAACTTCTTCGGCGCTTTGAACGAGAAGGTGATGGCTTCCTTGCAAGAATCGTTACTGGTGGGAAACCTGGGTTCACTTCCAGCAACCGGAAACGAAGAGAGCTAGCAAGGAAAGGCGCCATTCCTCATCATCAAAACCAAAGAAGTTCGAACAGAACCATCAGCATGGAAGGCTATGCTGACTCTCTTTTGGGACGAAAAAGGCGTCATTTTGGAGCAATACATGCCTAGAGGGACCACTGTAACCAGTGCATCATACACAGATCTCCGAAAAAATCATCTGCTGTCTACAAACAAATCAAAGGGACGTGGATTGCTGTCAGCAGGTGTCATTTTACAACATGACAATGCAAGGCCCCACAGTTGCAACAATCACAGACCTGCATTTTGAGTGTCTTCCTCATCCACCATACTCACCAGACCTTGCCCCAAGTGATTTCTATATGTTTGGACCACTTAAAGTCGCAATGGGAGGAAAGAAGCTCCGTTCTGATGAAGATGTACGCCACGCGGTGCATGAGTGGTTGCGAGGACTACCAAAAGGATTTTTTTCTAAAGGAATTTATGCACTTTGTAAGCGCTGGAGGACTTGCATTGAGCGCGGGGGAGATTATGTTGAAAAGTGATACAGCTTTGTACCATTTCTGCACAATAAATAATATTTTTAAAAAATATTTAGGATTTTCATTTGACTCACCCTCGTACTTTCGACGTGACGTGTTTACTGTAAGTTATTTGTTTTATGAAACTTCTTTTCCCGTGTTTCTTTATACTGATGCTTCTGACACATACGAAGTGGAAATGGGAAGATATCGAGAGTCGGTTTAGTAAAAAGTGGAACACCGGGATCCCCGCGCGCCGATTCTAAGAAGGGAAATGAAAAAGCGCGAGCCGGCACGGGGAGCTGGTGCCTGTGCCAGCCCCCCAAGAGGCGGCATTTAGCGCGCCGGATATCTCACCTCCCCACACCACACGATGGCAGGCGGCCGAGGTGGCGTCCGCGGCGAGATTTACTGCCGGCTCCCACTTTCCGGAGAAAATAAGCTGCGCTCGTCTCCTAATGGCAGCTTACGCGGCCCGGCTGCGGTTCGAGTGTCAGCCAAGCGAGCAGCCAGCTGGGTAGGTTGCGGTCAACAAATTGAAACGAAATCTTTGTCCCTCGTGCCACGATAAATACGGCGAAAGTAGGCAGAATTTCAAACGCAAAGTATCAACAGCAGAAAGCTTCTTAGTTTTTGCAATAAAGCTTGGTTACGGATGGAAGTCAGACTGGTTCATAGGCGGGCGGGGAACAGAGAAAGAATTGCTGCAGTTAGGTGAGAGGTTGTAAAAATGGGGAATGTTTATTTAATTCCACCTGGTGCTGATGGTTCACGGGTTCGTATGTCTCGTACTGATCGGCTGCTATTGTATAAATTACGACAAAAGGCGTATTGTGTAGATAGGGCCCAACGACTAAAAAATTTTTAAAACATAGAAATTTCATTGATTATTGTTAACTTTTATTCACAACATACTTGTTGAAGAGATACTGATTTGTAAGAAGGATCATGAACTTGAAATTATTTAACATCACACTCGTCGTGAAAAGTCACATACAATGTTTTTTGTCTTTAGTTTAACTGGAAAAATTCAAAACATTTATGGTCTGTGACAGCATACTAAAATAAATATTTGTTTCAAAATTTTAAAACATAAAGTACCCCCCCCCCCTCCCCCGGTATCGCGAGTGTTACGAGCCGCTACTGTTAGAATGCTGACGTTGGTAGCCACCGTAAGCAGAATCCATTCGACACGAAATATTCCAACTTTTGCTACAATGAATGCTAAGGGACAGTCGGATGTATTTACGCAATCGAACCATATACAGCATGTTAACACACACACTTTACACTGAGGTGACATAAGCCAGGGATAGCGAAATGCAAATACAGTATACAGATGGTGAAAGTATCGCGTACATAAAGTTTAAAAGAGCAGACCACTGGCGGAGCTGTTGTTTGTAGTTAGGTGATTCATATGAATAGGCATCCGACGTCAGTATGGCCGTACGATGGAAATTAACAGACTTCGAACGTGGATGGAGTCAGTCGCATGGGACATTCCATTTCGGAAATTGTTAGGGAATTCAATATTCAGCGATCCACAGTGTCAAGAGTGTGCTGAGGATACCAAATTTCAGGCATTACCTCACATCATGGACGACACAGTCGCCGACAGCCTTCACTTGACGACCGAGTTTGCAGAGAGTTGTCAGTGCTAACAGACCACTATACTGCGTGAAATAATAACAGAAATCAACTCGGGACGTACGACGAACTTGTACGTTAGGACAGTGTGGCGAAATCTGGCGTTAATGGGCTATGGCTGCAGACGACTGAAGCGAGTGGCTTTGCTAAAAGCACGACATTGCCTGCAGCGTCTCTCCTGGGCTCGAGACCATATCGGTTCGTCCCTGGACGACTGGAAAACCGTGGCCTGGTCATAAGAGTCCGGATTTCAGTTGGTAAGAGCTCATGGTAGGGTTAGAGAGTGGCGCCAACCCCACGAGGCCACAGACCCAAGTTGTTAACAAGCCATCGTGCAAGCTGTTGATGGCTCCCCAATGGTGAGGTCAGCTTCTGCATTGTATGGACAAGCTTCTCCCGTTCAACTGAACCCACCAAGTTCGGCTACTTGGAAACAATTTGCAGCCATTCATTAACTTCGTATTCTCAAACAACGATGGAATTTTTTAGGGATGGCAAAGCGCCACGTCGCCGGGCAACAATTGTTCGTGACTGGTTTGAAGATCATTCTGGACAGTTCGAGAAAATGATCTGGCAACCCTGACCGCCCTACATGAATCCCATCGAACAATAATTGAAAATAATGGAGAGATCAATTCCTGCACAAAATCCTGCACCGGCAACACTTTCGCAATACGGACAGCTATAGAGGCGGCATTGGTCAGTATTTCCACAGGGCATTTCCAACGACATGTCGAGTCCACGCCACGTCGAGCAGCTGCACAATGCCGGGCAAAAGGAGGCCCGACACGATGTTAGGAGGTGTCGCGTGGCTTCTGTCACCTCAGTGTGAAACAAGAAAGGAAAAATTCAAATTATTAACTGTATGGATAATCACCTCCCCCCATGAACCATGGACCTTGCCGTTGGTGGGGAGGCTTGCGTGCCTCAACGATACAGACAGCCGTACCGTAGGTGCAACCACAACGGAGGGGTATCTGTTGAGAGGCCAGACAAACGTGTGGTTCCTGAAGAGGGGCAGCAGCCTTTTCAGTAGTTGCAGGGGCAACAGTCTGGATGATTGACTGATCTGGCCTTGTAACACTAACCAAAACGGCCTTGCTGTTGTGGTACTGCGAACGGCTGAAAGCAAGGGGAAACTACAGCCGTAATTTTTCCCGAGGCCATGCAGCTTTACTGTATGGTTAAATGATGATGGCGTCCTCCTTCCGGAGGTAAAATAGTCCCCCATTCGGATCTCCGGGCGGGGACTACTCAAGAGGACATCGTTATCAGGAAAAAGAAAACTGGCGTTCTACGGATCGGAGCGTGGAATGGCAGATTCCTTAATCGGGCAAGTAGGTTAGAAAATTTAAAAAGGGAAATGGATAGATTTAAGTTAGATATAGTAGGAATTAGTGAAGTTCGCTGGCAGGAGGAACAAGACTTCTGGTCAGGTGAATACAGGGTTATAAATACAAAGTCAAATAGGGGTAATGCAGGAGTAGGTTTAATAATGAATAAAAAAAATAGGAGTGCGGGTAAGCTACTACAAACAGCATAGTGAACGTATTATAGTGGCCAAGATAGACACGAAGCCCACGCCTACTACAGTAGTACAAGTTTATATGCCAACTAGCTCTGCAGATGACGAAGAAATTGAAGAAATGTATGATGAGATAAAAGAAATTATACAGGTAGTGAAGGGAGACGAAAATTTAATAGTCATGGGTGACTGGAATTCGACAGTAGGAAAAGGGAGAGAAGGAAACATAGTAGGTGAATATGGATTGGGACTAAGAAATGAAATAGGGAGCCGTCTGGTAGAATTTTGCACAGAGCATAACTTAACCATAGCTAACACTTGGTTCAAGAATCATAAAAGAAGGTTGTACACATGGAAGAATACTGGTAATACTAGAAGGTATCAGATAGATTATATAAAGGTAAAACAGAGATTTAGGAACCAGGTTTTAAATTGTAGGACATTTCCAGGGGCAGATGTGGACTCTCACCACATTCTATTGGTTATGAACTGTAGATTAAAATTGAAGAAATTGCAAAAAGGTGGGAATTTAAAGAGATGGGACCTGGATAAACTGACTAAACCAGAGATTGTACAGAGTTTCAGGGACAGCATAAGGGAACAATTGACAGGAATGGGGGAAAGAAATATAGTAGAAGACGAATGGGTAGCTCTGAGGGATGAAGTAGTGAAGGCAGCAGAGGATCAAGTAGGTAAAAAGACGAGGGCTAGTAGAAATCCTTGGGTAACAGAACAAATATTGAATTTAATTGATGAAAGGAGAAAATATAAAAATGCAGTAAATGAAGCAGGCAAAAAGGAATACAAATGTCTCAAAAATGAGATCGACAGGAAGTGCAAAATGGCTAAGCAGGCATGGCTAGAGGACAAATGTAAGGATGTAGAGGCTTATCTCACTAGGGGTAAGATAGATACGGCCTACAGGAAAATTAAAGAGACCTTTGGAGAAAAGAGAGCCACTTGTATGAATATCAAGAGCTCAGATGGAAACCCAGTTCTAAGCAAAGAGGGGAAAGCAGAAAGGTGGAAGGAGTATATGGAGGGTCTATACAAGGGCGATGTATTTGAGGACAATATTATGGAAATGGAAGAGGATGTAGATGAGGATGAAATGGGAGATACGATACTGCGTGAAATGGGAGATACGATACTGCGTGAAGAGTTTGACAGAGCACTGAAAGACCTAAGTAGAAACAAGGCCCCGGGAGTAGACAACATTCCATCAGAACTACTGATGGCCTTGGGAGAGCCAGTCCTGACAAAACTCTACCATCTGGTGGGCAAGATGTACGAGACAGGCGAAATACCCTTAGACTTCAAGAAGAATATAATAATTCCAATCCCAAAGAAAGCAGGTGTTGACAGATGTGAAAATTACCGAACTATCAGTTTAATAAGCAACAGCTGCAAAATACTAACGCGAATTATTTACAGACGAATAGAAAAACTGGTAGAGACCGACCTCGGGGAAGATCAGTTTGGATTCCGTAGAAATGTTGGAACACGTGAGGTAATACTGACCTTACGACTTATCTTAGAAGAAAGATTAAGGAAAGGCAAACCTACGTTTCTAGCATTTGTAGACTTAGAGAAAGCTTTTGACAATGTTGACTGGAATACTCTCTTTCAAATTCTAAAGGTGGAAGGAATAAAATACAGGGAGCGAAAGGCTATTTACAATTCGTACAGAAACCAGATGGCAGTTATAAGAGTCGAGGAGCATGAAAGGGAAGCAGTGGTTGGGAAGGGAGTGAGACAGGGTTGTAGCCTCTCCCCGATGTTATTCAATCTCTATATTGAGCAAGCAGTAAAGGAAACAAAAGAAAAATTTGGAGTAGGTATTAAAATCCATGGAGAAGAAATAAAAACTTTGAGGTTCGCCGATGACATTATAATTCTCTCAGAGACAGCAAAGGACTTGGAAGAGCAGTTGAACGGAATGGACAGTGTCTTGAAAGGAGGATGTAAGATGAACATCAACAAAAGTAATACGAGGATAATGGAATGTAGTCGACTTAATTCGGGTGATGCTGAGGGAATTAGATTAGGAAATGAGACACTTAAAGTAGTAAAGGAGTTTTGCTATTTGGGGAGCAAAATAAACGAGGCTGGTCGTAGTAGAGAGGATATAAAATGTAGACTGGCAATGGCAAGGAAAGCGTTTCTGAAGAAGAGAAATTTGTTAACATCGAGTACAGATTTAAGTGTCAGGAAGTCGTTTCTGAAAGTATTTGTATGGAGTGTAGCCATGTATGGAAGTGAAAGATGGACGATAACTAGTTTGGACAAGAAGAGAATAGAAGCTTTCGAAATGTGGTGCTACAGAAAAATGTTGAAGATTAGATGGGTAGATCACGTAACTAATGAGGAGGTATTGAATAGGATTGGGGAGAAGAGGAGTTTATGGCACAACTTGACTAGAAGAAGGGATCGGTTGGTAGGACATGTCCTGAGGCACCAAAGGGTCACAAGTTTAGCATTGGAGGGCAGCGTGGAGGGTAAAAATCGTAGAGGGAAACCAAGAGATGAATACACTAAGCAGATTCAGAAGGATGTAGGTTACAGTAGGTACTGGGAGATGAAGGAGCTTGCACAGGATAGATTAGCAGGGAGAGCTGCATCAAACCAGTCTCAGGACTGAAGACTACAACAACATGGATAATCAATTTGGTAAAATTACTGACGTGACAGAAATGTCGGTATATCCGTAATACATTAACAGAATTATTCGATTAATCAATTAATCGCAATTATTTGCCCATACCTCGTCTTGAGGTCGGAGTACGGACGAGGGTCTCGTGGTCGCGTTAATACATTAAAGTGGATAGAAAACAGTTTAACAGGAGAGAGACGAAGTGATAGCACGAGTGATTTACGCAAAATGTATCTCAGGTTTATTATTTCATACAACTTGAAGTATTGTAGCTGGTAATGGACTTCCATGTATGAACGGTAGAATTGTGATTTCAGCAGCGTGCATGTTAGAGCTACAAATCATAGCAAATGATATATGATAATATGATGATAAAGTTCAGGATTGGCAGGAAAACAAGGTCAATAATTCAACAGGCATTGGTTCAAATGGCTCTGAGCACTATGGGACTCAACTGCTGAGGTCATTAGTCCCCTAGAACTTAGAACTAGTTAAACCTAACTAACCTAAGGACATCACAAACATCCATGCCCGAGGCAGGATTCGAACCTGCGACCGTAGCGGTCCTGCGGTTCCAGACTGCAGCGCCTTTAACCGCACGGCCACTTCGGCCGGCTCAACAGGCATTAACAGATACAACGACCAAAGATAAATTCATGGGAGAAACATCATAAGCATTTCATATCCATACTGGTGTTCGCCAAGAAGATGGAATGTTCCCCCTCCTGTTTAAAATGGTTCTGGAAAAAATGTGAGGGCATGGGATAAGGAAATAAAAGGAATTCCGCTTGGGATTAAAAAAGAGCACAGAATTAGGGTGAAGTGTCTGGCTTTCGCGGGCGAGCTTGGCATTCTAACGAACAATAGAGAGGAAGCCAAACTTGAATTGGAAAAACTACACGAAGTCTCACAAAAAATTGGGCTACTAATCTCCTACGCGAAAACACAGTACATGGAAAACAAACCTGTATATAATCTCCCCATAACTACTCAATACGGGAAAGTGGCACAAGTTACCCACTTCAGATATCTGGGAGAGATAATCCAATCATCAGGACTGCACTCAATGGCCAATAAAGGTAGAATATCCAAGATCACAAGCATATAAGCACACTTGGAATCACTATAATAAGAAATCTATTTCTGTCAATGCGAAACTAGGGCATTACAACACAGTAGTCATACCACAAGCACTTTATGCTGCAGGAACTACAGTGATTCATGGTCGTACGAAGATCAGAGAGATTGAAAAGCAGGAAAGAAAAATTTTGAGGAAAGTATATGGACCAGTGTTTGGGGAAGGAATTTGGATGTAGAGGCCAACCAGAGAGATTTACAAAGACATAGAAACAATGACACCATTACAAAGAGAAGAATGACATTTTATGGACATATCAGCAGGATGAATAAAAGCAGGCTCACAAGACAAATCTTTGAGATAGTAAACAAGAGCAAAAAAAAGTGGATCACTGAAGCAGAAGAAGACATTAAAGAACTGGGGATGACACAAGACAACATAAACAATAGAGACCAGTGTAGAAACATCATAAAGAAACACACACTTAAATAAGAACGTACGGAGAACAGAACGCGGAAAAGATGGTCAGAAGAACGCAAGACATAACACAGTGAACGTATGAAGATAATTTGGGAAGAACGAAGAAAGAAGAAGAAATCATGACTGCTCAAGTTCAATCGCTCTCTCAAAAGGGAATAATCGAAAATAATATTAATAAATCCACCACCGTCGCGGTAATTGACTTTAAATATGATTCAGTAGTTTCCCAGTTAATATAGTATATACTCATGAAAATCACTTTAACCATGGGCGTAATGCTCAGGGCTCGTGCCATCATTGACAAACTAATACGACCAGTGGATGTGAGCTCCACTACAAAACGGCCCTGTTGCCGAGAATTAATTTACTAGTACGGAGGATACACATGCACGAGTAATGAGGAAGAGTCTGGAAACTATCAAGTGTTCTCCGCGTTCTGCCGCCAGATGGGTAACGATAAACGACAGGCGTCGGCTCACTGCTTACCACCGCCAAGAAGCGGTGAAGTCAAGATGAGTGTAACTTCGCAAAGAGCAGCAGCGAAACGATCTCCTGTTGTGGAGAATTGCCCGCGCTTTCTCCGGGGCACGTGTCAGAGAAAGTAAAAACTCCGGCGCAGACGGATGTCGGGAGTAAAAAAAAGGGCGCACAGCGGAAAGCGAAACCGGAGCCAGGGCACTCAGCAGCAGCTGACGGGTGGGTCGGCCGGAAACTGCGGTCCAGCACTCGCGGTGGCGGGGGCACGCACGCTCCACTACCTGGTGCCGAGTGTTCTGTGTTGGCTGAAACCCACGCCCCTCAGCAGGGTCACGAGACGAGCATCTCACACTATTCCATCCCTATGCCGGGTAGGAGAGTAGCTGGCTAAGTGCCAACACTGGGTTTGTCCTCCTCAAAAAAATGGCTCTGAGCACTATGGGGCTTAACATCTGAGGTCATCAGTCGCCTAGAACTTAGAACTACTTAAACCTAAGGACATCACACACATCCATGCCCGAGGCAGGATTCGAACCTGCGACCGTAGTGGTCGCGCTGCTCCAGACTGTAGCGCCTTTAACCGCTCGGCCACACCGGCCGGCTTGTCTTCCTCCATCATCAATAAAATGACGACACTACAAGCTATACGTACTCATCACACTGAACTGCACGAAAGCCGTCGGCACAAGAGAGGAGTTAGCTAACGTTGACGTGGCACTCGACGAGTTTTTTTGACGTCACTTCTTGCTATTTTGTGGTGAGGAGCCATTTGGTCCCCTGAAACATACAATAAGTTTTGCTACACTTCGGAGACGTAGAAAAGTAGAACCAATAGCATGCGAGAACGCTCCGTACGTCACAAGCAGAAAGCTTGAGGCCCGCAGAAAGCAAGAAGCTAAACTGCACTTGTCTTGTTCAGTAAAAGCCTATTCTCCGCGGTTTTATGTTGTATGTTAACCCCATGAATGTATGTTGTTTCTATAGACCAGGACAGTGAATGTATCGAGAACGAATTGTTAATGTTACGATTTGTTATAATAAAACTTAGGGAAATGTCATGCTTATGGTTAAAGAATTTTCAGATTTAGCTGTTACCCTGTTTTAATTTGCGTGTTATAAGAAAACGCAGTTTTAAGTTAAAACACAATATAGGTTCATCAAAAATATGGCTGTTCTTGTTAGGATTTGTTTAATTAAATGTAAATTAACAACACATCGGCGATTAAAGCCTAAAGAAGACTATAAGATAAAGTCGAAGTCTCTTATAACGAAGCTACAGTACAGTGCAGCGAGTAGACACACCGTGTTACAATCCAGAGGGTGGGTCGGTATAGGTTTCGAGCCCTGTTGTATGTTTTTTCCGTTTTCCAAAAAGTTGTCGGACTTTCTTACGAAATTAATGGAAATAATTTCTGTAAAACCTAATGTTCCGTAAATACAAGTGCGTTATCTGTCGAGAACGACTTTGTTCGATTTGGTGAACTTTTGTAAGCTCATGTCCACACTCACACGGACATGTATGTTTCCTTTTTGTCTTATTTTGGTGGACTTTCGTAAGCTGATGTCCTCGCTGACCCGGACATGCATATTTCTTTTTTGTCTCGTTACTTGTTCACGTGCACTGAAATTTTTATTTATGTATGTCACAGGCAGAACGTCAAAAAAAAATGGTTCAAATGGCTCTGAGCACTATGGGACTTAACTACTGTGGTCGTCAGTCCCCTAGAACTTAGAACTACTTAAACCTAACTAACCTAAGGACATCACACACATCCATGCCCGAGGCAGGTTTCGAACCTGCGACCGTAGCGGTCGCGCGGTTCCAGACTGAAGCGTCTAGAACAGCTTGGCCATAACGGCCGGCGCAGAACGTCAGGATTAGTATTTGGATAACAGACGAAATGTGCGTTTTGTAGGAATTTTACACGCATTCACTTCAATGAGCAAACTGTGTCGTTTGCTAGCCAAATAGCTGCATATCGTGACGTACGACATTCCAGTACACGTTCAAGTCAACGTTAGCTGCCTCGTCCCGTGTGCCGAAGGCCTAGCTAGCGAAGTACTCTGGCGAAAGAAACCTCATACTGGACTGTGACGTCAAAGTGTTGTAGACTGTTGGTTACTCGGTACTTTCGCCCTCGTTATGTATCGCGCATCCAACATGCCGCTACACCCCGACAATACACGCGCACACAGGTGTTTAGTGACAAAGGAACAGCGACACTGCAACTCGTCCGCCGCGGTCCACTGGGCAGAGGCGGCCTGTTGGTTCCCAGAAGGGGGCTGGAAGCGGCGTGTAGCGGAACGAGCGGCAGGCCTCGTCCTGCCAGGCGGACGGCTGTCACGTACTGTTTACCGACCGCGTCAGCACGGGCAGGCCCAACGGCAACACTCACGCGCCGGTATTTATTTACCGCACCTGCAGCGGTGTCATCCTCCGCCGGAGACCTCTAAGGGGATCTTAAAAGGCGTTCCAAATCCAGCGCTCTGCTTTTCTGGCAGTGCTCTCCATTCGTCTCCAGTTGGAAACAACACTCTTCGAAAATAGGACCGTACAAAGGGCAAGTAATGTGGTGGACATGTTGTACTCCAGATCCCGAGATGCTCTCATCAGCTTTGCCACGATGTTGATTACTTAGCATAACAATATATCTCGGAAAAAGAAATAAAGAGCGGTTTACTACAAGGCCGACAATCAATCAACGCTCCAAGACTCTCATTAGGGTTGGCAGGTGATCGACATGTCCGACTTCCTGCGGTCGTATCTGGCCAAATATATACAAGATCGGCGTGTCCGGCTGTTATTAGGCTTTTTCCCGATGAAGTTGAACGCGTAACTAAGACCAGTTCCAAGCTAATAACGCAATCGCGAGGAAGTAAGTTCAAAAATAGTACATATGGCTCTGAGCACTATGGGACTTAACTGAAGTCATCAGTCCCCTAGAACTTAGGACTACTTAAACCTAACTAACCTAAGGACATCACACACACCCATGCCCGCGGCAGGATTCGAACCTGCGACCGTAGCGTTCGCGCAGTTCCAGACTGAAGCGCCTAGAACCGCTCGGCTACTCCGGCCGGCAAGTAAGTGTGAGGAGAATAAGGAGATGTACCCTATGGATAAATAGATATTACGACCAATACAGTTCTTATAGCCGGCCGTTGTGGCAGAGCGGTTCTAGGCGCTTCAGTCTGGAACCGCGCGACCGCTACGGTCGCAGGTTCGAATCCTGCCTCGCGCATGGATGTGTGTGATGTCCTTAGGTTAGTTAGGTTTAAGTAGTTCTAAGTTCTAGGGGACTGATGACTTCAGATGTTAGGTCCCATAGCGCTCAGAGCCATTTGAACTATTTGTTCTTATGCCTATCTCTTATGTTTTTCGTCGTTGGCCGAAAGAGCATGACAACCAGGCTAAGCGCAGAACGAATGAGGCGAATTAGAATGTGCCCATCATCCGATGCCAAATCGGGTGAAAGAATTTACAGTAGCACGAATAAAATGTACATAGCTGCCAAAGACTACTTAAAATCCAGGGCAATGTGAATTTATCACCCGATTAAAGTACTGCCAGTGGATGCCATTAGCTGATGGATCCACCTGGGAACTGACATTAACTGTTTACTAACAAACGACTGAAAACAGTCCGGCTCTTAGGGCAAAATCTGCAGCTAAATATAATGCAGAGTCCGGCTTTTCTATTTTTGGACCTGACAACATTAGAACGTTCCCAGCGTTCGCAATGAATGAATGTGGGTATGTCATTACTGGCCGGGGTGTTCTGCCGCCTGGGGCAGGTGTTTTTATTTGACCCCCACATCGGCGACTTGTGCATCAATGATAAAAACGAGTCCCGAGCGGAGAAAATACCCGACGCAGCCGGGAACCGAACACGGGGCCTTGCAACGCCAACTACGAGAGCACGAGCTGCTAACCCAGCATTCGCCACGAAGGTTACACTGTTACGTTTTCTCGTGTCGAGGTCATTTAAGCAAGGGGCAGCCACCAACGGTTCCCACGCAGAAAACACGACGAAGTCTTTGCTGTTATCGGAGAACAACCCTCGATCTGAACCTTAGGACTGCAGTACAGTAGGAAACCGACGAGAAGACACTGTAAAATTACCTCACATATAGACGAAATGAAGTTATATTAGTAAATTTACAGGATGAAAAATACAGTGATCCTCTCTTACAAAATTAATCTATTTAATATTCATCTCCTTCTTCCTTATTTTTCCTTCAATCTCGATTTGTGGGTAGATTTATAGTCGTAGCTAGTGGGACAGCTTCTGACAGAGATTGCTTCGTCGAAGGCAAGGTAGCCAAATGGAGGGAAAAAGAGTTAGGGGTATATTCCCCACGGCAGCCGAAACGCTGAAATGTGTGAACTGAGGCCAGCTGCTGCGCAGCTGCTGCGAGAACCGTTAAATCTGCGTAAGCGGCCGCGCACAGCCCTAACCGCCTACTCTACCCCCCCCCCTCCTCCTCCTCCCCTCTCCGTGTTTTCCTACGTGACCTTGCGCACGACCTCCCGCAACGTCCCTCCCGCGCTACCCAACACTCAACGTCTGTCCTATGTGGACCCCGGAGTAACGAACTTCTTCACGCGGCATTGCGTGACGTGTTGAACTACTGCCTCCAGACAGCTTATTGTTACGGGGCTCTCACACCCTCGATATTTATTGCGCAATAATATTCTGTCAATAAACTGCACACTATTTATGCCCGGGAAGCAGCCAGTTGGTACTCTGCCTTTGAAGTGAACATGTCTACGCTCGATGATGTAAAACTCTCATGTATAGCAGTCGCTACATGTTGCGAAAAGAAAGGCAAGAGCAAGCGCGATGGGCGAAAAGTGGCTTGGAAGGCGTTCTACACACGCCCATATCATTGCTAAGAGAACTTGTAGTAGAGCCGTATGTCTATCAGGGTCAAATGGCTCTGAGCACTATGGGACTTTCTGAGGTCATCAGTCCCCCAGAACTTAAATTACTTAAACCTAACCAACGTCATGTGTTGTATCACGATACACTTTTGTAGGTGCATTTAGAGGCATATAAGGATACTGTCACCAAAATTTCTTGCACATAAATTTAGCAATAGTTTAAACTTCACGCATATCAGTGTTTATAGTTTATAACGTCACATCTATGATAGGTGTGTGTGTGTGTGTGTGTGTGTGTGTGTGTGTGTGTAGAGAGAGAGAGAGAGAGAGAGAGAGAGAGAGAGTGCGAGCGTATGAATGAAGACTCACTGTCTCATACATACATATACGCGCGCATACACACCCACACCCCACACACACTGTTGTAATGTGTATGGATTCCTCCTCAAACACGCTGAATGAGCTTTAGTGAACATACATCGGGAAGAGTTGGCACACAAATAACCCGGTTACAGAGACAGCGGCACAAGAAATTCTTACTAATGTTTTTCATATACTTATTAAGGAGTTCTTTGCAAGTGGACTCTCTTAACTAGGGAAAAACGAAGTGTACGAGGTCTGTTCAAAAATCCAAGAACATTCGTAATTTCGCCCAATGGTGTGTTCGAGCGAAATGCAGCTGGCATCCCGTCACACGCCTTTGTTTAATGTGCAACTGCCGGAGGATTCACTGTTTGTCTTACGTTATTCTTGCGTGGTATATTGAGTAGAACGTTGAGTCGACAGTTCGCGAACGGAGCAACGCGTCTACATTAAATATTGCGTGACACTAAAGAAAACCTTTGCAGACACACACACCAAATGTTGCAGGAAGCCTACGGTGATGAGTGCTTAATCCGTACTCCATGTTACGGATTGTTCACACGGTTTAAAAATAGCCGCACGGAAGTTAAAAGTAACCCTTCTTCATAACGCCCTTCGACATCTACCGACGAAGCTCATGTGAGGAACGTCAACGAAATTGTGCATGCCAAAAGACTGACTGCCAGAGAGATATCAGGAGAAAGTAACATTTCAGTTGAATCATGTCATGAAATTCTCTGACAGCATCTTGGAGTGTATCGTGTTGCCGCCAAGTTCGTCCCATGGCTCATGAGTCAATACCAGAAAGACCTTCGCCTCGCAATCTGTGAAGAGCTTTTGGATCGCGTAAATGAAAATGAGATGTTTCTTAACAGAATCATAGCAGGTGATGAGACGTAGGTCAACGGTTATGACGTTGAGACCAAGTCTCGATCTTCACAGTGGGTCGGGAAATGTTCTCCAAGACCAATATCAAGACTGCTTCCGGAAGTGGAAACTGCGTTGGGGGCGCTGTTATCAATTGTGAAGGAGAGTACTTCGAAGGAGACCATGCACAGTAAGTAAAAGGTACGCGTAGAAAAATTTTGTGGGCAAAGTTCCAGAATTTTTTCAACATATCTCGTGTTTCTTTGTGTACAACGAATAGGATAACATCAAAAATTGATGTATCACATGAACATGAGCCAGTGCATAGAGTAAAATGTACCAAATTTCTTGGTGTACGAACTAAAGAATACCTGAACTGAAACAAACATATTTAGCTTCTGAAAAAGCTAATGTCAGAAACTCTTCCTCACTTGCTAGTTTGGAAAATCTTGTAAGCAGCTCTCCAACGAGTTTCGTGCTGTAATTGCAGACAAGTATAAATAGTGCATAAACTGAGTCGCTCTACATGAAGCTTTGTCGGACTATACAGGACTTCTGCGCTCTCATTTTATCGCTACATCTGCACAACTCTGCATTTTCGATTTGTGGTTCACGCGACAAATTTCGCTCGATTCGACGTTCTTTACAGGTTTGATTCATTTACAAGCACGTAAAATATTTGGTAAACTCGTTGGTATCAGGTCAAGGTACTGAACATTCAGTGTTGGCTTCCCGTCCCGATACATCGAGCCGTCACCGTTTGTGAAGTTTCTGCTCCCGACGAGATCCAATTTTGTCCCGATTTTGCAAAATACTGTTACGAACTTGGCTCAAGTGCTAAAGTAACGTCTTCCGTTAGTGCAAAAAAATCAAATGGCTCTGAGCACTATGGGACTTAACATCTGAGGTCATCAGTCCCCTAGAACTTAGAACTACTTAAACCTGTCTAACCTAAGGACATCACACACATCCATGCCCGAGGCAGGATTCGAACATGCGACCGTAGCGGTCGCGCGGTTCCAGACTGAAGCGCCTAGAACCACTCGGCCACACCGGCCGGCCCGTTAGTGCAACATGTAAATGCAGCCTCAGTTTTATTTATGTCAAAAAGTTTATGTTGACAAGGTCGTCTCACAATGATGTTGCATATTGCGTTTTGCACGTACGTAAAAGGGAAAACAGACCTTCTGAAAACGGTGCAATCTTCCGAAAAATATGGTATGCCAACTACTCTGCCGCAACAAGTTGCATGCAATTGTGTTCTAAATAAAAAGTGCGAGTAAAGAAGATGTAGCTATTTACGACTGACCACTGACTGCAGCAAAAATTACGTGCTGCCTTCCTGGTTTTGGCAACAAAGGAACGGTGGCAGGCCACGTAGGCGTACGTTGTGTTTACGAGGACGATCATCTCCCTCGGATTCCGGTCTTCACATAAGGCAAGCATCATTCGCTTCGAGCATATGCCAGAACGGTTCACGACACCAGTCCGCGGCTTACTTATTCCCTGTCGTCCTCAAGCTAAGCCAACGCTCCGTCTCTAGTGTTCTCGGACCCGAAACATCGCAACTGATGAGTTAAAGAAGCCCCAGCTCAAGCACGCACCTGTTTTGAGAACCACTGTTTCCTCCACTGCTCAATCAGTGGTTCGGTTGGCAGCAGATCCTCAGTCTTCACATCTTTTCACCTTCTTCATTTCTATGTGGATGGTCGGTCTTCCTCTGGTTCATTTTCTTTTGAACTATACCCCTATTGTCGGTCTTAGGAGCACCTCATGTCTCAATAGAGGACCAATAACCCCAACTCTTATTTTTACAATACCGTAGTGTTCCATTAACTTCTCTCCCACTCTCTTAAGGACTTCGTTATTTACGGTCTTATCATATTATATGTTTTTCAGAATGCACCTTTAACATTACTTCTGAAAACAATTCAGTATTTACCGTTCCTCAGTCCCTATACGTCCAGGTCCCACAGCCATACAATGCCACATCCAAACATATGTTCTCACAAACCGTTACCTGATTTATGGGTTGTTACTTTTTTTTGAGGTTAACATCTTCTTTTTATTGAAGTTACTTTCTGCCTACGAAAACTCTGCTTCTCAAATAATCTCTGCTTCTTCTACCTCTGACAATCTTGCTTCCTAAATAAGTAAATGAGTAAGCTTGTTGCAGTAGTTTGCCACATAATATGACCTTTGCTTTAGATTCCGTTATTTTCTTGAATTATTCTTTTCCCGTTAACGTTATCCATTCTATTTAAGATGGCTTCAAGGTCTTCTGTACTTTCAGCTAAAAATCTATCGGATTAGCAAGTCTATTTTACCCCATAAAGAAGATCTTTTCCTAATACAGCATACGTACTCTGCTGCGCGAGAAGGAGAAACCAGAAGTGACGGCATGTTGGTTCGGCTGGAGCACTGGGTTCGAGCCTTGGGGCCGCATGCCTCCGCATCGGCCACAAACGGGGCACCAAGGTGAGCCACTTGGCCGGCTCCACGGACCATGCAATCCCAAAAGGTCTCCAGCATCACCAGACACGACACGGCCGCGGTTATATTCCTCCTGCTAGGGCGGCAACCAGTCGAGTCGCTGCGCACAAACCAAGTTCTCTCTCCGCTGTTAATAATAATCATCGTGCAGCGATGACTGGCAAATCTTATATGGTTCTCATCAGCGCAATGTGGGGTGTGGAGGGGGGAGAGCTAGAACTGCAGCCAAGGAAATTCACTATTACGGTAAAGAATAATTCTTAAAAGCAGCTAACTGAAAACACACTATGTTTCCGGAAACAAAACCTACTACTTGCGTGTGTACCTTCCAACATCTGGGCCTGATTTTCGTAGCATTAATGTAAAGACTGACACTTTCCATTAGTTTCCTGTCAGTCTCAACGTCACACACACTATCTGGACCAGTCCAGTGATATGGGCATTTCCGAATAGTGGTAGGGACACGTCACGAGCAGAGAGTAGGAATATCTACTGCAGAGAGCATAGTGTTCTGCGCATGTGGCCAAAATCAAACCGGTAGAGTCAAGTGACGCTGGAATGACACTGTCGTTTACATTCGGCGCGAAGATGGGAACTCTAATATTACACGTACCTACTGTTTTCATACATTTACTTACTAGTCATATTAATGGTGCTGAACTGTTGATACTGCAGTATGAAATAGAAATTCATTAAAAGAGGAAAAGCTTCTTTCCATATTACCTTGGCAGCAGATCCTCAGTCTTCACATCTTTTCACCTTCCTCATTTTTATGTGGGTGGTCGATCTTCCTCTGGTTCTTTTTCTTTTGGACTATAACCCTAATTATAGTTACTATACCAGTAATGGGCGCCGGCCGCGGTGGCCGTGCGGTTCTGGCGCTGCAGTCCGGAACCGCGGGACTGCTACGGTCGCAGGTTGAGGCAACGTTTCATTAATTCGGTAAACTGTATCGTCATAACGTTCTTACACGGGGTTCACAGTATTCTCACGTTACACGTGAAGTGCAAAGTAGTAGTCCCAAGATCAAAGGTTGTTCGGACTGCAGCATCATTGCTTCATTCTTTTTCATCCCGTCTGCCGTCAACGCTGGTGTTTATCTGGACATGTTATAACAGTCCGCTGTGCCCTAACTGTGACGCCTGCGACCTGACGTTATATTCCAGCAGGATGGGTCACAGGATCTTCCGCACCGAACCAAGGTTAGAGACCTATAGGACTTGAAGGCATCCATTCGCAATGCATCTGAACATGTCACAGTGTTGATCTCGAATTGCAAGTAGAGAGAAATGGAATTCCGACTAGACACTATCCGTGTCACTAAGGGTACACACATTGATGTGTATGAATGAAGAAACAAAACTTTATGGGTTACCTTACCACAAGTCGAAAACCATTTATTAATATCTAGTTGAGTTTTAAAGGTATTAATCCCTTAAGTTGTAAAGATAATTTATGGTCACAGTGTATATCAATCCTGGTCATCTGATCAATGTGGCCGCCTAAGAACTGGGCTTCGTAGAGAGGACCATCGTCCTCGGCAGATGCTGTTGTGACGGGGGCTATCAACAAAGTAGGCGATAAAAAACCACAAACTTGGTCAAAAATTATGAGACGTAACTACGTGTTTTCTCGGTTAGAGGTGGCCAGACTGGAAGACAATCGCTTATGGCTCTGAGGTCATTAGTAGCCTAGAACTTAGAACTGATTAAACCTAACTAACCTAAGGACATCACACACATCCATGCCCGAGGCAGGATTCGAACCTGCGACCGTAGCGGTCGCTCGGTTCCAGACTGTAGCGCCCAGAACCGCACGGCCACTCCGGCCGGCCAATCGCTTGTATTTGGGAGGACGGCGGTTGAAATCCTTGTCGAGCGACCTTGGTTTACGTTGTGCTTGGTTTCCCTAAATTGCTCACGCCAAATGCTGCGATGGTTCCTTTTAAAGCGCGTGACCAATTTCCTCCCCCACCCTTCCCTAATCTGAGCATGTGCTGCATCTCTAATGATGTCGACGTCGACCGGACGTTAATCTTACTGCCTTCTGTCGTATGTTGGACAGTGAGGATATAACATTCGAATTCGTATTTCGGCTTGTCAGACTGTACAAGGAATGTAGTAAATATATGATGACGCCTGTGCTTGAATCATCATCATTTTTTGTTAAATCGTAAAGCTGACTTGTATTCTAATTATTGTTTTTCTGTCTGAAATGCAATACAAATTCATAATTAAAAATCTAAAGTGGGGGGGCGACACTTTATGATCTGTCGACCACGTTTCTGCGCTAAAAGTTAGTTCTTTTCAACAATAGTTTTCGCGTTGCTAAGAGTGCATTGCCGTTGTTTTAGCATAGAAAGACCGATAAAGTTGTGGGGAAGGAAGGGGGGAGTGATGGTGGAGATGGTAGCCAACAACACCTGACGAAACCTGGAAGGAAAGTGACATACCCCGGCTAATAAGTGGTTGCCGACGGAGAGAGTAATTCCAGTAGCAGAGATCGCATCGGAGAAGACAGCGGCGAGAGTGAAAAGTGGGGACGAGTCCGTAATAAAATTACTCCATCGACTCTCTCCAATAATAACGGTAATAAAAGGGAGTCAAAAGCCGTTTACGGCTACCTACAGCGCAGTGAAAGTCACACACTCTCCGCTACAAATGGTAAAACCTATACGGCAGCAATAACACTGCTGCATCGAGATAAACAATCTGCGTTCAATGTTTCCAGAGGTCTGCACATAATTAACACATATCTAAAAGTATATTTCCATCTAGGAAAGGTAAAGATACTGACAAAGCTGATTGCAATGTAATTTTTATACATCACAGTACCAATTTACGACGGTTTCGTGAAAGGACGTCCTTATTAGTTGTGCCTTCAAAAGTACGAAGATGTCGATTTCCTCCTGAACTTCGGCAGTTGCTTGCCTTGATTAACAATCAAATATTCATGTATAGATACATTCAGAGTTCTAGATTAAACAAAGCCGGCCGTTGTGGCCGGCGCTTCAGTCTGGAATCGCGTGACCGCTACGGTCGCAGGTTCGAATCCTGCCTCAGGCATGGATGTATGTGATATCCTTAGGTTAGTTAGGTTTAAGTAGTTCTAAGTTCTAGGGGACTGATGACCTTAGCAGTTAAGTCTCATAGTGCTCAGAGCCATTTGAACCATTCTTTTTGATTAAACAATGAAATCGAAGAGGAACACAAAGTATAAAGACTGACGTGCGTAAAATGTAACGAACTATATGTGACATAACAAATGGAATAAAGAAATATAAAAGAAATTCACTTTACTTTTTCTACACCCACTTATTATACTTTTTCACATTACGTGCACTTTTAAGTGGGGGGTCTTTAAGTCATTTAGTGTTTGAAAACTTTGTCAGTATATGGCTGAGTTTGAAATTGTTCATACCGTTATGCTTAAAAATATTTTATGAACGAAAGGTAATATTTGTAGTTTATATTCGAATTTACGACAAAATCTGAGACACGCATTCGGTGGTAAGTTACGCAACGTTGAATTGTAGAGAGAGCGATATCCTGACAAGAACCCACCTTCCCCACGGAAGTTTTCTTGTCTTGTTGCGACGCTTCTGGAAACGGGATGTTTCAACCCACGACAACGCAATCGTCGTAGCACTCGCACAGTCGAAGCTGCCGAAGTTACTGGTCTCGTTTCTGTTGCTATGAATTCACATGTGTGCACACGACAGCTTGAACACGAGATTGGCATTCCTAAAACCAGTGTAAATCGTATTCTTACACGTCACCGGTTCTATTCTTACCCTGTACACCTACATCAAGAAATGCATGGGAATGATTTCCAGAATTCTGTCAGTGGGCACAGCAGCAAATCCGCGCCAACGCGAACTTCTTCTCTTGCGTTCCATTTACCGATGAATCCTTCTCAAGCAAAGGACAGGTATTTACAAGGAACATGCATTATTGGTCCAGCGACAACTCACGATGGCTTAGACAGGTGGAACATCAGCGTCAATGGAGAGTTAAATTTCTGGTGTGGGATGCTCGATACAACAATTATTGACCCTTATTTCATCAATGGTAGTCTAAACGGCACAGCGTATGGCAACTTCCTCAGATGAATTCTTCCTCCTCTCCTGGATTCAGTGCCGCTAAGAACCAGAATGCTTATGTGGTATCAACACGATGGATGTCCAGTACATAATGCCTCGCGTGCACGTCGTGTTCTGAACCGAAGGTATCCTGGCCATTGGATTGGTCGAGGAGCAACAGTTACTTGAACTGCTAGATCTCCTGATTTAAATCCTCTGGACTTTTTTCTTTGGGGATGCATTAAAGACGTTGTCTATCGCGATATTCCAACAACTCCAGACGACATGCAGGAACGTATCATCCTTGCTTGTAATTCTCTTTGGCAGGCAACAGTGGAAGCAGTAAATAATTCTTTCCTTCAACGAGTGCACCAATGTAGAGGTGTTCAGGGTCATCACTTTGAGCACCTTATAATGTTCTACTCCTGGGCAATGGTACAGGAGAGTCAAAGTCAATTTTATGTTATGTTTTTACTTGGTTTTCATTTGTTTTCTGACAACTCCAGCAAGTGGACGAGTTTTTGATCCCGGGCTAAAAGTCAGTACTGTGTTATGTAACTAATAACGTTGTGTTTCAGTGAATGGTAAACTGTGATACATTTTTGAATAGGTCTTTAGGAAAGGAAATAAATTACCGAATAAAAAACACAGGGTGCTATTTAAAAAAAAATGTCATACCGGTGTTCACATCTTTGTAAGAAACAATGCTACAACGAAGGCAACCATGCTGATTGATGTCCCCCTGACGGGTAAAGAACATTTCCTTGAAACATTTTGTAATTTGCATCTGGACAAACAGTTATTTAGGGTGGTCAAGATACACGGGACACCCTGTATGTATATATACTTGCATGATCTGCTACGACAGTTAGGTCAAGAAAACCACCGCTTTAATTTCTCGTTTTTAAATATATAGTTTCTTCACACAAAGATGACTGATGTCACATTTTTACAACTATTCCTATGCAACACCAACAAAGGTCTTGTTAATCTTTTTTAACACCCGAGAATGGAAATATTTCTTTCTATTACTCACTTGATCTTAGCTTTTTCCCCGCGCTTGTTTGTATTAGAGTAGTAAGGAACACATTAACCTTGTACTTGACTTACGCACGTTTGATAATGTTTCTTAGTAAGAAATTTGAAGTTTCTCCATTAGCTTCTGGGGTACTGCTGCCACTAATGCTCAGCTGTATTGTAGCGTTTTACAATGACTGGGTGCGAAAACGTTGTACGCGTCTGGAGATAGGGACAATAAACCGAATTCCTCCAATATGATTACCTGTGACAGAAAAGCAAAGGCCGGCCGGTGTGGCCGAGCGGTTCTAGGCGCTTCAGTCTGGAACCGCGCTACCGCTACGGTCGCAGGTTCGAATCCTGCCTCGGGCATGAATGTGTTTGATGTTCTAGGGGACTGATGACCTCAGATGTTAAGTCCCATAGTGCTCAGAGCCACTTGAACCATTTTTTTAGAAAAGCAAATGATGCGTGTCTTGATTAACGAGGAATTTAGATACCAGTTTTCTTCGAAAGTGCGGAAATTAAGAGGACTATAATACCCAAAAATAAACGTAATAAAATAAAACAGTCCACTCCTCTTAGGTGAATTTAAACATTCTTGTACCTGGTTTAAAGCTCTTGACCTAACATACACAAACTACGCTTAAGGGAGGAAGGAAATGGTTGATGAATGCGACCCGCGCGTCTCGATGAGTGAAACCCTGTGTCTCAGAGGTACCTGTGAGTCGCCCGTTAAAGAATTTCGAGCACGTTCCAGAATACGGCCACATCCTCTCAGACAACCCACTGCTTTCGCGGATGGCGCCGGGAACCTCGAAAAACGACAAGAACACAGTGCGTGACTTGGTTCAACCGCCTCAGTCACGCGATCTTTCCGGTGGAAATCCTGCACAGCTGGTGGATGAGAATTTGCAGCGGGTTGGGGTTTCTGACATTCTTCAACGTGTCCTATTCACGTGCTGTACAACAAGTGCTGTCTACGAGTATTATAGACTTGAACTTGCTGTTTTTCGCATAGTTTAGATCGCCACGACATTTATTTTCGTACACTTCTACACACAGACGCGAAATATTTCGAAGGAAGGAAGGAATATTAATTAAAAGTCACATCGACGCTGAGGTCATTAGGGACGAAGCAGCGGGCTCAGCTGGACGATGTGGTTTTGGATTTAAACGAAAATAAAACAATGGTAAGGGGTTACATTGAGCCTATTGAGACACTCAGGTATTCAAGAAACTACGGCGTCCTAATCGAAATACAGTTTCAAATAGAGAAATCATTTAATTTTTAAAAAAATACACTTGATCAAAGAAGAGATTTTTTTAAAAATTATTTCTGTTCGATACTTTAATTCTTTGTCGACGCGTCCTAGTGTTTATGATGGAGAACTGCGACGATACTTAAGTATGTGGCTCTAGCTGAAAGTCATGAAGTTGTTTATCGCGGCCATAAACCAGAGCGCATAAAATAGCGTTCTGAACCGTATACGACCCCCGACCTTTAGGCGTATGCCACCCGTGACCGGGAAACCGATATCTGTTCGTTGCCAACGCGCGAAAACGAAGCGAAATGGCAAGCCCTCTCCCTTTGAATCCTTAAGCAGCCACCTGTTGGTGTGGTTTAACGCGTGATGCAAAGTAACACAGGCTTTACAGGACACTTCATAAGGTTCATCTAAAGATACGTCGCTGCGATAAAGTGCAACAGATTGGACGGAGTTTCGCGTCTCATGCAGCCATTACTGGAAATGAAGCATGAACGTTACTTTGGCCCTGAATAGGCAAATATTGCTGATTAAGTTGGAGGGATGATTCGCAAACCAACTGGCGTTCTTCATTCAACGTATGAATGAAAGTAAACGGAGGGGTTCCATTTCTTTCGGCTTTCGAAATGCTTTGATCTTGCACCACGCCTCCTGGTGGTAAAGGAAATACATTTGTATTGTGTGCGTGATTAAATTTGTGACTGAATATAGTACGGCCCCAAGGCCGCTGCCTAAGTCGGAGCAGAGTTTTGCACTTGATGTTAGTGGAGGACAGATTTATACGAAATACTAAGAGAGAAAACCACCATGACTCCTGACCTTGTCACGATACTAGAAGTACTATACTTCAGCTCGCGACTAACAACAACTTTATACGTCGTATTCAGTGATTGACCACCTGCCCCAAGATCCCTGAAAAAACTTAGCAGGGAAAAACCGCAGCGCATACGATATCGTCAAAGGGTTCGAAAAAGCGCGTAGTGGGATTAGTGACAATGAAGTTGTTTAGCACTCAGATGCTGCCGCATCGGATGACTCAACTTGAAATTAAAATGAAATGAAAACCCTTAGCTGCTTACAGTTGTTGACATACGTCAACGGGGACAGATGAAAAAGTGTGCCCCGACCGAGCATCGAACCCGGGATCTCTTGCTTATATGGCAGACGCTCTAACCATCTGAGCCATCGAGGACACAGAGGACAGTGCGACTGCAGGGATTTACCTCTGGCACGCCTCCCGCACTACATTCGTAATGCCCACGCCCATTATATTCAATAATCGCGGCGCGTTGCCGAATCCCGTGAATTCGGGCACTGCATCCGCACAGAAGAAAAAGACCATCTTCTTCTTCTGTGCGGATGCAAAAATTTCATTCTAACCAGCTGCATGGTCACCGATGGTGTCTGTTCTTTCGGACAAGTCCGAAAGACAAGTCTATATTTATATATACTAATATGTATATATAAATATAGATTTAACTTGAACTGAAACCACCATATACGAATTACATTTAGGGACGGTTAAAAGAATCAACGACAAGAACCGTGCAACAATTCACTTGAAGGCTTCCCTTTCCAGGGCACACTCCTAGCCACAATGCTACCCGAAAATTGAGCACGAGCTGAACATCGTCGAGACGTCTTTGTATTATGATGGAGTGACACAGGCCATAATTTCTTTGGGCGTCTTTGGTAAATGGCCGAAACAGGGGCGTAGGAGAGTGTCCAGTTTGTCTTTCATCCGTACGTCTGAATCACCACGTTGTCGCTAGACGAATTGTTGTGGACAGCCCAACTGTGTCTACAGCTGAGCTAGTACGTAAGTCAATAAGCATCCGTAATCAATTTTTATAATTAATTACAACTAGAGTACGGCCGAGCGGTTCTAGGCGCTACAGTCTGGAACCGCGCGACCGCTACGGTCGCAGGTTCGAATCCTGCCTCGGGCATGTATGTGTGATGTCCTTAGGTTAGTTAGGTTTAAGTAGTCCTAAGTTATAGGGGACTGATGACCTCATAAGTCCCATAGTGCTCAGAGTCATTTGAACCATTTTTTTTACAACTAGAGTACCTAATTTTATTGGTATCGTCTTTCAATGTAGTTACCCTGCTTTTCAATGCACGTGGCCACCGTTTGCACAAGCTATACCATCCCTCTGGAAAAAAAGGTTTTCTGTTGTACAGCAAGCTACGTATACACCGCTTCCTTCAACTGTTGATCGGAACTGAACCTATGGCCTCCTAAGGTATCCTTAAGTGGGCCAAATAAATTCTAATCCAATGGGGGCGAGGACGCTCCAACACCTGGAAACGCATCATCTGAAGAGTTTGAATGCACTGTCATGCAACGGAAGAACGACTATCAATAGTCAGTCGACTGTTATTCAGAATAAAACCACGAACTTGTCAAATATCTGCATCAATTGTCGCTGTAACTGGATGGACCGGTCTCTGCTCATCCTTCACGCTCTTTAAACCACTTCTGGACTGTTCAGTTCACTACTGTAGTAAACACTTCGCTGTGACAAAACTTTGTCCCCAGATTGTGTTGGAGGTCTTCTATGGATTGCCGCTCCTGATATACCTTCACACCAGAAAAGCCGAATCACAGAACGCTGTTCTTCTGTGGTGCAGACAGACGGTGGCACGGCCGTGTTTACGTCACAACATCGCAAAGCGGATAATGTGATAATGCTGTAACCTACCACTGACAAAGACAATCTTACTATCTAGCGGCTGGTGAGAACACAAAAGCCGTAGGGCCAACCAAAAGACAGACAGAGGAAAGTTGGTGATACTTGTTAACTTACCCTCACATATTAAATAGTAACCACGTAAGTAGACAAGCAGGCGGGAAGTACGGCAGTTCCCTTATACGAACTTTGTGAAGCTTAGTTATCCACTGGCAGACCGTGCGAGAAATTCAGGATCACAGACTTCACAACACTTTTTTTTTTTTTTTTTTTTTGGACACACAGTATTACTGACATCGCGTCTAATACCAATATTCCACAGTCGACAGAATTGCAGACAAGTGCTTTACAGCACAGAAATTTATAATACGGCAACATCTCATTGTGTTCCATCAGTCCATCACTATATGCTTCCTTTTAATTCTGATGAAGAGCGCAAGGCTAAGTCCACTAAATACAAGGATTACAGTCTTCTGTAGACGCCACTATTTCTGCTTCTAATCTGGGTGCAAACGTAGATGCCTAAAGTAAATCAGAAGAGCAGCTGGAAGCTGACAATGCGCAATGCATTGCAAACCCTCAAAGGAAGAGAAAAAAAATAAAAGCAGGTAAATAGGGATAGAATCAATTATTTTTGCAGGTGGGACACAAGCCTCCATGAGATCGTTTACGTTTATATGCTTTACATGTACAATAATAAAAAATTCCTCCAAGAAAAAAAATGGCGCGCTTCTAATGGGACCAGGACTGAATTCAAAAGTAATTTGTTGCATGTTCCTCACAGTTAAGTCTCTGTTCCAGCGTGGGAAACGTCAATGACACATCTATGAGCATAATGCAGAGTTGGCAGATGTAACAGTAGCTCGTTACGTTACGATATGATGTCTGTATTGTCAGCGTAGTGTGTGGTGATTGGTGGTGAGAAATGTCTGGGCAGCGCAGAACTGGCTTTTTGCATTCTGAAACTACTACTTTGGACGAACAAAATAGTACACTAGCGTTAAAGAGCAAGGGATTGCGCTGTTTAATACGGACAGACATTGTATTCGGAAGGACGGAATTCCTATCCGGTCATCGAGATCGAGGCAGTCTACAGCTTCTCTAAATTACCTCGAGAATGTGCCGCGATAGTTCCTATTCCAATGGCATGCTTGTCAAACTAGATCTGTTACTATAAATGCCTGTATATGCGAATTTGGCATTTTTTATCAAAATTGTCAATTTGGCATTTTGTTATTTTGGCATTGTTATTAAACTGCATGCCTAATATCCTCAATACTAATGAATAAAACTAATACGAAAAACTTTATCCTCCACTATGAATATTGTGTTTCTTTTTTTTTTTTACTTGGTTCACGTTTTTAGTAGAACAGGTGCCAAAATAAAAAAGAAAACGAAAACCTGTTGAATAGCTGAGTAGTACTGAGGTGACGGCGGTGGTTGTTTCTGGCGAGACCTTCAGTCAGAAGGCGGGTTTGAAGCAGCTACCCACTCTAGTCAGTCCTGGGTCAAGCCTCTTCAACTTCGAACAACCATTGCAACCTACATCGAGTTTACCCTACCTACTCTCAATCAAGCTGTGGTCTCCCGCTTCAGTTTTTACCGCCCACGCATCCCACCATTACTACACTGAGGATACTTGATGCCTTAGAATGCGGCCTACCACCCGATCCCTTCTTTTACTCAAGTTCTATGATTATTATTAGACAAAACTCCAGTTTCAAATTGTTCTCGCAGCGAAACTACGACAAATTCTTCCTCGCTGAGAAGTATACCGAAAAGCGAACATTAAGAAAATGAAGCACGATACAACACTACAGTTCCCGAGCTATTCCAATCGCGTAGCCACGTCAATATTCATACTCCTGAGTAACAACAGTTTGCCGACTAGCGTTTTACTGGTATTGACAGTTCCACAAATCATATCCCGTTATAATAGATAACTCGGGCCGGGCCAGCTGTGTGACCTACATATCGAAAATATGTATCGAAAAGGGTTGGCGCTATCGAGCACGCGATTAAAATTCGATATCTGATGCAGTCGTTCATCAGGAAATACACCAATACATTGCACCAACGTCCCGCGACAAATCAGCGGAATGTTTCATACATTACAAAACCAAACGAGCCTTACACCTGGTGCAGTAAAGGAAATTAGATCCATTTTATATTTCCATGACATATGGGTCTTGCGATAACAGTATCAATAAATGTGTGCACGTCTGTTAACCGTTTTAAAACAAAAAAGTAACGATGTGTGAAAGATATCAAAAAACTGCGCAGGAATACATCCATCTCTTCGAATAGGAAGGTCGGGTTTCAATCATAGTCTGTGTTGAAATTTCATAAAGCCACTAAGGGATCCCTGTACAGCAAATATAGGGTGAGCACAAACTCTTGCCCTGATTATAAAAATTCATAACGGAATAACCGTTTGACATAATAATTTACATTTGGTGCCGTTACATAGGTTAGTGTTACTAGTTGTTGTGACCAATAGATGGCGCTAGTGCTCCGCAACACCGACGCGGTCTGTTAGGTCACGTTAGTTGCTGGCGAAATGACGTCGAAGCAGGAGAAAGCGAAATGTGTGCTTTGGTTTCACGAAACGAAATCGCCCATCAGTGTTCGGCGTGAATTTCGGGCTTCTTATGGACGCAGCCCTCCTAACTTTACATCAGTAAAGCGATGGTACGCAGAGTTAACGAAACAGGAAACACTGAAGATCGTCCTCGAAGTGTCAGGCCTCGTGTGAGTGATGCAACTGTTGATCGTGTTCGGCAATCGTTTCAACGGAGTCCGTCTAAATCAACTCGTCAAGCATCACGTGAACTTCAAATACTGCAAGCAAGTGTGGTGAAGATTCTTCATGGAAAGCTTTGGTTGCATGCTTACAAGTGCAAATCGTGCAGGCCTTGCAATCGAATGATTTGCTGCCACTTGCTGAATTTGTAACTGAGATTCTCAACATGATTGATGGCGCTAACGATTACTTAAATAGCATATGCTTTACCGATGAATCCACGTTTCATGTCAGTGGAATGGTAAATAGGCATAATGTCCGTACATGGTGTTCAGAGCCTCCACATGCTACTGTACAGTTACAGCGAGACAGTGAAAAAGTACATGTTTGGTGCGGCCTCATGCATAACAAGATTTTTGGACCGTTTTTCTTCGCGGAAAAATCCATTAGCGCCAACATTTACTTAGACTTTTTGGAACAGTTCATTGCCCCACAGTTAGAAGAATATCAACCACGGATAATTTTCCAGCAAGATGGAGCAATCCCCCCCTCACCCCACTGGGCTTTGATAGTGCGTGATTTCCTGGATGAAACATTTTCGGATCGGTGGATTGGAAGGAACGGTCCAACACCCTGGCCACCCCGCTCTCCACACATTACGCACGCTGACTTTTTTTCTGAGGCTATATCAAGGACAGAGTCTTCGTCACACCAGTTGCTGACGTCGACGAACTGAAGGCTAGGATACAAGCTGCTGTGGGTACTGTGACAGAACACAAGTTACGAAACACCTGGCGGGAACTGGAATACCACCTCGATATTCTCCGAGCTACCAAGGGAGCACACGTTGAGGTTTCCTAACGTAAGTGGTCTTAAAAAAAACTAGTAACACTAACCTATGTAATGGCATTAAATGTAAATTATTATGTCAAACGATTATTCTGTAATAAATTGTTATAATCAGGGAAAGACTTGGTGCTCACCCTGTATTATGTGACTATCGCTCTCGTATTACTTGAAATACCAGAAAAGTGCTTTCTTACAACTTCTTTCCTTTTTCATCAGAAAGCAGAACTCTAGTCACAACTAGTAAAAAAAAAAAAAAGTTTCATCTACTTACGAGTTACTGTAGAATCTGAACCCTTTAAAAGTGGATATTTTAGAACGAAAAGGATATTACTCAGTACCACTCTTACGCTTATTATCGAAAGTACGATCGTATGTGGTATAGAGTGAAATTTCTCACCCGAATGAGGATTTTTTGGTACGGAGCACGCAGTACATTAACTTTTATGGAGAGTCATCCACCAATGTACGAGGGCGTGCTGAACAATAATGCCTCCGAATGAACATTCTCAAAGCTTATTAAACAAAACAAGCGTCATAAACGTTCTTCAGGTGTATATATTTCTTTCTCAATGCAGTCTCCTGGCGACGAACTAACTGTTTCCAACAAAATACAATTTTGTTAATACCGTCACTGTAGAATGTTTGACTTGGTTGGAGCCACAACCGAACCTCTGCTTGCACAGCTTCATACCGTCAGAGTGAAGTCCTCGAAGGTGTTCTTTAATAAGTTATGGAAACAGATGAAAATCTGAAAGGGCCGAGTTAGGACTGCAACGAGGATAATTGATGACAGCCAACCCAAGGCGTCTGATTGTTGCAGATGTCGCAGAGCTCGTATGTGGTCTGGCATTGTGAGGCTGAAGGAGCGGGTAATCCATGTGTGGACGAACTCTTCTGCGTTAGAAACTCGATTACAGTACGCTGTTTTTCACGCAGCAACGTAGTTAACACTGCAACCTACGTCGATGAAGCAGAAAGTCAACCTCCTAATATGCGTGATATGTAATACTTCAGTTGATGTTGAGAACACATTAAGAAATTCGGAGGAATTACTTTCCAGCACGGATTCGTAGAAATTATTGCGAGGGACGCCAATATTAATAGTAACGTCACAAGTTCGCATAGTTATTTATAATGAAGCACTGTCCGAAAAAATCGTACAAGTATTTAGTCAGTAAGTGACAAGATTTCGAAGTAGTGCTAAGACTGGTAACTTGGTTTAATTGTTCGGGAAGTAAAACTGCGCACAAAACGATTAAACATGGTATCCTAAGATTACAGTTTCAATGGAATCACTCATACAAATAACTGGCTGTAAAAATTTGTAGGGATATGAAACTAAATGACCACAAACGCTGTGCCGTAGTTGAAGCATCACTCGTGTGACCCATTCTACAATATTGCTCGAGTGTGTGGGATCCATACGAAATAGGACTAACGATGAACAGATAAAAAGAAGGGCAGCGCGAAAGATCACAGATTTCGCCATGGTAACTGCTGAATAAGCCGAACTGGCAGACGCTTGCAGCTTGACGCCAACCATCCCGTGAAAGTCTACTTACAAAGTAAAAAGAACTGGCTTTAAATGAGGAATCTAGGAATACACTAAGAGGGGTGCTCAAAAGAAAAGATACGAGACAACACTGTGGGTATAATTGAAGTCTCCATTCAAAACTAATCACCGGAGGCCCGAGCACAACAATTCCACTGTTTCACGAGCCGAAGGATTCCTTTTCTCAGAATTCCTGAGCAAGTCCCCCACTGTGTCAATTTCATCCTCCGAGTGGAATTGTTCCCCTCTGAGATGTTTTTCAAGACTAAACACATGGATATGAATATGGTATCTGTTCTTTCGGGCATGTCAGAAAGAACAGATACACCATCAGTGACAATGCAGCTCTCTTAGAATGAAATGATAATTAAATCAAGACCCTAAATTGTCGACAGGCGTTGATATACATCAACAGGGACAGTTGAAAATGTGTGCCCCGACCAGGACTCGAACGCAGGATCTCCTGCTTACATGGCAGACGCTCTATCCATCTGAGCCACCGAGGGCACAGAGGAAAGAGCTACTACAGGGATTTATCCCTTGCACGCTCCCCGTGAGACCCACATTCCCAACCTAATGTCCACACACTACATTCGTAGTGCCCCTGCCCATTACACTCATTACACAATGACCTCCTCCTCCTGTGCTGGATGCACATGCATTGCCCGAACTCTTACGGAATTCGGTAAGATTGTCTGCCACGAGTAATGAGTGTAATGTATTTGTTATCAATGGGACACGCTCTCGCTGAACAACGCTTCAGTTCGTATGAAAATGTACGAAAATGACTCGCCGACTGGTTCGCTTCAAAAGAAGTTTTTTTTGTTTTTGTTTTTGTTTCTTTTTTTTGCGTGCCATACATAGCCTACCGGAGAGGTAGGAGCAGGGTGTATACGTGGACAAGGACAAAAAAAATCCCAGATTTTTCCCGGTTAAAAATACACTTTTTCCGTGTTAAGTGACAGTATACTCTTCCTCGGCACTGTAAAAGTCATCAATCCTTTGAATGTTTATGGTTTTATATACCGACATATAATTTCCCGGCACTTTAGAAAACGAAACTCAGGAGGAAAAACGCGTTTTGAAAGACCTTTGATGTGCAGCAACATGTACGCTGCATATTTTCGTAATACGAAGGTATAAATTTGAATTCCACCAAATAACGCATGGCACTTTCCGAAGCATTGAAACTGAGATTGCGATGCGCTTTTGTAAGCGTCATAGTTCATTCACGTGATTTCGCCAGCTGATAACAGCAATAGGACATGTGATGTAGTCAGCCAATAGCAAGATCACTATTAAGTAGCGCGAATACACAAATAAGAAAAGGTAATGGCTTAAATTAATAAACATAGCATTCAAATATAATATTGGTCTCGAAGATTAATAAGTTGGAAGAGAAGCTAAGCTTCCACATAAAATGTTGATCTTTTTTGCGCGTGTTGCACTTTAAGATACACACACTAATGTGCCAGCAAAATTTTTAATAACGACGCAAATGTCTCATCTTCTGGGCTCGAAATACTTCTAAATGGTCGTCCTCAAAGAGCTGATTTTTAAATGAGAGTCAAATGCTTTGTGATTTGTACATTCTCACACATGGTTCATCTTGCGTAAAAGGAAATCTGCTTTGAATGCAACGCTTTTCAAACCACCATTCGCAATATTTTCCCGCGACCTGTTAGAAATAGGTTCGTTTCAGCGGTGGCAAGAAAGCGCCAGATAACTGGCGTCGCCGCGCTTGCACAGCTACGATGAAGCAGGAAGCCCATTATGGTTCAAAATGGCTCTGAGCACTATGGGACTTAACATCTGTGGTCATCAGTCCCCTAGAACTTAGAACTACTTAAACCTAACTAACCTAAGGACGTCACACACATCCATGCCCGAGGCAGGATTCGAATCTGCGACCGTAGCAGTCGCGCAGTAAGCCCATTATGTTCGTACGTGTAAAACATTAAAAGATCTTACATATGTCATAAAAGAAACAAGACATCAAAGGATACTTCAAGAGCGTCGGGATTTCGCGAACCATACTAAAATGCATAATTCAGCTTAAAATGCACATCCGTATGTAAATTTTCTTGGAGTACCAGTACTCAAGTTTGGTTCTTTATTATAGCATAATGCCATACGTGCACTTGAAATGAAGCGAACAGTTGAAACTAGCCAATAGTGTGAAATTAAACACTTAGTTTCAAATAAATTGACTGCCTCAGTAGAAAGGATTAATAAAAGCCAAATCTCTTTAGCAAACCAGCAAAAATAACTTCATTGTTCTGTAAAGCGATTAATGCTTGACTGTCAAAGGTGGAAATAAAATCTGAAACTATTAACGTATTTTAGCCTGCCGTAATTATGCGAACGTATTTTAATTCATTTGATAGTGCCCGGCCACAAAAATCCATTTTGTTATCATTTAACGTGAGAGCAATAAACGAACAGGAAACAACAAAATCACTGAACGTAAACACATGTCACGTGGAGACGACCCACCTCAACTCTGACTGTTCTGTGCATCAGCCCCGGATCTATGCAAGGTTATTTAAAAGGGGATCTATGATATTTCCGAACCGGGGCAATATTAAGTAGTGGCGCCCAGCCACACTTCCGTAACCAGAAGCGGGAGAAGGTACTACTCATACGCGACGCAACTGCGCATGCGCAAGAGCCCGCCCGCAACTGCTCAAACGAATCTAACTTAAACAGTTGTCACGTCACGCTCATCGGTGGCAATTTATTGTTATAAAACATTGCATAGTGTTCCTAAGGCCTTTGACACACTTTACTGTTGGCAGACGCTTGTACGAGCACTGTTTGGTTCTTGTATACGGCGCATTTCCTTTGCAACTTAAGTTTTATTTTCGTTTTTTTTTTCTCCCGTTCATGTTTTGTTGCTGCAGTATCATTCTGCAGTAGCGGGATACAATAATATCCTTTGTTAGAGTATTGGTTCTTACCAGTCAAAATCACAAAAATTTAACTGAAAACTAAGACAATGAAAAACTCCCGGAATTCTAAACAATTCCCGGTTTTTTCCCGGATCTCCCGGTTGTTCCGGGTCGTATATACCCTGTGGGAGACATGTACAGGGCTATTACAAATGATTGAAGCGATTTCATAAATTCACTGTAGCTCCATTCATTGGCATATGGTCACGAAACACCACAGATACATAGAAAAACTAATAAAGTTTTGTTCGGCTGAAGCCGCACTTCAGGTTTCTGCCGCCAGAGCGCTCGAGAGCGCAGTGAGACAAAATGGCGACAGGAGCCGAGAAAGCGTATGTCGTGCTTGAAATGCACTCACATCAGTCAGTCATAACAGTGCAACGACACTTCAGGACGAAGTTCAACAAAGATCCACCCACTGCTAACTCCATTGGGCAATGGTATGCGCAGTTTAAAGCTTCTGGATGCATCTGTAAGGGGAAATCAACGGGTCGGCCTGCAGTGAGCGAAGAAACGCTTGAACGCGTGCGGGCAAGTTTCACGCGTAGCCCGCGGAAGTCGATGAATAAAGCAAGCAGGGAGCTAAACGTACCACAGCCGACGGTTTGGAAAATCTTACGGAAAAGGCTAAAGCAGAAGCCTTACCGTTTACAATTGTTACAAACCCTGACACCCGATGATAAAGTCAAACGCTTTGAAGTTTCGGCGCGGTTGGAACAGCTCATGGAAGAGGATGCGTTCAGTGCGAAACTTGTTTTCAGTGATGAAGCAACATTTTTTCTTAATGCTGAAGTGAACAGACACAATGCGCGAATCTGGGCGGTAGAGACTCCTCACGCATTCGTGCAGCAAATTCGCAATTCACCAAAAGTTAACGTGTTTTGTGCAATCTCACGGTTTAAAGTTTACGGCCCCTTTTTCTTCTGCGAAAAAAACGTTACAGGACACGTGTATCTGGACATGCTGGAAAATTGGCTCATGCCACAACTGGAGACCGACAGCGCTGATTTCATCTTTCAACAGGATGGTGCTCCACCGCACTTCCATAATGATGTTCGGCATTTCTTAAACAGGAGATTGGAAAACCGATGGATCGGTCGTGGTGGAGATCATGATCAGCAATTCATGTCATGGCCTCCACGCTCTCCCGACTTAACCCCATGCGATTTCTTTCTGTGGGGTTATGTGAAAGATTCAGTGCTGAAACCTCCTCTACCAAGAAACGTGCCAGAACTGCGAGCTCGCATCAACGATGCTTTCGAACTCATTGATGGGGACACGCTGCGCCGAGTGTGGGAGGAACTTGATTATCGGCTTGATGTCTGCCGAATCACTAAAGGGGCACATATCGAACATTTGTGAATGCCTAAAAAACCTTTTTGAGTTTTTGTATGTGTGTGCAAAGCATTGTGAAAATATCTCAAATAATAAAGTTATTGTAGAGCTGTGAAATCGCTTCAGTCATTTGTAATAACTCTGTATAAATAGCAATGGAGATTATTTTTAATAAAATATTGTTTATCAGTTTCAAACAACAGACGTGTCATTACTGCAACCAAATTCTGGTTTCATACTTATACACCTGGTAATAACCAAACGGATTTTATACTAATTGCCACTGCCGGACGAAGCGCCGTACTACAAGTCGAGAAAGTGTAAGTCGATTCCTGACAGCTCGCAGCGCTGTTGCCATCTTTTAACTGCGAAGCGCTAACAGTTGCAGGCACCTGCGGGGCTGTGACAAGACTGAGGCGTTGCCATAGAGACATTTACAAAATCGGGCTACGCTATTGGTTGAGATAGACGCGTGGAGCTGCCGCGCCTGGCCGACTGCAGCTGTCAGAGATCAACTTACGCAGACTCAACTCTAGCAGTGCCCCGCAGTGACAATGACACCAAAAGGGTGGCCTCAGTGAGCGCAGCGCTGCAATGTACGAGTGCCCGCATTAAGTGGGCGCAGCGTGGGTCGTGTCCGTGACACCGAGGCGAATGCTGTACACCCAGAACACCTTGCGCCTTGTACAGCGACCTGGTTGACAGATTCTCTTTCCCACCATCAACGGAAAGCTATGTTTTTACGACTACTACATTACAATAATACCTGCGTCAAGTCACACGCTGTGCAGTTAACAGTAGGTGCCATGTGGTTATTCTCAAACCTATGTGTCATTTATGAATATGACAAGTGCCAACGAAATACGAAGAGAACTAGGAAAGTTTTGCAATACGACGTAGCAATATGTCGCAGGAGGCTGAATGTTGCTGCCTTCTGAGAATTCTTCATATCTGCATTGTAGCCGCTGTGCCAAGTCTGTGGGCGCAGTCGTTCATTACCAGGGTTATGCCTGCTACGGCATCGTGGTCACGAACTGAGATTCGGGCAGTTTTGCGGTACAATTTCACGCTTGGTTTAAACATAGACCAGAGCTCTGAAGAAATGACTCTTGCACTTGGTGATATGCATCCACATCGTACAACTATATTCAGGTGGTGCAGAGAATTCCAAAGAGGAAAGTTCACTCTGCAGGATGTTGGGAAGACGGGATCATCAGTTACGGAGGAAAACATTGATGATGTAAGCACAATGCTAGGCAAAGGCAGGCAAGTCAACTATAAGCAGATAGAGGAGACCTTGCGGCTAAATGCACCTGCAATTCATTCGATTCTGCATGATCATTTGCAAGTAAAGAACAATGCACCTGCAATTCCTTCGATTCTGCATAATCATTTGCAACTATGTTGTCTCTGAGTGCTGCATAAACCGACGGAAGAGCAGATTACACGACGTGTGACTTGGTGCCGGGCGATTTTAAAGAAGTTTTTTCGGCGATAATCTCAGTATGTGAATAACATCGTGGCAGGTGACGACACTTGGCTGTACTGTTTTGGAGTGCTGACTAAGACTCAAAACAAAGTTCGGGCCTTTGAAGATGACGAGACACTCGTAGCTGTTAGAAAATCCTGATCAGTAAATAAGAAAATGATAGCTGCTTTTATCAAATCGAAAGGAATGTGGAGCGTATCGAGTGGAATGTGGAGCGTGTTGTTTTGGACACAGAATACAGTCCACAGCTAAGTGCTACGCTGAGCAGTGCCTGCCCAAAGTCATTCGACCTTTGAAGAACGTGCGACCGAAGACAAGAATGGAGACGTGGCTCCTCCATCACGACAACGCTCCAGCTCACTGCGCCAAGGCATACACCGAATATTTGCGGGGTACAGGACTGAAACTTCTTGAGCACCCTCCTTACAGTCCAGACATTGCTCCTTGTGACTTTGCACTGTTCCCGCATGTGAAAATGAAGCTGAAAGGAGCGCAGTTTTCAAGTGAAGAGGACCTCCTGACGGCTTGGGACAACAAGTGTGCCTTACTTCCTACAGAAAAGTGGGAGAACTGGTTTAGGGAATGATTACGGAGGATGGAAATACGTATTCAATGTGGCGAAAATTAATTCGAAAAAATTAAATAAATAAAGCTGTACTGCAAAACTTTCCTGGTACCCTTTGCAAATAGTGTCGACTGATTATTGCGCGAAGATGCCCAAAAACTGTTCTGTGATTGTACATGAAGAATTGTGGTTCGAAAATACTGAAATACTGGAGCGTGGTAAGAAATTTTCCAACGGTCTCTTCGAAGTACACTATTCAAAACATGATTAGCTGTAGAACGAATGCAAGCTCATTTAATACCAACACGGTACGAATAATTTAAGGATATCCACTCTTTTTATGCGAAGCAGACTGGAATATTCAACAATAAGACAACCGTACAAGAGGTCGAAATGAGGAAAGCTGTACGGCAACGACGCTCACTTCCACGACTACGTAAACTGGAGAGTCGATGGAGGAGGTGAAGGGCTGTGTCGGTGTGAGGATTGTTTGTCAAGGACAGGAAAACAATGTGGTACGGCTTGTTGGTGACTTAGGCTGTGGTCGCCGACAGTGAACAGCAACTGAATTTGGTGCTTACAAAAGATGGAACGTGTGTTACCTGCCAGCTGTAATCTGGAGAGAAAAAACTCTAAAGAAACAAATATGCTGACGTTGTAAACAGCAGGTGAACTAGCTGCATGGCGCCACAAGACACTGTAGGAGAGGTAGGCGAATTTTGCTATCTGGGAAGCAATTTTGCTGTCTGGGAAGCAGAGTAGATAAACAAAGAACATGCCAGAACCACACAGTGGCAATTATAGCACTGGGCAAAACGGTTTTCCATAATAAAATACAAGTACCACAGTCCAAAACCATATACCCGGAAAACACAAAAAGATTAATGAAGAACTCTGTTTGGAGCATTGACATGTATGTTTCCGAAATATGGACATAGGTGAAGAAAGAGCTAAAGCTCACAGCAGCCCGCAAATATTTGTGGTGCAGAAACTTCAGATCAGACTGAGTGAGTAATGAACGAAGACGAAAAGAATGTCCCATCAGAGGAGTAGAATGACTGCGCACGTATAAGGGGCAATCAAAAAGTTTCCGTCTGAGGGCGTTGCTGCAGCGTATATGCAACGTAGCGATTCTGATGCGCGTATATAGGCACCGACATGTAAGCAAGGGATTAGTGTCGGATTTGTGTATTTTCAACATGCGTGAGGTAAATGCAGGAACATGAACCATGGCGACGTTCTCATAAAATGCGTCCGAACAGGACCAGCGTGCTGTTATTCTTTTCTTGACTACCGGAGGTCAAACGCCGGTAGACTTACACCGGAGAAGAAGACTGTGTGTGGGGGCGACATGTCATTGGAGAGGGGTACCGCTGCTTCATAATGCATAACTGCCATAACGCAGCAGTTACGCCAACTCAAGTGGGAGATACTCGAGCACACGTCCTGTAGTCTTAATCTCTCCCCATGCGATTATCAAACTTTCGGTCCCTTAAGAAACGTCTTCAAAGGCCGACGATTCCTGTCGGACGAAGATGTACAGCAGACAGTTCCGGCTGTTCCAAGCACCAGAACACGGTGTTTTACCAAAATCTGGTGCCTCAGTGGGGATGATTGTCTCAATTCTCAGAGCGATTTAGCCTGATTGGCCACCAATTCTGCACTGTACGGCCTTCGAATGGAAACTTTTCGATCGCACCCTTATATCAAGGCGATTCATTGCTGGAAACTGTAGCAGGGTTAGGCCTAGATGTGGTCACATGTACTGGTTGTTGTTGCGGTCGTCATTCAGAACATGAAGTACATCAGTGATAATGTAGGAGTAGCATTTATGCTAAACTGAAGGCTGAAATGGAGATCTGCATCAAATCAAACTTAGGGATAAGGACCGAAAAAACAACACAGAACTGAAAAGTCAGCATCATCGTAAAACTTTTTAACAACACTGCTTTTGAAGAGTGACGCAATATTACTGTCATGAAAGATTAACAGGTTGTGTCACACAGCTTAAAGTTAAGTGGAACCGGCGGTAGCGTTTACTTAGACTTCTGTCGGTCTGCTGCCGTAGTTCCATCTGCGAAGTACGTCTTCTGTAAACGAAAGACAAAGGGCGCAGTACAAAGGCGCAACGAGAGCGGCCGGAGCGGAGAAAAGCAAGAGTAAAAGCGGAGAGCAAGCCGGAGGAAAGGAAACCCGCGTTTAATGCATGCACGGCTGCGACCTCGACCTAGCTTCCAAGGGACGCACTTGCTCCGTAGAGCATAAAAGATTTTCCTGCCCAACTGGGTCACAGCCAGTGCGAGCAGCCTTGTCCACGCCACTTGCCGAGTTCTCAGAGGGTACACGCGCATTAATACAAGGCAAAGGGAAAATTTCCTCCGTATGGCACAGGGACTAAACAGAACCAACGCAACTTTGCTATTGGTATGTTCGGCACTTACACATGTCACGACTCAACTCTATCGGCAGAACTGTTGTGTTTTTTTAAGTATTTGTAAAATAGTTGGGTTTTGATCGACTCAACTCTATCGGCAGAACTGTTATGTTTTTTTAAGTATTTGTAAAATAGTTGGGTTTTGATCGAATGGACCTACTGGAGTACCGCGGCGTCACGAAAAGAGATTTGCGCTTTGACAGTTCATTGCCAACAAAAATGTGCAGTACATTGGATGGAACTTTATTAAGGAGTCTCACCCTTCACTTTCAAAAGTTAAGAAATGAACCGCGGGATTTTTTAAAAAGGCCGTAATTCTTTTCCAGGTAATCCATGAGAAGAACGTCGTAAAATTTGAAATTTGGATGAAAACATCGTGAAAATACACTGCTGGACAATCATCTATTAGACGTTCACGATACAACTAAAGACGCAGCCGTATCCTAAGGCGGAGTACGACACATTACATTTTTAGGATTAGCTACGAGAAAGCGTTCTGCGAAACAGAGACGCATTTATCGAATGCTAGCCAGAATTAAATGCACAAAAGATTTTCTACTCAATGTTTAGATCCCTGTAAAAAGTAATGCAACAGATTTTGTGGACAGATTTGGAACTGTTAACTGGACGTAAGTCCAGCAGTTCAAGCCAGAACCAAAACACCACTTACAGAGGTTGGTAAAAAAAATTTTGGCTCAATACGGGAAGTGGACGTAGCAATATGCCCAAAAGGTTGTGGCCAGCTTTTAGAAGATTCTTCTCAGTGATTTTCTTGCATAAAGATCACATAGTGATTGGTGAAAACTATGCAGGTCTTCTCGCCCACGCAGATAGCAAAATTCCTAGACAGTGGCACAAATCATGTTCAGGATCATGCATTTGTTCACAATGATACCTCGCCAATGGGAAAAATTAGGGATTTCAAATACGTATTGTTGGAATATCTCCCCCCCCCCCCATTTTACCAAAAGAGGCGCTCTCTAACATCCAGAACTGAAGCAGCTTTCGACTGAGGCTGACGAAGGTTTTATGGCAGCCGTACATGAGAACGTTGTACACCTTCTAGAGTCGAACACCGTGGATGAAACCCACGCGCTGGAAAAACGTTGGATGTAGTGTAATGACCTAAAGATTGGCCACACAGAACAACAAGTGCAATGTTCACTTAAAAAGTACGTTATTTACTAATGGTTGAGAATTTTCACCTTACCTTCGTATTTTCACCTGCAGTGTATGGATTCAGTTAAAATCGACATGAATTTTGTTTAGTGTGTTTGACTATTTTTATTATTATAATTATTATTATCGTCCATGTACTAATGGTAAATATGGAACTGCCTCCTTGGGTTTGCAATTTTTGACTCCGCTATTTGGGGGCCGGGGTGGCCGAGCGATACTAGGCGCTACAGTCTGGAACCGCGGGACCGCTACGGTCGCAGGTTCGAATCCTGCTTCGAGCATGGATGTGTGTGATGTCCTTAAGTTAGTTAGGTTTAAGTAGTTCTACGTTCTAGTGGACTGATGACCTCAGAAGTTAAGTCCCATAGCGCTCAGAGCCATTTGAACCATTTTTGAACTCCGCTATTTCCCATTCACCCATTCTCCATCGTCATATCATCGTCACGGAAAGACCATGTATCTCATTATACTATGAAAAATGTTTTTGCAATATTGTAAAATCCTTACAGCCAGTTATGATGAGCAATCTATGTGTCCTAAAATTCTTCTTCAGTGCAAATAAGAATTCTATTTAAATATCCTTACTGTTCCACTGTCGTTTTTCGGTTGAACTTCACCAACAATCCAACAATAGGCCAAGTCGCTCCCCACCACTTTCCCTATCTACGAGGGTAGTCGTAAAATTTTAAATGTCAACAAGTTGGATAACTAATTTTTTATTCGTTTGAAGGTTTGCTCTGTTATCTTTCATGAAGTCGCGATCGATTATCTATTTATTCTTCGGCATGCCAACTTGTAAGCTACACTATGTGATTAAAAGTATCCGAATACCCCCAAAAACATACGTTTTTCATATTAGATACTGCCAGGTATTCCACATCAGCGACCTCAGTAGTCATTAGACATCGTGAGACAGCAAAATGGGGCACTCCACGGAACTCACGGACATCGAACGTGGTCAGGTGATTGGGTGTCACTTGTGTCATACGTCTGTACGTGAGATTTCTACACTCCTAAAGATCCCTAGGTCCGCTGTTTCCGATTTGATAATAAAGTGGAAACGTGAAGCAACACGTACAGCACAAAAGCGTACAGGCCGACCTCGTCTGTTGACTGACAAGAGACCGCCGACAGTTGAAGACGGTCGTAATGTGTAATAGGCAGACATCTATCCAGACCGTCACACAGGAATTCCAAACTGCATCAGGATCCACTGCAAGTACTATGACAGTAAGGCGGGAGGTGAGAAAACTTGGATTTCATGGTGGAGCGGCTGCTCATAAGTGACATATCACGCCTGTACGTGCCAAACGACGCCTCGCTTGGTGTAAGGAGCGCAAACGTCGGACGGCTAAACAGTGGAAAGACGTTGTGTGGAGTGAAGAATCACTGCACACAATGTGGCGATCCGATGTCAGGTTGTGGATATTGAGAATGCACGGTGAAAATCATCTGCCAACGTCTGTAGTGCCAACAGTAAAATTCGGAGACGGTGGTGTTATGGTGTGTTCGTGTTTTCCATGGAGGAGACTTGCACCCCTTGTTGTTTTGCGCGGCACTATCACAGCACAGTCTTACACTGATGTTTTAAGCACCTTCTTGCTTCCCACTGTTGAAGAGCAATTCGGGGATGGCGACGGCATCTTTCAACACGATCGAGCACCTGTTCATAATGCACGGCCTGTGGCGGAGTGGTTGGACGACAATAACATCCCTGTAATGGACTGGCCTGCACAGAGTCCTGACCTGAATGCTATAGAACACTTTTGGGATGTTTTGGAACGACGAATTCGTGCCAGGCCTTACCGACCGACATCGATACCTCTCCTCAGTGCAACACTCCGTGAAGAATGGGCTGCCACTCCCCAAGAAAACTTCCAGCACCCGACTCTGAACGTATGCCTGCGAGAGTGGAAGCTGTCATCAAGGCTAAGGGTGGGCCGACACCATATTGAATTCAAGCATTCCCGAGGGCAGCGCCACGAACTTGTAAGTCATTTTCAGCCAGGTGTCCGGATACTTTTGATCACATAGTGTATATCGCCATACTCGAAAAAACAACGAACATCAGCTGATGCAGTCGTCAGTCTGTGGTACGAATTTGACTAGGCAGTAAATGTAACACTGTATTCGGCTGCACTTCATTCGGCTGCACGACTTGTCTGGTATAGTGGTAATAAATTTTAGGAGTCGTCCCAGAAAGAATGGTCAGATATGTTTCACAGTACCGAAGACGATGAAGTGCCCATTGCTCTTACGGTATGCATTTTAGAGCCCACGTTTACAACAGTTTTTTTTCCGAATGATCGTTCCTGTCATATACCTGAATACTGACCATTCCTCCTTGGACACCCTGTAATTTCAAACGTTCCTCGTGGATCATTCTAAGTGTCAAAAATATATCAAAATCCCTACAGTAGTTCCAACATGAGATCACGTGGATGTATCGTCGCAAATACGTTCCAAGCAGGTGCATATACTTGAATGTGGAGACTAAAGATGTCCATCATTGTAGGTTTCAATAACGGAAAGGGCACACGACAACACACAAAACACGTGGGACAATTCTCTCTGTACTAGTGCTTTAACTCCACACTCAAGAGGGCAATGTTGTCCACAACAGCGGCGCGCTCGCACATCGGTACTCGGGCCATCTCCTGCAATGGTGTTGCCGACCCACTAAGGTCGTGGACAACATTACTGCCCCCTATGAGTGTGGAGCTAAAACAGTTGTACAGACAGACCAATCCCACTTGCCTGGTGTGTTCTGAAGTGTGTTGTCAATCACTGAACTCTACAATGTCAGATCTTTTATATCCACTTTTTATCCCTCCCATTAAACTTGATGTAGCATTAATCTGCGAGTAACTTACGTATAAGGGTTCACCGTAACTAATTTGCTACGCAATATTTCTTATGCATTTTTACGCACATGTCTAAGACGAAGATAGAAGATACCTGCTTGACTGAAACTATTTGTCCGGAAATAAATATTCATTACAACAGTTTTCTGTGGCCCCACGATATCGTTCTTTAAACAGTATATTTCGATCTGTTGATTAAAATGAAAATAGTATGATGACAGACTAAAGCGGAGAATAACTACGGAGAAACGAAATGGCGGGAAAAGTAAACTGTATAGTCGACGGCTAACTGGCAAAGCGCAGTAGTTGGATCCGTGCCAGAGCCGTATAGGTTCCGCGGATGCTCGCTTCATTTATTGTCTTTAGAGAACAAAACTGTTTACGTCTGAGACGGAAGCGGCGTTTTAAGTTTCCTGAGGCCGGCCGGTAGCTGACACCTGATATTATGAGTCCCGGAATGAGGGTGGTCAAAGCCGGACTCAGGGGGACGGAAATAACACGCCGCGGGCGGCGGAGAACTACGGCACGTCAAGCCGCTGCTGTCCTCGACACGATACGATACGATGGCCGGCGCTGAGCGTGGCATCCGAGCGACGCGGCAGGTCCACACGGCGCTCTTAATAATAAAACGACGCCGCGCGCCGGAATGCGCGTTCCCTATTTCTGGTTGTCCAGCGACCGTCCCAGCGCCAAGCCGCGCCCTGGGTTGCAACAGCAGAATACCAGAAGCCCCTCCACTACAGATGGGCGTTGTCCGAATTCTACAACATATATCATTATTCGAAAACTATTTTGCTGACTCCACACGAATGTTGCGAGTGTTGGGTAAAATCGCTCTGGATGACGTCAAAATGATAGCCGATGTCCTCAAATACACAGTGCGGGAACAGAAACTTCACAAGCTTTGAGTGGTGAACACAACTAATTAATTATAAAAATAAGATATCATGAGGCTAGCCCTGCCTTTGCTTTTCACGTTAGCAGGTCAAAACTTCGTTCTTAATATCTGCAACCAACGAAATCAACGGATGAAAGACACTGACCCCATGTAAATACTGATTAATTAATTAACTGTTAAATGTTTCTGCGAGGGATTTTCATTAAAGACTTCCCCAAAAGCTTGAATGCTTGGTGCTCTGGAGATTGTAAACACGAAGTCGTGCTGAAACTAAGCCTCCCAATTTTTATGTAATAAGTCTTAAAGCTTTCTAAATAAAACAACCATTATTAACATTCTATATATTTATTCTTCGTGTCTACGTATTTGTAGCCCTCTGCTCCTAGAGGGCTCCTAATTGTAGCACGTAACAAGCGGGGTATAACGTAACTATGACGGTGCGTGAGAAACCGATTACTGTAATCGAGATACGTCCACACATGATGCATCCTCTCCCACAGCAGGACAATACCAGACCACACACGAGCCCTGCGACACCTACAACAGTCCGACGCCTTGGGCTCACCGTCATCGATCATCCTCCATTCAGTCCCAAAACTTTAGCAACACCTTCGAGGACTTCACCTTAATAATAATGAAGCGGTGCAAGCATACGAGAGGTTGTGGGTCTGTCAACAAATTCAAACATTCTACAGTGATTCAGTTAAGAAACTGGTCTCTCATTCGGTAAATGTGCTCGTCGTCATCGTAACTGTGTCGAGAAGTTAATACGCAGACGTGAAAAATAAAGACGTGGAATGTTACAATGTTTGTTTTCTTTAAAAATCTTAAAGAGCTTTCACATAAAAATATTCGGAGGCATTACTTTTCAGCACGTCCTCGTATTTCTTAAAGTACATCTTGTAAATACCATGAGCTTCTCAATGAAAATGACGATATAAAAGTTTTCTGAGTAGGGTCGCGTATCATAATGTGAGAACTATACTGGAGAAACCAACGTTTCGATAGGTCTTACAGTGACCTCTTTCTGGGTCTACTGATGTAACCGTTGGTCGAAATGTTGATTTTTCCACTGTAGTTCTTTTTACATGACGACACGGAAACACAGTCAGAAAACTGGCTCTGGACGCGGAAGCCTAAGCAATGCATTGAAATGTTTAATAGCCAAACTGGCATTCGTGTGTAGAATCCATCGTCGCTGGCATATATTATCTATCTCTGTATCAAAGACAGTTCTTTCCAACGTAACTAAAATATGTCACCGTTTAAGACTTGATAGCATTAAGAAATACCTAAACCTGTGTATTGCGGGATGAACATTACAAATAATCTTGATCATGTCGATCACCACAGCTGACAGTTATATTAATGTTTAATGAGAACCACCTCTGCTATATTTTAAAGGTTTATTGTGTTAGGACCGGTTTCGTTCGTAGAATACCCACAAGCTGCCAGTTTCAGCGTTGTCCGCTAAATTGCAGAGCACATGATGAACAGCCGGCCGGGGTGGCCGAACGGTTCTAGGCGCTACAGTCTGGAACCGCGCGACCGTTACGGTCGCAGGTTCGAATCCTGACTCGGGCATGAATGTGTGTGATGTCCTTAGTTTGGTTAGGTTTAAGTAGTTCTAAGTTCTAGGGGACTGATGACCTTAGAAGTTATTTAAGTCCCATAGTGCTCAGAGCCATTTTTTTGAACACGATGGAACAGTATTTCCTGTCTGCCTCACTAGGCAAAACGAGCGGTCCTTGCGGTTCAACAGACACGACGAAACCGGTCGTAACACAACAAATGTGTAACAATACAGCTAAGGTAGTTTTCATTAATCATGAACATCACAAAAAATTTATAATTACCACGCATGTCTCTGATACAGAGGTACATTACGTATTCACTGACGATGGAGTCTTTACTCGAATACCGGTCTCGCTATTAAACATTTTAAATTCAGCTCATGGTGTTTACAAGCTGGCCTTTAGCAACTCACTTCTCTTTTTCGCAAGAAGCTTAAACTTCACCTCTACGTGCTATGTGGCAATTTGCGACTGTGAATTGATGAGGATCTATATTTTACTGATGTAGTGCAAAGTGTTATTAATGGGTCCTATGGAATACAAAGCAGGCGTCACACACCGAAGGAGACATTTGATGTGATGATTCCTCAGCTTCTGGTGCAGTCAGGCCAATTCAAATGTGTTCGGACTTATGTAGGAACGACTCCAATTACAAGGCGATCAAATTGCAGTCGATGAAATCAGCATCTCGGAAGTGGCGGCCGCTTAAACAAAAAAATTACAGCGGAGTCCTTGACATCTAGCCGAAAATGTCCTACGAACATTTTAATGTGCATAAGCCGTCCTCTCGGTGGAATCTCTCATTACTCATGCGTTTTCAGGAATGACCTAAATGTTTCTGGACGCTACTGACGAACTGCCACGGGAACCGTGATTTTTTCCACACACTTATGGCACAAGACGAACGCTTCTGGCATCACTTCCAAGGTCGACATCTGCTAAGAAGGCACCTGCCCGAACTGGACAGGTGAGGTCACGGTCGCAGTCTTTTGTGATCAGCACAGATTAGTCTTGATGGGATTCCTACCACGAGTGATAAGATTACTGGAGCATACTGTGCTTCACTGCTGCTGAAACTGCGCAAGGCTACCAAAATCAAGTTACGTGGCGTGTTCATCAAAAGTGTTCGCATTTAGCAGAGCAATGACCCCTCTTCACAACTGACATGACGTCCAAATGTACGTAGACTCCAGCGGCCTTGAAAAGTCTACCGCACCACTCTTATTGGCCGAATTTTTTTTATTTTTATTTTTTTCAAGTGTAAGCATTTGACAAATTCTGACACTGTTTTTCGAAGTCACAACGTAGTTTTAATGGGATTTGCAAACTTCTACAAGCCGGCCGGTGTGGCCGTGCGGTTAAAGGCGCTTCAGTCTGGAACCGCGTGACCGCTACGGTCGCAGGTTCGAATCCTGCCTCGGGCATGGATGTGTGTGATGTCCTTAGGTTAGTTAGGTTTAATTAGTTCTAAGTTCTAGGCGACTGATGACCTCAGAAGTTAAGTCGCATAGTGCTCAGAGCCATTTGAACCATTTTGAACCAAACTTCTACAAAAGGAGTTCTGGTGGTTGCATGTGAAGATCCGTTAAGTGTGTGTACCTAGATGGGCTTATGCACAGAAGAATTAATAAGTTTATCACGTTTCGTCCCTTCTGTGCACAATAAATGAGTCGCGAAAAACTTTAATGACAGCAGCCTCTACTTCTGCATACACAAAACTTGTGCAACCGACTACAAGAAGCACTGTGTTATCTTCTAAAGTACTACTATTAAATTCCCTGAAGCAACACAGCGGAAACGACTAGCTCCTTCTATCAACCCGTTTAGGCAGCACGCATAAAGGAAGAGAAATGGTACCGTTTACAGTAATGTCAACGTAGTCGGTGATAGAACAGCTCGAAAAAATGGGCTAAAGAAGTAGCTGTTTAGGAAATCACAACGGGAGTCACCTGAACATTTTGTGTAAAAAGGAAAAGCGCTATAGGCCGTCACTGAGAATGCGAACTCCACTCCTCACGAACAGGAGTTCACTGGCCATTTCTGCGCTAATGGCGAGTGGTAAGTTACTGTCAGTTGCGTCCAGGCAAAAAGGAAAGCATGAAAGTAGCATACGGAGCGCGTTTATGTAATTGACACCCCTGTATCTACCTCTGTAAGCTTATACATCAATGGTAAATCTCGAATTTTTCACTCGATCTGTAAGTATTGTTTGTAGTTCAACTATAATTTTGAAACATCTATCACCCTTGAAATTATTACCATTAGAGCTTACATGCGTAATCAGCGAGCCTTCTCCCATAAACGGTAAAAACTCGTGAAAGAATAATTAAAATTGATCGACCTGCTCGGGTCCTGCGTCGCGAGTCCTCGGGCGCCGCCCTGTTTATTTAATTAGGGGGAGATTTCTCTCCAAATGCAACGTGAAAGATTTAATTACGGCGCGGAGCCTTGTCGCAACCACCCCTGTTCCAGCTCGGGGCGGGAGCCAGCCAGCTTACGTTTCGTCCCCTCCTGTCTGTCTACCTGCAGCAAGCTCCAACCCCGTAGATACAGACCTGCTACTGACAGTCAGCGCTACAAGTACTCGTAACCAAGAGATAAAAGAAAAAAAAAATACACACACGTACGCACGCGGGGAATACACTAGTTAGGGGAGGGAAGTTTCTTTTGCAGCAGTTTCATTTAGCGGCATCTGATGGCAAGTGTCATTAGTTTAGGTCATTATTTTGGAGGTCCCGAGAGGGAATTCAGTATGACGGAGAAAATTTTAAGATTTTCTTTGCTTCAAATAACCTACGGGAAACGTAGCCGTGTTACATCGTCGACAGCCGGCGATATTTCGACAGGATTACACCATCCCATCTTCAAGGCAAAACCGCAGCAAGCGCAAGGAAAATTTTAAAACCACGGCTTTCAGAGAAACTCCGCTAGTATAACACTCGCACACACTATAAACACTAGCACCATCACAGACCAAAGATGACCGTGTCAGACGGTATCGGTAGTCGATCTTCTTCTTTGGCTTGTGATGGCGCCAGTGTTTACAGTGCGTGTGAGTGTTATCTTTCCAAAGTTTCTCTAAAACCGACAGTTTGTAAATTCCCTTGCACAGGGCTCACCTGCTGCAGTTTTGTCTTAAAAATGTAAGGGTATGCTCCAGTCGAAACATCGGTGGTTGTCGACAAAGACTTTCGGAGGTTTGAACCTCCATCAGGTGGATTTGTGTCAATTAGTAAGGCACGTCATGTACTTTATGTACGACTTTCGTGTAGTCTGCGACTGGTTACTGTAACTTGTGGTTTCAACTGACATTCATAGGCAACAAATCACAAAATGAATTATTACAAAAGAATATTTCCAAGAGTGCACCAAAGACTAGCGATCACGCGGCACGGAAAATTAAAGGTTCACTACTGTGGATGCAGAATAACAAACGACGTCAAGTGTCTTACACTGCTGGTAAAAAAACTGATGAACACATTACTGCATCGCAGCAACGTGGACAGGCAGAGAAACATACTACTGAAAAGGGTAATAATGAAAGCTGGAAACTGGCCAACCAGCAAATATGACTGGTACAATTGTTTTTAAAAGATTTCTATAAAGCCTATTATTCAACAGATTTTTCAAAATGTATAAATTTCAGTCACCAATCGCAAAACAAATTCTGTACTACGTTTTGGGCAGTAACCAACGCGAAAGGAATTATGCAATATTTTAAAACCTCTTTTTTATGGTGCATATAATTAATTAAGTAAACCAAAACATATAGTATTACTCTATGTAATATTGCATTACTATTATGATTACTGATATTCATGCAGGGGGACAGGATCTAATTTAAATGTAAAGATAAAAAATAATCACTAACTTGGAACATATCACGCCAACAGCACATGACCACTGAGTTTAAACGCGGATTCTCGACAATGCATTATGAACTAATTATCCAAAAACTCAATCTTGGATAGATGTAACGGAATACGATTGGCACAGCCACTCTTTAAATGATCCGGTTAGGAAAATCTTCTACACGTAAAATTACCGATGATGTCATTGACCGGTTACGTCCGACCAGGGTATGAGGGGGGACGCACACACTTTTACCACGCATACTATGACAGGCATTATACACTGCTATCGTCGTCACGAAATCCATTCAGTGCAAGATCGCACAGTCCAGATGTTATAAAGAAACGAGCTTTTCACTTTTCATAATTACGTTAGCATACTTGAAAGGAAGATAAATTTCTGAGAGAAGAAACAAAAACTTTTGAGGTTTGCCGACGACATTGTTAATTCTGTCGGGGGCGGCAAAAGAATTGGAATACACAATGTCTTGAAAAGAACTTATGAGATGAACACCAAAAAAGTAAAGCATGGGTAGTGGTGTCTTATCAAATCAAATCAGGTAAAATGGGAATGAGCGTATGGCGTCAGTGGCCGGGAGTTTCCAGTCAGGAAGTTCGGCCGCCAAGTGCAGGTCTTACTGAGTGCGACGCCACACTGGGCGACTTGCGCGTCGACAATGGGGATGAAATGAGGATGAAGACAGCACAACACCCAGTCCCTGAGGGGGGGAAAATCTCCCTCCCTCCCCAGGCGGGAATCCGTTTAGGTTCTTCGTTGATCCGTTCACTCAGTTTCTTTATTACAGTTGAGTAACTAACCCTCTGACCGCTTACTGGAGCGGACATCAAATCAGGTGCTGCTGAGGGAACCAGTTTAGCAAGTAAAACAGCAAGAGTAGTAGATAAGTTCAGCTATTTCGGAAACATTGATGACAATCGAAATCGAGAAACTATAAAACGAAGACTCTCAATAGCAAGAAATTGTTTCTGAAAGAGTGAAACGTGTGAACGCCGATGTTAAAAGCACACGTCACCGAACATCTTGATGAACCGCTGAACACCACATTTTAAAACCATCCGGAAGAATTCGGGAACTTATGTGTCGACGTTGTGCTTGCTATAAAGTCAGTTGTATGCCTGTGCGAGCACTTCCACAGATACCGAACTGCAACACAGTTGCACAACATGCAACAGATAAAAATGTTTCGTGCTGAAGCATATTAGATGGAACTAGCCGTGAAAGCTGGGTGTGGTGCCCTGTAAACAGTACTCGCACTTGCATTACGATAATTAAACTCCTTCGTGTCGTGCCACTCTGTACAAAACGTGCAACATGCAAACTGACGTTTCTGAGACACGTTTTTTGAATGCGGTTGTCCAAACGACTCCCAAGGCCTCTATGCTTAACCTGGACAGATTTGAGTGAAGACGTCTGTAAGTGCCACGTACTCGTAAGGAGCGAGGTTGACCTCCGCTTATGGTGGTTTAGATATCCCGTGACGTTCCAAAATAAGTTTAGGTGAATATTGGAATTGCTGTTTAACAAATCCAACGCCGATTTCGTTCCCTATCCTCTTCCAACTAGGAAATGCTCAGTCCGTAGTGGTCTGGGCGTCAATGGGACACTCAACTGTCTCCTGTCATTCTTCACAAATAGTTTCAACGCACGAAGAGTAGATTGCGTGCGTAATAGCTAATGCCTTACAGTTTTCCAGAAATTTCGCCAGGGACAACAGTACTAAATTCATAACACAACCGGAACACGTTTTGATGATGAGCAGAATGACTTGGCCACCAATAACTGGAAGTGTAGCCGGACCTTGGTTGTCCCTACACAAGACAAATCTGCCTATATCTGGCGACCTCGTTTAGAACGATAACACAAATTCAAACGTTGTTGCACACAATCTTTAATAAAGATATTTAATGTGTTATTTTTCTCTCTCCTTGTAGATCTTATGAGAGGTTACGCGAGAACGACAGATAGTACTTCACTTTACACGATTCGTTTCAACTGTCTTCCAAAGTGATCCAGTCGATAATACAAGCCGATTAAGAAAGCATCATTTCTTTACGGAGAGAACTTCTGACATGTTAGAGAACTGTAACAAGTAACAATTAACATCATACTGAACGCCTGCAGAGTCATTGCGTATAATATTCGTCCTACAATGTAACGATATTACGCAATGATCTCGAATCAAGAAACCCAACATTCCCCAAAGAGTAGTAATATTATCAGCTCACCACTCTCGGCACGAGTCGACTGACGATGCACTCTTACCTGAAACAGAAAGAGTATTCGATATAATCACACACATGGAAGTCACGGCAACGTTTTCTCTAAATACAAAACATGAAGGATACCAAAACCGGAAACATTCCAGAACGTGGAGCAAGTGTTGGACATATAGTCTAGTTCAGTATCAGTCTTCAAATGTAAGTTGATGGATTTAAAAAAAAACCACAAACACGCAAAACTAGGACACACACGTCGTCCTTGAAGAACACAAATCGATACGTTACACCAACGTTTTCTCATATTCAGCTTTTGTAGAACTGGAATGGGTTGGCAACGGCACGATGCATTATTACAAAATATCAAGTTTCAAATTACAAGGGTGTGCTGAAAAGTAACGTCTCCAAAATTTTCGGTGAAAACTCTTTTATCACCATTCTACACATTTATTCTTCGTGTTTGGATATTTGCAACCATCTGCCGCTAGAGGTCTCCGAACTGTAGCATGTAACACGGCGGTGTGTAACTTAACTTCGTCAGAGCGTGAGAAACACCGAGCTACAATCGAGTTTCTAACTGGACGAGTTCGTCGACGCATGGAGCACTTCATCTTCAGCATGACAACGCGACTAGACATAGCGCTGCGACATCTTTAACAACCCTACGTCTTGGATTCACTGCCATCGATCATTCTCCTCATAGTCCCGACTTGACTCCATCCGATTTTCATCTGTTTCCAAAACTTAAAGAACACCTTCGAGGATTTCAATTTGACAGACATGAAGCGGTATGAGCAGAAGTGAGGTTGTCGCTCTGTCAACAAAGTTAAACATTCTACAGTGACGGTACAACACACACTTTCTCTTTGAGAGATATGTGTTCGCCGCCAGGATAACTATGATGAGAACTAAATATGTAGACACGAAGAATAAATATGTAAATTGTTAATATCACTTGTTTTATTCAAAAATCTAACAAGTTTTCACATAAAAAATTCGATCGTATTAATTTTCAGCATGCCCTCTTAACAGAAGAATTTCACAATTCAAAAGTGTACACACACCACGCTGTAAATGGAATTGCCCTGGCAAGGAGCGCAGTTAGAATTTCTGACCGTTCACTTACATTTACACACACATTCGCCGGACTATGTGGCCGAGAGGTTCTAGGCGCTTCAGTCGGGAACAGCGCTGCTGCTACGGTCGCAGGTTCGAATCCTGCCTCGGGCATGGATATGTGTGATGTCCTTAGGTTAATTTGGTTTAAGTAGTTCTAAGTCTAGGGGACTGATGACCTCAGATGTTAAGTCCCATAGTGCTTAGAGCCATTTGAACCACACGTATTCTGATAGTAAAAGTACAGTGCATCGATTATTATCGATCTTCGTTACAATTCCATTCGCATATTGAGCGCCAGAAAATGAACTCATATACAACTCTTATCTGTCCTGACCTCCAGTATCCAATTCTCATGACCAGTACGAGAGATACACGATGGAGGCAGGCAGCGCCATGGTCGCTATGTCTTCTACCAACAGAAATACGCCCAACAGTGTTTCGCGGGAACTAAATCGTCTTTCTTGGAAAGACTGCTGTTTGAGTTTCCAAAGCATCTCGGTTATACTTTCATATGGGCTATACCGACCTGTCTGGAAAGGGGACCATCAGACACGGATTCTGATGAGTCTTACGTATGTTGTAGAGGGAGCTGCCCTGAGTACCTGGACGCTGCTGTCATGGACTGTGCGGTTGGTCCCGGCGGAGGTTCGAGTCCTCCCTCGGGCATGGGTATGTATGTGTCCATAGGATAATTTAGGTTAAAAAGTGTGTAAGCTTAGGGATTGATGACCTTGGTAGTTAAGTCCAATAAGATTTCACACGCATTTGAACATATTTTGAGTACCTGGCTACCAGCTTTTCACGCAACAGCCCCTAATTTCCGAAGAAATCGTTGCTGAAGATCCATGAGTACTTCCTACATCCTTAACGTTACACTTGTTTCGACCTAGCGAGCATAGCGCAGCGGCTACTGTTGACAGCTACCGTGTTGGCGGTACGGTTCAAACCCTGACCGTGCCCCTTTTCCCCCCCTTCCTTCAATTTAATCGTAAAGAATATCATTAAACAGTTTATGTGTTGCAAAATTATTCAAAACCAGTAATTTTCGTCGTAGTAATTTGATTAACAAATCAACCTGCAAACTTCCTTTAAACTGTATTCCGTTTGTTCCAGAATACATTACAGAATCGCTTGCTGTCCTGTAACAGAATTACGGATGGTATTTGCAACAGAAGCAATCAGAACACAAATTCGTAGAGTACCACGAAGATTTAAAGACAGCTACTGCCTTGTAGGCACACGGATGACTGCGAAGCGATAATGGAAAATACAGTTCGTTTAAATTCGAAAAGACTGTTCTTTGTTCGATCAACTTCGATGCGAACCACGCGTAATTGGTCATTCCTATAAATTGATGCAAAATTAAAGAATGTATTTTTATGGAATCTTCCCTCGAAGCAATTCTTTGTCATTAGGAAGACGGGAGTATTTTCAATTATTTCCGTGAAAGTAAACATCACAGGGATGGCAAAGTGGAGCATATTTGGGTTGGGGATAATTTTTACGGTGCAGGTACATGCTTGTCTCATCTACAGAGATGTGAAGGTAAAGTGTCTGATGAGTCTGCCCTCCCCATGACTCAATTATGCAAATAATTTTTTTCTTATCCCATGGACGGAGGAAAGATAGATTTAAAAAAAAACCTTATCGTACTGCACTTTACTCAACTTTGCTGATTTTGTGCAGGGCGCAATTACTTTTTTCTTAAATTTGGTGTGACCTTAAATCTTTTTTGAACATTCCGGACGGTCTTTGCATACATAAGAAAGCGTAAGGGTACATCTTTCCTGACGCAGTTGTAGTATACTGTGCTGTGAAGGGATCACGAATGTTTTTCAAATCGGTTTTTGCTCCTTGTTCCGCAGCAAGGGGTTTATTGTACGTCGATTAGTACTGGCAGACGATCTGATCGATATTAATTACATAATCGAGGTATAAGTATTTCACGTAGAATTTGAACTCATACCGCCAGCGTAGCAAGCATGAATTTCGGCCGCTACTTTGTGCCCGCTTGGTAGGGACGTAACTAACGTTACAGGTACGGACAAAACTTGAACATCCATCTTCTGGGAGATAGGGACCTTCGTATGAAAAGCCGATAGCCAACTACTCATGACAGGTCCCTCTATAACACACCTACGACTTATCAAAAGGGCTGACAGTGCCCCTGTGAGTCTAGCACCGCATCTCTGAAATCGTCTAATACCTGCTGTAATGTCTACTCGATAATGACTGCAAAGACTGGCACAATACACTACAATTGGCCGCACTACTGCCGTACTTGAGATTTCCTTTACAGATGCTTTATGTTTCCCCAGAAACCTTCCAACAAATCTAAGTTTTCAATTTGCCTTTCCTATTACCGAGTACACGTAATCGTCATATTTCACACAGCTTCTTACTATTTTAGCATTTAAGTACCTATTTCAACCGTGTAATCAGATGCTATCGAGTTCTCTGTCTATCGTACAAGCGTTATCTTACATTTATCCACATTTAAAGAAAGCTGCTGGTATTCATTACACTACGTGCAAATTTTGTCCAAGTCTACCAGCATTTCCTTAGGACCGTCCGATGGCAGTACTTACTTGTGCACAGCAGCACTGTCAGCGAACAATGTTATAGTACTGTTGATCCCATTCGATAACTTATTTCTGAATAGTGATACTCTTAGAGGTCCTATTACCTTATCTTGGAGCACATCTGATATTTCCGTTCTGCGAAACATTCGCAGCCCTCTATAAAGACTCTGTTTTATAAGTCTTGCGGAGATGCCCCTTTTTTCGGATCTTGGCTCGTACTTCTCATAAATCGATTAAGATGAATGCCGAGATGGTTCCTTTTAAAAGTACGCGGCCGATTTCCATCCTGACATCTCTCTCTTCCAGGCCTGCGCTCCCTCTCCACTCACCTCTTCGCCGGGACGGCCTTTACACCCCACTCTTCCTTTTCTGACCCGTAAGGAGGACTATGTCTACGCTCTGTAAGCCCTTGACGTAGCATAAACGGTTTTATATCAGGTCTGGTTCACAATCTATCTTTAAGCTCTGAACACGGATGAAAGTCATCGTTCCCGCCGACGGAACGCCGCCTTACGGTACGACGGCGCATGCATACACATGAGTGGACGGTGCGTACTGGGTGTTACATCTCGGATCTCCCAACACAATGGGCGCAAGTGAACTTTCTAAACGTTACCTTTGTCCTACTTTCTTATCCTTCATCTCCCGCTATTGTGCTCAGAAAACGTTGTACTAACTACTACTGGCGCTCGGTGTGTGTTTGTGTGTGTGTGTGTGTGTGTGTGTGTGTGTGTGTGTGTCGTTTAATGCACGACGATGTTTACGTTAATGGAGACGCCGTTCCACGCTACAAGGATAACGTTCGGCACTTGATTGTTACCTTCGATAAGAAATCATTTTCTTTTTCGATGGTCTCACTGTATTACGTAACACATTCTCCTTGTTAAAGACACTAGTTCATTCGCATTTAAGTTTAGAATATTATCTGTATCTTCCATTGTAACTGTTCCCTTATCACTTGTCATTATGACCTTCCCACAATTGTCTCTGATGGGCACCGCGTTACTTTCTTTCAAAATTCAGAATAGGCCTAGATTATTTGAGCAGGCAGGGCCACCTCTTCGTGTCAAACAAAATCTTCAAGACAAACTCAACTTAATCCACTCAACTTTTGCAGGCTGAATTTGGTTCTCAGGTCTTGTTAGTTTTTAAAAATCTATTTATTTCCTATTTTCATTTTCCATATTGAAAGAGGGTGGCAAACGCCTACCTGTCGTCTTTCAGCCACTGATTAAAGAGAGAGAGCGTGTTTGTTTTAAAATTTAGTTGGTGAAATGCCTGGCGTGATGTTAGACTTCTGAACAACTCTATGTCCTATGGGTGATTGTGTGGTGAGAGCCTTTAGTAACTTACGCGAGGAATCTGGAAGGGAATACGAGTGAAGAAAAAGTTACATTCGAGGGTAAGTCAATTCTTATCCACAATTTAGTTATATTTTTGTTTATTTTCGTAGTACTGTCGTTTTACGTTAATGCTTTGTTTATTTGTTGTTATATCTTTGCAATTTTCAAGCTGCTAGGTTAGTTTAGTTATCGCTGCCGTGCTGTTAATCAAGGCTGCTCCGCTATTTGCAGTCGGAAGGCGTATCAGGGGGCCGAAATTCATCGAAGACTTTCGGTACACTACGGGAACAGTGTTTTGCCACAGCGCAGTGTCTACGAATGGATTGAACAATTCCGAAACGGTTCACAAGTGTTACGCACGATGAAGGAGCCGGACGACCGTTTACCGCCACAAATGAAGAAACCATTGAGCGTTCACATGAAATGATTCTCTTAGACAGACGATTAACTACTGACGAAGTGGCACATCGTCCGCAAATTAGTCGCGGTTCTGCCTACGAAATCATCCACAACAGACTTGGGTTTCATACAGTTTGTGCAAGATGGGCCCCAAAGCAACTCACACAGTTGCATAAACAAACGCGCTTGGACATCTGAGAAAAACATTTGGATCGCTATGGTAACGAAGTGGGCAACTTCTCAGACAGGATCATTACTGGTGACGAAACATGGATCCATCATTACGAGCCGGAGAGTAAACGGCAGAATATGGAATGGAAACATCCCAATTTGCCGTGCAAGAAAAAGTTCAAGATCCAACCGTCCGCAGGACAACTGATGCTTACGGTTTCTCGGACGCACAAGGTCCAGTACTGGAACATTATGGAGAAAGGGGCACAACAATAAACAGTGTACGTTACAGTGAGATGCTTACTGCCAGGCTAAAGCCTGCAATTCGAAGCAAACGCCGAGGATTGCTGTCAAAAGGTGTTGTGCTGTTGCACGACAATGCCCGTCCGCATACTGCAGCCCACACCGCTGAAGCGCTCCAGAAACTCAAATTTGAAGTACTGGATCATCCTCCAAATAGTCCCCATCTTGCCTCTTCTGGCTATCACTTGTTTGGTCCACTCAAACATGCATTAAGAGGCCATCAACTTGCCTCGGACGAAGCAGTGAAAGAAGCGGGACATTCCTGGATCGCAGCTCAACCGAGAACCTTCTTTTATGAGGGCATCAAGAAGCTTGTACAACGATGGACCAAGTGCTTTGAAACGCGAAAAATGATGTTCTTGTAAGTTTCCTATTTGATTACAATAAAATTTTATAAATACTCTGCGGGTAATAATTGACTTACCCTCGTAGAAAGGAAGTGGGATAAGACCGGTGAGGTGGGCTATTGTTCACATAATGGATAGATTTCAAGGACAATTTCACGGTACGGAAGAGATTAAAACTAGTCTTAGAATGGATCCCGAAGATTTGGAGGTTATGGGAAAGTTGGATATGGTGATGCAGGCAGGCCAACAGATAAGGCTTCTACAATATGTGGATGCAATTGGGCGTTGGGACTCGAGTTAACGGAAGTCTGAAAGTGTTCTGTTTGATTGAAGAGCTGTGGGGAGTTTTGAGTTCGTACAGGACGTGAGTGGAGCAAGGTAGTAGGACTCAGGAAGCAAGGTGGAGTGGATGTCCAAGAGTTGGAGGTAGGTGGTCAACGTTGGCAGGAGCGATGGTACATACATTCGCGGATGGTGCGGATGGCGGTTCTATATCCTTAACGAATTCGTTCGACATCAGAAACTCCTAAAACCTATCGGAATAACAGACCGAAAGTTAAATTTAGAGGTGAATTGTCTGAACTATTCAATATCCGAACTGGCCTTCGACTGGGTGATAGACTCTCAGTATTTATGTATATCCTTCGAGAATAGAATAAGAAAAACCAACCACGAAACAGATTGGTAAAATTACGAAACAGATTGGTAAAATTACCAAACTTAAATGCCTAACAATTGTAGAAGATGTTGCACTATATGGAAATAAATTGGAAGAGTGACGTACTTGAAAGAATACCAGCGAACGATGGTTACAAATTTTATTCGAAAAAACGGAAATGAGGCCAACCGTCAATGTTAAAACACTGGCTGTTGGGCTGAACAGATTAAGACTGTAAATAAGTTCAAATATCTTGGGGAAATTATTACCAGGACTCAAAATATGAAAATATGAACAGAAAGCTGAACAACTGTTTTGAAATACGCACAACGAAACGCCTGGTCAGCCTACAGGAAGCGTTCTCTCTCAATGAAAGCCGAGCTCCAACACCACGACTCCGTTGTTAAACATGAACCAACATATAGAAGTGGAATACTATTCAAGTTGAGTAGCAACTGGACAACAGATGAACTGCAGGAGGTAGATGGAAATATCATCGATGAAGAACATCAAATGCACGTCCAATGGCGAGTGCTGCCTAAAGAAATGGTGTTCGGAAAAGTGAGTCAGCAATAAAAACAACGAGAAAAAGGGGAACTGCCTTTTTCGGCCAGATACCAAGATTACCAGAAACCTGGCTGGTAAAACAACTATTCGACAACTTTTGGAAAAATTAAACCAAGAATAACTGGTTCAAAGAGGGTCACATGATGATGTCACAGAATTAAATATAACATTGCAGCAATGTTATTTTGTCCAAAACTGACATTTTGAAACAGTGTCTGTGTACAAGAAACAGATTGATTCTTGCAAAGAAGAAAACAGTAACCAGCCACTATTAATAGTGGCAGATTCATCTTCATACGGCTGTTCACGTTTAGATTACATTTACAGCAGACAACTAATGCAAATGACGATCAATGTAATCTGAACGACAACAGCCTTCTGAAGATGAACCTATCGACCCGAAATAGGTAACGGCGCTACTTGTGTAAATAAACAACATTATTAACTGTGGAAGGTGGCAGTTTGCTACTTTGCAAGAATTGTACACTATCACGAATTGAAAACACTGAAGAAAAGACGATTTTGAAGAACACGCACGAGACTTAAACAAATATAATTTAAAGGAAAACAATACACCATAAGTGACGGAAAAAGGGCAACCAGTCCACAAGGAAGGAAAAAGTTTTGGGAGCAGACGACGAAGCTTAAAAGCCGAATTTAGGTGCTCGTGGATGTGTTTGGGGAGGATCTTGCTGCTCACTGACGTAGTGCTTATAGGACGCTACGAAGTGGGATCACTAAATACGTCACGAACTGTCCTCTTTTTGTACAAATACGTACCGTTACTATTCATCGGCTGGTTCAGCCCGATTTCTATGTGACTGGCGTTAGGCAGCTGTTTCACGTTCGACACGTGACCCGTCTTTGGATTGGAAATCGTTCCCGGGGCCAACTGTCTTTCCGGATGAGACATCGGTCACCTACTCCAAGCAGAGGAAAGTCGTGCACGTAATTAGCCAGAGGATCACGTAAATTTTGTCCTGTGCCAAGAAGCAGCCCTACACTGCATGCATGCAAGGGAGTATCTCAAGAGTTTGGAAGGAGGCAGAGGTACAGACAGATGTAGGATGTGATGCAGGTCTCGAGGTGTACGAGGTGCATTCAAGTTCTAGGGCCTCCGATTTTTTTCTAATTAACTACTCACCCGAAATCGATGAAACTGGCGTTACTTCTCGACATAATCGCCCTGCAGACGTACACATTTTTCACAACGCAGACGCCATGATTCCATGGCAGCGGTGAAGGCTTCTTTAGGAGTCTGTTTTGAGGAGAGTGTCTTTCATTGTTGGAAAAAGCCAAAAGTCACTAGGAGCCAGGTCAGGTGAGTAGGGAGCATGAGAACTCACTTCAAAGTTGTTATCACGAAGAAACTGTTGCGTAACGTTAGCTCTATGTGCGGGTGCGTTGTCTTGGTGAAACAGCACACGCGCAGCCCTTCCCGGACGTTTCTGTTGCAGTGCAGGAAGGAATTTGTTCTTCAAAATATTTTCGTAGGATGCACCTGTTACCGTAGTGCCCTTTGGAACGCAATGAGTAAGGATTACGCCCTCGCTGTCCCAGAACATGGACACCATCATTTTTTCAGCACTGGCGGTTACCCGAAATTTTTTTGGTGGCGGTGAATCTGTGTGCTTCCATTGAGCTGACTGGCGCTTTGTTTCTGGATTGAAAGATGGCATCCACGTCTCATGCATTGTCATAACCGACGAAAAGAAAGTCCCATTCATGCTGTCGTTGTGCGTCAACATTGCTCGGCAACATGCCACACGGGCAGCCGTGTGGTCGTCCGTCAGCATTCGTGGCACCCACCTGGATGACACTTTTCGCATTTTCAGGTCGTCACGCAGGATTGTGTGCACAGAACCCACAGAAATGCCAACTCTGGAGGCGATCTGTTCAACAGTCATTCGGCTATCCCCCAAAACAATTCTCTCCACTTTCTCGATCATGTCGTCAGACTGGCTTGTGCGAGCCCGAGGTTGTTTCGGTTTGTTGTCACACGATGTTCTGCCTTCATTAAACTGTCGCACCCACGAACGCACTTTCGACACATCCATAACTCGATCACCACACGTCTCCTTCAACTGTCGATGAATTTCAATTGGTTTCACACCACGCAAATTCAGAAAACGAATGATTGCACGCTGTTCAAGTAAGGAAAACGTCGCCATTTTAAGTATTTAAAACAGTTCTCATTCTCGCCGCTGGCGGTAAAATTCCATCTGCCGTATGGTGCTGCCATCTCTGGGACGTATTGACAATGAACGCGGCCTCATTTTAAAACAATGCGGATGTTTCTATCTCTTTCCAGTCCGGAGAAAAAAAATCGGAGGCCTTAGAACTTGAATGCACCTCGTACTTGGACAGTTCAGTATGGAAGCAGTAGGTAAGGGGCTGAGTTCGAGTCTCGGCTCAGCTCACAGTTTCAAGCGATGAGGACATTCGTGATTTGTGTTTTCATGTTGTGTTTCAGTGACACAGGTGGAAAACACCAGCATTCTCCTTGTAGGTCCCCACACCAAAAACACACATACACCGACCGATTGTTAACAAGGCGCACGGATACGATTTGGTATAACTCATCCGTCTTCCTCACAAGCTGAAATTTTTCCAACCGGGTAATCACATAGTGCACTTAGTTGTTCCAGTTTTCTTTCCGGTTTCCCAGGAAGGACGCTGTGACGGGTGGTCGTTGCTGCACCAGTTTTCTGTGACGCAGAACGAATACACAGTGGAACGTGCATGCAACTCCGCAGTCTCACGGAAGCTGTACTAAGCGGTGTGGACTGTCGTGCAGTTAACGCCGCTGTAGCTAATTGCATTTCCGTCGACCATCGGCACATTTCGGCGTAGAGACAGATGGCACTCGCTGCACATGCCCAACACTTTTGTGGGCGCTCTGTACGGCTCGGCTGGTCGCTAATAATCAGCTTACTGCCGCGTTCCGCAAATGAAACATGTCATGACGCACTAATTCAATTACGGCGTTTGCGCCGTGTGGCCTGCCAGCAGAGTAATGCGTAACGGACACCAAACAAGGAGTTCATACTAGAATGATGGCGTCTGTATGCATACAGTGCAAACGACGGCCGCCAAAATTTGTCTATGAAAGCGTTTCGCCAACTGTGACAGGACGCTGACTACGACTGCGAGATAAGTAATAACCGCATCTTTATCATAATGAATGATCACACACACAGTGCCCTGCAGTGCAGTTAACTTTTAAAACTCAGAACAACACGCGGAAACAAGGTGACTGACTAAATGAATGTCTACCACAGGATCGTGCGCACAAGCAAAAGTAATTAGCATATGTGTCCTGACCAAGCAGCCGCTAACTCTCTTCGCAGGAACATATTTTTCCAAATTAGATCGGTACCATTACATATCACTTATTTTCACAGATGTACATTCAAGAGAATTGAAGATCAGGATTTAACTATACTTCTTAAGGTTGCTAGCTTTCTTCTCAATACATGGTTTTACCATCGCAGTGCGGTTCTAGGCGCCACAGTCTGGAGCCGAGCGACAGCTATGGTCGTAGGTTCGAATCCTGCCTCGGGCATGGATGTGTGTGATGTCCTTAGGTTAGTTAGGTTTAATTAGTTCTAAGTTCTAGGCGATTGATGACCTCCGAAGTTAAGTCGCATAGTGCTCAGAGCCATTTGAACCATTTTTTTTATTTTTTTTAATTTTTTACCATCGCAGGGCTGAAGTTTACGATATTTCAATGTTTCGAAAATCAACAATGACGCTCGACGCAAGCAATGAAGAAATCTCTTTCACACGTGAAATAAATCAGCCCTTGCAATGAACATTAAATTTTACTAGCAAACTATTTTTTCTGATTTGGAAAAAAGACAAATGTTGTAAGAACATTAACAGTGTGTGAATTAATATTTTCGGAGAGTGAAATTAGAGCGAAAGTACAATTCCTTAAACTTCACGAAGACGTACACTGAAAATAGGATTTAATAAAGCAGATTTGATGAAATTTTGGAGAAAGGTTGCTAGCGAGAATCCATTACTATCGGCAAAGCCCAAGAATGCTGATTCTATTCGTTAAGTTTTACGGGTATAAATGTGAACTTTCAACTGATGTGGAGTGGGCTAGTTCATGCAGAATATAAAAAGCGTGTTAGAAATAATACGTTCAACCGTCTCAAAGACTCATGACCTCTTCATGGTATAAGAGACATCATTTAAAATCAGGAGTTTTTTAAATTTAAAGTTAAGTTGAATTCTAAACTAGTCCATCTCCGTGGCTCAGTAGTTAGCATATCTGGCTGCTACACGGACAACCCGGGTTCGAGTACTGAGAGGGATTTTTCTTTCGTGGGAAGACGGTTAACAGGGTGCACTCAGTAACATAAGCCAAACGAGTAGCTACTTGAATGAGAAGTCTCATATCCAAGTTCAAGAAAGCCGAGAGAGCGGAGTGCAGACCGAACGCCCCATGCTGCATTGAGTGACGCTATTGGCGCAAGATGACACGGCGGTCGGACGGTCGCGATTGGGTGAATAAGCGAAGCGCTCGCTCTCGCTCTCTCTCTCTCTCTCTCTCTAAATTCTGAACTCTGTTAGGGGTATTCGCCCACACCCTTTCACGTTCATATGTAATGGTCTCAGGATTATCGGGAAGCACCGTTGTAGAACATACGTTTCCCACGCGGAGAACCCTGTAACACACTACACGCTGAGCTACAGCGGCGTGAGTGAAGTCTATCTGCATCTGTGTGTTTACTCCGCAATCCACACTCACGTGCTTGACAGAGGGTACATCGTATCACCTTCAGTCTTTTTTCTACCGTTCCACTCTCGAAAAGCGTACGGGAAAAATGAGCATCTAAATCTTCCTTTAAGACTTTTGATTTCTCGTATTTTATCGCGATGGTCATTTCTCCCTATGTATGTGGGAGTCAAGTTTAAGAGTGTAACTACGTGAAAAGATCTCGTCGCAACGAAAGACGTCTTTGCTCTCATGATTGCCACTCTAAGACGCTTATCCGTGGCACTCTCTCCCCTATATCGCAATAATAGAAAACGAGCTGCCCTACTTTGAACTTCTTGTAGTTCCTGCACAATGCTTTGTGTTAAGGAAACCCATAACGCGCAACAACATTCCGAAGAGGACGGTTAAGCGTGTATGCGCTTCTACCTTATGAGTGCTCTGCCGCGGCAAAGCAAGTTCGTCTTCCAAACATAAAAATTGTTTTAGTTGCATTCCCTAGCTGTTTAACTGAATCGAAACCTTTAAATCTGTGTAATTTATTATGTAAACGAAATTTAATGTTTTTTTAAGTCAGGTACACTAGCGGCTTTATTGCACGGTAAACGACGGAATAATCTGCAAAGAATCTAAGAGGGGTGCTCAAATAGTGTTCAAAAATGGTTTAAATGGCTCTGAGTACTATGGGACTTAAGGTCTGAGGTCGTCAGTCCCCTAGAACTTAGAACTACTTAAACCTAACCAACCTAAGGACATCACACACATCCATGTCCGGGGCAGGATTCGAACCTGCGACCGTAGCGGTCGCACGGTTCCAGACTGTAGCGCCTAGAACCGCTCGGCCACTCCGGTCGGCGCTCAAATAGTGACCTAAATCGTCTATACAGGGTGTTCGGAGATTTCCATTACAAACTTGGAGAAGGGAGTGAGTACATAATATTTTGAATAGGAACCCATGTCCAGAAACGTACCGCTTCATGGGCTACAGCCGTTTGAAAACATGTTGGCAAGGTAGATATGCAACAGAATAACGCTGGGGGGGGGGGGGGGGGGTATGTTGGATAGGCTGATGTCATTTGACGTCTGTCCTACATCTCTGACCTGATTCGAGCCTCATTCACATGTGTGTGAGTGTTAGAGCAAAAACGTTGAGTACACGTTTCAAATGTTCAAATGTGTGTGAAATCTTATGGGACTTGACTGCTAAGGTCATCAGTCCCTAAGCTTACTCACTACTTAACCTAAATTATCCTAAGGACAAACACACACACCCATGCCCGAGGGAGGACTTGAACTTCCGCCGGGACCAGCCGCACAGTCCATGACTGCAGCGCCTTAAACCGCTCGGCTAATCCCTCGCGGCGAGTACACGTTTGCAGGACACACCGACACAATCCTCCTGACTGGCGAAGCTCACTGTAATGAAAGAGCTGCTCTCGCCTTTATCAATATCGTTCCCCACAAATTCCGACACAATCATATACTCTTTTCGTCACAATTACGCACCGGCTTCGGGTAAGGGTACCTCCACCGTCAGCAGGCGTGACCTTAGTGCTCCCAAGAGACGCCGTACACCCGAATTAGAAGAGGCCGTACTGCATCACGTTGAGGAGATTCTGTCAATGAGTACACGAACAATTTCTTTCGCCATTAATGAGTGGAATTGTAAAACAAGTTATGTGCTGGGTCATGCCTAATCAATTACTTGCAAAAGTGGTCGCGTAACCAAGATGTTTTCAAATGGTTGCAGCACGGTAACGGTACGTTTCCGGACACGGGTTCAAATTCAAAACAGTATTTACTCACTCTCCTCTACATGTCCTAGAAATCTGTAACGGGAATTTCCAGACACCCTGTACGGATTAAAGAACAGCAGAGCGCCTACAATACTCCCTTGGGGAACACCATACATCTCTTCTGTTTCACTCGATGACTTCTACATCTACATACATACTCCGCAATCCACCATACGGTGCGTGGCGGAGGGTACCTCGTACCACAACTAGCATCTTCTCTCCCTGTTCCACTCCCAAACAGAACGAGGGAAAAATGACTGCCTATATGCCTCTGTACGAGCCCTAATCTCTCTTATCTCTGTGGTCTTTCCGCGAAACATAAGTTGGCGGCAGTAAAATTGGACTGCAGTCAGCCTCAAATGTTGGTTCTCTAAATTTCCTCAGTAGCGATTCACGAAAAGAACGCCTCCTTTCCTCCAGAGACTCCCACCCGAGTTCCTGCAGAATTTCCGTAACACTCGCGTGATGATCAAACCTACCAGTAACAAATCTAGCAGCCCGCCTCTAAATTGCTTCTATGTCCTCCCTCAATCCGACCTGATAGGGAACCCAAACGCTCGAGCAGTACTCAAGAATAGGTCGTATTAGTGTTTTATAAGCGGTCTCCTTTACAGATGAACCACATCTTCCCACAATTCTACCAAAGAACCGAAGACGACTATCCGCCTTACCCACAACTGCCATTACATGCTTGTCCCACTTCATATCGCTCTGCAATGTTACGCCCAAATATTTAATCGACGTGACTGTGTCAAGCGCTACACTACTAATGGAGTATTCAAACATTACATTTATTTGTATTTAGAGTTAGCTGCCATTCTTTACACCAATCACAAATCCTGTCCAAGTCATCTTGTATCCTCCTACAGTCACTCAACCACGACACCTTCCCGTACACCACAGCATCATCAGCAAACAGCCGCACATTGCTATCCACCCTATCCAAAACATCCTTTATGTAGATAGGAAACAATAGCGGACCTACCACTCTTCCCTGGGGCACTCCAGATGATACCTCACCTCCGATGAACACTCACCATCGAGGACAACGTACTGGGTTCTGTTACTTAAGAAGTCTTCGAGCCACTCACATATTTGGGAACCAATCCCATTTGCTCGTACCTTAGGAGTCTGCAGTGGGGCACCGAGTCAAACGCTTTCCGGAAGTCAAGGAATATGACATCCGTCTGATACCCATCACCCATGGTTCGCAAGATATCATCCGAAAAAAGAGCGAGTTGCGTTTCGCAGGAGCGATGGTTTCTAAAGCCGCGCTGATGCATGGACAGCAACTTCTCTGTCTCAAGGAAATTGATTATATTCGAACTGAGAATATGTTTGAGAATCCTGCAACAAAGCGATGTTAAGGATATTGATCTGTAATTTTGAGGATCCGTCCTTCTACCCTTCTTATATACAGGCCTCATCTGCGCTTTTTTCCAGTCGCTCGGGACTTTACGTTGGGCAAGTGATTCGCGATAAATGCAAGCTAAGTATTTACTACGAACTGTGACCTTCTGAGAGGAAAGCACGAAACCAGTCGTACAACTGAAACGATGCTGCACGGATAGGTAACAGTGTAATATACTGAGCCGTCTTGCATTACCAAGACTGCTCCTCCTCAAGTACGGAAAACTGCCGACGGCTCCGGCACGCAGCTGTTAAGACAGAGGGAAGACACGGTGACCCGGCAGGCCGGCCGCACGTGCGCCCAGCTCCGGGACACGTGGTGGCGGCGATCAATACCCCCCGCCAGTCGCCGGCCGCCCGCCACCAGCTGGGGACGACGCCCCCTCGGCGGCAGACAGTAACCACCTAGCGACCGTGGGACCGGCTCATGAAAACGCAACAGCTCCAGACCCTCCGGCACACCGGTCGATGCTGTGTGTACGTTCCAGCCACCGTGCGTGACACAGGGATATTGCATGTACTGGCCAAACGTCATTAACATTCACTACCAAATTTAGCACCTTCCTGACGGATTAATAGTTTCCTACACGTATCTAAAGTCTAGTCCAACATGGAATGCAGGACAGGTTGTATAGGATTTGGAAAGTACGTTACAAGTAATGGCAGAACAGAAGGTGTGAAGGTCGGTCGCGTCCAGGGAGATACAGATAGTTGTTGGTACAGAATATTTTCACGTCGGTGCCGGATATTTCTTTACCCAATACTTTTCAATTGATACTTTTAGCGATATTAGTAATGATTTATTACATTTTTATGGTCAAAAAGATGGAACGAGTCTTTTTTCGTTAACACCTCACCACGGTAGCCTAGTTCTTCACAGCAATGGGGAACCCTGACAGTTTATCCTTTCTTTCAGGAGTGCTAGTTCTGCAAGATTCGCAGGAGAGCTTCTGTAAAGTTTGGAAGGTAGGAGACGAGATACTGGCTGAAGTAAAGCTGTGAGGACGGGCCTTGAGTCGTGCTTGTGTAGCTCAGTTGGTAGAGCACTTTCCCGCGAAAGGCAAAGGTCCCGAGTTCAAGTCTCGGTCCAGCACACACTTTTAATCTGCCAGGATGTTTCCTGACAGTTTTGTATTTGCTAGCCAACGAGTATCTCACGCTCCAGTGGCCTCCGAGCAGTCATGGAATGTGCGGCTGGTCCCGGCGGAGGTTCGAGTCCTCCCTCTGGCATGGGTGTGTGTGTTTGTCCTTAGGATAATTTAGGTTAAGTAGTGTGTAAGATTTCAGACACATTTGAACATTTTTTTGGCCTCCGAGCGTCTATTTTCAGAGACAGGCAGCACGTTGTCAAAGTCACATAACAGATTATCAGCGAAAGAATGAATAAAATAGAGTTTTTGAGTGACTGTACGGAAGAAGAATAGGAAATTTAAGTAATATAGAATTTATTTACTGGCGGGTACTATTCAGCTATTTCTCTGATAATAATATGGTATGTAATTTCATATTTCAAGTCTCAACTATATATATAACTGTGATCTGTAATGCCAAAACACTGCTTGATTCAACCCTTGTACTGTTCCGCTTAAAACTTTTGATAATCGACTCACTCTCTCTCTCTCTCTCTCTCTCTCTCTCTCTCTCTCTCTCTCTCTGTGTGTGTGTGTGTGTGTGTGTGTGTGTGTGTGTGTGTGTGACCCTAGTTGACTGTAAAGCTCAACTCACCCTTAACTATATTTGTAATGGAAGGCAAAGAGTTTCTTTTCGGGTCTCGGCGCGAAAGGAAGATTTATCCCACACAAAGTACCTTTCTCCAATCTACCATTTACGTTATAGAGATCAAAGGCACTATTATGTTAAGGCGGACTGTTGCTATCAACATGACTACATCAAATCAACACACAGCCTGCAATACGGATGTATACCAATCAAACTAGCTTCACTCAATAAAAATAAATGACATCAATGGGCAATGCGATTTATGAAATGCAGTAACATAAATTTCCCGAAGAACGACCAATGCCATCGAGATGTTCTAGTCTCCGTAGGTACTACAGTGGCAATGAATATACTGCCCAGACGTAATTCACAGTACAGGCAGCAAGCAATCACTCATTCTGGGTGTTCCAGCAGGAAACAGCAAAACGAACTGGAGGAAAGGGGTGATGGGAATACTTAAGCTGGCTATACCACCCATCTGTTGTGGTCCATCATGTCGTACAAGAGGTGGACGTAGGCCAATCACTGAAATCCAAAATATGAGGCTCACCGAAAATTAGTTTTTTTCCCGTGACATCACATTTGTTTAATTCGCCAACTCACAAACCTTTCAACCTTCGTCTGTAACGACCATGTTGTCGACAGGACGTTAAATTAAGCTTCCCTATTGCCTTTACCTGTAGGACTGTACTTCGTTACAACTAAGATTTCGTATTCAGACTCATTCGTCTCGCAAGTTATTACCAAACTGTCACTTCCTACCTCACCTACACCTCGGTCTACGCTACAGATCAGTCTCACCCAACCCTGATCCCAAAATATAGCCCAGAAGCAAAATTAATATTCTGAGTGTTTTGTTCTACCTCTGTTTTCTCACGCATGTATTCAGACGCCATGTCATCATTACGTCAACGTTAGGTACCGGTAGTTTCTCAACCGAAAATTGTGCAGACAGCGACTCGAACACCGATTTTCTACTATCACCAGCGTCAGCCTTAACCACTAAACCACCTTACCACATGTATAAGCCTCAAGCACACTTTCATTGTCACTAGTTGTTTCACCTATGATTTTCTGCTGCGACTACATTCATTACACATCAATGAATTTCATTCGCGTCACAGAAGGAATGCAGAGATGCTCTGTTACAACCGTGTGAGGTCAATACCGAATACACGAAAGCGTAAGGGAGACGCTAGGGAAATATAAATCAGGAATTTCTGGAAGTCTATGTTCTCGTATACCGCTAATTTGATGTAAAGTGGGCAACAACACTGCTGTCAGAATGGTTTACCTGTCGTTAACATCGCGAGAGAAAACCTTATCGAAATACATACAATAAAAGGCTTTACATGTTTTAAAGGCAAAGCAGCAACATAAACATTGCGCTTCTTGAAAATGGTTCAAATGGCTCTGAGCACTATGGGACTTAACTTCTGAGGTCATCAGTCCCCTAGAACTTAGAACTACTTAAATCTAACTAACCTAAGGACATCACACACATCCATGTCCGAGGCAGGATTCGAACCTTCGACCGTAGCGGTCGCGCGGTTTGAGACTGTAGCACCTAGAATCGCGCTTCGTGAAGTTCTACATAATAACTTGCGAGTATTGTTTATTAAAAACCATATATTGAGTTTCTGTGTGTATTTCCACAACGGATGAGCACGCAGAAGCGGACAGCTATCACGAGACGAATTGTAAGTAACCGCAAACTATAGCCGCCAAATATTTTCGAGTATCAAAATAATGTTTGTGGATAAAGCGATCTGTTATCTCGCCAACCAACCTTACAATGACATCATTTCTTTGCAGATGGCAAACGATAAAATAATGTAAATAAGGTTCTACAGAACTCAAAAAATCCAAGATACTACGGTTATAAATGTTTTTGAGCCTAATTTCCGTTCTAATAATTATTACTTAGAAAATATTTGTTTTTTACAGACCTGAATAAAACTACCTGATAACAATGACACCAATGCGCTGAAACATGTTTGCGCATTAAAAAGACTTGCTGTATGCATAATAGGTGGACCTTAATTCCCATAATTTAGTCTGCAAACGCGGCTGTTGTTGAAGTTTCAAAACCGAAAGAGGATTATTGTTAATTCTGCACTTTTGTTTCACTCTTTACTATGCATTTATCACTAAATTATCCATGTGTACATGAATAAACTATTCGTACAGGTGTACGTTATTTTGAAGTTGATATCATTCGATACATACTTGTTGGCTGGAAGCTACGGTGTTCGGAAAATAAACATTTTTGTATTTCTATATCAACTAAGACACATTTGATTTAATCTTCCGGTTGATACGTACGAGCGGCTACCACAATTAGGTACAGAAGGGTGTACAAAAATATGGAAACAACAAAACATAACACATTAACTATGCCTAATACGGGGTAGGGAAAGAGTTTGCATTCGAAATAGCTTTCAGTCGTCTTGGACTGGGTAATTACAGATACATTATGGCTTTCAACGGAATCTTATACCATTCTACGTGCAAAAAAGTGGAAAGTTCAGATAACGATGATCGAGGTGCACAGCGAGCACGCACCCTTCTCTCCGAAGCAGACAAGGTCTCAATGGTATTAAAATCTGATGATTGTGGTGGTTGCGGCATATGAGACAATTTGTCCTCCGGCTCACAAAACCAGTCGTGGACGATGTGGACTATGTGAACAGGCGTCCATTCATTTGGGAACACAGCATCAGCATTGAGGATCAAACATTGTAGCATGGGACCTGATAGCCAAAATGGTCACATAATCTGTGGCAGTAATGTGACCTTGCGCAGTAGCCATGGGTCCCACGGAATACCACGATATGGCTACCCAAATTAATACCGAATCCCTGCCATGTTTTACTTTTCGGACGTAAACGCGGCCAGAAGTTGGAAACTGTGTGAAACAAAACTCATTCGACCGTATGACATTCTTCCCTTGCTCCACATTCCAAGTTTTATGGCATCGCCGCAAGGTTTCCCTGCCACGTGCATTCCCATCACTGACGTGTGATTTTGGCATTCAGGTTTGCGAGTGATAACGTGAAGTTTTGCAGCTGTAGTCCTCTTATTTTGCGTCACAGTCCTCTTCAATGACCGTCAGTCACGATCACTCAATACTCAAACTTCCGTCTGCTTTGTGACTCACAAGTAGAGGACGCCTACTCGTCATCGCCGAATCCGTCCAAATTCATCGTACATGTACGGCGTGGTGTGACATGAAAGAGCCCCAAGAGGGAACTTCAGATGGCCTTGCGTTTAGGAAATAAACGGAATTTTGATAGTACGGATCTATTATCATGTGCACCTTATCAATTGTCCTTGTGACAACTTGTTCAGGAAGCTGTGTTTGGTTCAGCGATAAGAGAAAGGATTCGTATTGAAAGGGTCGCGGGTTCGCCTCCCCCAGAGGCAAATATTTTTGTGCTCCTTTTTCAAAATCCGGTAAACTGACAACAGACGTGTACAAAAAGTACTTAACTGATGTGATGAAGCCCTACGTGCAAGAGAATAAATGTCTTCTGTTGATTGACTCGTGGGGAAGACAAACAAATCCACAAATATACGAGGAACTGTTCCAAGATGATAACGGATTGCCAACGTGCAGTATCAAAATAATTCCCCCCGAATGTACGCCACTAGTGCAACCCTACGATATACATTTTTATCGGCAGGTAAAAAAATCTAGTAAAAAATGTCAAAACAGCACTTACCTCATCGAGAAAGAAGAAAAAAATCACTTCTCGAGAAGCTTGCATAAAACTACATTCCATTACACATCACCAGCTATCCTCGCACGTATTCAGCGACATGCTGCGTTATGCGTTGTTCGCTGCTGGACTGTGCGATGAAAGAAGCTGTTTTCAAAATGTCAATCATGTTTGTTTTTCTATGTAGACATTCAAAAAAACCATGTCACTGCAAAAAGGCGGCGATATAACGTGCGCAAGATGCGGTCAAAATTATTGCTTCCCCTGTTTTTCTGATGAATACCATCTGGTAAATGTAATTGATGAGCAGCAAAAGAATGGAAGTATCGATTTAATACATGACAATCCCGTGTATTGGTTAACTACAATCCCTTTTTAAATGTTTGCAGTTCCGCGTTTCATCCTATGTCTATACTTTTTGTGCTTATATAAATTAAAAAAATAACGTATATGATGTTGCGGTTAATTGTGATGTTAGTAGTGTACGCATTGCCAAGGAGCACAACAATATTTGCCACCGGGCGGAGTCGAACCTGCGACCCGTTCAACGCGAATCCGATTTCTTACCGCTGAGCCACACACCGCTACCTAAACACATTGTCACAGGAACAATTGATACGGTGCACGTGGTGATAGATCCGTATGAAAATTCCTTTTTATTTCCTAAACGCCTGGCGATCTGGAATTTCCACTTGGGGCACTTTCTTGTCTCACCACGCCCTACATGTAGCATAAATTTGGACGAATTCGGCGATGACGAGTAGGCGTCCTCTGTTTGTCAGTGGATGATGTTTTCCCTCTTCCCCTGTGAATCTTCAGGATGGTACCTCTTGAAACACGAAACAGTTCGGCTAGCTTAGTTGCGGAAGCACTGACAATTTGCCCTCGTTCGAATTCACTTAATTCCGACGTAATGCATTCACAACTACACAGAACACTGTTCTAAGAGACCCTTGTAATGTATTGAGGACACTGCACAGATGCTGTTCGGGGTCACATACAACAGAGCAATCTGCAGGCTTCGCTAGGATCTGCATTTATGTTCAGTCATGCATTTCTCGCGGCATTTTCACATTTTTCTCCTGTCCCTGTGTTATCGAAATCATATCGCTGCCCCTTCAGATCGTCTTTTTTTGTATTGTTGAACAGCGTCGTTTGGATGAGGCATAGTCCTGGACAAACGGTGATGACGAGAGAAGCATCGTATGACTCAGTGTGATGCCGTGTGATTTTGGAACGCGCGGTATTCGTCAACGGTGGTGACGGTCGTCGCAGTGTGGACGCATAGGATGCCACCGGCAATGCGTCGGCTGCGGCAAATACCGCAATGTCATGACTGGTGTGACGTCACGAGGTGGGTGCGGGCCTGGCGTCACGACCGGTCTTGCGAGGCAAGGACACGGGCTCACTTCTCAGGTAGCACGGCGGGGCACGTACTCGCCGGGAAGGCCAGCTGTAGCTCGGCCTCACACTGCTGGACGAGATTATCTACTAGCGCAAAGCGAAGCACGTCTATATAAAAAACGGTTCAAATGGCTCTGAGCACTATGGGACTTAACACCTCTGGTCATCAGTCCCCTAGAACTTAGAACTACTTAAACCTAACTAACCTAAGGACATCACACACATCCATGCCCGAGGCAGGATTGGAACCTGCGACCGTAGCGGTCACGCGGTTTCAGACTGAAGCGCCTAGAACCGCATGCGCCTATATCAAGAGTAACACATTTGAGACGGCGCCCGAGTCTCACTCGTTCGCTGACACAGCCGATGCCGAGGGACACTCGATATTTCTTTTTATTTTTGTGGTAAGGTCTTTTGGGACCAAACTGCTGAGGTCAGGACAACATACACACCCATGCCCGAGGGAGGACTCGAACCTCCGACGATGGGAGCCGCACCGACCGTCACAAAGCGCCTACGACCGCGCAGCGTCCCGTGAGGGTCAACATTATGACAAAACGAATGATTCAGAAGAACAGAATCACCTTCATCGTTATTGTCGTAATCACTTGAGGACATTGCCCCCTTACTCTTCTTCACAGGTCTAATGATGTCACGGTCACTGGAATAGTCGTTATACACGGGAAAAACGTTCATTCACACAGCCACTACGATCTTCATTTTCACTGTAAACATCTGAATAATCGTCGTCAAAAACCTCCGAAAGTATTTCAGATTGGTTCATTTCCTTCCGTTTTCTGTATCTCTAAAAAGCAAGAGAAACTTCAAGACGGAAATAGTAACTATTTCAATAATCGAAATACAATCAAATCACTCACTAGCAAAAAGTACATAAAGGCACTGATAAGTCTGAAGCTCTGTCTACTGGTGTAAACGCCTAAATAGCCAGAATAGTTAAAATATATCTGCAGATGACCTACACACAGCCTGGAGGAAAGACGAGTTACCTTGAGACCGGTTAGTAACAGATGGCGCGCGAGACACTAATAAACTCGGTATCCGTTCGCAATGTGACCAGAATTTCAGGTACGATCATGTTTATCACTTTAGAGTAAGTTGACAAATGTGTTCGGTGGTTCAACCTCCGAAAATATTGGTAGCTCTTGCAGTAACACTCCATGCTGTGTATTTCGCTTCCGTCAATAAAGATAAAAGGGCTTCTTTGTAATGTTCAAGACGATCCAGGTTTCCGAAACCCCACTGTGTACCGCATTCAGTGCGATTGCGGCGTGTCTTATGTGTAGCAGACTATTAAAACAGTGGAGGAGAAGTGTAAGAAACATCAGCGTTATCTACATCGTTCTCTGCAATCCCACGTAACGGTGGGTGGCGGAGGGTACTCCTGGTAACATTAACTGATCCCTCTTACTTTGTCCCACCTACGAATGGCGCGTGGGAAGAATGATTCTTAGTGAGCCTTGTATTAGCCCTAATTACTCGGATTTTCTGATCGTGGTCATATAGCGAGATATACGTGGGAGGAAGTAGTACGTTGTCCGACTCTTTCCACAAACAGTAAACCTCTTTGTGATGCACAATGTTTCTGTTTTAGCGCCTGCCTTTGGAACCCACCGCTCTCTTCCGTTCCCGTCATCTCTCTCTCTCTCTCTCTCTCTGTTTTCCTATTTGTCCTAGCCGATAAGGATCCCATATCGGTGGACAACATTCAAGAACCTGTCGAATATGCGCTTTATAGGCCATTTCCTTCGTGGATGAGTTACATTTCCTGAAGAGTCTTCCTACGACTCTAAGTTTGGCATCAGCTTTTCTTACTATTTATTTAATGTGGTCATTCCACTTACGGTCGCTCCAGGCTGTTACTCCTAGATATTTTATGGTAGATTCTGTTTACGGCAGTTTGCCATCAATAGTGTAGTTGTACAGTAGTGGATTTCTTTTCCTATATATGCACAGTATGTTACATTTATTTACGTCCAAGGTCAACTGCCTGCGCCATTCATCAATCGTCTACACGTTATTCTGCAAATCTGTAGCGTCTTCTAATGTTGCTACTTTCTTACATACAACTGCATCATCTGCGAACAGCGTCGTTTTGAATTCTGTCTGCAAAGACGTGTTGAGCTCCATCTGCACGGAATTCTTCAATCCGACAACCGACCAAGCACCAAGCAAATAAACTGTCGTCGAGCGCTGCCTGGAATATAATCACGAGATGAAATACGACAAGATCAGTATCGAGATGTAAACGTCAAGTTTCTGGCACGATACGATTAAGTAGTCTGTCGAAATAAAGAGGTAGGAAAACCTAACAAAGAGGGACAGAGGTTTGAATTTAACCAAACCTTGGGGTCCGGCACCCAAATTATTAAGATATCGCTGGACATCTCTTCTACTAGAGCTCGAAAACGCTGAGACAATGTGCGCTTCGCCGGATGAGCGAGTGGGCTCATAAAAACAAATGAAAATGGAACGCCGTTGCGAGCGCCTGGAGGCGAACTTTACCGTAAATAGCGGCACGGAATCGACAATACTCAGGCACTTCCACACCTCCCTCTCTTATGCAACAGCTATAACACTCTGCCCTTACGAAGCTATCAACAGACTGAGTCTAGCCACAATAAAGTAAGTTAATACAACGCACAAAAAAAGGTTCTCCATGTGCCCGCCTTTCCCCTTCCGGGTAAGGAATGAAGTATAAGAGGAAAGAATGGTAGCAGTTCAGGCAATGAGTACACATAACTACAACAACTCGGAACACAAGAAGACAACTACATCGTTCGTCGAAATATATTGCATAAAAATGGATCGACAACTGGGATGGATACCCGGAAGCACACCATAAAGTTTACCAATCTTTATCATGAAATAAAGGCTGTATTATAATACAGCAACCAGTCACTAACGCTTGAATTCTGCATCCTGCTCACCGCCTGGATGCGTCACGTAGCTGGTGCACGCTTTGGTTGCATCGCCGGTCTTTCAGTCTGTCAATACACAAGATCGTGTTCTGCTCTGAGGTGAAGAGGTTGGCACAAGAGCGGAAATTGTGGCGGACCACGTCGAACCGGTCGGAAGACCTGAGTCTCAAAAAAAGAAAAATCGTAATTTTTTTCAAACTGCGGTCAATCTTACTGCGAATATGGGCTAAAAACAGAGTGTCGCCGCACAATTGTGCCGATGAATTAGAACTGCGTATAGTTACATACGCGAAGCAACACGTACGAAGTCAGGAACAAAGTCTGCTTGTCCGACCTTTAAGGGAAAGAACTTTGTGAACGTGTGCCGGCGATCAGTTTGAAATCGGTCCCCCATAACCTTCAATTTTTCTTGGAGTCCAGACAGCGAGCAACCGATATCTGCGCTCGACACACCTGATGATGGCTGCTGAGTCGGCTGTTGAAGCATCACCCCTGTCTAAATTGACAAAACTATATTCGGAAAACGAAGAACTGGACATTATCCGTCGTATGTCTTCCTACACACTCTGAGACGTAATGTGTGGCCAGCCCAGTATTCACAGGAAACGAGATGGTAGACCGCCTATAAACCACACCCAGGCTTGACAGGAGGTGTGTGGCGTGCGGGTTTAATCCATGTTACAGGCTACTGAACTTTTACGGACACCTCTGCATGCCATTACTTCTTGCACGCCCTTCGAAAGAGACGTGCAACAGCTCAAATGGTTCAAATGACTCTGAGCACTATGGACTTAACTTCTGAGGTCATCAGTCCCCTAGAACTTAGAACTACTTAAACCTAACTAACCTAAGGACATCACACACATCCATGCCCGAGGCAGGATTCGAACCTGCGACAGTAGCAGTCCCGCGGTTCCGAACTGAAGCGCCCAGAACTGCACGGCCACCGCGGCCGGCCAGGCTTTTGTATGATTAGAGATGTATACAATAAAAAGAATGTATCTACAGATGCAAAAGGTTACCACATTACGAGGCAACAGTGGGGAATTCGGTAGTATATATGCTACTGAGGCGATAACACTAGGATAATATGATGCATAGCACCTAGAGAAATAAGCGAAAAATAAATACTCAAGAAAATACTGGAACGTAAAAGAGGTGGATGTGAAGACCTGTGGAAGAAAGAGCATGAGGAGAATAGCGGGAGAAATCCCACTGAAAATCATAATATTTGCGGGAGATGTGATCAGGATGAGTATAGACACACTGTCGAAAATGGCATAGCGAACAGGGGAAAGAATAAAATGTTCTCGAGTTTCCAACCGCGCGCGCGCGCGTGTGTGTGTGTGTGTGTGTGTGTGTGTGTGTGTGTGTGTGTGTGTGTGTGTGTGTGTGTATTTGAAGTTTACGGGCGCTAAACAGCGTGGTCATCAGCGCCCAAACGCATAAAAACAGCAACAGATGCAGTGAAGGGACTAAGACGGACAGCGAACAAGGAGAACGGCTAAAAGACACAGGCCTGACGCAGGTCCAAATCCTCACATACAGAGGCAAAACAAGAGAAGAAGAAACGCACTAAAAAAGGAAAGGAAACATAAGGAAAAGAGAACAGAAACCGAAGGGAAACAAGGAGGTAATCGTGACTGGCGGTCCTCTTACCTAAAACCTGGGTGAGCCAGTCACCCAGCAGCACATTAAAAACGTCTCACTAAAATCCGAGGCAACAAATTGGACAGGACACAAAACCCTAAGACCTTAACCACAGTCCTTGCGTCGTCTTGCAAAATTGAGGGCAAATCAGGTGGCAAAGAAACCACCGTCCTCTGGTCAGAGAATAAAAGACAGTCAAGTAAAATGTGGCGGACAGTAATCTGGACGCCACAAGCACTGCAGATTGGGGGGTCCTCCCGCCGGAGTAAAAATCCATGCGTTAGGGGACTGTGCCCGATGCGGAGGTGAGTGAGGAGAACCTCATCCCGCCTGCATGATTGGCAGGACGTACGCCATGGCCGCGTGGTGGCCTTGACCAGACGCAGCTTATTTTCACCGACTGCCAGCCACTCCTCTTCCCACTGACGCATAACACGAAAACGCGGGAGGGAGGTAACAGCATGGAGGGGGACAGCACATTCAACAACGTGAGGGAGGGAACATGCATCTTTGGCAGCCACATCCGCCAGTTCATTTCCCCTAATACCCACGTGCCCCGGCACCCAGCAGAAGGAAACCTCCTTCCCCTGCCGTTGCAGCTGAAGTAGGGCACCATGGATGTCCTGGACGACCGTATCCGTTGGGTACAAGTGTTGCACGGTCCGAAGGGCACTCAGGGAGTCAGAACAGATGAGAAACTTAAGACTGGGAACACATTTCATCTGCTCCAATGCCCGCAAGATCGCAAACAATTCGGCATCAAAGATGGTAAACGCCGAATGAAGCCGTAACTTGACGACTCGATCAGGGAAAACAACAGCGCAACCAACAGAGCCCCCCTGTTTAGAGCCATCCGTAAATACTGGTGCATGGTCGGGATGCTGGTGTAAAATATCGGAAAATAAGGAGGTAAAAACAAACGCAAAAAAAATGGTTCAAATGGCTCTGAGCACTATGGGACTTAACAGCTGTGGTCATCAGTCCCCTAGAACTTAGAACTACTTAAACCTAACTAACCTAAGAACATCACACACATCCATGCCCGAGGCAGGATTCGAACCTGCGGCCGTAGCAGTCGCGCGGTTCCGGACTGCGCGCTTAGAACAGCGAGACCACCACGGCCGGCAAACAAACGCAGGAGTGCAGCTCCGCCGGTACTCCGACATGTCTAAAAGGACGCTGGGCCTCTGGAGCAACCAGGGAGGCAGGCGGGTAAAACCTTGGGAGTCGGGGGGCCACATGCTCCACACCAAGGGACTCGAGCAAATGCTTGGCACGAATCCCAAATGGTCACGCTGCCCTGGGACGACTGGAAAAAGAGACGTTCCATAGGCGGTCGGGCAACGGTAGGGTATGCAGGGGAGGTAGGACAGGCAAGGAATTGACACACCCGTCGCACCATGAGGAGTTTCCGCCGGAGGTCGAGCGGCGGTTCCCCTGCCTCAGCACACAGGCTGGGGATGGGACTGGTACGGAAGGCACCAGTGGCCAGCCTGATACCCTCATGGTGTACTGCGTCAAGAATCTTCAGATACGAAGGCCTTGCTGACGCATACACGGTGCAACCATAGTCAAGACGCGATCGGACGAAAGCCCTATAAAACTGCAGCAGACGCGCCCGATCTGCTCCCCCGGACCGATGGCTCAGACACTTCAAAATATTCAGTGCCTTCAGGGCCCGCACCTTGAGGTCTTTGAGGTGAGGCAACCACGACAACTTGGAATCAAAAGTGAGGCCCAGGAACCTCACAGTGTCTCTAAAAGGAAGAATGGTGTCCCTCAGACGCAATTCAGGGGAGGTAAAAAGACGTCGAGAACGATTAAAATGAACACACACACATTTGTCTGCAGAAAGGGTAAAACCCGTCTTCGCAGCCCATGCCTCTAATCGCTTTATCGTAAGCTGCAACTTCCGACTAGCAGTGACAAGACTGGAGGAAGAACAGAAAACAGCAAAATCGTCCACAAACAAGGAGCATTGGGCAGGACTCCGGATAGTGGACGTGATACTGTTAATGGCGACGGCAAAGAGGGTGACACTTAAAACGCTTCCCTGAGGAACACCATTCTCCTGCTTGTACAAATCAGATAGCACATTACCAACCCGATATCGAAAGAGGCGGTGGGAAAGAAAGGACCGAATGAAGATGGGGAGATGGCCACGAAAGCCCCACTGATGGAGTTGATTGAGGATAAGGCGGCGCCAAGTAGTGTCATACGCCTTATTAATGTCAAAGAATAGCCGGCCGAAGTGGCCGTGCGGTTAAAGGCGCTGCAGTCTGGAACCGCAAGACCGCCACGGTCGCAGGTTCGAATCCTGCCTCGGGCATGGATGTTTGTGATGTCCTTAGGTTAGTTAGGTTTAACTAGTTCTAAGTTCTAGGGGACTAATGACCTCAGCAGTTGAGTCCCATAGTGCTCAGAGCCAATGTCAAAGAATACACCTAGACAATGCTGATTACGTAGGAAGGCCTGCTGGATGGCCGCCTCAAGCAGGGTCAAGTTGTCTATAGTTGAACGACATCTCCGAAAGCCACACTGAGAGGGGCTAAGGAGCTGCCTGGTCTCGAGCAGCCAAACCAGGCGACGGTTGACCATGCGTTCCAACGTCTTCCCGACACAGCTCGTCAAAGCAATACTTCGATAACTACTGGGATGCGTTCGGTCCTTCCCCGATTTGAGGAGGGTAATCAAAATCGCCTCCCTCCACGAGTCAGGGTACGTGCCGGATAACCATATCATATTAAAACAATTCAGGAGAACTTCCTTGGATGGCAGCAACAAGTGCTGCAGCATGCTGCACCGGATTTGATCATGACCAGGCGCAGTATCATGAGCCACAGACAACGCCGAATCCAGTTCCCACATTGTGAAGGGGCAGTTGTAGGGTTCAGAATTTGGAGACCGGAAGTCCAAGTGACCCCTCTCGATGGCAGTGCGGTAGCGGCAGAAATCTGGATCACAGTTAATAGTGGCAGTAGATTCCGCAAAATGCATGGCCATTGTCTGGGCAATGTCTCTCGGCGTCGTGAGGAGACATCCCCGATGCAGCAATGCCGTGACAGGTAGTTGGCTGAGTTTCCCGGAAATCCTCCTGATGGCTTCCCATACTTCGTAGAACTAGTGGAACGGGAGATGGAGTTCAAGAACGATTACCATGACCGTCGTTTGCTCTCTTTAATCACTCGCCGCGCTTTGGCCCTTGCCACCCGAAAGGCCACAAGATTGTCAGCTGAGGGGCGGCACTTTAAGCGGCGCAGAGCTGCACGGCGGGCTCGGATGGCTGAGCGGCACTCAGTGGTCCACCAAGGGACAGGACGCCTCTTGGGATGATCGGATGACCGTGGGATTGACAATTCAGCAGCATGGGAGATCACGGCTGTAACATGGTCTACCCATTCGTGGACGCTGGCATGGTGTTCCAAAACAGCCAGTTGGCTGAAAAGTGTCCAGTCAGCTCTGCAGAGGTGCCACTGGGGCGGCACTGGTAATGCCACAGCCTCATCCAGGAGGCGAATCCAAAGGGGGAAATGGTCACTAGAATGGAGGTCAGCAGCAACCTCGCACAGAGCAGAATCCGCGAGTGCTGGAGAGCAAAAGGAAAGGTCAATAGCCGATGACGACCCGGAAGCAGTACAGAAATGAGTGGGAGCACCAGAGTTGAGGATGCACAGTTCTCCAGACATCATGAGTCTTTCCAGAATGCGTCCCCTGGGGCAAGTAGTCGAAGAGCACCATAAGACATTATGAGCATTGAAGTCTCCCAGAAGAAGAAATGGGCGGGGGAGTTGGCTAATAAGGTCTGTGAGAGCCTCAGAGTCTAATGCATCCTGAGGCGGTAAATAAACTGAACAGACTGTGAGCCTCCGACCCACAAGAAGGTCAATTGCAACTGCTTGCAAGTCTGTAACGAGAGGAAGCTCAGATGAGCGGTGCATGTCACGGACAAAAACCGCAACACCACCCTTTGCCCTTTCCCCCGTTAGATCATCTTTTCGATATACGGTATAGCCCCGTAAAGAAGGAGCATCAGTGGCTCGAAAATGTCCCTTGGAGACGTAAGCACAAAGGGCACTCTCGTACAAGGAGTTGTAATTCGGCCACATGCGTCCTGAACCCATTCAGGTTCCACTGTAATATGGGAGCCAGTGATCAGGGTGGCTGAACTTTCACCCTGCCTCTGTGCTTTGGAGGAGAGCCCGTACTGGCCGGAGATTTATTCCTGGGGTGAGAAGATCGCCCCCGGTCGACATCAATGTCCATCAGCTCCGATGACGACCCACGGGAGATGTCAGACAGTACGACGGCCTCGTCATCGGACCGACCCTGACTAGTCTCCTCAGGTGGCAAAACCTTCACCTTCGGCGTCTTTGTCTTGGGGGGCTTAGAATGCAGAGCCTTGTCAACAGTTGGAGCTTTACTCGCCTGGGCAGAAGGCGCCATATGGGGAGAGGCAAGAAGTACCCCAATGTCAGCAACCACGGCCTTGTCCGACGTTGCGGGGAGAGCCGCAGGTTTCATAACAACCGCAGCAGCACAAGTGCACTGGCAAACGCAGGTATTAGTGCTAACACAATCAACCTCCGTTTGCGTAGCAACAGTGGCCATTTGTACCGGTTTTTTCAGAGCAGAAGCGAGAGATGTTGTAAACACAGGAGGTTGCATGGCCTTAAAGAGCTTCTTGGCCTCACCATAGGGGATGCGCTTAGATGTTTTAATCTCCTGTATCTTCTGTTCTTCGAGATAGATGGGGCAGACCCAGCTCCAGACAGGGTGACTCCCAGAGCAATTCACGCACTTCACAGGCGATGAACAATCGGCTCCTTCATGGGCAGGCTGACCACATTTACCACAAGTGGCTATACCATTGCACCCCAAGTAGTATGCCCAAAGCGCTGACATTTAAAACAGCGCATTGGGTTGGGGAAATATGGCCGTACTGGCAAACGTAAGAAACCCGCTTTAACATGCTCTGGGAGTCTCGGGCAACTGAACGTGAGAATAAACGAGTCGGATTTTACTAGGTCCCCATCGACTCGTGTCATAATATGCTGCACGTCAACAATACCTTCGTCAGCCCACTCAGATTTTAACTCGTCTGTGGGGATATCCACCAAGTCCCTACATGTTAGAACACCCTTACTATAGTTCAGAGAGGAGTGGAGCTCGGTCTCGATAGCGTACTCTCCCAGACAGGTCGCTTTCCGAAGAGAAGCAATTTGATGGGAACTAGAAGTCTCAACTAACAGAGTCCCACTGCGCAGTCGCTTCACAGATTTCAGTGTTCCTGCAATTCCCTCAAGACCCTTGTGGATGTAAAACGGAGAAATCCTCTCAAAGCTACCCTCCTTCCGTTTAATAATCAAAAACACATTCTGATTATCAGCATGTGCTCTGTTACGTCAGTCTGATAAATCTCTAGCAACACTAGGCGCTGGAGGACTCGCAGCACGAAGTCGCTTTTTCGATGGGGTGTGTTTTCCTACCAGTGGCCCACTCAATCCACTGGTAGGGGAAAATGTAGAGGTCGAAGGGTCCATTGCGGTCCCACGAGCAGCTAGGGAACTAAAGGTCCGCTCAGACAGAGCCCCGCGTGCCTGAGTAAGCCTTATACAACTGGGGTGCGGCAGGTGCCCCAGAGGTTGCCCGCTTGCGACTGTTCCACCCCAACAGCCATGCATCTCATAGGCGCGGAGCACACCGTAAGATTGGTTTTTTTTTTTATAGAGGTTGGCCTTCCTCGCAATCCAGGCGGTCAAGCCAAGATTACCATTCCTCGCAGCACACAACATTCCACCGCCGCGCCATACGGTGGTCGCTGAAGCATGTCCTGGGGTTACGGTGACAGGAGACTGGCGGCGCCGACCAGTCCCCAGCTCAGGACCCCGGGGTCGCCAAGCCCGTACTCAGCAAATGAATGCTGAGCCCCTGGGGACGTTTCCAACCGCGTCAATTGCTTAAAACTACACGAGATTTCGGCCAAGCACTCCTTGGCCATTGTCAATTGTTATGACTGCCAGTGGGCTGTTGGTGCGCCCTTACATACGCTAGCTGCCGGCTGTTACGTCACTGGTGCCCGCGACATTGCCATATATGGGCATGTTTTGAGTCGGCGTTCGATGTGCCCTTTTCAACAGCGCGATCGCTGGATCCCACGCAGCGCTGAGCTGCAAGCCACCGTCTCTATTCAGGGTATTTGCGGTAACTTTTATTTCAATAGCTTGATTTATTAAACTGTCCCAGAAGCCGTTAGTGCGAGCCACGACAGGGGTATCGCCAAATTTTATGTGGTGACTGTTTTATAACGCATGCTCAGCTAACGCAGATTTCTCTGGATAGCGTAGGCGATAATACCTCTCATGTTCTTTCCTGCGTTGTTCCACAGTACGCACTGTTTGTCCGTTGTACTTATGGCCACACTCACAAGGTATTTCGTAGACTCCAGTCCTACTGCGTCTTTAACTTGTCTCAGTAATTGACGGATTTTCGTTGGAGGCCTGAAGATTGATTTGATCTTGTGCCTTTTCAACAGGCGGCTTACCTTGCCCGACACAGAGCCACAGAATGGCAGCAAAGCAAGTTTCTTTTCTTGCTCTTCGTCGGTGGTCTTATTCTGATACACTCCTGGAAATTGAAATAAGAACACCGTGAATTCATTGTCCCAGGAAGGGGAAACTTTATTGACACATTCCTGGGGTCAGATACATCACATGATCACACTGACAGAACCACAGGCACATAGACACAGGCAACAGAGCATGCACAATGTCGGCACTAGTACAGTGTATATCCACCTTTCGCAGCAATGCAGGCTGCTATTCTCCCATGGAGACGATCGTAGAGATGCTGGATGTAGTCCCTTGGAACGGCTTGCCATGCCATTTCCACCTGGCGCCTCAGTTGGACCAGCGTTCGTGCTGGACGTGCAGACCGCGTGAGACGACGCTTCATCCAGTCCCAAACATGCTCAATGGGGGACAGATCCGGAGATCTTGCTGGCCAGGGTAGTTGACTTACACCTTCTAGAGCACGTTGGGTGGCACGGGATACATGCGGACGTGCATTGTCCTGTTGGAACAGCAAGTTCCCTTGCCGGTCTAGGAATGGTAGAACGATGGGTTCGATGACGGTTTGGATGTACCGTGCACTATTCAGTGTCCCCTCGACGATCACCAGTGGTGTACGGCCAGTGTAGGAGATCGCTCCCCACACCATGATGCCGGGTGTTGGCCCTGTGTGCCTCGGTCGTATGCAGTCCTGATTGTGGCGCTCACCTGCACGGCGCCAAACACGCATACGACCATCATTGGCACCAAGGCAGAAGCGACTCTCATCGCTGAAGACGACACGTCTCCATTCGTCCCTCCATTCACGCCTGTCGCGACACCACTGGAGGCAGGCTGCACGATGTTGGGGCGTGAGCGGAAGACGGCCTAACGGTGTGCGGGACCGTAGCCCAGCTTCATGGAGACGGTTGCGAATGGTCCTCGCCGATACCCCAGGAGCAACAGTGTCCCTAATTTGCTGGGAAGTGGCGGTGCGGTCCCCTACGGCACTGCGTAGGATCCTACGGTCTTGGCGTGCATCCGTGCGTCGCTGCGGTCCGGTCCCAGGTCGACGGGCACGTGCACCTTCCGCCGACCACTGGCGACAACATCGATGTACTGTGGAGACCTCACGCCCCACGTGTTGAGCAATTCGGCGGTACGTCCACCCGGCCTCCCGCATGCCCACTATACGCCCTCGCTCAAAGTCCGTCAACTGCACATACGGTTCACGTCCACGCTGTCGCGGCATGCTACTAGTGTTAAAGACTGCGATGGAGCTCCGTATGCCACGGCAAACTGGCTGACACTGACGGCGGCGGTGCACAAATGCTGCGCAGCTAGCGCCATTCGACGGCCAACACCGCGGTTCCTGGTGTGTCCGCTGTGCCGTGCGTGCGATCATTGCTTGTACAGCCCTCTCGCAGTGTCCGGAGCAAGTATGGTGGGTCTGACACACCGGTGTCAATGTGTCCTTTTTTCCATTTCCAGGAGTGTATTTCCCAGATATCACTTCTTTCACTTAATGGGCGCTGTAGCAGTTATTCCTGAAAACCCTGCGTAGGTGGCTCAGTTCATGGGGCAGGTTATCGTCGCCTGATATTACTCTTGCACGATGCACCAATGTTTGTAATACTGTGCGCTTCTGTGCTGGATGATGATGGCTGGTGGCATGCAGGTACTGGTCTTTGTTGGTTGGGTTTTCTGTAGACGCTGTAGCCAAGGTACCCATTTCGTTTACGGTGGACAAGGACGTCGAGGAAGTGCAATGCCTTATCTTTTTCCACCTCCACGGTGAACTGGATATACTGTTGATGCCACTGAGGTGTTCCAGAAACTCGACTAGTTTCTCGCGTCCGTGTGGACAAATGACGAACGTGTCGTCAACGTATCGGAAGAAACACTTCGCCTTCAATGGCGCAGTATCTATGGCAATATCCTCAAAACTCTCCATGAAGAGGTTTGCAACAGCTGAAGGCAACGGGCTACCCATTGTTACACCGTCTATCTGATCGTAATACTGGCCGTTGTATACGAAATAGGAGGACGTAAGAGTGTGCCTAAATAGCTCGACCACGTCACTTACAGAGTACTGGGAAATTAGGCCCAAAGCGTCTTTGATAGGCACATTCGTAAACAGCTCCACTATATCAAAACTGACCATAATATCGTCCTTACTAAGGCGTAGAGGTTGATTCTGCTGATAAATTCTGCTGAGTTTTTTATATGATCTTCGCAGTGTCCCACATGTGGAGCGAGGAGCTTGACCAAGTGCTTCGCCAGCTTGTATGTTGGAGAACCTATTGTGGACACAATAAGGCGAAATGGCGTCCCGTCCTTGTGTATCTTCGGTAAACCATAAGCAGTAGGTGGTCTAGGCGCCTGTGGGAGAAGATTCTTAACCACACAGTCTTCCACTGAAGATCGCTTAAGAAATTCTGATGCTTTTCTTACTATTCTTGATGTCGGGTCGCGTGGGAGCTTCCGATAAGGGAAAAAGATAGTAGGAGAGACAGGAACCAAGTGGGTTGTTGACCTCAGGGAGGATTCCACGAATTGGTGTCAGGGTGGAAGGGAGGCAAAACTGGAGAAGCAAATACACACTGACAAATACTCCAGAAACAATCAGGGAATGATAAATGAAAAAAAGGTAGAGCTAACCGGTGGAAAAGACAAAAGAAGCGGATGCTAAAGATCTTAGAAGAGCGCGAGAGAAGATAATAGAGGATGAACAAGCTATGGAGGAAATGAAGAAAACTGAATCAATGAAGCGACTACCCGTTGCGCCGTAGGGGCAGTGACGAAAGACGACATGTATCAGAAATTCACTCGGAGTCTAATAAAGAAGTTGCGACACCAGTTAATCGGTAGAAAAAGTTGCGACACCGGTTGATCGGTACGTTTCAGAGTTTCTACAATCGCACTCCAGAGATAGACTCGAACCGCAGTAAATCCGTTGGACAAAGCGCACTGAACGTAAGAGGACCACGCCGATAAATGACTGTATTTCACTCCACATGGAGAAACCGTCGCCTCGTCCTCTTGTGTGAGGCTAGAGATAGCAGCGCGACGAGCGCGTTCGCGGCGCAGGCCGCTACTGCAGCGCCACCGGCCTGTATGCAACGCACGCCCAACCGCACAGCCACGCCACATCACAAACTTGGGGAGCGAAATCGTGCCGATTACGGCGTCAGTGTGGCTACAAGTTCCTACCGGATACCGTCCACATACTCTACAACCCGAACTTCGCGAAATGAAACCTAAACTAGTCCGCGAAAGTTCCCGGGCAATTTAGTTCCACCCGACTCCCCACACGAGCCGCAATTTCCAACAGCAATCTTCCTTGCAGGCCCACAACCCGAGCGGACTTGTTCGAGAGGTGATTTTAGCACGAACTCTGAAGTAACACGAGCAACAAGAATTTTTACCTATCCAGTGTGCTGTGAACAGTGAAAAATCGTATCGGAAATGCCTCTTAGACGAAAGTAAAATAAAAGATAGCTCTGGCTGAAATTAATTCCGAAGGAGAGCATTTCCGCGGTTATACGCACCAAATTCCATATAGTAAAGCAACGATTAAGTCATAGTGAGCTCTGAACGTTACAATGGCACTGTCATAGTGGACATGTTCTTGCCGCCTTCCAGCTCGTGTCTCGAATCACGCAGCTGGATATGGAGCACTAATTTTCATATAGAATACGAATCGTACAGAAAGTTTTCATTTGTTACGATTGCTTTGAAGAAAATAAATACAGTGCCTTAGAACATTTGAAATACATTGATTTTTTCATGTATATGAGAAAAATTCCGTTTTTTGAAAATTAATGATTATTTTGTTTTTGACCAAACAAGTTTCGGCTATTTTAAGCTACGTTTTTTGCACTTGTTACTAATTTTCTTGCGATCATCCCAACTCTGAAAAAGGTGCAGCTATTACATTTTAATTTATGCATTCCTCAACTACTGTAGATTCCGTTGCCTCCAGTCACAGCTTTTATCTTTTGTATACTGCTTGTCTTGAAGGAGATATTAATTATATGTTTTTTGATGTTACTAATTCTGTGTATGAATTGTTTGTAGTATGCTATGGTGTGACATTACGAGTTTCTTTCCGGTTTGAGTGTGCACTGTGTGTTGTTGGTAAGTGTTGCTATATCTGGATTAAATTTATTTTTGCTGTCTTTCGTTTGTGTCGTCCGCAGCTCGTGGTCTTGCGGTAGCGTTCTCGCTTCCCGCGCACGAGGTCCCACTTCGATTACCGGCGGGGTCAGGGGATTTTCCTGCCTCGAGATGACTGTCATAGTGTCATCGTCGTCATCATCATCATCATCATCATCATCATCATCATCATCATCATTAATCCCCATTACGGTCGGAGGAAGGCAATGGCAAACCTCCTCCGCTAGGACCTTGCCTAGTACGGCGGTGCAGGTCTCCCGCATCGTCCCCTACGCTCCTCGGAGTATGGGACGACATCATCATCATCATCATCATCATCACCACCATCATCATCGTTTGTATCTCAATTTTAATGGTGTTATGTAGTTGGTGTACTATCTTGCTGTTGTATACAATGTTTAATACCTTCTTTCCTCCCAATATAAATGACGACAGATTGTTTATACACATTGTTACACGTGCGTTTTGTATGAATGCAGGGTGTCCCTGCAGGAATGATTAATATTCAGGGATATAATAGGAAGGATTTTTCGATGAAAAAAGTCTAGTAAACATGGACTCTAAAATGCATACCTTAAGAACTGTGAGCTCTGGTTGAGTAGATGTTTCACAGTAGCGAAGATGAACAAGCGGTCATAGTTCTTAAGATATGCATTCTAAAATCTTTACTAGATTTTTTTTCTTCAAATAATCGTTCCTGTCACATCCCTGCACACTGACCTTTCCATCTGGGTATTGTGTGTAGACAAGAAAGAGAGAAATCTCTGCCCTACTCTGGAGAGTAAGACGACGCAAAACCGCCACTGTACTTTACGTTGCCATTTCTGACCTAACACCACACAGCGAAATAAAAGTCTAACAGACAGAAGATCACCGAGCGAACAGTTTCTTCGGCAATTACATTAGCACGTTGCGACGATGAACACGTTACCGACCATCACGACTTATCTAGATGCCTACAGAGTGCTACTCTCCACGCAGGCGGCAGGGACAGATTGGGCCCGCTACGAATTTGCGGTCCCTCTAAACGTTAACGACGCCGCGCGCCGCCACGTTCTCGAATTAATATTTAACACGGCAGTAACGGCAGCCCGCAGACGGAGGCTGCGTAAAGATTAATATCTGGAGAGGCAGCGGCGCACGTAACGCAACGCAGCGAGGTCGGCGGTCGTCAAACGCGGCCCGGACCCGCCTTTATAGGAGGGGGTGGGAAAGATGGGAGGGGTGGGGGGTGTTAAGACGACACCGACCTGTCGCGGCCGGCACCGTAAACGCTGTAACGCCCCGGCCGGAGACACGTGTCACCTCTAGCTGACGACCTGGAACAGCAGACCGTCACGGGGACGACGAATGGCTGTTTCCCAGACGGTCGAAATGTGTGTATCACTTCACACAGTATGTCACATGCAATATAAACTAGTGGTAAGTAATACAGGATTACTCACACGTACCTCTGGTGTAAATAAACTACAAAACATACAGAAAAATGACACGTATCGTTGGATAGAGCATTTTTTCAAGTTTCGCGCCGTGGCTTCGTTGCTGGACGCAGCACTAAGGGGCAGACGATTCTTGGGGTTTTGTGTTCTTAAATTCGCTAAATGTGCCCTTACTGTGACGGTTCAGCGACGATTTCGTACCAAATATCAGGTAAAAGCTCCAGGCAATGTATGGGCGGCACAACACACTCCGTGAGAGTGGCTGTTTATGTGGTGGGAACGAATCAGGACGTCCGGGGGCGTCAGTAGAGAAGGTGAAACCTGTGCGAGAATCGTTCGTCACGTGTCCGAAAAATGGACGTTACGTACAGGCAGACGAATTATTTCTTACGATTATTAATGAGTTTTGTGTTAAATTTTCAGAATTAGTCTATGGTTTAATTCACAAGTCTATACAGAAGGTCCAAGTGAGGTAAAAGCTTCTGTGAGCAAAAATTAGTCGCCGATCGGAGGGACTCTGCCGTGTGCAATACGTACCCGGATAGTGAAGCCGGGAGTACTGGTAGTGGCGGCGCCAAATAGTGTTGACCATATAACACGCTTGTCCACAACATCAAACATTCTTGTTATGTCCTCACAGTCGTTAACTGAAACCTCGATGACTGAATAAAATAACAAATACATTCTGAGTCTCACCAGCGATCTTTTATTTGACTCCTGCCTCCTGAAAGTTCATTTGCATTCAATTAATATGTAATGGAAAAAGACCTTTTATCACTCGTCAACAACGTTCTTCACAAGTTATCCGTTCTATTTCATACATGGATATGTCACAACACTAAATACCAAAGAATAACTGGCGCATATTACAGTTACGACATAACAGTCATATCATCATTGGTCAACTAGTGGCACAATGTCAATATGCATAACTGACACCGTTAGTAATTTAACACAGACATACCGAACTATCATATCAGACAAGAAAAGTTAATACTATGCACAGAACTGCAGATAGGCAAACTACAGTCTATTATCTGGCGCATTCTATGCAAACGTCTCCGATTAAGACCATATCTGCTGTACTTCATATATGCGCCGACTGCCCGGGACAATAAGCCTCGTTCTGATTTTGCTATCACTTGAACGGCTACTGGAGGAAGAGTAGTTTACACAAAAGTTGGTTTTCAGTGACGAAGTCACGTCTCAGGTGCCTGTAAAGATGAACTGTTATAATGTCCGTTTCTGGGGCACAGAACACTCACATGATATTGTAGAACGCATTCCTCGATAAGTTGGAGTTATCGTCTTTTGTGCAATGTCTGCAGAAGTTTCTAGTTGTTATTGTAAATGTCGTATTCACTACAAAAAAAATGGCTCTGAGCACTATGGGACTTAACATCTGAGGTCATCAGTCACCTAGAACTTAGAACTACTTAAACCTAACTAACCTAACGACATCACACACATCCATGCCCGAGGCAGCATTCGAACCTACTGCGACCGTAGCGGTCGCTCGGCTCCAGACTGCAGCGCCTAGAACCGCACGGCCACTCCGGCCGGCTATTCACTACAAAGTCCGGTTTGACGCAGCTCTCCATGTTACTCTGTCCTGTGCAATCCTCTTCATCTCCGAATAACTACTGCAACCTGTACCCTTCCCAAAGTACTTCTGTGTTCATCCTTTGGTCTTCCATCTACGACTTTTACCCCCTGCCCTTCTCCCACACAATTTCCTCAAATACTAAGTTGGTGATCCTTTGATGTCTCAGAATGTCTCCCATCAACTGATCTCTTCTTTTAGTAAAGTTTCTTTTCTTCTCAATTCTATTCAGTACCTCCCATTTGTCATATGATCTACCCATCTGATCTTCAGCATTCTTATGTAGCACCAACCAACTTACAGCCGGCCGGAGTGGCCGAGCGGTTCTGGGCGTTACAGTCTGGAGCCGTGCGACCGCTACGGTCGCAGGTTCGAATCCTGCCTCGGGCATGGATGTGTGTATGTCCTTAGGTTAGTTAGGTTTAATTAGTTCTACGTTCTAGGGGACTGATGACCTCAGAAGTTAAGTCCCATAGTGCCCAGAGCCAGCCATTTAAGTGCACATGTCAGATTAGGTTGGTATAAAACCGAAGGAAGTACGTTTGTTGTACAGACGCAGCAGACTAGTAACGGAAAAGGTTTAGTGCGCATCAATCGAGTACATTCGAGGAGTCGCATAGGAAACCGCCCGTCAATATGTACATCTTCCTAGAACTTAAATTTATATTACACAACATCACCTACGACACAACAAAATTAAAGTTATTTTTACCAACAGTTATGAGACAAAAAAGCTATTTCTCTTTAAGATGTAACACCAGGCAGACTTTACGTGCCATAGAGGTGACGTCCTGAGCCGAAACCATATAATGTACACTATGTGATCAAAAGTATCCGGACGCCCCCAAAAACATACCTTTATCACATTAGGTGCATTGCACTGCCACTTACTCCCAGGTACTCCATATCAGCGACCTCAGTGGTCATTAGACATCGTGAAAGAGCAGAATGGGGCACTCCACGGAACTCACGGACTTCGAACGTGGTCAGGTGATTGGGTGTCACATGTGTCATACGTCTGTACGCGAGATTTCCACACTCCTAAACATCCCTAGGTCCACTGTTTCCGATGTGATAGTCAAGTGGAAACGTGAAGCGACACGTATAGCTCAAAAGCGTACAGGCCGACCTCGTCTCTTGACTGACAGAGACCTCCGACAGTAAACCTTCTTGTCACACCTAACGTGTTGACTACGGCGCGATACCGCAGCATAGAACTGTTCACATTTTGTTTGTGTAAGTTAAGTGATCATTCCCATAGTGCCAAGCATATGATCATGTAAATCATCATTCACATAGAGCTGATCATATGAAGTCTATATTAATTTAATACAAATCCTTATGTCAAGCTTGCTTTCACCAAGGCAACCATAACCCCCCCCCCCCCCCCCATAAATATTTCAACAAGGTACCCATACAACCATTGTCCACCAAAGTTCCTTCCTCGATGCCTGCCACATTTGACAATCTTCTGGAGCCAAAGATTGTCACAAAAATTTACATTCCTCGTCCCCTTAACGATTGATTTGAGTGCGAACAGATATCAGGACATCAGACGCTGTGGGGTGCAATTACACCTAGTCCACTAATTTGTCGGTTGCATAGCCCCTGCGGTATTTTAATGACTGAAACTACACTGGACATAGCACACACTCAATGTACAAGAAGATATACACTATGTGATCAAAAGTATCCGGACATCCCTAAAACATAAGTTTTTCATGTTAGGTGCATTGTGCTGCCACCTGTTGCCAGGTACTCCATATCAGCGACCTCAGTGGTCATTAGACATCGTGAGAGAGCAGAATGCGGCGCTACGCGGATCTCACGGACTTCGAACGTGGTCAGGAGATTGGGTGTCACTTGTGTCATACGTCTGTACGCGAGATTTCCACACTCCTAAACATCCCTAGATCCACTTTTTCCGATGTAATAGTGAAGTGGAAACGTGACGGGACACGTACAGCACAAAAGCGTACAGGCCGACCTCGTCTGTTGACTGACAGAGACCGCTTGCAGTTGAAGAGGGTCGTAATGTGTAATAGGCAGACATCTAGCCAGACCATCACCCAGGAATTCCAATCTGCATCAGGATCCACTGCAAGTACTACGGCAGTTAGGCGGGAAGTGAGAAAACTTGGATTTCATGGTCGAGCGGCTGCTCATAAGCCACATCTCGCCGGTAAATGCCAAACGACGTCTCGCTTGGTGTAAGGACTGTAAACATTGGGGGACTGAACAGTGTAAAAACGTTGTGTGGAGTGACAAATCACGGTACACAATGTGGCGATGCGATGGCAGGGTGTGGGTATGGCGAATGCCCGGCTAACGTCATCTGCCAGCGTGTGTAGTGCCAGCAGTAAAATTCGGAGACGGTGGTGTTATGGTGTGGTCGTGCTTTTCATGGATGAGGCTTGCACCCCTTGTTGTTTTGTGTGGCACTATCACAGCACAGGCCTACATTGATGTTTTAAGCACCTTCTTCCTTCCCGCTGGTTATGGGCAACTCGGGTATGGCGACTTCATCTTTCAACACGATCCAGTACCTGTTGAGTGTTGCGTCTTCCTGTTCAAATGTGTTGAAGTCCTAGTTGTGCCCTACACATCCTCAAAAAAATGGCTCTGAGCACTATGGGACTTAACATCTATGGTCATCAGTCCCCTAGAACTTAGAACTACTTAAACCTAACTAACCTAAGGACAACACACAACACCCAGTCATCACGAGGCAGAGAAAATCCCTGACCCCGCCGGCCTACACATCCTGTCAACATGAATCGAATCGGTGAGGGAATGTTTGTACGGTCCCTTCGTTAAGAGGGCCGATACCCTTCGTGCGCCGCTTTGTTCTGTGTATGATCGTATTTCAGTTGTTCGTGCATCGAATTTTCTGAGGCGGAGACTGGGGGCCAGTCCAGCACTTCCCTAAACGAGCGTGAGAAACCGTCTGAAAAGCACACTGAAGCTGGCCGGTGCACCAGCCCACGGTCGTTAATCCTCCGGGCGAAGTCGTTCAGGGTCGGGCTCCCCTCCCAGTCTTGCAAGCTGCGAGTTACGCTATGTGACCATCTATTCTTCGTCAGTACATTTCTGTCTCTGTGGTTTCGCAGTGCCCCCCCCCCCCTTCCGAGTAGATCAGGGGTTTCACTTCCCGCCAGTTAAAATCCGTCGGGTTTACAGGAGTTCCGCGTCCTGTGCCACTGGTGGCACTTGAATCGCAATCAGCAGGCGCTGCGCAGCTCCAGTGTTTTCTCTGCCTCCCCCGAGACAACAGCCAGCGGACACGGCGGCGTGTAATTGCGGAGGAAATCCTCCGCCAGGGAGGCCCCAGCCAGCCATTACGGCTCCAGGCCAGCCTGCAGCGCCGTGCTGTCCCCGCAGCTACCCGCAAGGCTTACTCCGTGCGTGGACAGTGCCACAGTGCCAGAACGGTGTCTTAACGACGCCCAGTACGACTGTCCTTTCTCCGCTATAGCGGCCAGTCGCTGCTGAACTCGCAACAACATCGTTCTAGATAAGCCAGCGCCTGCTGACCAAACAATGGGCAACGTCATACTGACAAATGAACTCTCGAACTGCCAAGTTACCTGTAAATCTGAATCGAGTTTATAATCATTAAAACGAACCCCATGCCTTCTCAACCCGTGACGTTTCCTTCCGTCTCGTCTTCTCCATATGTATCTCCCCCTACCCCCCCCCCCTTCCTACGGGCAATTTTATTCAACATCTTTCTGTAGCGCGCTTCGCGTAGAAGATGTTTTACATTGATTTTATTATTTTGGTTCGGTCATTTCAACACGTATGTCAATTGTCTGTAAGAGACCTCAAAATTAATGTGTTTTCTCCACATCGTCATAGCCGCAGAATCACTGAAGCAGTGATGGCAGCTAAGAGTGAGTTCAGAACGAGATCGTGGAAATGAGTGTGTTTGGACAAAACATTCATGGTAACAGTGTCACGTAGATGATACATATGCCATAGTGCAAACACTACACTGATGCTGATTTTTACCACACAGATGATTAAAATGACATCTAATCGTACGGCACACAGAAACGGCTAACCTAAAAACGATGCAATAGAAATTAGGAAACTTTTTTACGAATTTGCGAAACTCAAAACAGCTGACACTGGAAGCTGGAAATTCAGACACATTACCGTGATTAGCTAGCTCGGAAGCCAAACAGTGTGTGTGTGTGTGTGGGGGGGGGGGAGAGAGAGAGGGATATATATATATATATATATATATATATATATATATATATATATATATATATATATATATATATATACTGGAAAAGTATTCACGATATCATCTCTGTTTTTTTCATCATGTAATATCAATCTAAATGTCATCACGAGCAGATCGTCTTGAAATATATATCATCAGAATGTAGAAGCTAAAAAAATTAATAAAAGTAAGTAACATAAAGAGAAAGTGATAGGAATGGAGAAAAAAGAAAATCGTGTATCCACCACTAAAAAGCTGCTAGCAGAAGAATCGGATTTCCCCCGCAATTGCTGGAGATGTCATTCCTATCCTTGACACAGATTAGTGGATGGACTCTAGAAACTAGGATTAACGGAGTACATCGAGAAAGTTTAAGGAAGAGAAGCACGTTTTGTATTATCGAGAAACAGTGGAGAGAGTGTCACGGACAGGATACAAGATTTGGGATGGACATCATTAGAACAAAAGCTTTTCAGGTTGCGGCAGGATCTTCACACAAAATTTCAATCACAAATTTCCTCCTCCGAATGCGAAAATATTTTCTTGACGCTGACCTACATACGGAGAAACTATCATCATAATAAAATAAATCAGAGCTCGCACAGAAACACATACGTGTTGTTTTTTCCGCGCGCTGTTCGAGAGTGGAAAAATAGAGAATTATTATGAAGGTGGTCCGATGAACCTTCTGCCAGGCACTTAAGTGTGATTTGTTGACCATCCATCTAGATGCAGATGTAGAACTTACACAGTAAGATGATGTACCGCTCTGCCGTACTCTGTGCGACAGGATAAAGGTAAAGTATGAGATGGTTTCGACTCAAAAGTGCACTGTTGAGGAAACTACTGCACCACACATTTGAAATGTCTTTTGCGGTCCACGAGATAACAATAAACAATGCCACTTATAATCCGTCTTGATTCCAAAAATGTTTATTCACATGACCAGTTTCGGTTCCTCTAGAACCATCTTCAGATCTGCAATTTCGGTTACATATGACGCAACATATGAAGGTTGCTGTGTGTGGACGGGTTACTCCTGTAACCGAAATTGCAGATCTGAAGATGGTTCTACAGGAACCAAACCGGTCATGTGGATTAACTTTTTTGCAATCAAGAAGGGCTGTATCAGCCGCCGATTGCTTTGGAACCGCGTTTGCTAACTGTTCGTATTCTGTTACAGTGCGTCCCGTCGAGGAAGATGCAGGCATTCTCGCAGACCAGGAAACTGACCGCAGGAGAAAGCTTTTGCTTCTACACGGTTGATTAATTATCGGCGAATTTGGCGATGGACCTAGAATATACTCTATGGAATACTGAAGTTATCAAGGATAAAACACAAAAAGCAAAAACGAATTGAGGAAAGCTGATAAGGGGATGAGGCAAGGTTGTAGTCTATCTCATGTATGCAGGGCAACCAGTAAAAGAAACTAAAGAAAATATTTTGAAAATGAACTTGAAGGCAGAGGAGAAGAAATAAAGCTTTGAGGTTTGCCGATGTCATCTTGAAAAGGCGTTGTAGGATGAGTATCAGTACAAGCAAAACAATTCCCATCGTTTGGAATGGAAATAAGTCATGTAACGCTGGGTGAATTAAATTACAAACTGAGACACTGCAGTACACGGGTTTTGCTACCTGCATGGCACAATAACTGAAAATGGCGGAAGTAAAGAAATATAAAATGCCGATTCACAATAGAAAGAAAAAGCTTCTACGGAAAATAAAAATACACTAATGTTGAATATCACATTAAGTGACAGTAAATACGACGTATAACAGTCGACCAGTATGCGCTATATGGAAGCGAAACCTGAACGCTAATCAGTACAGACAAGAAGAGAATAGCTTTCAAATATGCTGCTAATGAAGAATGCTGAAAGTTAGACTGGTACATCGGATGAAAAAAAGGAGGTACTGTTTTGAATTGTGGGAGGAATGAGTATTATGGTGAAACTAAACTAAAAGAACGAATAGGGTGATAGGACACATCCTGACTCATCAAGAAATATTGAATTTTTAATGGTGTGTGTGGGTGTGTGTGTGTGTGTGTGTGTGTGTGTGTGTGTGTGTGTGTGTGTGTGTGTTTGTGTGTGTGCGTGCACTCGCGCGCGAACTCGGGTAAATTCCACACACTAGAAGTAAATGTGTTTCATTATAGGTCACAGCCAGTTTGATAAATTATGTTGGCTGCAACATTAATTTCATAAAATTAAATGTTCAGCTCTTTCAGTTTTATATTAAACGCGGAGCACGAAGCGTCATTAACATATGCACGGCGCAACACTGCGAATCAAAGCGGCACCAAATAACAACAGGCGACGACCTTCTGATCAGGGTGAAGGTGCCGTTAATATCGCGCAGAATTCAGCTATACAACTAAGACTCGTGATGTCATAACCTACCTTTGCTTTTTACGTACATGACTAGAGCAAAATAATTCAACATCCGCATTCGGCATCCTTCTGCAACTGAAACACATCGAGGACAGATAAACGTACAAAATACAGTTACATTCTGGAAGCGAAATAAGTCAGCGGTGTCTCCACGAACACAGTTCGAATTTATTTGGAGTTTAGAGGGTATCAGACAACCAGAAAGCTGTAAGCATGGAACCAGGAGAAGTTAGGAATATGCTTTTAGAAATTAGTGCGTTTAAACTCAGGACCCAAGTAAAGCGTACCCTTGAGACTGCGAATCGTGTTAGTAATGCGACTGCGTTAGTTTCGGCCGTTATGTGAGTTTACGAATTTTACCTTTAGTGTATCTCCATACGGCGAAGAGTTCTGAAATGAAGAAGAATTATAAATTTAATATTTATCTTAACCGAAGAAAGAATTCAAATAACCGAAAAATTTGAATTGAGTTCACCATCACTATTCCCTTGTGCTACCTATCACCAGTACCTTCTACCTCCCCCCTCCCCCCTCTCTCTCTCTCTCTCTCTCTCTCTCACACACACACACACACACACACACACACACACACACTAAGGATTCACATTGCGTAAAGAAGCTTGCTGGAGTACTATTAAACTTCACCGCCTAACACGTGCGCAGTGCAATGGAAGGCGTGTGTCTGTGCCACTAGATCAAGTGGTTCCAAATATATTAAATATATTAAATTTTGCGAGCGGTAAAAACAAAAGGGTACGATTGTGTTTTGGTCACGAAACTAAACTGTTTTTAAAAGATCAGTAATATTATCACTGTTTCGAAAGACTGTAATACCGATTACTTGAATTACTAATAATGTCACACAATATGGTGGAGGTAACCGTTTGTGAAACGTCTGTATGAAAATCATTATCGTCACGTAGCCCAACCACTACACACATGCTTTGGACCATTCTTCTATAACAGTAAAATTGAGACATAAAATCACATTAGTGTAAATATCTCGTGAATATGCTTTCTCCGAGTTGTATACCTAACTCTCGTAACTGACCTGAAATTGCTTCCTGATTCGGAACAAATAAACGAACTAATCAGCAGCACAACACAACAGTAACAATGCCCTACATTGCTATAAGACTCACCCAATATTATATTACAATCATCATCATTACTATCACTATTATGACTGTTATTATCAATACTATTTATTTACAGCATGCTCCATTACAATGTTTGCAATACAGCGCGCGCGCGCGCGCGTGTGTGTATGTGTGTGTGTGTGTGTGTGTGTGTGTGTGTGTGTGTGGAATGTCATGTTCGTGTTGGATGGTGGTGGTGGTGAGAGAAGCGAGAGGGTGAAACCTTGTGACGATACATAGCCTACTCGAATAGCGCAGCCCTCAAGCTTAACGTCCCCATTTGACGGACGGATCACCACCATCACAGTGTCACATGATCTCATTTCATGAGATACAGCGAAGAGGTTTGGTATTTGAACCAGTACATCGGTGAAAAAATCTAGTGAAAAGGTCTGGTGATCAGGAACTTCACACTTCCCTTGCCCTTGCCGACCAAATACTAGCAGCGAAAATTCTTTCCACTACCAGGATTCGAACCAGCTTACCCCCGGGTCGAGCGCCACCGCACAAACGTGCGTTAGCGACCCCGGCCACTGAGACGGGTATTGTTAATAACTTGGGTTGATTTTAAAAGTGGATGAAGGGCGTAGGTCAAGCAAGTGTCTCTAGGGAGAGTAGGTGCAGTGCAAGTATGTTTTGTAACGTGTGTCTACCCTCATTATGAATAGTTCGCTTTCTTTTCTCAGGAGGAGTTGTGGGTAGTACCTCCGATGAACTGAAAATTGTATCACCTTCCCATGAAAAAAAATAAGCTATTAGAAATAACACTGCTCCGCTCGCTCATTAGTTCGTGGTTTAATAAAACACCTACAAAAACTAAATATCATATATCTTTCATCATATTAAAAATAAAGTATTTCGAAGAAAATTCATTTTCACTCTAAAATTTAGTTAGGCGCTACTGCTGACGGATGTAGGCAGAGGGGTGAAAGGGGGGTAGCTAACATCTGATCGTACTAAGGGGGTAATGGTCTCAGAAGGATTGGGAAATACTGCGCTAGATCAAGCAGAAGACGGCAGACACTAAGATACAATTCTCGTACTTCTGTAAATGCCATTTTACAATTGGTAACTAATTAATACATGGTTGAGACTTTGTGGCCTGCTTGTAGCTTTCATATGCATTTAAGTAGACTGGATGAGTTGTTAGGCTGCTTAGACCTTTTTTTCCTGATTATGGTTCAAATGGCTCTGAGCACTATGGGACTTGAACATCTGAGGTCACCAGTCCCCTAGAACTTAGAACTACTTAAACCTAACTAACCTAAGGACATCACACACATCCATGCCCGAGGCAGGATTCGAACCTGCGACCGTAGCGTCGCGCGGTTCCAGACTGAAGCGCCTAGAGCCACTCGGCCACTGCGGCCGGCTTTCCTGCTTAGAAACAGCCCATAGCCAACAGTTGCAATATTGTAGTTCCTCGATTTACCACTCTCGCCTAACAACTCCTAGACAGCAGTTTCAACTACGGAAGCCTATCGTTCACATTTTGATGAGAATCAGATAAAATCTCTGACACGACACTCGCTTACTCTGCGTAAGTGAAAACCTAGAAATTTAATTAGAAATTACGAATTAGGACTTTTTTTCTGAACTCCACAATGCGAGAGCGGAGAGTTATCGATATGTTACTGCAAGCTACAAATTCAGTCTTGTATTTACATACTTCAACATTTTTTGGAACACATTTAATTGTTAATATACAAAAAAGAAAAAAGGTACATGCAAAATACGCCAACGCCTTTCAAATATCTTACATGAGCGAACAAAAAATTTCGCAGAATTCTATCGATTACGGTGTCGTGATAGTAGCGAATAGTAAATCGATTTTCCCAGCAAATGCTTTGAATATACGGCTATCAGATCTGCTGCTGGATCACACTGTGTAAATTCCACACAGTTTACTCTAAGCAGCTGCTCGTTGCAGCCGGTTCCTGCTGGCAGTTAGTTGCTTAGATAAAGATGTCGAACAGCTGCGACAAGGAAATATTGTGGAATTAATGTGACGTGTTCTGCCGACAGACCGCACAAGCATGTAGTACGTCGGCTGTAATAAATGTCTTGTACCCGTCCCTTCAAATCCAACCATCAGTATCTCTCAATGTGGGATAGCAAGTGTAAGTCAAAACACCGAACAATCTTACAAAAAATTCACGGCACTGAGAAACAAAAGTGAATGAGTCGAAGTGGAAAAGAAGATACAGTTTAACGAACGGCCCGTCGATTGTGAGGCCATAAAGAGACGGAGCTCAAGCAGACTGGACGGTGAAGGAGAAGTAAACATCTGGCTGCCTTAATTAACGCAAGTTTTAGGGACTCGCCTGAAGCTATTCTGAGACACTTCGGAAAATCTAAATCTGGAAGGGAGAAGATTTGAACCACACCCGCTCTAAATGAGACTCCAGCGTCTTAATTACTTCACCACCTCGCTGTGTTTGAGACAATGCGCTGGAAATATCTGTTACTATCGGTAACTGTAACAGACAAAATTGAAACGCAGAGGGGAATGAGACTACAAACGTAATATGAAGAGTTCTATTCTCTGGCGAAAAAGTCCTAGTTGACTAGTAAACGAGAAATAGCGTACTACAGGTTAAAAGTATTTACAGGTCGAAGATGTTGGCGTCACAACGAATCTAACGAAGGACAATATGACAAGTAAGTTAAATTCTGGGCTGGATTTAGATGATTGGAGTAACAGGGCATAGCACTAATAGCATTGTTCACTGCCTTAATGGTTGGTTGTTTGAGGTTTAAGGGACCAAACAGCAAGGTCATCAGTCCCTTGTTTCAAATATGCTCCATTCCGCTAATGGGACATCTGAGGAAAGTCAGAACAATAAAACGGAAAAAGGTAAAAACGTAAAAGGCCAGTCATGTTGTCATTGGTAAAAAACAAAATGAGGGAAGTCGGCAAGAGAACGAACCCAATGCTATGCTGAAGCAGCATAGGCAAGACCACCTGTAGAAATACGTATGGGAAAAGAAGACTAATCAGTCCTTAAAAAAAAAACAGAGTAAAAGGGGAAGAAAAGAGGATCTCGGCCAGGGAGGTGAATTGGGAATCTCCAAACAAGGCTTACAGTGGGTGACACCCAAACAGTCACCGCCCTGCCCCAACACCAGAGACAGATTAAAAACCTTAAAACTGAGAATAAAAACCACTTTCCCGGAGGAAACCAAGAACCAGAGAGACCATCCGGGAATCGTCAGCCAACATCAAAGGTAAAGTGTGGGGGAGTCTGTACTTAGCACGCAGAGCCAAAAGAAGGGGGCATTCAACCAAAATGTGGGCTACTGACTGGAAGGCTCCACAACCACAAAGTTGGGGTCGCTCATCACGCAAAAGAAAACCATGGGTCAGCCTGGTATGGCCAATGCGGAGACGACACAGTGTGGTCGAGTCCTTTCGGGAGAGGGGAAAGGAAGAACGCCACGGGCCTGGTGTCACCTTAATCGCTCGATGTTTATTAGACAGGGGAGTAGCCTCCCAAGAATTGGCCCATGACTGTGCGAAGTGGGATTTGATGTGAAGCCGTAAATCTGCTGCAGGAGGGGTTACAGAAAATGGGGGGTAAATGACTGCTCCCCCAGCCAAACGATCAGCGAGCTCATTACCCGGGATACCCACATGGCCAGGGACCCAAAGGAAGTCAATGGAACAAGCAGCACGGTGAATATCAGCGAGGTGGTCATGGATGGCAGAGACCAAGGGATGGCGCGAAAAACACCGGTCAATAGCAAGAAGGCCACTCATCGAGTCCGTACATAAGAAAACGCGGTTGTGTTGGGACTGTTTAATAAAGGTAAGGGCCTGGGAAATTGCCACCAATTCCGCAGTAAACACCCCACATGTAGGTGGCAGCAGATGATTTTCCGTTCCAACAGAGGACGTGAAGGCATCCCCAACATAATCAGCAGATTTAGGGCCATCAGTGTAAAAAACAACACCATCCCGAAACTCCCATAAAATTTGGCGGAAAAAGGAACGGAACACCACCGGGGGGATGGAATCTTTCGACCTCAGCGGAGATCCATCCGAATTCGAGGCCGAGGAACTAACCAAGGAGGGGTGGAGGGGTGGCGAGGAAGACAGGGCAAAGAAGGAAGCTGAAAATCACGGCAAAGAGACGCAAGGCGCAGCCCAACCGGTAAACCCGCCCGAGGGCGGGAGTCGGGTGGGCGACGTCCATGGTCTGGGAACATGATAGAATAGGAAGGAACGGTTAGTGAGTGCGTAAGACACCAGAAGCTGGGACCGCCGAACAGAAAAGGGGGGGGGGGGATCCCAGCTTCAACCAGGAGACTATCAACAGGGCTAGTAGGGAAGGCACCGGTGGCCAAACGGATACCACGATGGTGGACTGGATCCAGCACGTGCAGTGTGGAAAGAGCAGCTGAACCATAAACTTGACAACCATAGTCCAAGCGAGACAGAGCTAGAGCACGATAAAGACGGAGAAGGAGGGAACGGTCCGCACCCCAAGAGGAGTGGGCAAGGAAGCGAAGGACATTGAGTTTACGGAAACATCCTACCTTCAGGAGTCTGATATGGGGCAGCCAAGTGAGCTTGTTGTCGAAAAGAAGACCCAGGAAACGAAACTGTGGGACCACAGGCAATCGTTGTGCAGCAAGATAGAGCTCTGGATCAGGGTGGATCGTAGTACGGCGACAGAAGTGGACCACCCGCGATTTTAAAGGAGAGAATTGAAACCCGTGTGAGAGGGTCCATGCAGAGGCACGCCGTATAGCTACCTGGAGCTGCCGTTCTGCAGATGCCATCGAGGAGGAACTAACCCAAATGCAGAAATCATCCACATACAGGGCAGGGGCGACCAAGAGACCGACAGAGGCCACAAGTCCATCGATAGCAATGAGGAAAAGAAGGACACTCAAGACAGAACCCTGTGGGATGCCCGTCTCCTGGGTCTGTGGACAACTAAAAGCAGTACCAAATCGAACTCTGAATGACCGATGAATCAGGAACTGGCGGATAAAAATCGGGAGTGGGCCCCGAAGACCCCACTGATGAAGGGTAAGTAAGATGTGATGGCGCCAGGCCGTGTCATAGGCCTTGCGAAGGTCAAAAAACACTGCAACCAAATGGCGGCGCTGGGAAAAAGCCTGCCGAACTGCGGATTCCAAGCGAAGTAAATGATCGATTGGAGACCGTCCCTCTCGAAAGCCACACTGGTAAGGAGACAATAGATCCCGAGATTCGAGGACCCAATTGAGCCGACGGGCTACCATCCGTTCAAGTAACTTACAAACAACAATGGTCAAACTAATTGGCCGATAGCTGTCAACAGATAGGGGGTTCTTACCAGGCTTAAGGACAGGAACCACAATGCTATACCTCCACTGAGAAGGGAAGTCACCCTGGAGTCAGATACGGTTAAACACCCGAAGAAGATGTTGCCGTTGTGGAGCACTGAGATGTTGAAGCAGTTGGTTATGAATGGAATCTGGGCCAGGGGCCGTATCATGAGAAGAAGATAGAGTAGAAAGAAATTCCCATTCAGTAAAAGGTTCGTTGTAAGATTCTGACTCACAAGGGATGAAACATAAGGTGGAAGCTTCAGCCCGCTGTTTTCGGTGAAGGAAAGCAGCTGGATAGGAGGCTGACGCTGATGCCACTGCAAAATGGGTCGCAAGATGTTCTGCGAGAACTAATGGGTCCGTACAAATGCCATCTGGGAGGTGAAGGCCTGGGAGGGTGGACTGCCGATGGCAACCTTGGAAAGAGCGAAGTGTAGCCCATACCCGTGACAGAGGGACAGTAGAACCAAGGGAAGAAACGAATCGCTCCCAACATATCCGCTTGCTCTGTTTGATTAAATAACGGGCTTTAGCGCGGAGGCGTTTAAAGGTAGTAAGGCTCGCTACGGATGGGTGCCTCTTAAAGTGTTGCAAAGCTCGACGGCGATCACGGATGGCAATGGCAATGGCCGTACTCCACCATGGGACTTGCCGGCGACGAAATGGTCCAGATGAGCGCGGGACAGCAAGGCTAGCAGCGCGAACAATTGCGTCAGACACGTCACATAGGACGTCATCAATACAACCCGACAAAGAGGGTGAAAACACGACCTGTGCAGTGTATAGAGGCCAATCGGCGCGTTGGAAAGACCAATGAGGTAACCTGTCCATCGGGGAGCGGGAAGGGAGCGTGATAATCAACGGGAAATGGTCACTATCACAAAGGTCGTCGTGTGGCGACCAGTGTAATGAAGGGAGGAGAGAGGGAGAAGAAAGAGAAAGATCAATGGCAGAAAAGGTACCATGACCGGCACTGAAATGAGTAGGGGAGCCATCATTAAGAAGGCACTGGTCGTGGTCTGCAATAAATTGGTCTATAAGAAGACCTCGTCTAGATGGAAAGGCACTGCCCTACAAGGGATGATGAGCATTAAAATCCCCAAGGAGGAGGAAGGGAGGAGGAAGTTGCTGAAGAAGGGCAGTTAAGGCAGCAGGTGTAACAGTCCTGTCAGGAAGGAGATAAAGATTGCAAACTGTGACCGCAGAGTCTAAGTGGACCCTAACAGCAACCGCTTCCAATGTAGTTTGAAGAGGAATCCACGTGCTAGCAATGTCTGTACGGACCAACGTACAAACGCCACCAGAAGCCCGCAGGGGTCCGACCCGATTTCGACAGAAAACACGGAACCCACGGAGGGTCGGTGAGTGAGCATCAGTAAAATGAGATTCCTGGAGAACCACACAAGCTGCAGAGTAGGACGAAAGAAGGGATTTCAATTCCGGACGGTGACGATAGTATCCATTACAATTCTATTGGAGAACCACAGAACGATGGTTTAAATGGGGGCTGAACACGCTAAATCCACTCATACCGCCGGGTCCCCACCCGTCACCGACAAGGAGGGGGCGACATCCATGAACGACAAGTCAGAATCCGGTTGTGAAGTCGGGGTGACACCAGAGGCTCTTTGTCCGGGGACTTATGTTTCTTCTTCTTTTCAGGCTGAGATCGAGGAGGGCTGTGTGGCATAAAGGAGCCAGCTGCAGCAAGATCAGGAACAGAAAGAGACCGGGCGACCTGGGGGCCGACAGACCGCGGCTCTCGCGGTCGTCGCGCGGCAGCAGACCTTTGGCCTGGAAGGTGCCGGGAAGGGGCGTCCCGGGAGAGGCGCCCTTGACCGGCAGACGCCGAAGGAGTGGGACACTTCTCCGGCTGGGGAGGGGGAGCAGCGCCCAGAGGAGAAGGTGTGGGAGCCGCAGGGGAGGGGGGGAGGAGAGGGGTCCGGGATGGGGGTAAGGAAGGGGGAGGAAGGGGTGTAGATGTAACCAAGGCGTAACTAGATGTCATGGACACAGGGTGAAGTCGTGTATATTTCTTACGGGCCTCTGTGTAGGTTAAACGATCGAGGGACTTATACTCCTGTATCTTTTTTTCCTTCTTATAAACTGGGCAATCTGGTGAACGTGGAGAATGACTACCATGACAATTTACACACACAGGAGGGGGAACACAGGGACTCCCCTCATGGAGTGGACGTCCACAGTCACCACAGAGAGGGGCCTGTGAACAGCGGGAAGACATGTGTCCAAAACGCAAGCACTTAAAACACCTCATAGGAGGTGGGATGTACGGCTTCACATCACAGCGATAGACTATAATCTTAACTTTCTCAGGAAGGGTATCCCCTTCAAAGGCCAGGATAAAGGCACCAGTATCAATACGATTATCTTTAGGACCCTTCTGAACACGCCGAACAAAGTGAACACCCCGTCGTCCGAGATTGTCCCGAAGTTCCTCATCAGTTTGAAGGATGAGGTCCCTGTGAAAAATCACACCTTGTACCATATTTAGAGACTGGTGAGGGGTAATGGACACAGGAATTGTGCCAAGATGGGTATAGGCATGAAGGGCCGCAGATTGGGCAGCTGAAGCAGTTTTTATCAGCAACGAACCCGACCACATCTTGCTCAGGGAGTCCACTTCGCCAAACTTGTCTTCAATGTGTTCCACAAAGAATAGAGGTTTGGTATTGGTGAAAGTATCTCCATCAGTCCTGGTGCAAACTAGATAACGGGGGAAAGGTTTTGCCCCTAGACGACGGGCCTGACCCTCTTCCCAGGGGGTAGCCATGGAAGGGAAGGCCGAAGGGGCAAGAGAAGCAGCACTTGAGGAATCAGTTCCACGCAGAGAGACGGCCGCAGAAGAACGGCCAGAGTTCTGGACCCGTATGCGTTTCATGTGCATAGCGTCCGCCCTGATACCACCCACTCCGATCAGGGGCTCTCCTCACGGGCGCCACCCAGCCACAGCAAGGGCCGTCTGGCACGGCGGCAATTGCCGGGAGTTCCGATGCTCCAGGATGACAAGCAACCACTCCAAGGCATGCATGAGGAGGTCACAGCTCAGGTATCAGAAGTGAGATCCCTGTGTGTTCAGGGGGCTCAACCAAAAGGGTACATAGCGACCCCACCACACGGACTGGCTACCGTGCTGGCTATGCACCCTAGTATCAGACAACGACGTGAAAGAAAAGGTGGAATGTACTAGGAGGGCGCACGTCGGAGACACTAGGCAAGGTGCTCTTCCCCAAATGGCTCACACTACGAAGGAGAAATGTTGTAATGGAGGTCAAACCCCAGAGGGGGGCCAAGGAATGCCAAAAGGAGGAGATGATTATGCAACAAAGCCGAATTGGAAAACCAACAGAACCAGGAGGATAGCGGGGGCCAACATAATCAAGGACATCAAGAGAGGGAAAGGAGAGGGCGAGGGGAAAGGAGCAAGTAGGGGAAAGGAGGGGAAGGGAAAGGAAATGCAGCCCTGGAGAGAAAGAAGGCTGCAATGGCTCGGGGCCCCGTGCTCGCCACGCACGTATCCACAAAAGAGTTGTGGACCCCCTTGGGGGCACTGCCTTAATGATTCACTCAATAGTGTCACCTTGCGCGATGAGCATATGACGCGAATCACCACATTCTGCGTTTTCTTGCCAGTGGGAAAGAGAATTAAGAAGTGCCTCTCATCTACAAGTCCACAAGCTGCTTTACCACAGGAAGTAATCAAACTTGCCCTCGTTGTCCATCAGACGTAGGTAAGTGAGGCCGCTGACAGCCAGGAGCAGGCTTTAGCAGCTGCGAACCAGTCTCAAGTAAATTATAATAATAGACGTCTGCGGCCGCACCTGCTGTGAGTTATTGAGGTCACCCAGACGAATGGCTACCAGCTGTATAAGCTTGCCAGCAGTCAGTGGCGACAACTGTGGTTCAGCTACCGTAGTAGTTTAGACAGCCCTTTCTTTTATTTAATTTAAAAAAAAACACACTACACACATCTGCAGATTCCAGGAGCGTAGTTAGTGAGTGAACATGCACCTCGAAGAATGTATCTAACGACTGCCCTCAATTAGCGACGCACCAACGACGGCTTATCAGTCAAAAGTAGAGTCGCTTAAGAATTTCCGCGATTTTCGATGATGCCGCATTTCCCTCAACAGAGCGCGAGGAAAATCTATGATACAGAACCCAAGTATGCACAACAGTGATGTGTATAAGAGCGTCTAGATAGGTCTGTCTAACTTTTCCACGCATCAAATGTCCATCAGAATTGTGTCTCGAGGTACCATACCAGAAAATCCCGCACAGGCCTGTTTAGGGAACTAGGGATATTAACTACTGCTTCCCCAATATATTTAGACCTTAATGAAACGTGTCATTAAAAATATCTTTCTTTCAAACCAACGGTTCAGTCCTTGGAATCAGTACTAGAAGTAAGAATAATCTTCAAAAACATTTAAAGTCATTTACTTTGATCCAGAAAGATGTCCATTAGCCAGGAAAACACTTTTCATTAACTTTCCAGCAGTCATAATAAACTTTATTAGCAATTAAAGTCAAGTTTAACAGCAGCCTAAATGACGTATTGGGGGCTATTTCCTCTACTCAAATGATGAATTTCTTAATAGAACAAAGTGATGTGTATATGTCACTAACAATATCAAATAATGTGAATATTAGTATACTCTTTTCTGTACAATTTCAGTGCAGTAATGCGCCCAGTACAAATAGGTGCTGCCAAATGACTTTTCTATTTCATGATGCATAGCTACTATAGTCTAAGAATTATCGTATGTGCTTCAGTGTATTGAACGTTTACACATTTGTTTTTATTTGTACATATTTATTGTGTAGTCTTATTTCTCTATGTTGTACGTCCTGGAGCATTTTGAACGGAAAGTACATCTAACGTAACCTAATCTACCAGGGCCATTTCTTTTTCTGATACACATTACCAACTTGCTTTCCCACCTGTGAACCACACCCTCGCTGGTCAGCGAACAAGGGGAACTGTCTTCACTGCACCTGAATCAGGTCTGGCAGCGCAAAGTTACTGTACTACGAGTTAACCTTTATGAGGAAGTCCATTGTACACCTCACAACCACAAAAAAGAATTTGAAAATCGCCTATATCCAATCCTGGAATAGGCTTCTGTGCACTCACTTGTTGATGCGGGAAGATTACCTCAAGCTACCGTGTTTGGCAGTTGACTTTAGGCGGAACAAAATGTTGGAAAATGTCCATACGGACACTAAAGGAGATAACCCCCTCCCGTAATTCAATGACGCCTCGAAATTTCGAAAGTTTTCATGCATAATATGGATGTTCTGTATTTTGAAAAGGGTGTTAATGGGGCAAATTCCATGCATAAAACTCCTCATCGATCAAAAGCACTCATAAAAAACCTGCTTGGAAAGCTACACAGTTTATTCTGATAGTACTTGTTTTGCCGTCTGGATTGTCCTCACTGATACTGTAAATGGGAAACGACGATGGACTCCAAGTGGCATACCAGCACAATTATTTTTTCTCTATCCATTACGTCAGAATCATAAATAACTATTGCAATTGCAGTCTCCTGGGACATGATGTTGACTGAACGCTTACTTCCAACGTGCGTCTACCAATATTGTTTTCAAAAATCCAAGGAAATACTACTCAGCCGTAGTTAATGGGACAGGGTTCAATAAATATTAACAATTGAGGAAACAGGTCATGCCAGTCCCAGGAGAAACTACAGAAACGTCAGCTGACGTTAAGAGCTCCTTAAAAGGGTAGTCTTCCTGTTCGGTAACAAAAATAATTCCAGTGACAGTAATATTTGAAGATGTGCTTGATTGTAATTGAATTCAGCCGTGAGTTAAGTGAAGTTGCCCGCTTGCCTAAGGGCCACAAGGAATAAGTAGTACGACCACTGCGGGGTTAAAGGATGTGACAGAAGGAATGTTTTATTGTCTGTCTTCTGGTAACACACGGGTATGCGCGACTCCTAACGATCAGCTGCTATGGTTTATCCTACCAACAGCAATAACACATCCCCCAGGCTGTGGCTAAGCCATGTCTCCGCAATATCCTTTCTTTCAGGAGTGCTAGTTCTGCAAGGTTCGCAGGAGAGCTTCTGTAAAGTTTGGAAGGTAGGAGACGAGGTACTGGCAGAAGTAAAGCTGTGGGTACCGGGCGTGAGTCGTGCTTCGGTAGCTCAGTTGGTAGAGCACTTGCCCGCGAAAGGCAAAGGTCCCGAGTTCGAGTCTCGGTCGGGCACACAGTTTTAATCTGCCAGGAAGTTTCATATCAGCGCACACTCCGCTGCAGAGTGAAAATCTCATTCTGGAAACATCCCCCAGGCTGTGGCTAAGCCATGTCTCCGCAATATCCTTTCTTTCAGGAGTGCTAGTTCTGCAAGGTTCGCAGGAGAGCTTCTGTAAAGTTTGGAAGGTAGGAGACGAGGTACTGGCAGAAGTAAAGCTGTGGGTACCGGGCGTGAGTCGTGCTTCGGTAGCTCAGTTGGTAGAGCACTTGCCCGCGAAAGGCAAAGGTCCCGAGTTCGAGTCTCGGTCGGGCACACAGTTTTAATCTGCCAGGAAGTTTCATATCAGCGCACACTCCGCTGCAGAGTGAAAATCTCATTCTGGAAACATCCCCCAGGCTGTGGCTAAGCCATGTCTCCGCAATATCCTTTCTTTCAGGAGTGCTAGTTCTGCAAGGTTCGCAGGAGAGCTTCTGTAAAGTTTGGAAGGTAGGAGACGAGGTACTGGCAGAAGTAAAGCTGTGGGTACCGGGCGTGAGTCGTGCTTCGGTAGCTCAGTTGGTAGAGCACTTGCCCGCGAAAGGCAAAGGTCCCGAGTTCGAGTCTCGGTCGGGCACACAGTTTTAATCTGCCAGGAAGTTTCATATCAGCGCACACTCCGCTGCAGAGTGAAAATCTCATTCTGGAAACATCCCCCAGGCTGTGGCTAAGCCATGTCTCCGCAATATCCTTTCTTTCAGGAGTGCTAGTTCTGCAAGGTTCGCAGGAGAGCTTCTGTAAAGTTTGGAAGGTAGGAGACGAGGTACTGGCAGAAGTAAAGCTGTGGGTACCGGGCGTGAGTCGTGCTTCGGTAGCTCAGTTGGTAGAGCACTTGCCCGCGAAAGGCAAAGGTCCCGAGTTCGAGTCTCGGTCGGGCACACAGTTTTAATCTGCCAGGAAGTTTCATATCAGCGCACACTCCGCTGCAGAGTGAAAATCTCATTCTGGAAACATCCCCCAGGCTGTGGCTAAGCCATGTCTCCGCAATATCCTTTCTTTCAGGAGTGCTAGTTCTGCAAGGTTCGCAGGAGAGCTTCTGTAAAGTTTGGAAGGTAGGAGACGAGGTACTGGCAGAAGTAAAGCTGTGGGTACCGGGCGTGAGTCGTGCTTCGGTAGCTCAGTTGGTAGAGCACTTGCCCGCGAAAGGCAAAGGTCCCGAGTTCGAGTCTCGGTCGGGCACACAGTTTTAATCTGCCAGGAAGTTTCATATCAGCGCACACTCCGCTGCAGAGTGAAAATCTCATTCTGGAAACATCCCCCAGGCTGTGGCTAAGCCATGTCTCCGCAATATCCTTTCTTTCAGGAGTGCTAGTTCTGCAAGGTTCGCAGGAGAGCTTCTGTAAAGTTTGGAAGGTAGGAGACGAGGTACTGGCAGAAGTAAAGCTGTGGGTACCGGGCGTGAGTCGTGCTTCGGTAGCTCAGTTGGTAGAGCACTTGCCCGCGAAAGGCAAAGGTCCCGAGTTCGAGTCTCGGTCGGGCACACAGTTTTAATCTGCCAGGAAGTTTCATATCAGCGCACACTCCGCTGCAGAGTGAAAATCTCATTCTGGGAGCAATAACACAAATTCGTGAATACGCGTTACAGAGACGGTCATCTTCAAATGCGATACAAATTTGTAGCAAAGAATATGAAATTAAATCAAGGGTATTGAAAGGAATCGAAGAAAAATGGCATTCATAACATTTAGTACTCTGTGAAATAGTGTCTCATATTGCATAATACATTTAAATATAAGTACAATTACTGTTATTAATCAATTATTCATCAGCTCACACAGACAATACAACACTGTCAGGCAATCACAGTGTCACAACTTAGGGGGGCGTGGAGGGGTGCGGCGGAGGGAGCGGGAGAGGCGAGTGGCAGCAAACAGCAAAACAGAACAGTCGACACCAAGAGTTAAGAATGGTGTCGACTTTTAACGACCAGAACATTGGGAGCCGGCGGTCAACCTATCGCGCCCTTACTATAGATAATCTACTGGGGGCTCATAACATAGTAATTTATGTAAGTTACCAATTAATAATGAGATAGGCACGTGTGCGCTCTCACAATGTTAGTATTGGCTCTTTAACAAAGACGTTTGGCGGTTACTGCTGTAAAGGATGACGTTAAGGTCACTATTTATGCGATTTCGATTATTTTTCTAACAGCGATATTGGTATCTTCCTCTTTATGAAATATAAATTTTCAATTTTCCGCCTTCTGGAAAATTTTCGTCGTCCGCTACACACCACTACCACATTCGGACGTCACTTTTCTCATCCCTCAATCCTGTTGTGCGTATACCCAATTCTTTAAATAAGAAGCGTCGCAACATATACGCAAGCATCGGCTGCCTCAGCTGCGAAGATGTTTCCTCACCTTTTCGACTATTTCTGCGACTCGTTTAAAGCTCAAAATTCGGCCTGAAAGAACAGTGATAAACACGCAACTCGCACTACGTCTCCGTGAGACAGGCTGCATAAAGATCAGGCGTCGTCTCTCGCTGCAACGGCTCTTTTCCTCTGAACAACGTAGTTCGGTCACAATACTCAATATATTACGTAACACTAACGCTAGTAACCTCCCCCCATGAACCATGGACCTTGCCGTTGGTGGAGAGGCTTGCGTGCCTCAGCGATACAGATAGCCGTACCGTAGGTGCAACCACAACGGAGGGGTATCTGTTGAGAGGCCAGACAAACGTGTGGTTCCTGAAGAGGGGCAGCAGCCTTTTCAGTAGTTGCAGGGGCAACAGTCTGGATGATTGACTGACCTGGCCTTGTAACACTAACCAAACCGGCCTTGCTGTGCTGGTACTGCGAACGGTTGAAAGCAAGGGGAAACTACAGCCGTAATTTTTCCCGAGGACATGCAGCTCTACTGCATGGTTAATGATGATGGCGTCCTCTTGGGTAAAATATTCCGGAGGTAAAATAGTCCCCCATTCGGATCTCCGGGCGGGGACTACTCAAGAGGCCATCGTCATCAGGAGAAAGAAAACTGGCGTTCTACGGATCGGAGCGTGAAATGTCTAATCCCTTAATCGGGCAGGTAGGTTAGAAAATTTAAAAAAGGAAATGGATAGGTTAAAATTAGATATTGTGGGAATTAGCGAAGTTCGGTGGCAGGAGGAACAAGACTTTTGGTCAGGCGAATACAGGGTTATAAATATAAAGTCAAATACGGGTAATGCAGGAGTAGGTTCAATAATGAATAAAAAAAAATAGGAGTGCGGGTAAGCTACTACAAACAGCATAGTGAACACATTATTGTGGCAAAGATAGACACGAAGCCCACGCCTACTACAGTAGTACAAGTTTATATGCCAACTAGCTCTGCAGATGACGAAGAAATTGAAGAAATGTATGATGAAATAAAAGAAATTATTCAGATAGTGAAGGGAGACGAAAATTTAATAGTCATGGGTGACTGGAATTCGGTACTAGGAAAAGGGACAGAAGGAAACGTAGTAGATGAATATGGATTGGGGCTAAGAAATGAAAGAGAAAGTCGCCTGGTAGAATTTTGCACAGAGCACAACTTAATCATAGATAACACTTAGTTCAAGAATCATAAAAGAAGGTTGTATACATGGAAGAACCCTGGAGATACTAAAAAGTGTCAGATAGATTATGTAATGGTAAGACAGAGATTTAGGAACTAGGTTTTAAATTGTAAGACATTTCCAGGGGCAGATGTGGACTCTGACCACAATCTGTTGGTTATGAACTGTAGATTAAAACTGAAGAAACTGCAAAAAGGTGGGAATTTAAGGAGATGGGGACCTGGATAAACTGACTAAACCAGAGGTTGTACAGAGTTTCAGGGACAGCATAAGGGAACAATTGACAGCAATGGGGGAAAGAAATACAGTAGAAGACGAGTGGGTAGCTCTGAGGGATGAAGTAGTGAAGGCAGCAGAGGATCAAGTAGGTAAAAAGACGAGGGCTAGTAGAAATCCTTGGGTAACAGAAGAAATATTGAATTTAATTGATTAAAGGAGAAAATATAAAAATGCAGTAAATGAAGCAGGCAAAAAGGAATACAAACGTCTCAAAAATGAGATCGACAGGAAGTGCAAAATGGCTAACCAGGCATGGCTAGAGGACAAATGTAAGGATGTAGAGGCTTATCTCACTAGGGGTAAGAGAGATACTGCCTACAGGAAAATTAAAGAGACCTTTGGAGAAAAGAGAACCACTTGTATGAATATCAAGAGCTAGATGGAAACCCAGTTCCAGGCAAAGAAGGGAAAGCAGAAAGGTGGAAGGAGTATATAGAGGGTGTATAGAAGGGCGATGTATTTGAGGACAATATTATGGAAATGGAAGAGGATGAAAATGAAATGGGAGATATGATACTGCGTGAAGAGTTTGACAGAGCACTGAAAGACCTGAGTCGAAACAAGGCCTTGGGAGAGCCAGTCCTGACAAAACTCTACCATCTGGTGAGCAAGATGTGTGAGACATGTGAAATACCCTCAGACCTCAAGAAGAATATAATAATTCCAATCCCATAGAAAGCAGGTGTTGACAGATGTGAAAATTACCGTACTATCAGTTTAATAAGTCACGGCTGCAAAATACTAACGCGAATTCTTTACAGACGAATAGACAAACTAGTAGAAGCCGACCTCGGGGAAGATCAGTTTGGATTCCGTAGAAATATGGGAACACGTGAGGCAATACTGACCCTACGACTTATCTTAGAAAATACATTAAGTAAAGGCAAACCTACGTTTCTAGCATTTGTAGACTTAGAGAAAGCTTTTGACAATGTTGACTGGAATACTCTCTTTCAAATTCTGAAGGTGGCGGGTGTAAAATACAGGGAGCGACAGGGTTATTTACAATTTGTACAGAAATCAAATGACAGTTATAAAAGTCGAGGGACATGAAAGGGAGGCAGTGATTGGGAAGGGAGTGAGACAGGGTTGTAGCCTCTCCCCGATGTTATTCGATCTGTATATTGAGCAAGCAGTGAAGGAAACAAAAGAAAAATTCGGAGTAGGTATTAAAATCCACGGAGAAGAAATAAAAACCTTGAGGTTCGCCGATGACATTGTAATTCTGTCAGAGACAGCAAAGGACTTGGAAGAGCAGTTGAACGGAATGGATAGCGTCTTGAAAGGGGATATAAGATGAACATCAACAAAAGCAAAACGAGGATAATGGAATGTAGTCGAATTAATTCGGGAGATGCTGAGGGAATTAAGATTAGGAAATGAGACACTTGAAGTAGTAAAGGAGTTTTGCTATTTGGGGAGCAAAATAACTGATGACGGTCGAAGTAGAGAGGATATAAAATTTAGACTGGCAATGGCAAGGAAAGCGTTCCTGAAGAAGAGAAATTTGTTAACATCGAGTATAGATATGTCAGTAAGTCATTTCTGACAGTATCTGTATGGAGTGTAGCCATGTACCCGGCCGAAGTGGCCGTGCGGTTAAAGGCGCTGCAGTCTGGAACCGCAAGACCGCTACGGTCGCAGGTTCGAATCCTGCCTCGGGCATGGATGTTTGTGGTGTCCTTAGGTTAGTTAGGTTTAACTAGTTCTAAGTTCTAGGGGACTAATGACCTCAGCAGTTGAGTCCCATAGTGCTCAGAGCCATTTGAACCATTTTTTTTTGTAGCCATGTATGGAAGTGAAACATGGACCATAAATAGTTTAGACAAGAAGAGAATAGAAGCTTTCGAAATGTGGTGCTACAGAAGAATGCTGAAGATTAGATGGGTAGATCACATAACTAATGAGAAGGTATTGAATAGGATTGGGGAGAAGATAAGTTTGTGGCACAACTTGACTAGAAGAAGGGATCGATTGGTAGGACATGTTCTGAGGCACAAAGGGATCACCAATTTAGCATTGGAGGGCAGCGTGGAGGGTAAAAATCGTAGAGGGAGACCAAGAGATGAATACACTAAGCAGATTCAGAAGGATGTAGGTTGCAGTAGGTACTGGGAGATGAAGGAGCTTGCACAGGATAGAGTAGCTGCATCAAACCAATCTCAAGACTGAAGACCAAAACAACAACAACGCTAGTAAATTGAATCATACGTACCAACTCCACGAATTACCATCATTGACTTCTCATATAAATCGAAAGACAATTTTATGTGAGAAGCAAATATACAAACCCATCTATCTGTATACCACTTTTAAGATTGAAATTAGAAGACAAACAGTAAATGTGATATGACTGACGTGTGTGCCGGATAGTAAAATGAGAGCTTATGTTCGACTTAAACAAGGACTAGCACTTTGATAATGGTAGTTCGGCACTGAAAGTAATTGTGACTAAATGAATAACTTAAATGTGGGAGTGAAACAGTTATTGCCGAAGGTATGGCTTAGGTTTGGTGATCATGGAAACTAATTTACTATATGGACTCTTATCAAACTTGATTCTAGCCGACGGATCTGTTAATACTTTGATAGTCACATTACGAAATTCTGACGGTTCCATCTCAAAGTTACAAGGTGGGAACAGTGTCACAAACTATGTGGACATTGGTTTTCGCGCTGTGTTCCCAGCAGGACACGGCTTCCGGCAACATCACGATGTCCAGATTCATACAACGAATGGTTTCCCTAGCAGGTAGACGAGGCATCTTCGTTCTTCTTGTGCCACACTCGCCGCGTTTTAATACTGCGGTGACATTTGGAGAAGAGATTCGGTCCTGTCAATCGTATGGGAAGAAAGACTATGATTTGAGCTCCTGCCGACGACATGATTATTTTAATACTTGGTGCAGAAGGAAATCGGCCAGGTCCTTTTCGAGGAAATCACCCCGGCATTTACGTTCAGCGAATTAGGAAAACCACGGAAACCTAATTCTGGATGCCTGTCCTCCCGAATAGGCGTCGACAACTCGCCATTGCGCCACATCGTCCATCTCCCGTATCCATAGAGTGCTTATTAATTCCTAAGCAAATACAGGCTTTCCTCGCGGCCTGAGGCACCCCTCCACTACTCTAACAATATTCATTGCTGTTGTATGTGTTTAATGGGTATGTTCGCGCCCTACGCACCACTTGAACTCAGGAGAGGGAACAGTGAAACAGAGAGAGGAACAGGAATGGATGGATAGACCGACAGAGCGACAAGTGTTCGTTATGCATCCAATACGAGTAATACAGCGCTTACCGAAATAATAACTGACACGAAATCATTCATATTCACGCGTCAGTTCGCAAAGCAATTCACCGCAAATTATGATATACCCGAGCTACACCACCTTTAGCTAATTGCAGCAATTGCATTTTTTGAATGAGGTAACAAGAGGCACACACTTAAAGCAGTAATTATATCGTTCGATACATGTACAATATAACTGCAAATCTGAAATAGCTCAGCAATTCTACATAACAGAAGACCTGTAGCATACAATATTATCACAGAGTGCAGAAGTTACTAGTAACGCTTGAACTATTATCGCCACTGTCATAGTCAACACTGTGCAACTATTGTCCATTTTAATGGTACTGCCATGTAACATTTGTTTTCAACAGTGGCAAACACGAAACACTTTTATAGTCCAGTGAAACTGTCAGAAAAAAAGCCTGTACCTTGCAAAAGGTGGGGTAGAAGATTTTATTTTTTTAACTCGTTCATATTGTTGGAAAGGTTAGAAAACCAAGTTTTGCCAACAAAATTTCTCTTGGGAAAACTTTCTGCAGTCAAAAAACTTCGAAAATTTCGGACTTTTTCAGTTTTTTCAAAATATCTCAGTTTCATTTGCTCCTATCGCTTTGACGTCTATTTTCTTTTTTAAAGAGCACAAAATTCTCTACAAATTTGATTCTTGCCATTTTTTCTACTCCCAGTATCTAAGGCGCTACAGCGCGTCAAAAAATACCAATTTTTTCCAATTTCGAGCAAAGAATAGTTGGTGACAATTTCCACGATGTAAAGTTCCGTAGAAAAGATAAAGTTGTGACTCTCCTTTCTGCGTTCAATTCTGTAAAAGCTGGGAGCACTAAAATTACTCCTGTAGATCCTTAAACGCTTTTCCAAAGGATTTGTTTAATGAAACAAAGTGAAGAAGAGTTAAAAGCCTTTCTGAAATATGAATTTGCTCCTTACCCAATGTCCCTATTCTCAGAAAAAGGCATGCGAAAAGGAACAAAATCTTCATTCTACAATTCCTTCGTTCCAGTGGAAGATGCGAAGTCAGGTGGACCGAGTAAATTTTTTGTCATTGATGGATGGTACCTTATCCACAAAGTGACTTGGACTCGAAATGTTTGCTTCAAGTCAGTAGCCCAAAGCTATGTTTCTTACCTGCAACGTCATTTTGGATCTCAATTTGCTATTGTATTTTATGGGTATCCATGTGAGAGAGACAAATGTAGCACAAAGAGTGCTGAGAGGATTCGCAGATCCAAACAACATTCTTCGGCTGACGTTGTGGTTGAATCAGAGATGGTGAACCAAGTCCCTCAGGACAAGTTCTTGTACAACGAACGAAACAAGATGCGTTTGATCACACTTCTTAAAACGGAATTTCTGGAGTGTAGCATTGAAGTGCACCAGGCATAAGAAGATGGGCGTTATAATTGTAACATCTGCCATTTCAAGAACTAAAGATTTTGGAAGTGTTGTCATTGTAGGAGAAGATGTAGACCTGCTTGTGCTCATGACCGGTTTGGGGCAAGGCATTGAAAACTGATTTTTCTTAAAGCCAGGAAGAGGAAATGCAGAAGACAAGTGGTTTTCCACTGCATCTTACAAGTTTGACAGTGAATATATTCTGTTCACTCACGCCTTTAGCGGATGTGATTCAACATCTGCTTTTTTTTGGTCAAGGAAAAATTAAGTGCTGCAATATTGTTGCGAAAAATGAACGCCTAACCTCAGCGCTTTGCACGTCCAATAAACCACATGCTACCCGTGAAGAAATAATAACTGCAGGAGAACAGGTTACTATCGCATTGTATAGTGGAGGTGTCAACAGTTCCCACACACTAGACCATTTGCGGTACCAGATATTCGTCAAGTCTGCCACAAAAAGCAAACTGAATCTTGCACGGTTGCCACCTACACAAGATGCTGCACAACATCATTCGTTGCGGACTTACCAACAACTCCAAAGTTGGATGGGAAACTGGGAACCTCCTAAGAAATGGGGCTGGAATCACAGTGACCACGGTCCAATACCCGTTATAATGAGCCAAGATCCAGCACCTGAAGCACTTCTTCACATTGTTTCATACTCATGCAAGCTGAACTGTGGCGGAGCGTGCTCCTGCAGAAAAGTGGGTTTGAAATGTTCTTCATTTTGCAAGAAATGTATTTGGGTCAACTGTGAAAACGTGCCAAAATTTTTATATGAAGACAGTGAAGAAGATGTTATGGAGGATGTTGAGGAAACCGCTGACGAAACCAACGAACTTGCTGAGGCTGACTCGCTGTTAAAAGAAGAGGTCAATCTGGGATCAACTCTATGTACAGACCCTGAATCCGTAACCCAAGGTATTTCTGGTGACACTTAGGAACCTGGCCCACCAAAACGTTGGAAGTGATGCTCATATCTGTCTCAAGTGCGTTTCAGTGCGATATTACAAGTATTACACACCCAGAACTGTCAACATTTTTTAGTAACTGACAATACATTTTAATTGTAATAAAGCTACTTATTTTTAATGTCAACTGTGTGGCTTTTATACACAAGACTAATTACCTACCTAATTAGGTTGCCTATTGCAGCTAATAATAGTTCAGTTTCCTGAGACAATTTATTTTGTGTGCGTGTGTGTGTGTGTGTGTGTGTGTGTGTGTGTGTTTATGTCTCTTAATGATGTATTTTTATATTTATAGTTTTACAAATACCAGGGCTGAGGTGGCCCATAGTGAACTTCCGGTAGTGATGTAAGAATCACAATAGTTGGGTGCCCAGCAATCCTCATGCTGCATACAGAGAAATTGAATACCTGAAAGTGAGGTGGTAAATTCCAACTTATAACATGATGTATAATGTATTTATACTACACAAACAGAAACTGAAAAAATAGTGTTCAAAAATAAGGTATCTTGCCACTATGCTCAAAAATTGAAAAATTGGTATTTTTTGAGGCGCTGTAGCGCCTTAGATATTGGGAGTAGAAAAAAAATGGCAAGAATCAAATTTGTAGAGAATTTTGTGCTCTTTAAAAAAGAAAATAGACGTTAAAGCGATAGGAGCAAATGAAACTGAGATATTTTGAAAAAACTGAAAAAGTCCGAAATTTTTGAAGTTTTTTGACCGTAGAAAGTTTTCCCAAGCGAAATTTTGTTGGCAAAACTCGGTTTTCTATTCTTTCCAACCATATGAACGAGTTGAAAAATAAACTTTTCTACCCTACCTTTTGCAAGGTATATCTACTATTTGACTGGACTATTAGTTCTATTCTGAAACACAAATATAACAGCGTAAGTCAGAGTGCATTCCGAACCCATGTCTGCTTATAGTCAGTACTGTGGGAATAGGACGGTCATTCAACAGAAGACTGGCGGTTCAGTTATTGAAAGGGAATGTGGAAGAATAAATGCACATTTGTGAATTTTTATTTTGAAACAGCTGCAGATATTAATACCTCGCTGATCAGGTATTGTTTTAAATTAAAATATCACATATTTGGGTTGTGGTTGTAGTCCATAAATTAACGCTAACTACCACTCTTCTGTAATTTCAGTATAAACCGACGTCAGCTTGAGTATAATGTGCAGATGCTTTCCTAAACGACAATCTTCCTCTATGTACTGCAAAAGCAGTTTGCTTGTGGACGTCCCCCACAAATTTTGTTGGTTGAAATATGCAGTTTATGTTAATTATTTCAATTTGGCTACAGATTCAGTAGACCCCAAATAGATGTGTGCAGTACCTGTGAAGAACTTAAAAGTCAAAATGAACTCTCCAGCTTTATCGCGAAATATTAAATTAGCAGCAGCAAGTGAACTAAGTATTGACATGCGCAGAAGTCGCAAATTTTATTCCTGTACGAAAGCATGCTGAGAATCCTGTCAGACCGATGATACAGTCTGTTTTGCCGTTGACTACATGCAAAATTTACCTCTGCCTCATGTACCTGTACAGGAAATATTCTACCTAAGGCAGCTATGGGTGCATGTATTTACTATACACAACCTCAAGGACAATAGTTCCACAGTATACATGTATCATGAGGGTCACACCAAGAAAGGGGCCAGTGAGGTGTGTAGATTCATACTGGACTGCCTCATCAACGAGATTAAAGCAGGCACGAAGAAACTGCACTTTTAGTCTGATGCGTGTCAAGGCCAAAACAGGAATCATTCATTTGTTCGTTTCTGCATGGGTTTGGTCGAAGATAAAAAATTCGAGGAAATTATTCACCGCTTCCCTATCAGATGTCATTCCTTCCTACCTTGTGTTTTCGAGAAAAAAAAGATGTCATTCCTTCCTACCTTGTGTTTTCGAGAAAAAAAATTAAGTGCTGCGACAGAATCTACATTCCAAACGACTATTGTACAATCATTGCTAATGCAAAAAGGGATGTTATATCACAAATGGTGGAAGGAGCTGATATCATTGATGTGGACACTAAGTGGCCTAAGCATTACAGAAAAACAACAGCAGAATGAACAGGGAAGAATATTCCTAGAAGCGTCATAGTGCAGTTTGCTCCCACATCATTCTGAGATTTCCACTACTCTGCAGATCATTCTGGGAGAGTGGTCGCCCGTCCCCTCATTGGGAGCGTTGTCCAGTACACATTCCATTTGCCTCAGCCTGGATTAAGAAATGCACCTCTTATGAACCAACTGAGAAGGGCCTATTAAGAAGGAAGAGTTCCAATCAAATCAACGAAACAAGACGATCTCAAGAAGGTTCAGCGTTATGGCACGATTTCCGAGTCGAGTACAGCATTCTTTGATGAAATACTAGAATGGCCTTGTCAGTGAAAATGCATTACCTACTTTTCCTAACGGCATGACTTGTTATCCTAACAGTTTTCTTGTGCAATATATACGACTATACAGCAGCTGTTTTATCAGTCATAGGGTTGTATTCCGCCAAAGAAAATAATAAACAATTTCGCGTGTAGTATGAAAAAATAATTATTATTTCATTTATGTTACCTTTTATTTTCATACTTCATATGCACATTTTCGTTTGGAAATGAAGGGAATAGGCAAAGATTATGAATGTTATTGCTCGCTTACAGGTTTTGTTCGTTCCGTGTTGATAGGAACAAAGTCCAGTTACGTAAGATACGTATTTTGTCAATAAAAGCGTTAGTAACATCCGCAACAGAACAATTTTGGCTTTATTGTAACGGCGTGTGTGTGTACTTTGCACGTACAAACAATTGTGTCTCACACTACATTACAAGAGTGAAAATTTTTTGTGTGTTTATCTCAAAACTGTAAAAGTTAGACTTGGTGCGTTTCAACAATCGGCCATTCAATCGTAACTGCGTTCAGTCCTTTGCCGAAATCTCTCACGTCAGCGAATTGCCCCATTTGTGGCCCATCCCCAGAAGGATTCGCCATTCGTCTCTTCACCACTTTTCTACTTTCCTTGTCACGACAGGTGGTCGCAATGCCACATGGCAACATTCAGTCGCTCGGTGGGCAGCGGTCACAATATTTTGGGTCATCAGTGCATTTCATCCCAAATTATAAACTGAAAGAATGTATGACTCTACAGTGGTTCCAGTCTAACTCATCGCTGCTTATGTTCCGGTACTTAAACTATCCGACTGAGACTTTAAAATCTTTAAGTACTCCAAATACAATGCCCACTTGCATCATAGAATGGCCAGAATATCGGTTAGCAATCCGGGAACGGATTCGAAACCTGGACCTGTTAAGGACTTCCATTTCATGTGAGGGATGGAATGCCAACTCTCTCCCTCCCCCCTCCTCAGCCTCATAAGAGTTAAATAATTAACAGTCGCTGCAGTTTCGACAGCCGACATTAACAGTCGTGTCAGTGATGTCCGCTAATACATCTGACCAATGGCACCCTAGACACGAGTCTGAAACAGTGGTGGGCGGGTCGATAGGCCTATAAATTACAGGGCCGCACGCCAATCGCAGTTTTATAATTATATCTTTCAATTTTATGTTCACGTTCCTTCAGTGCTCAAATGGTTCAAATGGCTCTGAGCACTAAGGGACTTAACATCTATGGTCATCAGTCCCCTAGAACTTAGAACTACTTAAACCTAACTAACCTAAGGACAGCACACAACACCCAGCCATCACGAGGCAGAGAAAATCCCTGACCCCGCCGGGAATCGAACCCGGGAACCCGGGCGTGGGAAGCCAGAACGCTACCGCACGACCACGAGATGCGGGCTCCTTCAGTGCTCTTGGAAGAATATTAGAGTACTTCAAAACTTTGTAACGACGTGTTGCGATCTTCTGATGGTGGACCTAGTAAACTACAGTTTCCCTCTGTTATCTTAGGACCGATATCGCATGTTCAGTGGACGCTCGCCTAATGCTTTACCTGATGACGGGTGCATATGTACCAGTTGTTAGGACACGGTATCTCCGAACTCACCACGTAAATTCCCATCGACCGAAATTGTTACAGAACCACGGATCCGGCGGTGCGGAACCCGTACACGGCACACAACAGTCAACGTTTCAGAGCCAAGCAGTAACTAAAGCGCGACGATAATAGCATATCGCCTTACCATGTTGAGAAAGGCTTACGGCCCTCTTGTGATACGACGGCTGAAGTATCGCAGGCTCCTAAGGAGCGTTATAGCGGCACAATAACGACAGACTTACGAGGCTGCGTATCGATTTCGCAACGGCGGGCCACTGATCCTCCAGGAAGGTGTAGGGTTGCAGGACCCGTGTGGGCACGAAACTCGATACTTGTCACGCCAAGCTCTTTGATATTAACGTGTCTCGACGGGCGCCGTAGGTCAGCCGATGAGAAACGCTATATCAAAAGCCTTGTTTTTTCCACTTTTCTGTCATGTGGTGAAATACTGTTTACAGTAAATATATGGGACACAAGCATTCTTTTGCGGATTTGGTAAGCTTCATAGAGGGAGAGAGAGAGAGAAAAAAAATGCAGACAACAAGTGAAGAAACAAAAGCGGCACAGCTTGCGTATGTATTTCATAAGGGATCACGATAATTATACGGGGGTGTGGGATCCCTTTCACTGTTTCACATATAGTTTGAGCCTGGCAGTTGTGTGTTGCCTTTCGGAAATCAGTACAGACAATTAATTCTTTCATTAATTCACTTATACATGTGTCGACCGAAGTCTTAACCTATACTTTTTCAGGCAACGGCACAGCCTCCGTTCCATGAACACCATTCTAGCATATGGCACCATACGAACATGAGTAAAAATGAAACCTTACACAATCTTATTTCAAAAATCTTCGATGACAAAAAAAGAGAGACAGAGAAAGAGATCTAAGACAATGCGATTAAAAATAAAATCATTAGCTTTCAGTGGGGCGGTGGGAAACTGTCCACAAGTGCATGTTCCTGTTCGCAGTCTCACCAGGAGTAGTATCTCACTAAAAGTGTGGTGTATAACATGTTTATCAGCTGCAACGCCCCGCTGCTCTGCACTGGGATTAGTGATAAGGAAATCGTGCTTCTTTGTGGCTATACAGCAAGCGTACAAGCAAGCTCGACACCCAAGTCAATACATCAATGCGTACCGTCACAGTCTGTCCAAAAACTACACCAACTTACTGGTTCCCACCAGTACGCTACACCTCTGCACCTGAACTCAACAGACGGAAACTTTGTTACATGGGTGTAAGAGAGTTACTGGCTACCCCCGAGCTTCCCTTCACGGCTATATCCCATATCCTTAATCTTACAGGCTAAAATCCAGACAACCGACAGTAAAAACTGCTCCAGAACTTCTTGATGAAAGACTTGATAAATTGCAGAAGCTGATAACAAAAGCTGAAATACAATAATTTGGAACTTACGGGTTTGGAAATCACCCTAAGCCAGTGAAATCTTTGGTACCTAGGGAACAAAACGGACAATCAACGCACACACCTCGTAAGTTCAGCGAAGATACTTACTGTTTCTGTCCACATGCAACTGCTCGCCGTCCGAGCGTGTTACGTCTGTTTTCGTGCTGTTGAGGTCTTCTGTATCAGTTGCTGTATACGCTCATCTGCCTTCCATTGGTGAGCTTTTTTTTATTTATTTATTTATTTTTTTTAATACTTGCAACATCTGATGAGGTCCGTGCGAGGTCTTGTGTACTTGGTAAAGTGCATAAGAATTTTCTACGAAGATGTTACGCCTGTATTGAATGTGGTGGTCACCATTTTGAACAACCTCTGTAATGTACAAAACATTGTTCAGTTAACTGAACTGCTGAACTTACGGCGCGTTTACATCCACTGTCCTTGTTATCCTTGACATTCCAAAGCTTTTATTGACCCAATATTGCTTCCAAGACAGTAAATTCCTATTCCGTAGTTGTTGTATTTCGACTCCTCTAACAGCTCCTTCAAATTAAACGCATGCTTTTCTATCACCCTGTATGTTTTTTTCCTATTATTCGTTAGCACCATTGTTTCATACCAGTGTAATGTGTTCCGCCATTAAACTAAATAATTAACGGAGTCTCACGGCAAGTAACAGGCACTGAACGCTGGTGCCAACATTTGGTCCTCCCTGTTCTGAGATGGCTGTGCTATACCAGCACTGGCAGATTTCAGAGCAATATGCCCACCTAGAGCTCGCGCTAAGACTGTGTGACTGTTCATAGGTCACTTTGCATCGCTCTACGGCCGACATCGGACGTCCAATTTTAGCGACAGTTTGCTGAAAGGATCGCCGAACGCCTTAGGTCGAACAGTGCGGTACACCTGGTAGTCGCTGTAGCAGAAGCAAGCCAGTCTCCCAAGGTATGAGACCTATTCACCTGCTACGTCGTCAACAACACTCACCCAAACTAACGACACCTGTGGTTGTGCATCTAGCAAATGCACAATGACAATCGACTGCATTTGCAACTTTCAGCGAGATTACAACCAATGGTGATGTACACACGAATGGCGAAGGTTCGTTTACTTATGATTGTGCCAAAGGCAAACCAGTCGTCATTCTCGAGACCGTAGATTAAATGCCGCTGCAAAAGCTGCTCCATTGTTCGATAACGAGGTTTTGATGGAAATGGAGTTCTCCCACTGGCTCCAAAAGGCATTAAGCCAATTCGCTCTCACTCTAATAGCGCTGAGATCAATAGCTGGTAGTCGGCCAACTGCCATTCCACAAGGGGACCGCAGCGGAAAATTAACCGCGATAGCTGGAACGAGTGACACGCTACCACACTAGACATTTTCTGTCATTCTCGCCTGAAACTTTTAACGCTTCCAAGCGCATGACGTTCGCTGTAATGAAATGATAACGCGGACGGGATTAAAACTCTGTTTTAATAACGTAGCGGCGAGCTGACAGTTGTGGGGCCTGTTAAGTCTACTTTTAATTCAACTCTTTAACAGGTACAGCATCTGTATGCTACACGGAAACTGCCTTCCGTACTCCCCGACACAAATTTGATGACCAACAAACCCCGCGCTTTCTTATGGAGGAAATGTCCGCAGATTAATTTTCGTTGTGAAACGAGGATGACCTGGCGCTTCTTAGGGTTGGTTGGTTTGGGGAAGGAGACCAGACAGCGTGGTCATCGGTCTCATCGGATTAGGGAAGGATGGGGAAGGAAGGCGGCCGTGCCCTTTCAGAGGAACCATCCCGGCATTTGCCTGGAGTGATTTAGGGAAATCACGGAAAACCTAAATCAGGATGGCCGGACGTGGGATTGAACCGTCGTCCTCCCGAATGCGAGTCCAGTGTCTAACCACTGCGCCACCCCGCTCGGTTTCTTAGGGGTAGTCACAGATCCATCGTGATACTTAACAAAGATCGTAATTCATACTTGATTTGGCGGCAGCTACTTCTCGAGGGTGGCACTCAAGATACAACAGGATTTCATCAGCCACCAGTAACTGGTAGTTACAAAATGAAGCACAGATGAAATATCATTGATATGCTGCGAGAAAAATCAGTGAATCAAGGACTGATCTTATGGAACTCTATACAAAAAAAATGGTTCAAATGGCTCTGAGCACTATGCGACTTAACTTCTTAGGTCATCAGTCACCTAGAACTTAGAACTAATTAAACCTAACTAACTTAAGGACATCACACACATCCATGCCCGAGGCAGGATTCGAACCTGCGACCGTAGCGGTCGCTCGGCTCCAGACTGTAGCGCCTAGACCCGCACGGCCACTCCGGCCGGCGAACTCTAAACAGAGTACACATTTCCACGACGACTTCACCGACACATAAATGACTCCGATCCACAGACGCCTCTTTAACAGCTGCTTTTGAAGCACCTGAGAAACTGTAGTATTGTACTGTTTGAGAACTTCGGCTATTTCGTTTTCATATGTGAAGTATCGAAATCGACAGCATCAAAAGCCTTGCTGAAAATAAACAGTGTTAAAACCATAACTTCACTTCCGTACAAGGTATGTTTCACGTCATCGGTCACTTTGTTTAATGCGATTGTTGTGCTCGGGTGTTCTTGGAAGCCTGATTGATATTTATGCAGGATTTATACATTTTCATGTAAACTGTCAACTGTTATGAACAAAGTAATATGCTGATTGGACTATAATCGCCTGGTGATTCTGGGTTATCATTCTTCGGTATTAGTTGAATTAAACTTGTTTTGTAAATAAAACCGCCTTTTCTTGCTGCAACTTAATTTATTTTTTCCAGACGCGTTTCGCGTTTTTCTTACTCTGAGGCATCTTCATTGGGATCTAGAACGATACAGTTTTGTTATTTTAAGATTATCAAACAACTCACGTCGCGTTTTTTTAGGTAAATAAATAATTATTTACAGTTTGTTGCCGTCTCTGTTTCCTCTCATCTGATCTGGAGGTCGCACTACGACTTCACTTCCGAAACATAAGCACATTTTCCTATTCCGAACTTTTTCTTCCACACTGTTCACCATGTTTCTCCTTCTTCTTTCTTCACTATTATTCTTTTGCCACTAGCTATAGCTATTTGTTCGAACATTGCGCTTTTAAAGATGTAAATATTGTGAGTTCATTATGTGTTTCCTCCTGTTTGTTTTGTTTACCTACATGTTGCCAACCTAACGAAATATATGTTAATCCTAACGTGTATTCATAATGTTTATATCTGTGTGTGTGTGTGTGTGTGTGTGTGTGTGTGTGTGTGTGTGTGTGTATGTGTGAGAGAGAGAGAGAGAGAGAGAGAGAGAGAGAGAGAGAGAGAGAGTGTATGGGTGTGGGTTGGGTTGGGGGCTGGGGTTGGCGGTGGTTTGATTTGTAAAGAGTTGCAGTGTTGATATGAATGTGATAGCTGTAGTTGAAAGCTTTGGTGATCAGCTGATTTCAGTTTTAGTTTAAATGTTCTGTGGAGGGGTTCATGGACAAGGGAATGAAAAGTTGTTGGGTGGTGGTGGTATTATTATTATTATTATTATTAGCATGATAATCCTCTTTTGGAGGATTATTTTATCTATTAATGTAAAACATGAATTGTTTGGCATGTGTACTTCATCATTCAACAAGGTTTTTCTTTTCTGCTTTGATTTTCTGTATGTGGTACTTTCCTTGCAGAGGTTAATATGGCCACTAAAACAACTTGGAATTAAACTTTGCTTCCAATTATTAAGATATGTACCACTAACAAGACAGAGAGAGAAACTAAAGATGTCTGTGAGAACTAGATAATAGTATCGAGAACGTTTTTAGCACATATGCTCTCTCCAACATCACCCGCTGCATCAAGAGATTCTCTTGTTTGCTTTCCGTACTATGAGTGAATAAACATGTTTTAAGGAAAACGCGTCTGTCGGAAAGGTGCTGCCTTGTGGCTGATAATTTATCGCAACTTGAGAGCGGACTGCTATTGAGAAGAAGTCGTTTAATTCGTCTGCATACGTTCATTCTCGACTGCTCGTTCCTTATCTGAAAGTATTTAGTTTATGATGCTCTACCAGCCGTATACTTTTAACCCTAAAGGCTCTTTATTGCGTCGGGGGAAACCATTAACAACATAATTATGCCTTGTCGGCAGATTGTAACCGCTTGCAGTCTCAGAGAGCACAGAAGGCTAGGGGTGCTGGCCTGGGCTGGGGGCAGGTGGTATCGGGTTCCCGCATTCCCCGGAGCGAGCGGTCTTTCCTGTGAGAACCAACGGCAGTTACGTCACCACTACAAGTACCTGCTGAAGAGGCCTCGCGTGTGTCCAGTCGCCGCTGCTGTACTCGTCTACACGTACGTTTCATCGGCAGACGCTGTTTCATAAGTAGCCCGTCATCGTCGCCGGCCTTTCGACATCCACACATTGCCGTCTTCACACTGACACGCATCCATGTTGCTCCCCCATGTCTTCTACGTCATAAATCAACTCCCGCTACACTGACGTCTCACTATGCTCTCAACTCTATCTATGTCTTAAGGCTGCGTTACTCAAGGCGCACTAATTACCAACCGTATATTTATGCAACTTCTCCGCAGTATTTTATGGAACGTTCACATGAGACACAAACGGTAATCCATTTCGCGAATGACGGTTGTGAAGTCGGTAAAAACCTTGGTGCTGTTCTCGCGGGATAACTATGTGCAGGTACCGAGTTCCATGTGTTCCCTTCTCCATTATAATCACTAACAACTCGATCACACTCTTCATGATCTCATAGCCATCACCTGCAATAAACTGTTGCACTTACAACACGTGAGACACTAACTGCCGATATTGAGACGACCAATAGGTTTTTTTTTTCTTAACAGGTAAGCCAGACTGCAAAACCAAAACTTCCGGATCGATCCCTGATTAGTCCTAGGATTTTTATCTGCCACTTGTTTCTATCGCGTTTCTTGACGTCAGAAATACCAAGCTGCATAGTCATTTGGAGTTCTCATTAAAATTGGCAAGTAATTCAGTTCAAAGGTCGGAAGAGTGCAACGGCATAAGACCTCCAACAGTACCATGCCTAGCAAAGCACAATGGTTTGATCAGAACGTTACCTTTTTGTGATAGTCCACAGAACGGGACAGCACATCACACAAGCTGTCATATGAGTCAACCTCATGAGACAGACATATCAGAAATGATACGCTGAAGAATACTTTATCAGTATGTCTCACAAACATCCGTCGAAACAGGGTATTGTTTTCGAGATCGAAATAATGGTTAGCCACACAAGTAGTAAATTTTAAGGTACAGGACTGGTTTATATGCGCATGAATGCGAAATATCATCATAATCATCGTCTTCTCTCAAACAAAATCATTACCGTATTTTCCGAAGTCTTCCAGTATCTCTTTTTTCCCACTCGGCTTGTTCAAGATCTAGAGAATTCTATGACATGGCATTCTCGTGAGGTGTTGTTTCCAATTTTCACGATAATTTTGAATGATTTCATTCATGCTGAAATTATTTAATTTTGTTCTAATATTTCCATTTGTAATGATGTCTCTTCTTGTCGCAAGCCAGCTTTTTATCCCATATGTTACAACAGGAGCTCTCACCACTTTACAGATATTCGTAGTGGTCTCTTTTTGTACTTCGGGCCCATTGCTCTGCTAATGGTCCAACAGACAAAATCGAATTTGTATATTTTACTTTCCAGATCGGAGTAAAAATCATAACTTGTATCACGGCTCAACTAAGAGATTAGAGAGACTTGTTTCAAAACCTATTTATCTATTTTTGACCTGACTGGACATTTTCCTCAGAATGCTATTATTTTCGTTTTATTAATACAAAATTTTTAATTGTATTCGTTGTGTGTTTTGTTCATCTGGTGTACTGACCTTTGGAGGTCATCTTCATTATTTTGAATAATAACGATATCATCTACAGCCAGAAGCATATTCAGATACTCACCATTCGCTTTATCGCACTTGAGAAGGGTTTGGACCGCGTGAGCCACGATAAACTATGGAAAATCGTGTCTGACTGTGGATGTCCATCATCTAATATAGCCAATGAAACGTTTTTATAAAAACACTTGCGCTGTAATAAACACAAATAACAATCAATTGGTTCAAATGGCTCTGAGCACTACGGGAGTTAACATCTGTGGTCATCAGTCCCCTAGAATTTAGAACTACTTAAACCTAACTAACCTAAGGACATCACACACATCCATGCCCGAGGCAGGATTCGAACCTGCGACCGTAGCAGTCGCGCGGTTCCGGACTGAGCGAACAATCAATTAGAAGAGACTGTTATTAACCGAGGCGTGAGACAAGAGTGCGGACTATCGCCTACTGTTTTTAATATTTACTTTGACTTCATTCTTCATAAACATGAAGTATCTACAGGCAAAATTAAGGAATTGCCCAGATGCGAGTAGGACTCGCGCACTAAGATTGCCGTACAAACGTAATCATGTATATAGATAGTTCATTCATACCGGGAATCTACGATTTCGACGATTTTTGCCTGTTATCGTCATTGATGCTGGTCAGATAACAGTTCCACAGATTCCAAGACTTTTGAAAAGTTTTAATTTCAAGTCTGCAGTCCGGATAAAAAATGACAAAAGAATATTTTTTTCGCGTGATTAATCCCCAATTAACAATTTTCTGATTTTTTTGCTTTCCTTCTACTATGAAACCTTTCTTCTTGCCAAATCTAATGATTATAGAACAACGGGAACTACCCCATAGGTTTTGATGAGTGAGTTTGTATCACAATATATGTGAAATAAATGGCCTTACCTCTCATTGCATTGACTTAGTAGTTTAATGTTTTTTCATCGACAAGGGACTGAAGACCATACACGACATAAATTTCAGCTCGATACATCTGCGTGTTCCTGAGAAAAAGAGTTTTCAGCAGTCGGACAGGCAGGCAGGCAGGCAGAACGGACAACAAAGTGATCGTGTAAGAGTTCCTTTTTTACCGATTGTGGTACGGTGCTCCAAACCGAGGTAAGGGCTTCCGTGTAGATGGAAAGGAGATTTGGGTGTAGCGTGCCGATGAAACGAAGTCATTAGAGACGAAGTAAAAGCTAAGCTTAGTCAAGGATAGAGAAGGAAATCGCCGTGTCCTTTCAAGAGGAGCCACCCTTGTAATTGATATTACGTGAATGTATCGAAATCACGGGAGACCTACACGTTGATAACCGCCACTCCCAGAATACGAGTGCGGTCTGTTACCAGCGCGACCACCTCGCTCGATGTGTGTAGGCGGAGTGAGGGACATTTGTAGCGCATCAACGCGTTCGGCACCTCGCTCGGAGCCTGCTACTCGATATGCGGCTGGTGCACATGGCAGGTGCTGGCTCAGAGGAATCAATGCGGGAGCCCGCAGCCTCGGCTGCCCCGCACGGCTGCTGAATGGCGGAGCAATTAACGGGGCGGCGCGCCGGGCGTCGGCAGCAACCGGCCGACCGCGCCGCTTTGTGTGAAGGGGGGCTTCGCTGATGGAGGACCGCCTCAGCACTGTCGTACGCACGAATCGCGCCGTAGCTGACATTCCCTATTCTGTATTCTCCCCAAGATACGATGCCTCAAGGGCGTACATGACACGACGACAATAACTTTCCCCTGAGCGAGATGACTACCGCGCCTGCGGTCGATCGCACGGCAAAACGCTCTAGTGGTCAGCTTCAGTCGTTTAGGGACTGCGTCGAAGCCTCGCAAAACCAATATCACAGCTTCTTTATACCGCATGCTGGGACATTCTGTTTACTTACATATACGGTGAAGAATAACAACCAGATAATGAGGTCAGAGTAGCCATGGCATGTTGCATCGAGCCAAACTTTCCAAATACACTACTGGCCATTAAAATCGCTACACCAAGAAGAAATGCAGATGAAAAACGGGTATTCATTGAACAAATATACTATACTAGAACTGACATGTGATTACATTTTCACGCAATTTGGGTGCATAGAGCCTGAGAAATCACTACCCACAACAACCACCTCTGGCCGTAATAACGGCCTTGATACGTCTGGGCATTGAGTCAAACAGAGCTTGGATGGCGTGTACAGGTACACCTGCCCATGCAGCTTCAACACGATACCACAGTTCATCAAGAGTAGTGACTGGCGTATTGTGACGAGCCAGTTGCTCGGCCACCATTGACCAGACGTTTTCAATTGGTGAGAGATCTGGAGAATGTGCTGGCCAGGGCAGCAGTCGAACATTTTCTGTATCCAGAAAGGCCCGTACAGGACCTGCAGCATGCGGTCGTGCATTATCCTGCTGAAATGTATGGTTTCGCAGGGATCTAATGAAGGGTAGAGCCACAGGTCGTAACACATCTGAAATGTAACGTCCACCGTTCAAAGTGCCATCAATGCGAACAAGAGGTGACCGAGACGTGTAACCAATGGCACCCCATACCATAACGGCGGGTGATACGCCAGTATGGCGATGATGAATACACGCTTCCAATATGCGTTCACCACGATGTCGCCAAACACGGATGCGACCTTCATAATGCTGTAAACAGAACCTGGATTCGTCCGAAAAAATGACGTTTTGCCATTCGTGCACCCAGGTTCGTCGTTGAGTACGCCATCGCAGGCGCCCCTGTCTGTGATGCAGCGTCAAGGGTAACCGCAGCCATACTCTCCGAGCTGATAGTCCATACTGCTACAAATGTCGTCGAACTGTTCGTGCAGATGGTTGTCGTCTTGCAAACGTCCCCATCTGTTGACTCAGGGATCGAGACGTGGCTGCACGATTCGTTACAGCCATGCGGATAAGATGCCTGTCATCTCGACTGCCATTGATACGAGGCCGTTGGGATCCAGCACGGCGTTCCGTATTACCCTTCTAAACCCACCGATTGCATATTCTGCTAACAGTCATTGGATCTCGACCAACAAGAGCAGCAATGTCGCGATACGATAAACCGCAATCACGGTAGGCTACAATCCGATCTTTTTTCAAAGTCGGAAACGTGATGGTACGCATTTCTCCTCCTTACACGAGGCATCAAAACAACGTTTCACCAGGCAACGCCGGTCAACTACTGTTTGTGTATGAGGAATCGGTTGGAAACTTTCCTCATGTCAGCACGTTGTAGGTGTCGCCACCGGCGCGAACCTTGTATGAATGTTCTGAAAAGCTAATCATTTGCATATCACAGCATCTTCTTCCTGTCGGTTAAATTTAACGTCTGTAGCACGTCATCTTCGTGGTGTAGCAATTTTAATGGCCAGTAGTGTAAACGCAAACGTGGCGTTGTGGAGCTACAGCCAAAAAACGCCAGCCCTTCAGCCTCAAGCGCAAGGTTTCTTCGCTAAGCGAATGCGTATGAAGCCGCGACAATCATTCGCAATATGCCGGGAATTTTCGAAAACGTGTGCCAATAATTTCTTCGATGATTTCAACTTTGAAGTGATGCTGGTGCTAGGAAATTTTGAGCATTTGCTGCAAAAAGTGTGGTCTGAGAGCCGGCCGCGGTGGTCTAGCGGTTCAGGCGCTCAGTCCGGAACCGCGCGACTACTACGGTCGCAGGTTCGAATCCTGCCTTGGGCATGGATGTGTGTGATGTCCTTAGGTTAGTTAGGTTTAAGTAGTTCGAAGTTTAGAGGACTGATGAACTCAGATGTTAAGTCCCATAAAGCCTAGAGCCATTCGAACTATTAGCAAAAAATTAAAACACGTGGCCTTCGCATTTCATTGTTAACAACACACTGCCTTACAATACCACATGCGACTATCACACCCCAGTGCTGTTTCTGCAATACTGCGTATTACTTTAACAAATTCATAGCATTACTGCACTTTTAGCGTAGTTGATTCAATAGTTAGGCTTAAGAACTTAAAGTTCGCTTAGCTTTGACTAAGCAGCTCAGTCAGTCTGTACAATTAATACAGAGTGTTTCAGAAAGAATATACGTATTTCGACAGTATATATCTATTAATTTGTAAGATACGCACCTGCCAGACTTGAGATACATATTTACGAGTCTCTAAGTTCAGATTACACAAGTTCGATGTGTTCTCGTCTAGCAATATGAAAAATGTCATATCAATATTCGAATTCCTTCCATATTCGGGTAAGCATTTATATTGTCACTTTTGTTATGGCAGTACGGATCAATTCTTCTCGGTTCCGTGGTAATGCTGGTGTATGAAAGTTGTCTTTAATGAGACCCCGGAAGAAGAAATCACAGGGCGTGGAGGCCAGCTGAGGAGTGCTAATTTGCCGGCAGTTTGACGAACAAGCCAATGGCTCGGTAGAAGTTTTTTTCAGATATTCACGCATCCGCCGACTACAGTGAGAGGGTGCACCGTCTTATTAAAAAACGAGGTTGTCCTCGTTCAGCCTCGGACACAACCAGTTGTGTAATGTAACAAGATACTGATGACCATTAACCGCATTTCCATCAAAGAAGGCTGAGCTGTAAACAGATGAATCGGATGTCGCACAAAACATATTGACTTTGGGTGAATCTCGTACATAAGTCAACGTGTGCATGTGGGTTTTGTATACCCAAAATTCGAACACGGTGCTTGTTTACTTTCCCATTATGGTGGAACGTAGCTTCATCACTGAATGCGATGCGTTGTACGAAAGTATTCTCACTGTCAATAGCATTCTGAAGCGCGTCAGCAAATGCCACACTTTTGCGCTTGTTGTCATGCGGTTTCATAACCAACCGGCGTCTCGAAACACGCAAATTGTTGTTGCAGGCAGATGGATTTCCCGACTGGCACAACGAGTTGATTTTGTAGAACTGCTCTGGAAAGCAGTTTGAATTCGTGCGTCATTTTCAACTGAAACACGAGGGTGGCCGGGACTCTTTTCTTTACTTACAGATCCTGTGTCTACAAACTGTCGATACTATTTGCGAATGTAGTACCCATTAGCAGGCTGTTTGGTACATCAATCTGAAACGTCTTTACACTGTAATCACGAAGTTACACTTCGCAAACTCGAAAGAACAAAATTATTTCTGTGCAGAATATCCACTGTGCAACATGTGCCGGTAACCAAGCAAACAGGAGACAATCGACATCTAGCGATAAGGAATATAAACTAGGCAATGTATTCGTTCTTCCAATCACTGAGTCGTGGCGCAACGATTGATTAGTTACAGCAGAATAGTTTGTAAGACCTATATTCTTATACCAGAGGATCTGCAGTACACTTTGTATCCAATTATGTCTACAGAATTAACAACTTGTACTACCACACTTTACCTCACAGTACTCAGTGTATAACGGGGTTGCTTGGTTGTCCGTGGCAACAATTCACTATTTCTTTCTCAGAGAAAGCTACGGAAATGCAACATTAACAGATAATTTGCGTGAGTCAACACTTTTCTCTCTCGTACTTTCCACAGTTTTATTGTTGCTGTGTCCTCCACAAGATACGGAACGCAGCCATACAGAGGAGAGCGCCGAGCTGCCTACCGCTCAGGTGCAACTGAATTAACGTTAGCCTCCAACAGAAGGCACACAAGGCAAGGACTAGACCTGTGATGAGATTATATAGTTGCATTGTGCAGGCGAGTCCCCACCTCATAATAGCAACTACTTTCGCTGGCATTTGGCGATTACAACCTAAAAATTGCTACACTATCCTGACACTGGTGTCTTTAATTGATTTATATGGCAAAGACTACTGACCACTTACAACCACAGTCAACTATACTTCACGTCAGTGATACTGGAATCCGTCAATTAGTCTTAAAAAAGTCGGTTCTAAGGCGTCATATCATACATTATGTGATCAATAGTATCCGGACACCCGGCTGAAAATGACTTACACAAGTTCGTGGCGCCCTCCATCGGTAATGCTGGAATTCAATATGGGCCGGCCGCGGTGGCCGAGCCGTTCTAGTCGATCCAGTCTGGAACTAAGCGACTGCTACGGTCGCAGGTTAGAATCCTGCCTAGGGCATGGATGTGTGTGATGTCCTTAGGTTAGTTAGGTTTAAGTAAGTTCTAAGTTCTACGGGACTGATGACCTTAGAAGTTAAGTCCCATAGTGCTTAGAGCCATTTGAACCAATTCAATATGGTGTAGGCCCACCCTTCGCCTTGATGACAGCTTCCACTCTCGCACTATGCTGGCTGGTGCTGGAAGGTTTCTTCGGGAATGGCAGCCCATTCTTCACGGAGTGCTGTACTGAGGAGAGGCGTCCATATCGGTCGGTGAGGCCTGGCACGAAGTCGGCGTTCCAAAACACCTCAAAGGTGTTCTATAGGACTCAGGTCAGGACTTTGTGCAGACCAGTCCATTACAGGTATGTTATTGTCATGTAACCACTTCGCCACAGGCCGTGCACTATGAACAGGTGCTCGATCGTTTTGAAAGATGCAATCGCCAACCCCAAATTGCTCTGCAACAGTGGGAAGCACGAAGGTGCTTAAACCATCAAGATGATTAATGATTAGTGTTTTAGGGCACACAACAACGAGGTTATCAGCGTCCGTTAAACCATGAATGTACGCATGTGCTGTGATAGGGCTACGCAAAACAACAAGGGATGCAAGCCCCATCCATGAAAAACCGACCACACCATAACACCACCGCCTCCGAATTTTACTGCTGGCACTACACAAGCCGGCAGATGACGTTCACTGGGCATTCGCCATACCCACAACCTGCCATCGGATCGCCACATTGTGTACCGTGATTCGTCACTCCACACAACGTTTTTACATTGTTCTATCGTCCAATGTTTACGCTACTTACACCAAGTGAGGCGTAGTTTGGCACTTACCGGCATGATGTGTGGCTTACGAGCAGCCGCTCGACCATGAAATCCAAGTTGTCTCACTTCCCGCCCAACTGTCGTAGTACTTGCAGTGGATCCTGATGCAGTCTGGAATTCCTGTGTGATGGTCTGGCTAGATGTCTGCCTATTACACATTACGACCCTCTTCAACTGCAAGCGGTCTCTGTCAGTCAACAGACGAGGTCGGCCTGTACGCTTTTGTGCTGTACGTATCGCTTCACGTTTCCACTTGACTATTACATCGGAAAAAGTGGATCTAGGGATGTTTAGGAGTGTGGAAATCTCGCGTACAGACGTATGACACAAGTGACACCCAATCTCCTGACCACGTTCGAAGTCCGTGAGTTCCGTGGAGTGCCCCAGTCTGCTCTTTCACGATGTCTAATGACCACTGAGGTCGCTGATATGGAGTACCTGGCAACAGGTGGCAGCACAATGCACCTAACATGAAAAACTTATGTTTTAGGGATGTCCGGATACTTTTGATCACATAGCGTATATCTTCTTGTACACTGAGAGTGTGCTATGTCCAGTGTAGTTTCAGTCATCAAAATACCGCAGGGGCTATGCAACCGACAAATTAGTGGACTAGGTGTAATTGCACCCCACAGCGTCTGATGTCCTGATATCTGTTCGCACTCAAATCAATCGTTAAGGGGACGAGGAATGTAAATTTTTGTGACAATCTTTGGCTCCAGAAGATTGTGAAATGTGGCAGGCATCGAGGATCGAACTTTGGTGGACAATGGTTGTATGGCTACCTTGTTGAAATATTTATGGGGGGGGGGGTTTATGGTTGCCTTGGTGAAAGCAAGCTTCACATAAGGATTTGTATTACATTAATACAGACTTCATATGATCAGCTCTATGTGAATGATGATTTATATGATCATCATATGCTTGGCACTATGGGAATGATCACTTAACTTACACAGACAAAATGTGAACAGTTGTATGCTGCGGTATCGCGCCGTAGTCAACACGTTAGGAGTGACAAGAAGGTTTAAGGCGCCAAAGGAAAATACAGCACAGACTGAGTTACAAGTGTCGCGTCCACCGGGTAACCAATAAAACTTAAAATCACTACCATCAATAAATACGTGCTCATCATGTTCAATGAAAACATGTGACGCTAAAACGCTTCTGTCTTAGCACAACTGGAGGATATGGATTCCAGTAGCACATATAAGCTGCTGGCTACAGATCGTAATTTGGCCACCAACGTGGGGCTGACAGAAGCAGACACTACATAATTTGGCGCTCACCGTGGGGCCAACAAGAATAACTAATTCAGTAAATGCCACGAGATAAATGTGAACAGCTTCCTGAACCTATCGTTTCGAAACTGGTAACGGTGCTGTTAGTTAATAAATAGAATAATCAACTACGGATTACTGCTGTTCTTACTTTATGCAGAACTTCACCTACATTTTCACACGGTGACTGTTTCATTACGTCACTGTTTAACAAAATACCATCACAAATAGTCCCCAAGTTGAACCATTGGTACCGCTTCAACAGGACGCAACTGAGGAAAGGCTACTGGTGTTACTGCTGTTCATTTTGTACACTAATGACCTGGCAGATTGTGCAGTTACCCATAACGGAGTATTATCTGATGGCTCTGAGCACTATGGGACTTAACAGCTGAGGTCATCAGTCCCCTAGAACTTAGAACTACTTAAACCTAACTAAACTTAGGACATCACACACATCCATGACCGAGGCAGGATTCGAACCTGCGACCGTAGCGGTCGCTCGGTTCCAGACTGTAGCGCCTAGAACCGCTCGGCCACCCCGGCCGGCAGTATTATCTGAAAAAAAGCACGAATATCCAGTGAATTCTTGATGAGATGTGAAACTAGTGTAGAAAATGGGAACTTACATTAAAGGTTCAAAAACGTAAAACTGTGCAGTTCTCACAATGCAGGAAAGTAGTAACGCGTATTCTACGACTACAGCATCAATATGGAATGAGTCAACACATGCAAATATTTGGGTGTAACAATTCGTATGGAAGTGAAACAGATCGATAACATAGTCAAGTTGTAAGTAAACTACGTGGCAGACTTGGATTAACTGCCAGAATACCAGAAAAATACAGTGAGTTTACAAAGAGGACTGCTTATTAAACACTAGAGCTTATCTTACAATATTGCTGAAGTCTGTGGGACTCATAACAAATAGCAGAAACGCGGGATATTGAATGTATGCAAAGAAGGGCAGCGCTAAGGGTCACATGTTTGTCCGAGTCACGGAGGGTGTCACAGAATGTTGAAAAACCTGAACTGGCACACGCTGGAGGTGACATCAAGTATCCCTCCAAGGCCTACTTACAAAGTTCCAAGACGAAGAAGAATCTAGGGATGGTTTTCATCCCCGTACGCCGCGCGATCTGGGGCGGCTTGTCACGATTCGCGCGGCTCTCCCCGTCGGAGGTACGAGTCCTCCCTCGGGCATGGGTGTGTGTTTTGTCCTTAGCGTATGTTAGTTTAAGTTGGATTAAGTAGTAACCGTAGGGACCGATGACCTCAGCAGTTTGGTCGCATAGGAATTTACCACAAATTTCCAATTTTCCATCCTCGTACGTATCACTCCAGTAGGGACAGCAAAGATAAGACGATACTAATTAGTTGTCAGTTTTACCGTGTTCCCTCTGAAAATGGAAAGGGAGGGAACCCCGACATGAGCAGCTACGCCACGCGCACTTATTGGACAGCGGTTTGCGGAGTGTGTAGGTAGATGGAGATGCCGCGAGTAGAGTTTCGCAGAGCGGCGGCGCTGGCGACTGGCATGGCGGAAGCCGTGTGTCCGCCTGCGCAGACCTGCGGACCACTTTCACCGCAGCGCAGAGCGCGGCCACGTAATTAGCGGCAGTGCAAACACACCGCGCCCGCGTCCTTACAATACTGCTCCCCGGCCACAGCGCACACACCGCGACGCCTGCTGTCCGCAATGCGTTACAGCAGATTTGCCGCAGTGCTTTTCAATTTGTGCTGCAGGCAGAGGGGAGGAAATACGAGTGCGTGCGGCGACGGGCCACACGCACAACATTCAAGCCTGTCCCAGGCAGAGGGGTGTGATTCTTCAAAGCACACTTTTAAGGGGGCGTGGGACGGGAGGACACCTCGCTAGTTAAAGTATTACGCGTTACTTTCAGTAAACGTAGCGAACGGAATAATTGCATCAGTGCAAGATGTATGCACTCTTTCCCTAGAATCTGATTTTATTCGTTAATCATAAGCCATATACAACAAAGCGATAATAAAAATACGTGTCTATAAAATGGATATTTAGGCACATCATCCGCAAAAAAAAAGACAGTGTATAAGACAGCAACATAGTGTACAAACAACAAGTAAGTTATTATTGGTGTAGATCTACTCTGTCAGTGGACAACAAGGCGTGTGTATTTCATACTATAAACCATAAAACTAAAAACCTGGCACATGAGGCCAACAAAGTACAGACATTTAAATGGACAACACGAATGGTTAACAGGAACAGCGGACGCTATGATTCGAGTTTTACCCAGACCGTGGCGGATGCGACATATGCAGGGTGATTCAGCTGCCCCTATCGATAGGTTTTATGCAACCTGGAGCGACTTCAAAAACCACGTGAGCGAGCATTTCTATAGCGTGCAATTTTTTGCGATGAAGTGACTTTCCACCTTAGTGGAAAAGTCAACAGAAACAATGTTTGCCTATACGGTTTGGAAAATGCACATTCACCATTGCAACCTGAAAGAGATTCACCGTAGATCCACGTGTTCTGTGCCGTATCCCGTACAAAGGTTTATGGACCATTTTTCTTTCGGAAAGAATTGTAACGGGACTCACGTACCTGGACATGGAAAGTTATGGAAAATTCCCACGACTTCATTTTCCAACAGGATGGAGCTCCGCCCCATTGGCACCGTGATGTACGAGGTTTTTTGAATGACTCCCTTCCTCAGAGCTGGATCGGTCACAGGGGACTTGAGGGCCTGGCTCTGCACTTCTGGCCACAGTGGTCTCCTGATCTCATACACTGCGACTATTTCTTGTGGGGTTATGTGAAGGAAGCTGTTTACGTCCCGCCCCTACCAACCACTCTGAACGATCTACGAAACCGGATCACTGCTGCCGTGCACTCAGTAACAGAAGATACGCTTTCGCGTGTGTGGGATGAGTTTGGCTACCGCGTCGATGTTTGCCGTGCAGCCAACGGTGGCCACATTGAACATTTATAACATTTCTAATTATAAAATAATTATTAAAAACTAATTAATTACAAGTTATCAAATTGATATCAAACACCATAGAAAACTATGAAGTTCATCTTTTCATTAGGATAAAGCTTATTATTTTGGGTTTGCGCGTATTTACGAAGTTTTGAAAATGGATCCATCATCTAAAATGTTTATATATTTTATCCCTGTTAAAACTAACGCGTCTAGGGTACGTTAAAAATGATGGTGATGGCAAGTTATATTTGTTTGTGCGTGGGGGGCAGTTTGAAGAAAGTGACCCTCCCCCCCTCCAGAACAGAACTACGGATCGGCTCCTGTTAGTAGAGTACTGCCTGACACAGTCATGTTGATTAAATATCTATGTGGAACGTCGCAAAGCGATATGAAACAGATCTACACGTAAGAGTGCCACTAGGAAAAGCGAATGGTCAACTTAGATTTATTGGAAGAATTTTGGGAAAGTGTAGCTGATCTATTAAGGAGACCCCGTGCAGAAGACTAGAGCGACACATTCTTGAGTACCACTAGAGTGTTTTGGGAGGAAGACATCGTAGCAATTCAGAGGTGTTACTGGTGGTTCGATCACCACGAGAGTATCACGGAAATGCTTCGTGAAGTCATGGGAACCGCTGAAGTGAGGAAGAACGTTGTTTCCTCGAAACACTACTGAGAAAATTTAGAGAACCAACATTTGAGACTGACTGTAGAACGATTCTACCGTCGCCAACGAACAATTTGCGTCAAGGACAGCGAAGGCAAATTATGGCTCCTATCGTGTTATAGAGATAGTTGTTTTTCTTTCGCTACGTTTATGAGCGGAACAGCAAATGGAATGGCTAGTACCCTCCGCCATGCACCGTACGGTGGTTTGTGGAGGATGTATGTAGTGTGTACGTTGGCGAGCACGCAGCACGCACAGGGCCCCCACCAGCCAACAAGTGGCAGCAGAGCACGGGCGGCACGGCCGGTGTGAGGACGGCTTCAGCGTCACGCAGTGCGGCCACGTCGCCAGCGCTAACCGCGAGCGTAGTGCGCCGGGTCGCGGGCAACACAGGACACAGACGCAGCCCGAAGGCCGCCCGCAGCGGCTGCACACACGCGAGTCAGCCGGCACAGGTGTGTGGCGGCCGCAGGGGGCCTGGCGTGGGTGGCCGCCGCAGTACGTAAGGCCACGGCCGCTGCTACAGCTCACCTGCTCTGAGGCGTGGGCGTGCGTGTTGCGCGGATGGTGTTCAGTGTCTCCGGGATATCCCCATATCAAAACAGTATATTGTTGACTGTCTATACTTACAATCATCCTCATAAATTAAGGATAATAGCGGAATGTGGTGCCACACAACGTCGCACCGCACAAAACTGGCGCTAGTAGTATAGACACATACGGAACACACACGACACAGATCGGTAAGTCCACGGTAATAGTGATAAAGTTGAGAAAACCGTCCCGAAACACATGACTACAAAACGCCACCGTTTCCTGCGCATGTACCCCGACATCAATACGGGATATGATCACCACGCACACGTACACAATCCGCATAATCGGTTGGCATACTCTGTATCAGGTGGTCGAGCAGCTGCTGCAGAACAGCCTCCCATTCTTGCACCAGTGCCTGTCGGAGGTCCTGAAGTGTCGTAGGGGTTTGAAGACGTGCAGTGATACGTCAACCGAAAGCATCCCAGACGTGCTCCATGGGGTTTAGGTCTGGAGAATAGGCAGGTCACTCCATTAGGCTGATATTTTCTGTTTCAAGGTACTCCTCCACGATGGCAGCTCGGTGGGGCCGTGTGTTATCATCCGTTAGGAGGAAGCTGGGACCCACTGCACCCCTGAAAAGGCGGACATACTGGTGCAAAATGACGTCCCGATGCACCTGAACTGTTACAGTTCCTCTGTCAGAGACATGCAGGGCTGTACGTGCACCAATCATAGTCCCACCCCACACCATCAAACCACGACCTCCATACAGGTCCCTTTCAAGGACATTAAGTGGTTGGTATCTGGTTCATGGCACACGCCAGATGAAAACCCGGCGAGAATCACTGGGTAGACTACACGTGGACTCGTCTGTGAACATAACCTGGGACCACTGTTCCAATGACCATGTACTGTGTTCTTGATACCGGGCTTTACGTGCTCTCCTGTGACCAGGGGTCATTGGAATGCACCTTGCAGGTCTCTGGGCGAATAAACAGTGTCTGTTCAGTCGTCTGTACACAGTGTGTCTGGAAACAACTGTTCCAGTGGCTGCGGTAAGGTCTCGAGCAAGGCTACCTGCAGTACTCCGGCCGTCTGCGGGCACTGATGGTGAGATATCGGTCTTCTTGTGGTGTTGTTCACTGTAGACGTACAGTACTGTAGCGCCTGGACACGTTTCCTGTCTGCTGGAATCGTTGCCATAATCTTGAGATCACACTTAGTGCGACACGGAGGGCCCGTGCTACGACCTGGTGTTTTTGACCAGCCTCCAGTCGCTCTAGTATTCTACCCCTCATACAGTCATCAATACGTGTTTTTGAGACATTTTGAACATACGGTCACCATTAGCACGCCTGGAAACGTCTCCACACGTACTCGCTGCACCATACACTCACATGCACCAACACATCTCTGCGTATGTGGACTGCTGCCAGTGCCACCGTGCGACGATCACAGGTCAAATGCACCGCATGGTCATACCCTGAAGTGATTTAAACCCGGAAACCGCCGACCAGAGCGTTGTTTCACCATGTATCAGCATTATCCTTATTTTATGAGCATGAGTGTACATGTAGAGGGTGTTCAAAAAACGTCAGTATACAAACTGACCAAAATTACGACTGAAGAAGCTATTATTAGGCAGGGTGTATGACAGGGCTACTCACTCAGTCTCTCCTGTCTCCTTCAACGGATACATTCAGAGGGCAATATATGATCTCAGAGAGAAACTGGGAAATCTAGGAAGAATGGTACATGGTACTAAAATAGGCATGTTGAGATTTGCTGATGATATTGCAGTGTTACGTGAAGATGCGGAACAATTACAAGCGACAATGGCCCAGATAGAAATCAACCTCCTGTCTTCCTGTAACACGAAAACTAATAATGTTAAAACAAAAATCTCACTCAGTTGTGAGTAAAATTACAGCAGATGGAAGATCAAACGATATTGAAAGTCAAATCTACCAGGCAAAGGTTGCTTTTAACAAGAGAAAACACGTTTTCACACCCCACTGCATAGACAAATATGCCAGGAACGAGCTCATAAAGACGTATTTTTCGAGTGTGCTGCTGTAGCTAAGTGAAATATGGACACTTGGAGAAGCAGAAAATACACACAACAATAGCGTTCTAGATGTGGTGCAACCAAAGAATGCTACAGATTGCCTGGGTAGACAAGGTATCAAATGAGAAGGCGCTCCACAGAATGGACGAAGAGAAGCTGTGTGTCTGGACCTTATGCAGCGCAGAAGGGGCACGTGGGTCGGTCATCTACTGATACAAGATGGCGTCATTAAACAACCACTAAAATACAGCAGAGAGGAAAACCAGAAGACCCAGACGAGACTGGAATACATCAACCAGATAATGGAAGATACTAGCTGCACCACCTATAACGTTCGCAAAAGGAAGGCCGAAGACAGAAAAGCATGGCTAGCTGATGCCAACCAGCCTGATGGTTGAAGAAAAAAGGAGAAGCAACCAGACGTCGGAAATGGAGAGTAAGTTAATACTAGGCATACGTTAAGTACGCCTGCCGCGACGGAGATAACAAAGATCACCTCCTAGAAACATCTTCACACTAAAGTTGATTTGAGGAATGTGGTGTTGAGACGTTCGCATTCAGCCAGTAAGTACTTTAGTGCTTGCTCGATGGCCATGGTACGTAACATGGAGCGAACTGCGAGACAATTCATCACAATACACTTCTTTTACTGAGGATACATGAAAACTCAGAGAATGAATTAGATGCAGAGGCCACGGACATACAGACTACGCCACACACTGTTCATCGGAAACGGGACGCTCTGCTACAGCGATACCAGATCTTAAGTTAATGATGCACATTTTGTACATTTATTTGTAACACTAATCAAAACAAAGTGCTGAAACACATTTAACATTGCTTTATTCTCAACCATACCCCGTGACCTAATCGATACTCCGTACTCAATATGCGTCTCCGACTTCTAATAGATTAACAAAATGTGTATGTTTTTGTACCAACTTTAAGACAGATGGGAACTCATTGTTGCCAATAATGAGTTATCTTGCGTGGTGAGGACCTGCCTTCGTGGTGGCCGTTTCAGTGGGGCTGGAGATGTTGCTGAACCACGCCCAATCCTGCGGCCTCGAAATTGTTCATCAAGGAACTCGCGTACCTAAATAACAAAGGGTGTTGTATCTCCGTCCAGCTGAATCCACACATGATTCATGATTCCCCCGTCTTCGAACTGATTATTAAGCACGTTTTCAGGTACCGGCCTGTATCATGAGGCAGGTTTCTTTGCAGGTCTTCCACATAAACGAGTTTTCCTTACGGTAGAACGGGCAACAGTTTTTCTATATCACCTACACTATATCGCATAGTCTTCAGAAAATAACAATCTTGAGTAAGACATGCTATATGGATTTTGTGCCCACAAAGCACGGCAGTCTGCAACTTACAGCTCCGTGTCGTCGTCAGGTAATTCGTGCACAAACAACAGTCGAAGTCCTTTTATTTTCTAATACGTTTTGTGTGGTCATGCATTGTTGACTGTGCTGTTTCAAATTCAGATTTTTTTTCCAAAATTGATTTCATTGCACACTGCTCAATAGATTGCGCGTTTTCTTAAGGGGATAGTAGTCCTTGAAAACAACAAAAAATCAATTTTTTTGCTGGATTAAAATGTTTTCTGGGATGTCTACAATAAAGTAACGTTCATACGAAGTTCGCCAGAAATCCCTTATCGAGTTACAAGACGATTTGTTAGAAAGTGGCTACGAAAACAAACAGCGAAAAATAATTATCGATATTTAATTTCAACGGTGCCCTAAAAGGCATTATAGAAATTATGAACGTGTTCGAACTCGAGATCGGACCAGCCTGTTACAACTTCTGCGCATGGTGGACGAAATGCACATCGAGTGAGCGGAGCAGCGGATGACAGAAGCTGCCAAAGAAGCCCGCAGGGCCACCATGGCTACAGAGGAGGCCTTCCTTTTTGGATCTGAAAGGATTTCTGCATGGTCCAGGGATCGCTGGCTACAGGTATGTTTAAGTTACTACAAACTTTAAACGCTTTTCTCTCGAAATCTTACTTTTCTAACTGGCGGGAAGCATAATTTGAGAACGGTAATACCATTTTGATTGGAATTTGACGCCGGTATTCTAAATTGAATTCTCTATCAGCGTACGTAACCGTTTTGCGCATTCTTCAGAAGTCTGTTTTCGATGCACGCTTTTGTCTCGGTTTTGTGGGCGAGGATAATCACATTTGTTTCAACATGTGACCATTTTGTTAAAAGTCGGTTTTTCTGTTATGCTACGTATACCTGATACAAAATATAATTGCAATGCATTATAGAAAATTACTTTGTTACAAGTCCAGTAGGAAGACTTCGGGAATGCAGTAGTTACGGTGAGCGTCGGATAGGGACACGAAGGTGATTTCTTAAAGATAAAAGTGTAAGGACGAAACTGTATCATCAGATTTAGCATTAATTTTTATTTTACTTGGAAAAAGAATCACGAAAATCATCTATTTTCATGCGTTCATGCGAGGTACGGGGATTTCTCTGACAGGCTATGTACCTCATAGCTCCCGTCGGCTACAGGAGTCCTTTTGCTAGAACAATAAAATAATAAGAGGTTCCAGTTTGTCCACATAGTTAATTCTGAAATAGCAGCGAGTGACGAGACATGGGCATTACTTATGCTGGTTCCCCTCTTTGGTTGTTTATGTCGTTGGAAGAAGCGAAAAACAAATACCAAATACACTGTTTATTTTCATCGCAGTCGAAGTAGTGGAAATTCATACGTTAGGCTTTGTTGAATAGTATAAAGAGGAGGAAGCAGTGGCCATCACAGGAGCTTAGAATATGTTCTTAGTTAAAACTTACCGAGGCATCTCAAACAGAATGACCTCCTTCATGCCAACCAACAGACTCCGAAAAAATCGGAACCCGACTGGTAGTCTTCCCCCCCCCCCCTCCTCCTCACACATCACGTACCCTTGGAAAGTATCACGAGGCCTTTGCTGTTCAGTTCACGTATTAATGATACAGTATTATTATTACATTTACAGAGCAGCAATTCAAATTTGAAAAAAAAAAAAAATCCTGAAAATTCCAGGTGTGAGGAAGATGGTGTCCTGATAAAATGGTGAGCGGGGCGGTGGGGGAGGGGGGGGGGAGGGCAGAATACTACTATTATAACTTTTCTTTCCTCTCAGACAAGCTACATACCAGCCAGAAGCAGTAGTTTAACAGCGGTTTTCAAAAATAGATAATTTATATGGAGTAATATTCATAAGTAATATTCATACGATTAACACATTTTGAGACATTAGGTATTTTAAAATTTGTGATTTTTAAAACACAATAAAATTCAATTTCAGTGTCAGGTTAGAAACGCAGAGCTTCCTGAAACTTTATGAAATTCCTGAAATTACCTGATATTTAAATGGTTTTTCTATGTAAAATGTAATTCTCTGAGAATTACAGACTCCCCAGAAGAATCGCCACCCTGATTTATTAACATAAATTTGCATTATAATTCATTTTGTGTATCGTAACCTCACACTTTTTGGAAATGCACGAGCAGCTGAATGTTCGATGGTGTGTGTGGTTGAATACAAATCAATACATCACTTTCCTCACTAAGTGTCTGGTGTGAACTAAGGAATAAAGAAGTTCACAGGAAATATAAAATAGTTCCCTCACTGCATATATTAACACTTTGGCGTCCTCAAGTCTCGTACAAATTTATTCGCTTAGCGCCGGCAGCGCTAATTCGGATTACTTGACTTGTCGCCGGCCGTTCTTGACAGTATCGGGAGATTATAAATTGTTACGTTTTACTAATCTCATCTTTAGTTCTCATATAAGTTCTCAACCTTGTTCCCCTACTTTCATGAAATTTCGAAGATACTTACGTAATTAAATACAAAATTTGTTTGTTTCATATATTTATTTGCATTTTCTTTAGTACTTAATATTTCTCTTTCATATGATATGCAGCAAAACAGTCTCCAAGATGTAACGCAACTCCACAAGACTTGCACATTAAGTTTGTTGTTCCTTTGTTTTTGGAACATATATGGCGGTTTCTTCGTTTCCGTTTATTCGATTAGGAAATACGGAGGCCTATTAGCTGGTGTTGCTTTATGTGACCGGGAAGTCTGTCAATCGGATCATGATGAGACGTACGCGATGTAGTGGCGACCTCCAAGTTTTGGTCCGCACACTCCATTCATCGTAAATAATCGTATCGTCTCTTCCGCCTGCCATGATGAAAGGGCTCAAGTACTTATAAAAACAAAAAACTTCGTGATGTGTGTAACTTACTGTTACCTAAACAAACTCCAACAGAATGCAAAAGATACTAAAGTGCTGTCGCCGGCCATGCGCGATACTATGCACACGACACCTCTGTGGTGTCGCCGGGAGGCAGTGTGTCAACTACAGTTACGGTGCAGACCACACGGAGAGGTTTCGTTTACTACAGACTGTACTGGCCGTACAACCTGAGCCAATCTCTATCTCGTCAACGTGGAGCGTTAACTTACCGTAGCCTGCCTAAGCACTTACAGTTGTACAGGAACAGCGCTTACCTGCAACAAAAAGAAAATTTGTTTTAGTATTAATCACGATGCACTAAAAAAGCTCAAATTTCATTTTGTAAGGACACGAATTTTCCTGCGTCAATATATCTCAAACATGTCACAATTCTTAGTGTTTTCTGCAGGAAACATGTAGACGGAATACATATTTTTTGACGTCTAACATACAATTTATTCTAAGAAAAAGGACATTCTACAATTTTCTTCGGAACATTTAGGCAGCGTGATGCATCGCATAAAAAGTTACATGAATTCCTCAACCGAATACAATACGTCCCAACTGTACATCATCTATTTTCGAAATTCTACACGTGTGATACAAAAATTAAACATTGTGTTCACTGCATAACGACTTTAGAATTTCTCGATCCATAGTGGTGCAATTCTCCCTCTCATATTCAGATTGTACTACCAATCTCCTTGCAATCGAATAGATATCTACACTCACGCTCACAAATTAAGGATAATGCTGATACATGGTGAAACAACGCTCTGGTGGGCAGTTTGCTGCTTTAAATCACCTCGGGCTATGACCATGCGGTGCATCTGACCTGCGGTCGTCGCACAGTGGCACTGGCAGCAGTCCACGTACGCAGAGGTGTGTTGGTGCATGCCAGAGTACGGCGCAGCGAGTAAGTGTCCAGACTTTTTGAGATGTGCTAATGGTAACTGTGTGTTGAAAATGGCTCAAAGAACACATACTGATGTCGTTATGAGGCGTAGAATATTAGGGCGACTGGAGGCTGGTCAAACACAGCAGGTCGTAGGAAGGGCCCCCCGTGTGCCACAAAGTGTGATCTCATGATTATGGCAACGATTCCAGCAGACAGGAAACGTGTCCAGGCGCTACAGTACGGGACGTCCACAGTGAACAACACCACAAGAAGACCGATATCTCACCATCAGCGCCCGCAGGAACCAGATACCAACCTCTTAATGTCCTTGAAAGGGGCATGTATGGAGGTCGTGGTTTAATGGTGTGGGGTGGAATTATGATTAGTGAACGTACACACCTGCACGTCTTTGACAGACGAACTGTAACAGGTCAGGTGTATCGGGACGTCGTTTTGCACCAGTATGTCCACCTTTTCAGGGCTGCAGCGGGTCCCACCTTCCTCCTGATGGATTATAACGCACGGCCCCACCGAGCGCCATCGATCGTGGAGGAGTACCTTGAAACAGATGATATCAGGCGAATGGCATGGCATGCCTGCTCTCCATACCTAAACCTCATCGAGGACGTCTGGGATGCTCTCGGTCGACGTATCGCTGCACGTCTTCAAACCCCTACGACACTTCAGGAGCTCCGAAAGCGACTAGTGCAAGAATGGGAGGCTATACCCCTGCAGCTGATCCAGAGTATGCCAACCCGTTGGCGGGCTGTGTACGTGGTGATCATATCCCAAATTGATGTCAGGATACATGCGCGGCGTTCTGTAGCACATGTGTTTCGGGACGGTTTTCTCAACTTATCACCAATATCGTGGACTTACAGATCTGTGTCGTGTGTGTTCCCTATGTGCCTATGCTATTAGCGCGAGTTTTGTGTAGTGCCACGTTGTGTGGCACCACATTCTGCAATTATCCTTAATTTATGAGCATGAGTGTAGCTACGCGGGCGGGGTCGCATATGCTATCCATGCACAGCATGGATGATTTGAAGCAGCTTACTTTCATCCCTAACAGTGTAGGAGTGGGAAAAGAATTTATGTTCAGAATACTTTTGACGCATTTTGCTTCATTGAACAGAGGACACATACCGTACACCGACCTCTTATAAATGAACAAATTACTTCCTACCGTAAGGTGAAGTTCTGACGTTATCAACAACTTTATGTGGCCTCATACCACAAGTTACTTTTGAGAGGTGAGAGATTTACAGCAGAACAACGGTGCGCTGCTCAAATGGTTCAAATGGCTCTGAGCACTATGGGACTTAACTTCCCAGGTCATCAGTCCCCTAGAACTGAGAACTACTTAAACCTAACTAACCTAAGGACATCACACACATCCATGCCCGAGGCAGGATTCGAACCTGCGACCGTAGCGGTCGCGCGGTTCCAGACTGTAGCGCCTTTAACCGCTTGGTGCGCTGCTCGGTGATGCGCAACTGTGAACCATCACTGCTTTATCTCCTTTCCACACAAAGACAGGTGACGAACATTCCGCCGACTGGCAGGGTTCGACCAGACACAACCGGCGCGGTTCCCGCGCCACAGCGCCGCTGCCCTGCCTACAGAGGCGGGCTGGTGGGCTGGGGTGGTTGACGCAGATGTGGACGCGGGCGGCAGATGGAACGCGACAGAGCGGCAAGGCGCGGCGCGAGGCGGCGGTGGGCGTGGTTCTGCGACTCGCGCACCCGACCGTGACACACGCTACACCTGACGTGCAATTCTGCTCTCGCGCTGATGGAAAGCGCCGCCATTCTCGACACATCCAGAATCTGGGGAGAACGTTCCAGGACCACGTTGGCGGGGGTGGGAAATTAACGTGGCGTGCGCTGCGTCACACGCTGCGGAGTAGCGGAATAGACGCGGAACAGCGCCGTATGGCGCTTACAATATTCGTCCTCAGTCTTATCACACAAAGTGGTTCACTCATACTCGATCGCACTGCTTCAATTTACTTTCTGGTGGTCTAAAATGATGTCGATCATAGGCTGTACAATTTATCAAAATAATCAAAAGGGTCTGAATTCCTGAGGCCAAACTGCTGAGGTTAACGGTCCCTAGACTTACACACTATTTAAACTAACTTATGATAAGAACAACACACACACCCATGCCCGAGGGAGGACTCGAACCTCCGGCAGGAGGTTGGTTGGTTGGTTTGGGGAAGGAGACCAGACAGCGTGGTCATCGGTCTCATCGGATTAGGGAAGGATTGGGGAAGGAAGTCGGCCGTGCCCTTTCAGAGGAACCATCCCGGCATTTGCCTGGAGTGATTTAGGGAAATCACGGAAAACCTAAATCAGGATGGCCGGACGCGGGATTGAACCGTCGTCCTCCCGGCGGGAGGGGCCGCGCAATCTGTGACATGGAGCCTCTAACCGCGCAGCCACTCTGGCGGCTACACGTAATGTGTAACTTTTACTTCAGTATTCATTCTGTACTATCTGAGACACCCGGAATTGCCTCGGTATTTATTTATAACTGTGCCCGAGAATTCGTAAATGTGGAATTTATTTTTCACTTATAAAGGTTCTTTGTATACAACGTTTGGTTCAAATGGCTCTGAGCACTATGGGACTCAACTTCTGAGGTCATCAGTCCCCTAGAACTTAGAACTACTTAAACCTAACTAACCTAAGGACATCACACACATTCATGCCCGAGGCAGGATTCGAACCTGCGATCGTAGCGGTCTCGCGGTTCCAGACTATAGCGCCTAGAACCGCTCGGCCACCGCGGCCGGCCATACAACGTTTGAAATAGTATCATTGGGGACATGAACAAAGAGCCTGTTGGCTTCACTAATAAGGCAGAGAGCCACACAGTGTTGGCCATCCAAAAAACAACAACACTAAGGTCCCTAGCCTAGTGCTTTGTTTGTAACTGTGCTGTGTTCATCACAGGCAAGGGTATCGTCAGGAGTACCCCAGGGAAGTGTAATAGGACCGCTATTGTTCTCTATAGACATAAATGTTTTGGCGGACAGAGTGGACAGTAATGGGAGGTCATTTGCTGATAATGCCATGGTGTACGGTAAGGTGTCGAAGCTGAGTGACTGTAGGAAGATACAAGACCATTTAGACACAATTTCAAGTTGGTGTGATGAATAGCAGCTAGCCCTAAATGTGGAAAAATCTAAGTTAATGCGGATGAGTAGGAAGAACAAACTTGTAATGTTCGGATACAGTATTACTAGTATCGTGCTTTACACACTCAAGTAGCCGGCCTTTGTGACCGAGCGGTTCTAGGCGCTTCAGTCCGAAACCGCGCTGCTGCTACGGCTTCAGCTTCGAATCCTGCCTCGGGCATGGATGTGTGTGATGTCCTTACGTTAGTTAGGTTTAAGTAGTTCTAAGTTCTAGTGGACTGGTGACCTCAGATGTTAAGTCCCATTTTATTCAGAGCCGTTTGAACCAACACAGTCAAGTCGTTTAAATACCTGGTCGTAACGTTGCCAGACGATATGAGATGGAAAGAGCATATGAGAACTTTGGTAGGAAGGCGAATGGTCGACTTCAGTTTATTGGGAGACTTTTAGGAAAGAGTGGTTCACGTGTAAAGGAGACGCATATAGGACGCTGGTGCGACCTATTCTTGAGTACTGCTCGAGTGTTTGGGATCCGTACCAGGTCGGATTGAAGTCGAAGTAATTCAGAGGCGGGCTGCTAGATTTGTTACCAGTAGATTCTAGCAATAAGTAAGTGTTAAGGAGATACTCTGGGAACTCAAATGGGAATCGCTGGAGATAAGGCGACGTTCTTTTCGAGAAACATTATTGAGAAAGTGTAGAGAACCGGCATTTGAAGCTGCTTGCCAAAATATCCTACTGCCGCCAACATGCATTACATGTAAGGAAACTGGAAATTTGTAGTAAGGTCTTATGGGACCAAACTGCTGAGGTCATCGGTCCCTAAGCCTCCACACTACTTAATCTAACTTAAACTAACTTACACTATGGACAACACAGACACCCATGCCCGAGGGAGGACTCGAACTTCCGACGGGGGCAGCCGCACGGAACGTGACAAGGCGCCCTAGACAGCGCGGCTACCCCAGCCGCTTACATGTAAGGGTCACGAAGATAAGATACGAGAAATTAGGGCTCATACGGAGACATATAGAGAGTTATCTTTCTCTCGATCTGTTTGCGAGTGGAACAAGATAGGAAATGACTAATAATAGTAGTAGTAGTAGTAGTAGTAGTAGTAGTAGTAGTAGTACAGTGTATCCTCCGCCACGCACCGCACGGTGGCTTGCGGAGTACCGGAGTAGATGTAGATACCCATGGCGTAACATAAGCTCACTGGGAATTGCACACATTTCAAGCGAAATGGTAAATTGTTGAATAAGCGGAACTTGGGGTATAAACACTCGCTCGCCGGCGCCGCTCCCCGTCAAAACTTCCACTTCTACGATGTTTAGCTGTGAGGGAAGCGTTCTAAGGGTCGAGATAAGGCATAGCCCTCGATCAGAGCCACGTCACATCTTGGTTTCGGGACAAGTTTCAAAGTGCGAGTTACAGCCTGATGTTCTCACGGCGCTGCGGGTCTCGCCTCACAACTTCACGGTAGTTTTGAGACCCCACAGTCGTCTTTTAGCCGTTTTGTTATATTCAGAAAGACTCGACCGTTTTCTAATGCAATTCTACTAGTAAGCAAAACTAAATAAAAACGAACAGAGGAAGCATCTAATCACAAAGAAAATTTCATAATTTCGTGTTTCCCGGCAAAGAATATAAATAGAACCTATCGAAAGAAGCAAAGGAATGTCGTTTAGTTTTTGATACACAAATCGAAGTCATTAAACCCGCATATGCTAGCCAAGTAAATTCGCTGTTTGTTTGTATTTGTAAAAATTAGGTCGCGGTACTTACTTCCGTCAATGACGTACATTTTCGAAAACGCATCTCTCACTGAGTTAAAACAAACTAACAGCAAAATCTATTGCATCTTTCGTGCGTCATGCTGTGATGATTAAACAGCCGAACAACTAAGCTGAGAAAACGATTTTAGATTTAAATTTTAAATTACGATATCTTTTTCTCTACATTCCGATTCTGATGAAATAAAAACTGTATTTTGCCTCAAGCTATGCTCAAATTACCTGTGATACACCAAGGAAAATTTCTCTGCTGGTTTTCCAGATTTGTGTCTTCAAAACAGAGACAAGGCTGTTTTACAGTTTTATTGTTAGTATAGATACAGATTATTAGACAGCTTAGCGTCGCGGTCGTTTTCAAATACAGCTGTAATATACAACCTAAGTATGAAGCCCTTCGCCGATTACAAAAATCTATTTCCAAGCAACCTTGCAACATACAGCTATGCAGCTTCTTTTTAATTCTATTTTTCCATGTCTAGTTCTCATTTAGGTTGTATGTTATGATTTCAGCTAAATATCTGAATTTATCAACAATTCTGATTTTCTGTTTTTGTAGTTTGATGTCCTGTACTGTAATTTTGTATGCAAGTGGTGGTTGAGTTAGCACAATCTGTGCCTTTTAAAACGATATACTAAGGTTGATTTTCTGTGCTATTTCTTGTAGCGATTTAACTTCATGTGCGGCTTCGTGAAGACTGTTGGCTACGAGAGTAAGATCAACATATCGGAAGCAGTTTACACTAATACAGCTTTTAGTACCTCCAACTCTTAGTTTCTTTGTGTTATTCTTGTACAGTTCTGTCGTTGTATATTCCGGTGCACAGTTGAATAGTAATTATCAAGAGTCCTTTGGAGTTTTCTTCTAAACTTGACTTCTGATTTTGTATTGGTAAAGTTAAGGTCTATTCGTTTAGTCAGTTTCGGATGAAGTCATAAATTAATTTAAGTTTTTAATACTGAAGGTCTGTCTCCATAGACAATCAAATTGTGATAGGACAAAAGCTTCTGGGTAACGTCACGGACTTTGACCCGCTTCAACATATTAACTTAGCGGTTGGCAAGTGTTAAATACGTGATGAAACTTGTGGTAAGATTTCATGGGACCAAACTGCTGAGATCATCGGTCCCTAGACTTACACACTAATTAATGTAACTTAAACTAACTTACGCCAAGGACAATACACATACCCATGCTCGACGGAGGACTCGAACCTCCGGCGGGAGGAGCCGCGCGAACCGTGACAAGACGACCCAGACCGCGCGGCTACCCCGTGCAGCAAATACGTGATGAGAAGTTATAAATAGATGTATGTTCTGTAAGTAAAGTCTCTAATGTGTGCTGTAGAAATGCGAACTTTCAACCGCGCTGGGGCAAAGAGTCTCCTCGCGCCGGCGGCAGCAGCAGACATCCGCTGTCCGAGCCAGAGATATCATCACATCGAGCTGGCCGCTATTCAACGAGACGAAGGCCGCCGAACAACTTACATTTAATTGTTAAAAGCAATGGTATTGTGAAGTGATTGTCTAAATTGTTCCACTATGGTTTTTGGGATTTAGAAGTCTTGCTGGGGAAGCCCACACTAGAGCAGGTAGGTAAAGCTCTAACTAATTGTCATGTCTAACAGTCGCCGGGAAAGACAATAGGTCGCGGATCTAGGTAGGACCGCGACTAATGAATTGTGTGAGAATATCGTCAAGAGGGTTTATCGAATTATTGAGTTGGTATTTCGGTCGATGTTGTCGATCAGAACTTAGTGCGATCAAGACAGACATGTTTAGCAGAATATCTGCTTCAATTTATATTGTTCCGCGATGGAAAGCAGGGCACGTTAAACTAATTGATTGGAGTTGATTTTGGATCATAGGGCTGGACAGATTTTTGCTACAATCAAATATGTGGAGGAATTGGTAAACAGACTCCGCAATGGCGTAGATAAAGTTTAATAGTGTTCGCGTGGTGTAGGAAGACACGGGCAAGCGTGTTGTTGTAAAGTTACGCCCTTATTTCTGAGAAACTGTGGTCCATATTTGGAGGAGCTGATGTTTGAAGGCATTAATCAGTCATTGGACTGGAATTATAAGGCGATTCGTGGTATTCCTGGTGCACACAAGACTCTAGAAGTCGTTGTGGTTCAATTTGGTGGATGACGTATTCACTCACGCTCTAATGTAATTGAGCGGTTGCGGTATTGTGTCATTTTTGAACGCCCACTCTAAGCTAGTTGAGTGTTGAGCGGTTTATGTATATATATTGGAGTACACACTACTGGGTTAGTGGCGTAATAATCGTGATTTTTTTGTACCACTGAGTTTAAGTCTCAACTGGTGCCTTACAAACCCAGGAACCAGAATCAGCACGACCTATGTAAAAGAAGACAAAGTTACTGTTGTTGCCCGTAAAATTTGTGACACTAATCTTTGAAAATAGACTTCGTACCCTAAAGGAACCATTTAATATTATTCGGCGATATTCAATTCCGTTGCTTGGTAGTGTGACGAGTGGAAAATTTAATTTAGGGACTATTAGAGGGGACGCAATTGCCAACACCTGAAGTGGATGAGCCTTGATTGTTGTATTAAAGATAGTACAAAAGTCGTGGTGGCACGTAAGATTTTTGTTTGTGTTTTGTTTTGTCTTTTATATACTGATTAGTGTGGGGGTTAGATTTTTTTAATGTCACTCGTTCATATGTAAGTTGCATGTGAGATATAAATTTGATTCAGATAAAGAAAAGTTATACTGAATTCTGAGTTCGGAATCTAATTCTACAGTACAAGGGTTGAATCCGCACTGAAAGATATCCAAGTGGTGTAAATAATAAAGAGCTACATGGATGCTATGTAGTTACAGGCCAGTGTTGCAGTGATAAATCAATTATTCCAGACCCAAGTACTAGACTCAAAGAATCAATGTCATACTGAGATTTTATTACGATCTTAAAAATCAGTAATTAGAGAGAAAATATTTCATTAGATTTCATTAAAGAAAAGGTTACAGATCGTAAGAGAATTATTAGTATCGTAGACGTAACTACCGCTATATCGCTGGTTTGTAATGAAATTATAACGGTCGGAATTGTCGTAATAAGAAACGGTTTATTAAATTTAACTAAACAAGGGTGTAAGAAATTGACATTTTCCGTAAGGAAGTGAAACATTGGTCACAGTAAATATTTATTACGCGTTTTTAAATGATTTTGTTTTATAGTAGTGAACTACACCGATCGTTAGCGTGAATAACGTAAATAACCAGCGATAGCTATAGTTATTTCGGGCTCTAAAGTTGTTTGCTGTGAGTAAGAGGTTTTAAACGTTTAGATAATTAATAATAACGCCATAATCGGCGCATTGTATGAATTACAATATACGCAGTTTTGCTGAGAATTGTTGAACTGTTGTTGTCAATAGCAACCCACGTCACGGCTCACTGAACGAGCGTATTTATGTTTTACATAACGCGCAGTGTGCACAATATTAATTAAATCCTAATTACTTGAACGATAACTACCGATGCTGAAGTGTGTTGATCCTTCACCACTTTAATCCACTGCAACAATGACGAGTGTAATATTGACACAGTGTTTACAATGTTTGCCGGCCGAAGTGGCCGTGCGGCTGTAGGCGCTGCAGTCTGGAACCGCGAGACCGCTACGGTCGCAGGTTCGAATCCTGCCTCGGGCATGGATGTGTGTGATGTCCTTAGGTTAGTTAGGTTTAAGCAGTTCTAAGTTCTAGGGAACTAATGACATCAGAAGTTGAGTCCCATAGTGCTCAGAGCCATTTGAACCATTTTTACAATGTTTGTAGGGATATGTAACTTGTGTACTTCTATTTCAGTCAGTTCCTATTACATTCACTCAATTAAACATCTTGGACTAAAAATTTAACGATTTATATTAGTACTAGGACGAGGAGTGTCTAATCCTGAAGTCAGGGTTATTGTCAGTACACAGATTAGAGTCACGTCTCGACACGCCACTCTGCATAGATCAAAGTGGCATAGCACAATATGCCTTCCTAATGTCTCCAAATGTTATTGAAAGAGGTTTGTTCCATTTCCTGTAATATGTCGTAAGTAGATTTTAAAGTAATAATCTGCTATGCACAGCATCTCCATGGTTTGATACCTTCCTGGTATTGCCGTCACTCCCGTTCTTTGCTTCTTGATTCTTCCACATACGATCTTGGATGTACGTGCAGTTTAGAAGAAAGATGTTCTGCACATGTCTTATAATTTCTTTTCGCCCTTTGAGTGTTTTTTCGACTTCTTGGAAAGTTGGGGGCTAATTTGTTGGGTGCAGTTTTTTATAGGGGTATTTATTTACGTAGATCTGTTAGAGCTCTTTGGATTAATCGTAGTTCAAATAATATTAAAACCTTCTGCCTTGATTTCAGTATTTTGATTGATTGTTGTGTCACACTTCCGTCTTCATCTTCAGTATTAGCGTAGAAGGATAATATTATTGTAGTTATTTCCCGATGATTTTGTAGCAGCTCTTGGAACTGGTTTTAAGGTAGTTCTCTCTTTATGAAATTCTCTCTTGATTATCCGAACGTTTAGCGTAGATTTTTTACTTTCGCTTTCGATGTTTTTCCAAGAAGAAATTTAGTGCAACTCATTCTTCATTTTCCCCTGTCGTCCAGTGACGATACTTTCCTGCGTCAGTAGCATCGTCAGCGGGCAATTAACGCAATTAAATCCACGGCGAGTTTCCGATAGGCCTACACCGCTTCCGATAGGCCTACACCGCCAACTCGTTCGTAACTAATTCAGGGAGTTGGCGTAATTCTGGCAGCGGCTCCGCCGGCAACAGAAAGGTTCCGTTATTTCCCTGACGGCAGTTCTCCCAGGCGAGAGGTCGGTTGGCGCGGCAAGAGAAAGTGTCGGGCAGAGGGCCCCGGATGAATCACGCCGCACCAGCCCCGCACAGCTGGCCTGCCAGCTCGCACACTGCGTGCCGCGTGACAATGGCGGGGCTGCCCATCGCCAGAGACGACACTTTCTACACGAGCGCACCGCAAAAGTGGATTCTGTAACGCCCCTGGGCTTAAGTCGTACGCTTTCATTCCTGGAGACGGCGGGGACTGTGACCTCGGCTACAATGGACGTCAGCGCCGATTTCCGGCGTCCAGAGGAACGAGGCGCTATCGAGTGATTTTCCCACGGTGGCAGATGTTTTCCAGTACCTGACTGAAATTAACTTTTGAAAATCCCAGGCAAAAATCAGCACTTTGCCGGTGAATGTCGTTAGCAGCCGACAAAACGTCTGTATTCTGCCTCAATGGCTGAACGGCATCGACGTTAAAGTAATTCCTCATCTTTATAATCACTCAGCAAGCCACGTGACAGTGTGTGGGTGAGGATACTTCCAGTATCACTAACAGATCTCCCCTTCCCCGTTTCATTTGCGAATGGAGCCTAGACGTATGTCGGAGGGCGTAATATGTTGTCCGACTCTTCCCAAAATGTACTCTCTCGGAATTTCAATAGTAAGTCCAGCTTTTCCGTGATGCCATAACGTCTCAATTGTAGCATCTGCCACTGAACATTTTCCGCTCTCGCGCTGACTAAACAATCCCACGACGAAACGTGCCGCTCTTCGTTGGATCTTCTTTATATCTTCTATTAATTCATCCTGCTACGAGACTTTCACTGTTCACTCATCGCCGTTCATTCCGCATAAAAGTCCCGATGCAGCTGACATCGATAATTCCTTCCGTTCCCTTCCCTTTCTCCCCCTCCACCTTCAACTTACATAATGATGAGAAATACTCAAGAATCGGTGAACAAGTCTTTTGTAAGTCTCTTCTTCCGTGGATAGATTACATTTACTTAATGTTCTTCCTATCAGTCTTAGTGTGGCATCTGTTTTTCCGACAGTTTGATTTATTTGATCATTTCAAGATTTCGGGGATCGGTTTACGATCTCGCGAAATCGAAGTCAGCGACAGCGATCGCGATTGCTGGAGGCAAGTCTTGTATTCTGGGGGTGGTACTTCCGTAGCTGGCATCAATGACGCTTCGTTACGAACCACGTTAGCTTTCATTACGGGAAACTTAAGGAGTGTTTCTAAGTGCGCTTATTATATGCGAGTGTAAAATTCTGTTCAACATTCCTCTGGTTATCAAGGGAGTATTGCGGTTTTACGAGTGTGCACATGCTCGGTGGTTAGAGGCCTTATATATCATGGCGATTATAGAAACTAGCTGGTGGTGGTCTTGCCGGAGATATCCTACTTGTTTCCCTAAAAGTGCCGTGTCTCTTTCGATCAACTAACTCTGACGCATACTCCTCTTTCTATATTCGAGAAGATTCTCTGCGGAAGCTTCTGAAGCGAATACGCATTATACGAGGGGCGTTTGAAAAGCCAGTGCAAACATAAAAACTACTTACGTGTTTGAGGTAAACCTTTCTTATTTTTCGACATAGTCTCCTTTTAGACTTATACACTTCGTCCAACGCTGTTACAATTTGTTGATCCCTTTCGAATAATAGGAATTGTCCAAGTCTGCAAAATAGCTGTGTGTTGCTGCAATCACCACCTCGTTTGAGTAAATCTTTGTCCTGTCAGCTATTTCTTCAAATTGGGGAAAAATCAGTAGTCCGAGGGAGCCAAGTCTGGAGAATAGGGGGGATGTGAAACAAGTTGGAATCCTATTTCCATTAATTTTGCGACCTCAGCTGCTGAGGTGTGTACTGGTGCATTGTCGTGATGGAAAAGGACTTTTTTGCGGTCCAATCGCCGGCGTTTTTCTTGCAGCTCGGTTTCCAAACGGTCCAATAACGATGAATAATATTCATCTGTACTAGTTTTACCCTTTTCTAGATAGTCGATGAGGATTACCCCTTGCGAATCCGAAAAGACAGTGGCCGTAACTTTTCTGGGCGAAGGAATGGTCTTCGCCTTTTTTGGTGCAGATTCTCCCTTGGTAACCCATCGTTTAGATTGTTCTTTGGTCTCAGGAGAATAGTAATGTATCCATGTTTCATCCATAGTGACGAAACGATGCTTAAAGTCCTGCAGATTCTTCCTGAACAGCTGCAAACCATCCTTGCAACTCTTCATACGATTCCGTTTTTGGTCAAGCGTGCGCAATCGCGGAACCCATATTGCGAATATCTTTCTCATGTCCAAATTATTGTGCACAATATTATGTACCCGTTCATTCGGGATGCCCACAGCACTAGCATTCTTACGCACCTTAACTCTTCTGTCATCCATCACCATATCACGGATTTTATCAATGATTTCTGGAGTCGTAACCTCTACAGGGCGTCCAGAGCGTTCAGCATCACTTGTGCCCATATGGTCACTTTGAAAATTTTGAAACCACTTATAAACTGTTCTAATCGAAGGTGCAGAGTCACCGTAATGTTTATCAAGCTCCTTTTTAGTCTCCTAAGGCGTTTTGCCTTTCATAAATAATATTTAATCACCACACGAAATTCTTTTTCGTCCATTTTTTGACAAACACTCGACTTCCTTGATTCACACGAATGCCAAAGACAAAGAAATAGACCAATATGGCTGAAACTTGGTGTGCGTTCTTTCCAAAGACGTTACAAACATGACCTCGATACGTACCTGTGGTGCCATCTCTCGGACTTCGCACGGAATTTTCAAACGCCCCTCGTGTTCCGAATTGTTAGCGGTGCCCAGAAGTGGAGACATCTTGCGTCCCACGTAATGTTAACCCGGAACGGATCATACACCCATTAGAATCGAAAAATTGGCGGCACGACTAGTGTAGTAGTACAGAGAATTAATCCCGGTTCATCAATAAATGTTTCGTGGAAAATCTACGGAACAATACGCCGCGTAATTCGTCACGCGCGCCGCGGCCGATAGTAGGACTTCGCACGATGCAACAGAAGAGTCGAGGAAGAATGAAAGGAAAGACTCTGTCAGTGAAAACTTACAATAATTCTCCGCCATTCTTTAAGATCTGGAGTACAACGAATCTGAATTCTTTAAGATCTGGAGTACAACGAATCTGATGTCTATTAGCTCCCTCCTTACACCTTTCCCTCACTCAGGGTTCCTTCTAAAGCAGCCATTACTGTGTTGCTTATTATCGTAAAACGTACCAGCCATTCCCCTTTTTCTGCTCTAGACAGTCCCTGAGCATTATGACTCAAAAACTAAAGGTGAACTCAACCCAAATATTGGTTTTAACGCCACAGAACTTTACTAAGCATAGTCCTATTGGAGGCTTTGGACCTTCCTCCGACCTTTGAACTGATTTACCCAGCCAGTTACAGGGGGACCTTCAGTTTAACATCGACTTCACACCGTGGAATAGCTTCGCATTCTTCACTTTTGTCAGATCTGAAACAAAAATATCTAGGAATAACGCTTCGGAGCGACATAAAATGGAATACAAGACAAACTGCAGAACAGACAGGTGGCATGCTGAAACTCATTCGAAGTATTTTAAGGAAATGTAACTCACCCACAAAAGAAGTGGCTTACAAAAATAGTTGTTATACTCATCCTTCAGTACTGTTCATCAGTCTGGAGCGCTTACTATGTTATATTAGTAAACCTAGTGAACATCCAACGAAGAACAGCAAATTTCATCATGGGATCGTTTAGAAACCGCGAGAGCGCAGTGGAGATGCTGAAACTCCAGCAGCAGATGCTACAAAGAGGCGGTGTCCTTCACGGAGAAGTTTCCATTTGAAATTCCGAGTTCTGACGTTCCGTGAAGAGGAGAACATATTCTCCCACGTACGTATGTCTCGCGAAACGACTACGGAGAGAAGAGCAGAGAAACTACATCTGCTGTCATTCAACAATCCCGAATAGAACAAGGAAGGGCAAAGCGCAGTCGTACCAAAAGTACCCAACGCCATACACCTGAAGGTGGCTTGCAGAGAATAGACGCAGATGCAGGCAAAACAAGCGATAAGTGATCGACTGGGGATCCTATGATGACACAGCTCAAACAAAATAACCTTCTCCGCGAAATTCAGTGTGGCTTGCGAAAACATAGATCACATGAACTCAACTGCTGCTCTTCACATCGTATCTTCTCTGTCCTGGATGAAGGAAACCAAGTCGATTCGTTGTTTCCAAGCTTTCGAAAAGCTTTTGATTTAGCACAACAGTGACGCCTCATAAAGGCATGTTCAACATGGCAGCGTGCGCTACGCTATTCTGGATGGTGAATCATCCACACACACTTTCAACGTTCTGGTATGTCCTAGTGCAGGTGTGCCAATTTATTACCGTAAATGAGATATGGATACACTATTTCACGCCAGAAAACACTACTTCAAGCCGGAAAACAATCGTATCTCATCCTATCTGTTTAATTCTATTACTGAATTTAGTACGTCACTGGGCCACTGAATTTGCCTTGGGACTTCGCCTTACAATGTAATTTCTCGAGTACCTTGCATAGGTACACGAGTTCTCAGTTTCGTTGCACAACGTTTCAAGTGCTTTAGCAGTTGTTAGAAGCCTACGGTCCTGTATGAACACACGTTACTTCATAGTTCATACGTCCAGTATTCTCAGGGAATCAAAGGGGGTTCTTACTCCTAATTATCTTACAAAGCGTGAAACAATAGCTAGAGTCAATGCGTATGTCTTGTGGACTAATTGGATGAACAACACAAAGCGAGAAGGAGCTTCAATAGAAAAAGAAAAAAAGTTATCTTTCATCGGGGTAATGAAAGGTGCCTTGATGATGTAACAACTGAGTAACGATCTCTGTTTAATGTAGAAAGTAGTACTTTCCTTTCTGAACACTCTGCATCTCTGATGTAGCAGTGATAGCTGTGTAAGTCACACATTTTATTTGCGGCTGCAACATTCAATTATCACTTGACGATAGTCTAAGAAATAAATAAAATATAAATAATATTTTGCAGAATATCAAGCAAGTGTTCCCTTTTGATATGATGAAATACCAAGTGTTGGAACATCCATTCTACTAACCATGTTTTACAGCATCCGACTCCCATCTATTTCTACATCTAAAGTAATTTACCGCTGGAAAACATTCACAGTCCAACGGAGAGATATTGGAAATTTTAGACGGGTACTTAGCACACTTTCCAGAATACCACTCCGACGATAGACTCGTTCACTAATCTTTCAGAAGGCTACGTCAAAACGTAAATACATTTTAATCTACAAAAAGAAACTGTAATCTTGTATTTCCAATTGGAGAGCTTTCCATCTGATCGTCATGACTTGTATTGGGAGCACTTTCGATGCGCTCGTAAACCGCTGTTATTTCGTTTCAGTTGAAACCGGCGGATTACCAAAGGCGGGAACATTATCTCTGTTAAAAGACTCAAGTATACAGGAAAGCAACGACATCAGTTCAACAGGCAAGTGCACCTCGAGGAAAACAACTTGTTGAGCGCCAAATCGATATATCAAAACGTTTATAAGCTGCTGTCACTTCATTCACAGGCAACTGAGATAAATGACCGTAGCGATTTACACAAAACACGATTGGGGTGGCCGGAAAATTCAGTTTAAGAGCGGAATAAATGCAACTCATTACATGGTTAATGTCTCTAACGCGGAAGTGGATCTCGTTAGAATTAATGGTCACAACCCCTTTGCTGGTGGTTGTAAATCCAATGCCTACAACTGACTTCCTTGATTTTAAAGATGCTGCTAAACATTGTGGTTAATACCTGCTTGTAATATCTCCAAGTGCACTAGGATCAAAGCATTTCCATATTCATACCTCTCCAGTCGCTATTAGAACTTCTTACTCTCAAACAGAAGACTGGGAAAATGTCAATGTATTCACGTCTGAGAGACCATCTATGTTTATCGGTTGCACACAGAAAGGTCTGTTGACTATGTTGACATTCTTCCTTAACAGCTCCGGCGGATCTACAGTAAATTTCTGAACATCTCATCCCTACAATGGAGTTGTGTATGAAACAGAAGTCAATACTGAGAGACTTTTTCCTTTAATTCAGTCTTATTATTCGCTTGTAGGAAAATCTGAAAGATATAAGAAATGATTTTTGTGTGTACAGTTCTAATACTTAAAGCATTACTGTTGTATTTCTGTACTTGTATTATCACCAATATAATTTAGTGCATCAGAATTACAGCCACGTGAAACAAATACCTTCTTGTCGCCACTAAGAACCAGTCATTTCCCTGGTGTGGCGTGCTATATTCTAATCTGTCTCGTTTTTTGCAGTGATAAGGTGAGAGGTGTAATTCTTTAGCATAATACCGTCTCAGTTGCTTCGGACATAAATAAGTTATGTGCAAACAGAGATAAATTGTTTTTTGATTCACCACATGAATATGAGATTTGGCACTTAGAACGTATGACATTTACACACTCCATCTGTCCAGCGCTATTTTTCTTTGGTTTCCGCCTTCGAGCTTCTTTTCCACCAAGTATTAGAGAATGATCTTTTATTCAAGTCTCTTTCCCGGTATCCGCATTCTGTGTTTGCTCTAAACTGCTTCAGCTGCCGGGATTGGTTCCTTAGCAGCGCGTCAGCTGATTCTCTTCACCGTCTTTCATAAACGAGTTACTTCCTGCGTCTCATTACCTCCATAACATTAGAAACTAATGTTCGTTCTTTTCTTCTATGCTGAACCGCCGCGATAATGGTACAAACAGGACAGAAAGAAAATACAATGGTGATACAACATTCAGTTTACTCCGTACCCTGCGCAGTGCATTTATTTATTTGGACACGGTTTCGTATTCTTGCAACTGTTTTACGGATTTCGAAGAGCGAAACGTTGTTCAATTCGTCTCCTTCAGATCTACGATACTAATACCAACAGTCACCACAGCTTTACTGGAACGAACCAAGTTGAAGCCGATTCCCCTTCACTTCATACTATTGTGGCAAAAAGTCTTACATGTTGTTCTGTGATGACTTACTTCTAATTCCCTGAAAACAGAATTACCAGAACACTTCCAGAAATATTTGACTCACACATACGTGGGTCCCTCCGTGTCCAGAAACCTTTCTACTAATGGGCGATTTTCGTTGAGTCTCTAATCCGCTTCCAATAATCAAAGTATGTCACTTCGGCGTTCGAGAGATGGTTGAAAGAAGAGACAGAAGTACTATTTCTCTCAAATGTGACTATTTCCGAACAGCGAATTCAGTATTTTGGCCTCTCTGTGTCATTATTAATTTAGGTGCCGAGAACGTAATTCATCGAAATCTACACTACTACACTGCAATTCACATTTAAGTGCCTAGCAGAGGTTTTACCGAACCACCCTCAGGCTATTTCTCAACCGTTCCACTCCCGAACAGTGCGCGGCGAAAACGAACACTTAAATCTTTCCGTGCGAGTTCTGATTTTATTGCGATAATCGTTTCTCCGTATGTAGGTTGGCGACAATAAAAGATTTTCACATTCAGAAGAGAAAACTGGTGATTGCGTGAAAAGTTCTCGCCTTTGTTTTAACGATTCTCACTCTAAGGAATTCTCTCCCCTACTAGGCGATAATGCAAAACTTTTTCGATGTCCTCCGTCAGTCGTATCCGGTAAGACCCAATACCACGCAGCAGTACTACTACAGAGGACGGGCAACCATGGTGTAGTTTTCTAAGTGTTCTATTAATAAAATACAGTCTTTGTTTCGGCTCCCCCCCCCCCCCCCCGAATATTTTCTATGTGATCGTTCCAATTCAAGAATTCGTAACTGTAGTCTCGAGACATCTAGTTGAACCTTTCGATTTGTGTGATTTATCACGTAACCGAAATCCAACAGATTCCTTTTAGCACTTTTAGTACTCATGTGTGTGACCTCACACTTTACATTACTTAGTGTCAACTGCCATTTCCGCACCATACAGATCGCTCGTCTAAATCATTTGGCAATTGATACTGGTCTTCTGGTGACTTTACTAGATGGTAAACGACATCATCCGTAAAATATCTAACTAGGCTGATCAGACTGTCTGCTGAATCGTTTACATACATTAACAACAGCAGAGAGCCTATTACATCTCCTTGGCGACAGGAAATCACGAATCCAGTCCCACAACTGAGACAAAACTCCAAGGCACGCAATTTGTGCAGCCTTCTGGAAATCGAGAAATATGGAATCAATTTGAGATCCTCTGTCGATAGCACTCATTACTTGTGTGAATAAAGAGCTAGTTGTGTTTCTCAAGAACGATATTACTGAAAATCGATGTCAGCAATAAGGGTCTGTAATTAATCGGACTAATACTATTTTCTTTCTTGAGTGAAAGCTAAAGATGTACATTTACTTGAGACTTACATGAATAACGCTGTAATCGTATGACAAAATTCGGCAGGACCCCTACAAGCTGTAGTGGGACGCGAAATTGAAGCGTCACCCATCCACCAGTGTCATCCCAGTTTGCAGGTGAATATAAGTTTAATTTAGTTTTGTTTATGTATTTTTTGTAATATTTGTAATGGTTGTGAATTGTCTAAAGTTTTTGTATTTATTTTTTATGTTTCATGTACGGAGAGGGCGGCGCAACGAACGGAGACAGCATCTTCGTTGCCGGGACCGGAGAGAAAATTGCTGGCCACTATACGTCGCGGGTCGACAGCTAAGGAGCGACAGAAGTTTCTGAAACCGATTTGTTGCGTCGTGCTTCTAAAAATTGAAAATGAATAATTTATAATGTTTTGTACAACAATGATATCATAGGAAGTTTGATCTTATTGAAAATGTTAGTTTTGTCTTGTCAAGGCTCAGGTTCACGTCTGTATGTAGGAAGATAATAAACTAGTGGATGCTACTAAAGTTGAAATACGTGTTCCGAGGATTTATTTATGAAGAATTATGTGAATGAATTAATAATATATTTGACAAGATGATTGAATTTTGACAGCGTTCATCGCGACTTTGAATCTCAAAAAGTTTATTCAATGTGGTCCTAATATCGATTAAATCAGATAACGTGTATCAATATAATTTCTGAGAAGAAACAAACGACATCTAAAATTGAAAAAGTTCACGCAAACCAGTTGGCCCGAGTGACGTAATTCTGCGCATACGACTCAAATGATGTTTTAGTGTTTCGTTCAAGAACCATTCTGAGACAATTTAAAAAGAATATAAATAATTTTGAAGTGGGTTGTAACTGACGTAGGTGACGAAGTCTACACATGGTCATATGTCAAAAGAAATCGTTTATAAGAAACTTACGTCGTTACACTACAAAGTTACCCTCTGCATTCAAGTAACAGCTGCAGTGTTCTGAGCCAAACACTTTGCCATTCTTTCTCACGAGCAGCACACGGTGGAATTTGTGAATCAGGGGCGAGGGCCAACCAGATGTAATGGGGCGGCCGGCGTGAACACCTGGCCGGCAACATCTGCTGTTTGGAAAACTCCGTCACAGGGCCGCTCTGCAGACAAATGCCTGCAGTTCTCCGACGATACGGCCTTTACCTCGACGCATAAAATACCGCGGTAAAAACGTGGCAACAGTTCAGAAACATGCTGGCTGAGTTGCTTCACGCACACAGGTACCCCAGGAGAGCAGGATTTTTCTCACTTCTGTTAAAATTTACAGGCTGAGAAGCCGTGATCGAGCCACTGTTATAATCGAGCCACTATTCATTGATGTATTGGTTAAAAACAGTCCTGGTTGAAATTTTAGTTTTTTTTAACTAAAATTGCAACGAAGAATGTTTTTAACCAATACTGTTAAGCACTGGTCTGCTGTACGCCACATATGGATTGGAAGGATTCATTGATGTTTCATTGCTGTCTGCGGGGGATATCGTCAATCACGCCACACTGGCCCAACTGACAGTGTTGTTTCGAATCTGAAGATGTGTCCCGCAGTCATTTAGTCAACACAGAAATCACTACTTGTGGAGGAATAACTCAGGTTTATTATAGATAAGTCGGGGGAAGACATGACTGTATTTTAGCAATCATCCTGAGTTTCATCTGAAGTGTGAACGGAGAAACATCGTTCACTATATACCGTAAAGATACACCGGTTCTTTCACATTTTTTGTATCTTACAAGAAGTTTTCACACACAATACATCACATGTATCGTAAATTCCGTGAATGTGCACTGAAATATCTTGTTATTCCGTTACATTCAATGCTGACGCTCTCGAACATGTAAAATTCAATAGCGTAATACAAAATGAAAATCATCTGAATGAAGATACTTGCTCCTCGAAACCGGTGATGACATGATAAGGGTTATTTTCAGTAAGCGACAGATTCAGATTACGGCGAATCTTTGGAAACACTGTTTTAGGGCAATTTAAGTGAGTCCCCCTGGCCCATCCGCTAAATACTTGAAATTTGAACTGGTGAATTTTCAGATCATCAAGCTAATTCGGGTAAGCCCTCGCGCGAAATTTTTAACATGATATCGTAATGTATACAGCAAGCATACGACTCGAAATTTCCCGGTCTTGTCATTGTTTTAGCGCGCCTATCTTGTTTCAGCAGTTTTCGGCCTTAGTGGGGTCGACATTAGTGGATCCATTCAAGACCAGACCTTATTTTAACTCTGTGGTCGTTCGTTTCGCCGTAATAGTCAGTTACTACGAGGTAGAAACGTCCTGTGCGCCATCTGGCTGTAAATCGTGTAAACTTTTAATTTGTGTACATTAGTAATTTAACTGGATTATGTTCCTGGTGACGCGATTTTTGGCGATATGGCAAGAAGAGTGACTAAAATCACGTAAGTACGCACTGGTTAGCTAGGTATGATGGCAGTCAAATAAAAACCGAACACACTCCCCCCCCCCCCCCCTCCCTCAACGGGACCATGGAATAGTTCCATTCAAAAGTAAATCTCCACACGCGTTCAGACATTTATGCCACTGGGAGACGAGACGATGGATTCCTGCTACGTAGAAAGCGGTCGGCCGCTGATGGATCCACAACCGCACCCAGTTTTGTACTTCCTTGACACACTGAAACCGCCGTCTACGCATGTCGTTCTCCAGATCGGCAAAGACGTAAAAATCACACGGAGAAAAATACGGGCTGTACGGAGGACGTTGCAGTGTTTCCCAGAAGTGTAGCCTTCGTCCGACTGGCAGTGTGGGGGCGGGCGTTATCGTGCACCGGGGTGAGTCAGCCTGACAGCAGTTTCTGCAAAGTGACTTTATATAGCTGCGCATTATGGTTCCACGTTAGAGGAACTCGATCAGAAGAGGAAGCATCACAATTATCTTGATGAACCAATTTTGCGCATGTGAAGGAAACTCCTATTACCCTACAAAATTTAATTGTGGCCGTAATAGCTAGCTTATGGTGAAAGAATCTGTTGCAATCAATGTAAAAAGGTTTCCCTTACAACTACAACATGAAATTCATAGATCTGTCAAGACATAATTTGTTCAAATAGCTCTAAGCACTATGGGACTTAACATCTGAGGTCATCAGTCCCCTAGAACTTTGAACTACTTAAACCTAACTAACCTAAGGACATCACACACATCCATGCCCGAGGCAGGATTCGAACCTGCGATCGTAGTAGCCGCGTGGTTCCGGACTGGAGCGCCTAGAACCATATAATTTATTCAATAAGACAATAAGTGAAATTAAATTTGACAATGAAACGAAAAGAATTAATACAGAATAATATCCGGTCGCCACTAACAGAAGTCTATGGACAATCAATATCCAAAAGTCGGTCATAAAACAAATGGCACTAAATTAAAGTTTATAAACTGACAATTGAGTGCAAAACAAAAACAGAGGCCAAAATCCACAGTCCCTACGTTTAGCATAAGTAACTTCGTGGCTGTCTCCGCCTTTAATCAGAAGCACGAGTGATCATTCGATCCGTCATCCTCACAAGAACAGAACAAGAATGCTCGTGGTGCGCCTCAGAACTTGCACACTGCACAGATACTAGGATTGCCGCGAATTTAACCGTTCTACCAAAAAGATCCGTCTCCAAACTATTTCACGCTTCCGCGCGTCTCTCGCAGTGTAATGCCGCCTTACCACTGTCGAATTCCGTTCTTGTCGGCCGACGGAGCTTCGCCAGTGTGTCGCATCTGGCGTGGGCAGGACGCCCGAACAGTGGCGGTGCTTGCAGACCCCGCGCCTCCATCGTAGCAGATGCCGTTCCGAAAGCAAAACTTTCAGGCTCAAAACACGAATGTGCAAGTCACTTTCCGTCCTGGAATAAGACTCCCAGTCCTCGTCTCTCTGGCCTCTCATCTAAACTTGGAGCAGGGCTCACGTGTCTCCCAAGCAACCAATGGCATCTCCTAAACACTTCTAATTACAGCAAATTATAATGAACTTTTTTCTACCACCAGAATGTTAATTCTGTACCAACCAATCAGTACCTTTTGCACGAAGCAGCTGCCGGCTGGCCCGACACCCACGGCGTGGCGGTCGTTGCTCGTGAGATTTCCGGAAACAGGAACGGAAAGACTCTCATTCCATATTCCCTGGGTATTCTCGAGACGATATTATTTTGACAATCTAGTGGTGTTCCGCTACTTTCCAGCACAATGTTTGGCCTTCAGGTCAGTTGTTGCCCACTCCACATTCGCTCTGGCTCGGGTCATCTATTGTGCGGACCTCGTTTCGCCGAAACTGGAACCATATGTCCACTTTTGTTTCCGCTATAACCGGCTTAACCATGGTCCGGTGAGCGCCACACTCTTCGTGTTTCGCCCGAAGGCCGCCCGTCGGAAGGGTATTATGAGGGCCCATCTATGTCGTAGCCGTGACACCCGCGATCTCAGAAGCCCCTCCACACACAGCTATAGAGACCGCTCCCACATGCATAAATGTTAGACAGACACAAAAATGGCACTGAAAACATATTAAAGAAAGTTGTAATTACGGTAAAACTAACTACAGCACCTACTGAATCTCCTAGCCACTGGTGTTTCATGTTCTTATTAAAACTGGAATGCACGATTGAACTGTATACACATGATGCGATTCTACGTTTAAAAAAATCAAAAGCAAAGACGAAGCCGACGCCTCACAATGTTAGATGTGAAAACTCTACTCCTCGCAAAGTCGCTCCGAGTGCCCCATATGTCGGAACCAGAACAGATGGTATCAAATGCGCTGATATCAAGCATCCGGCCCATCCTGTGCTCAGCTCTCAAGGCGATGATCTGGCGGCGACACGACGTCGGGACACGCAGAACTATTCCTGTCTCCTAGGAACAGTAGTTCTCCGTCCCCCACTTAACAGCTTTCTCTTATTCAGTTACTCACGAATCTAGTTTCTTCCGAACGTACGCTGGACAAATTAAAGCTGTGCGCCGGACAGGGAAATCTAACCGGAACGCTGTAATTCGCGGGCCATTGCTCTTTCCGATTGAGCGATCGAGGCTGGACGCAGAACTTCACAGCTGTACTTCCACGAGGAAGCTTAAATGCAGGACGCACTTCGGTGCTGAGTGGAAGATCCATTCTCGGTATGGGTAGCATGATTCGGCAAACTGCTTTGCGCAGTGTCTAGTTTTCCTATATGCGTATCCAAGATAACATGCTATACAAATTTAAACTTCCGAAATGCCTTCACAAAAGACGACGAAGTAAATACTCCAGAATTCGAATCGAGAACAGCTGCCAACATAAGTAACGTAGAAGTAAATATCCTCGGAGTAGTGCAGCAACTCAAATTACTTAATAAAAGCAAGTCTTCTGGTAAAGACTGTATACCAATTAGGTTCCTTTCGGAGTATGCTGATGCATTAGCTCCATACTTAACAATAATATACAACCATTCGCTCGACGAAAGATCCGTACCCATAGACTGGAAAGTTGCACAGGTCACACCAATATTCAAGAAAGGTAGTAGGAGTAATCCACTTAATTACAGGCCCATATCGTTAACGTCGATATGGAGCAGGATTTTAGAACACGTATTGTGTTCGAACATTATGAATTACCTCGAAGGAAACGGTCTATTGACACACAGTCAATATGGGTTTAGAAAACATCGTTCCTGTGAAACACAACTAGCTCTTTATTCACATGAAGTGCTGAGTGCTATTGACAAGGGATTTCAGATCGATTCCGTATTCCTGGATTTCCGGAAGACTTTTGACACTGTACCACACAAGCGTCTCGTAGTAAAATTGCGTGCTTATGGAATATCGTCTCAGTTATGTGACTGGATTTGCGATTTCCTGTCAGAGAGGTCACAGTTCGTAGTATTTGACGGAAAGTCATCGGGTAAAACACAAGTGGTTTCTGGCGTTCCCCAAGGTAGTGTTAGTGGCCCTTTGCTGTTCCTTATCTATATAAACGATTTGGGAGACAATCTGAGCAGCCGTCTTCGGTTCTTTGCAGATGTCGCTGTCGTTTATCGACTAATAAAGTCATCATAAGATCAAAACAAATTGCAAAAAGACTTAGAAAAAATATCTGAATGGTGCGAAAAGTGGCAGTTGACCCTAAATAACGCAAAGTGTGAGGTCATCCACATGAGTGCCAAAAGGAACTCGTTAAACTTCGATTACACGCTAAATCAGTCTAATCTTAAAGCCGTAAATTCAACTAAATACCTAGGTATTAAAATTACGAACAACTTAAATTGGAAAGAATATATAGAAAATGTTGTGGGAAGGCTAACCAAAGGCTGCATTTTATTGGCAGGACACTTAGAAAATGTAACAGACCTACTAAGGAGACTGCCTACACTACGTTTGTCCGTCCTCTTTTAGAGTACTGCTGCGCGGTGTGGGATCCTTACCAGATATGACTGACGGAGTACATCGAAAAAGTTCAAAGAAAGGCAGCACGTTTTGTATTATCGCGAAATATGGGAGAGTGTGTCACAGAAATGATACAGAATTTGGGCTGGAAATCATTAAAAGAAAGGCGTTTTTCGTTGCGACGAAGTGTTCTCACGAAATTCCTATCACCAACTTTCTCCTCCGAATGCAAAAATATTTTGTTGACACCGACCTACAAAGGGCGGAACGGTCACCACGATAAAATAAGGGAAATCAGAGCTCGTACGGAAAGATACAGGTGTTCATTCTTTCCTCGCGCTATACGAGATTGGAAAAATACAGAATTGTGAAGGTGGTTCAATGAAACCTCTGCCAAGCACTTGAATGTGATTTGCAGAGTAAGATTCCCGTCAGCCTGAGACGTTTATCAGTAATACTAATTAATACAAACAGTGAGTCATCGATTATACTCAGTACCACATATAACTATAGACAAACACAAAAACGTCAAAATTGAGTGCGAAGATGGAACCATAATGAAGAATGGACTCTATTTGCGAACAAGTGGAGAGGAAGTTTTACAAGGATGACGGGTGGTAGCAGGGTAAAGTGACACATTGTCCGGTAACAGGCACCTTTGGTGTAACTGTTAATTATAACATGAACAGCCACGACCAATAACAAGCCGCTTTTCCCGCGCATTCTCAGGTGAAAGACTTCACATGTTGAGTGTGCAATCCAATCCCATTTACCTCGGCTGGTCTTGCGAGCTCCTAGTAATCCAGCGAGCGTTTGAAAATGAATGCCTCTCTCTCCTTTTCCCCGGTATTCGCGAATCCACATTAAAGGACAGACCTGAGAAAGTCGTTAAAATATCCCGCATAAAGGGCGGTGCTCCACTTAGCCTGCTTCCGCAATTTTGCCCGGCACTTCTCGCCCGCCCCTCTGCCGCGCCACAGCAACAGCTTGTACACAAAGCCGTGGCGCGCCTGCGAGGCCTCTGAAGGTACTCTCCGTGTTCTGAGACCAGCATGAAAGCGCCGCGGAAGAAGCACGGCGGCAGTGCGCTCGCAGGCTGCGGAAACGCATTATGCAGCCGCTGGATTCTGACTGACGGCGTTTCCTAGCCGGATCTGCCACTGCGGTCATTTCACAACCATTAATTACCCTGACAACACAAAAGGGAGGCGCAAGGATTCCCCTGTCTGTCAACAGCACGAAGCAAATGTACGTGCTATTATTCCATTACACACTCCAAAAGAACAATGGAACTCTCACCGATTTCAATTCGGTCCCTAACTCTACTCTCACCACTAACAGATTCGAAAGCGAACCTAAATATTAGCAAAATAAACAGCTGAAAAGAAAGAATTAACAACAATTGCATGATACTTCATTAACTCTAGAACTCTGCTCAGAATTTAGGTTCTAATGAAGAAGAAACAAGTCTATTAAAGAAAACACCGTAATAATTAATAGAATGAAAGGCTGGAAATGGAAAACATCCTAAGCGCATTTTTTTAACACCCGTTTGCAGAACTATAGGGTTGTTGATACTCTGCTGCATGGCCCCACATTTAATCCAGACGCCAGACCACTGAGAAAGTCTTTCAAACATGGTTTTGTAGGTGGCACATGGTCTTTGTGCCAAGTTGTGCTTCTGCGTGGAGTTACAAAATTTAAACGATATGAGAGATGGTTTTTGTTGACTAAAGTTCAACTACTTAAAAACCTAGTGCTGTATCTGTACTTGTATTATCACAAATAAAACGTAGTGCTTCAGTTTTAATGGCTTTTGGAACAAACATTTTCTTCCTGCTATTTTATCGAAAAGCGGCATTTCTGAGACTATGGCTGTGAAAAAAATACCTCTCGCAAAGAAGGAAACAGGACTCAGCCACTGTCAATAATCCCATTCATTTACATCGGCGCCGGCCACAGCGAGCCAAACAACACGCGGCCCCGATGTGCGGACCGCTGGCGAGCCGACGTTCGGCGTATCTCGGCTTTGCTCGTTCCCTCTCTGAAGTACCAGGTGCAGCGTGTCATCTCACTTAGTACAGCGGTGTGGCATTTGGGGGGGGCACAACTCTGTTCAGTTCAGCAGAATCGTGGTTTCAGCACTGTTTATCCTTCTGTATTTGTTCGTGGCACGAAGGATGTTCACAGGTTGTAACGGGATATCCTCCTCTAGCATTACCTTTCCTCAACAGTAGTTGTCAATACAAATATTATTTTTCGAATTCTGGACAGGTCAGTATTATCTCAGTTGCTTTTCTGAAAACTTTCATATAATTTTACACACAGTATGTTATACTTCAAGCAAAAATTTATGAAACTGAATTACTTTATTAAATGTTTTAGTCTCGATGTTATAAACTTTAAGTACTCATTCTGAATTTATAGTTAAAATTATTTTTTTACAACCATTTGAAATTACGAACTACTGGCACACTTAAAATTTCTATTATTAATTACGCAATACTGTACTGGTTACTATGTTTATTTCTGGATTCATTTATGAAATAATAATCGAAAGTAATAACGTAACAGAAACTACGAGATATTCATTTATTAAGAAACATTGTAAACCCTTTGGAATATGATTATTTCCGCATAGTGTGAGAGTCGCAAGTATGACTCTGATGAGATCGGACGTATCTTTGTATTTTGTGTGAACAATTTAATTTCGGATTTGTTAAAGTGAAAAATCAAAAACCTGTATGATATACTAATATGTGAAAAAATATATTTACCTAAAAACAAGAATTCTGCAACAACAATCTTCAAATTTATTTAGATCAATTCGACCGTGAGGACCTAAAATGTGACATTTTTAGCTTCAAGAACCAGACCCCTACACAAGAACAACTGGAGCAAACACTACATGACAAGCTAAATAAACTAGAAAGTTTATTGTAATCTTCGCATCTCTCAAATCTTCATAAAGGACTAATGAGAAATGATGATGATGATTGGTTTGTGGGGCGCTCAATTGCGCGGTCATCAGCGCCCGTACGAAGTCTTAATTTTTACACAGTCCAGTTATTTTCACAGTCCAATCGAGCAATTTGTCATGAATGATGATGATGAAATGTCGAGGACAACACAAACACCCAGTCCCTGGGCAGAGAAAATCCCCAAACCGGTCGGTGATCGAACCCGGGACCACGAGCTGCGGGCAAGACTAATGTGGACAATAGATGCGATTAGGAAGGAAGGGGATGATTACAAGGTCCAGTAACTGCAAAAAAAGGGACAGTCTAGCGATCTGTCGTCACAAGGCTTTAAAGTCAGTATGAATGACAGAACAGAGGGATGAGAATTCAAAAAACCTATTAAGCAGCTGTGTAATCAACGTGTACCAGAAATTTGCTATGAAATGGCATTACAATTCCATTCAGATAGAATATAAATATTTGCTTGACATTGAAAGAGCAAACAATTACAACGATCAACTGTTCTGTACATCAAAAAGTGCTTGCTGCTAAATTTGCAGGCATGGATCACGAATAGTAAAATTTCTGAAGTATGCATTATTCCACAGTCACCTGCAACAGTATTCGATGAAACTGAACGAAGAGTATGCAGACTTCATAGGTTCAGTCAAGGGACATACATGGAAAGATTTTTCGGTTTACATCCCGATAATCTTGAACCTATGAAGGAAACAGGAGTGCAGGAACGAAAATTATAGCGTACAGAACGTTTTGCAGACATAGCTTTTTAAGTGGACTTCATTGCACGCTTTTCACAATAAGACATACTTCTGATTTGATAGCGATGAGTTTAAAAAGAAAATCGCATTGTAAAAGAGACGAAACAGTACAGTTCCCGAATCTCACTGGTGTCAAAGAAAAAGCGAAATTTGAGAAATTCATTGTAGGCTTTAAAGACTTACAAGGACAGTTTTCTAAGCGTTTCGGGGACACTGTAGTTCTTACTTATGTTTTCGAGACCGTTTGCCGTGTCAGTTGAAAGCGCCCCTGTGCATGTGAGATGTAACTGACTGATCTGTAACGTAACGTAATTCCCGTTTTAAAGAGAAATCCTTCTGCCTGAAAATAGTCTAAGGACGTCTATATTGTTTTCCTCATGGAGAACTTCCACGTCTCCATAAAGAGATTACGAAAAATGCTGCAATATTTCGATGAACATGTATGCGTGAGAGACCTCTTCTCGATTATGAAACTACATAAGACACAATTACCTGAAACTGTTTGTGTGTGTGTCCGTACGCCGACAATTTGCACAAGATAAAAATTATATTGTGTCTCAGTGTACCAAAATCATCATACACTGAAAATTTGTTCGTTTTTTATCTATGTTATTCATAAGTATGAAAATAAAGCCAAATCGTACGCAGTGATATTGCACTGCCTTCTAAATGCACCGCGCTCGCAGTTTCCCCTCCTTCCTCCTCCTCCAGTTAAGAAAGCGCGGTGTGTGGTGTGTGTGTGTGGGGGGGGGCGGGGGGGGGGGAGTGTGCAACCAGGGTGAGCACTACGGCACGCGAACCGGGGCACTGAAACGTTTGAATATCGTATTGTCAAATTTGTCTCATTTTTTGAGGTAATGCGATGAGCAGCGTAAGTCTATGTTACCAAAAGACCTTCTTAATTTTCTGGATAAAATACAGTTGTGCACAATCTTAAATTCAACTTTTTCTTCATTCTCCTGACAAGTCTCAGATTTGGCACTAAGAACGTTTTCCATTTCAACTCTTCAAACACTTCCCATCAAAATCCTGAAGACTGCAGAAGCATGAAATCGGTATCTAACATGAAGAAAGAATGAGTAACAATTAGAAGCAGTCTACTCATACAAATATGTGTAAAAGCATGAAATGCAGTGATCACATACGCTCAGTCGTAGGTACATGCAGGTAACAGACGTCCACTCATTAGTAGAATACTGGGTAAATGTAGTCTGTCTACAAGGAAGATTGCTTACAAAACACTTATGCATCCCATTTTAAAATACTGATCAAGTGTGCGGCAGACCCATCAAATATTGCAGACCAGGAGTACTGAAAGTTTCCAAGTACAGGCAGCACAAATGGTTACAGATTTGTTTGTTTCGAGAGAAAGCGCCACGAGACGCCGAAAAATCAGAATTGGCAGACGCTGTAAGATAGATAATAACTATCCCACGAAATCCTAATTACCAGGTTATGGCACTGCAGTGGCCGCGATACATAACGCTCTGCCCCTAAGTAAGCGGCAAACTTTACTTAGCTCACGGCAGAATTCGCCAGCGACAATTAAAATTAAGCACGTCCTAAAACATTGTGTCTAAGTATACACTCTTCAGAAAGTCTTAATGTTAGCTGACGTTTTTCTGTTCGGCTGTTAATTACTTGATTTATATTAGTGTGAGATACCGCTGAGAACCGCGGGCCGCACGAATACTTGATTGTGGGCCGCAGCCTTTGGTCTGTCTTCCCCGCGACGGTTTACACGTGATGATTGCAATTGAAGTTGTTTGTAATTTTAGCTCCTAGGTATTTAGATAAATCCACAACTTTTAGATCTGTGAGATTTGCCGGGAATTTTTTAATGCTCTTGTGGAGCGCCTTCAACTTTTTACTGATCAGAGTGAATTGCCACTTTCTGCACCGTGCCCTGAAGAGGGGTACTTGTTTTTGCTCGAGCATGTGTGCTGTCCACGCCAGCAGTTGGGCGTGTAGCCGCCCTTACAGGGTAGAGGCCACAGACAAGGGGCCAGCCAGCCAGACCGGGCCAGTATCTGGCTGCCCGCAGCTGCCGGCCCATTCACATGCATATCGGCGGCTCCCAGCTGCGGCTTGAGCCGCAATCCGCCTGAGAGCATCCGACGGCCCGCCTCCTCTCCCTCCGCCCTACCCCGTATCACTCTTCCGCACTGCTCTCTACTGACCGCCAGCCCATCGCGCTGTTGGCGCAGCCGTTTCTGTCGTCGTAAAAGCTCTTTTGCAGACGTCAATTAACAGAGTCGAGCACAAACGGGATAATACTTAATGACAGAATGCTTCAAACAGGTCTGTTTTCCAGGGATATTGCCCTATTGGGCACAAATGAAGACGAGCTACCGCAGGGTTTCACCATATGAATCAAATCTCATTAAGCTAATCTATTACGAATATCGTTGAAAATCGTGACTGTCCAAGGCAACTCAAAATTAATATAGCGAATAAAAACGCATGTAACTATTTAATGCAGAGCGATAAATAATACACTACTGGCCATTAAAATTGCGACACCACGAAGATGACGTACTACAGACGCGAAATTTAACCGACGAGAAGATGCTGTGATATGCAAATGATTAGCTTTTCAGAACATTCATGCAAGGTTCGCGCCGGTGGCGACACCTACAACGTGCTGACATGAGGAAAGTTTCCAACCGATTTCTCATACACAAACAGTAGTTGACCGGCGTTGCCCGGTAAAACGTTGTTGTGATGCTTCGTGTAAGGAGAATAAATGCGTACCATCACCTTTCCGACTTTGATAAAGCTCGGATTGTAGGCTATCGCGATTATGGTTTATCGTATCGCGACATTGCTGCTCGCGTTGGTCGAGATCCAATAACTGTTAGCAGAATATGCAATCGGTGGGTTCGGGAGGGTAACACGGAACGCCGTCCTGGATCCCAACGGCCTCGTATCACTAGCAGTCGAGATGACGGGCATCTTATACGCATGGCTGTAACGAATCGTGCAGCCACGTCTCGATCCCTGAGTCAACAGATGGGGACGTTTGCAAGACAACCATCTGCAAGAACAGTTTGACGACGTTATGAACCCAGGTTCTGTTTACAGCTTCATGATGGTCGCATTCGTGTTTGGCGACATCGCGGTGAACGCACATTGGAAACGTGTAATCGTCATCGCCATACTGGCGTATCATCCGGCGTGATGGTATGAGGTGCCATTGGTTACACGTCTCGGTCACCTCTTGTTCGCATTGACGGCAGTTTGAACAGTGGACGTTACATTTCAGATGTGTTACGACGCGTGGCTCTACCCTTCATTCGATCCCTGCGAGCCCTACATTTCAGCAGGATAATGCACGACCGCATGTTGCAGGTCCTGTAAGGGCCTTTCTGGATACAGAAAATGTTCGACAGCTGCCGTGGCCAGCACATTCTCCAGATCTCTCACCAATTGAAAACATCTGGTCAATGGTGACCGAGCAACTGGCTCGTCACAATACGCGTCACTACTCTTGATGAACTGTGGGTACCGTGTTGAATCTGCATGGGCAGTTGTACCTGTTCACCCCATCCAAGCTCTGTCTGACTCAATGCCCAGGCGTATCAAGGCCGTTATTACGGTCAGAGGTGGTTGTTCTGGGTACTCATTTCTCAGGATCTATGCACCCAAATTGCGTGAAAATGTAATTACATGTCAGGTCTAGTATATTATATTTGTCCAATGAAAACCCGTTTATCATCTGCATTTCTTCTTGGTGTAGCAATTTTAATGGCCAGTAGTGTAAGTACTTAATAAATATTCTAACACATGCGGCAGTCAAACGGGCGATTTTAAAACCTCCACCAGCAATACTAATTTATTCAAAACGAAATAAAAGAAATACACAATGAACTGGAAAAGGAAGGAAGATAGGGTTTAACGTCCCGTCGACATCGAGGTCATTAGAGACGGACCTCAAGCTCGGATTGTGTCAAGAATGGAGAAGGAAATAGGACGTGCCCTTTCAACGGAACCATCCCGGCATTTGCCTGCAGCGATTTAGTAAATCACGGAAAACCTAAATCTGGATGGCCGGACGCGGGTTTGTTGAAGCGGCGTCCTCCCGATTGCGAGTCCAGTTGCTAACCACTGCGCCACCTCGTTCGGTACAAAATTAATTTACAAGGCTTGCAATTTAAAATGTCCTTCACTTGAAAATGAGATCATGTAGGCGGCCGCCATATTCCTTCACACACATTTAAATTCTTTTATGGAAGCTTAGATATCACACATCTTTCAGAACTGGCATTGGAAATCGATTAACTTCCTCCAGAATTTGATCCTTCAGTTCCTCGATGGTGTGTGATGCGCCATACCGAAAGATCTGAGATTTCAAACGACCCCAAAAGAAGAAATCGCGGACTGGAAGACCAAGGCATCTTGGAGGCCACCAAATATCCCCGTTCTTGGCCCTTCTTGTTGGAAGAATGTGTTTGCAGTTACAGGAAGATATTCAAGCTGTCGCACTAGGAAATGGTTCTACATGTGAGCACAACGTTCTGTATTCACGGTAACAGCAATGCTGCGATTATCTTACAAAAAAAAAGGCCAAAAGCTGATACGCCGCACCACACGACCACTTTCTGACTGCTGAGTGGCGTTTCATGAAGCACTTCACGATTTTCATGTGACCAGTATCTGGAGTTTTGCTTGTTTACAAATCTCGATACGCAAATGTTGACCTCACTGCTTGTAGCATTACATGGGTAATCGTCCGAGTAGCCCACGAAATCCTTAAGCAATAAACTTATTTCGGAATGTCCATTGTAGTTAGATATACTTTGTGCCACGTGAGAGTAGGAGAGTCAAAACAGGTAGTAACGCGTGACGCCATGTCAAGTCGAGAGTTTTTGGTAGTGCAATCTTTGCTGAGCGATTGACACTGTATAAGAATCAATAAATAATGTTTTTTTTGACATAGCAGATCACAATGCTGTGTTATGCGTGATTTTTTTTTCTTTGAAAAAGATAATAAATTCTGAGTTGATTAAGTGCGCGGACAAGCTGTAATCGAGTGCGGGTCTCTCTTTAATTTTATAGAATTGACCTAAAACTGATAATCCATAATCCGGAGTTGGTTTGGAAAACATTCTAGTGAGCCTCGGCTAAACTTTGTTATATAGTGGTCACCAATTTTTGAAATGATCTTTTAGGTAATTCCATTACAATCTGTTTATTGGTTGCTAAAAATGTATCAATCAGTCGACTATTCCGTGATTAATATATGTCGTATTCAAACAGTAAATCAAAGCCCATTTACTGTAAGCACCGAGAACGATTACTATGACCTCCAATAATTCTTTATAATTATTACCAAGTTAATGTCTAGAAATTACGGGGAGTATCAATTAATCCTTCGCGCCACTATAACGCGCGATAGCCTACCGCGTATCTCAAACTTCGCGCCGTTATTTCGAAGTCCGCGCGCGATCTCTTTATAACAAAGTTTAGCCGTGGCTCTAGAATGCTTTCCAAACCAACTCCGGATTATGGATTATAAGTTCTAGGTCAATTCTTTAAAATTAAAGAAGACCCACATTCGATTACAACTTGTCCGCGCACTTGAGCAACACATAATTTATCATCTTTTTCAAAGAAAAGAAATCACGCATAACGCAGCATTGTGATCTGCTATGTCAAAAAAAAAAAAAACTCATTACCTATTGATTCTTATACAGTGTCAACGCTTAGGAAAGATTGCACTACAAAAAAATCTCAACTTGAGATGACGTCACGCGTTCCTACCTGTTTTGACTCTCCTTCTCTCACGTGGCACAAAGTATATCTGACTACAATGGACATCCCGACAAGATTATTGCTTAAAGATTTCGTGGGTTACTCGGACGATTACCCATGTAATGCTACAATCTGTTTGCGAGGTTATCCGCATTCAGTTTCTGCAATATCTGAATTTTGTATGGGTGGTACTGCAGTTCGTTGTGCAATATTCGCCGTGCACTGCGATACGTTATGTCAAGTTGTAGTGCATTCTTGCGTGCAGAACGCCTGGGACTTCTTCCACTCTAACAACATTCTCTGGTGTGCATACGGGTTTTACTCTTCCACCCCTCTTTCGCACCGTACCATCCTTTTCCTCAAAGTTTTTAACGATACCTTGACAGCATGTGCCGATGGGACTGTGGCATGACGTGCGAGATTGTAATGAAAGCTAAATTCATGCTGTGCCACCACGTAGTTGTCATTCGTTTTTGTAAAACTCTTTTCACGGCAACTGCGCATCGTTCACCGGTCCACGACGCCATCCCGACTGAACATCGATATCAGGGTCAACAGCAATGATTTGTTGGCCAGAGGGCATAACTCCTGTTTTCTGTCCTAACGAAATGTGTTACTTCCAGGATTGCCAACTAAAAATGGTTCAAATGGCTATAAGCACTATGGAACTTAACTTCTGTGGTCATCAGTCCCCTAGAACTTAGTACTACTTAAACCTAACTAACCTAAGGACATCACATATATCCATGTCCGAGGCAGGATTCGAACCTGCGGCCGTAGCGGTCGCGCGGTTCCAGACTAAATCGCCTAGAACCGCTCGGCCACACCGGCCGGTCCGGTTGCCAACTCGCCCATTTCACTTCCGCATGTTACATGACCTTTCTTGGTCATGCGGACGACATATAAACGACAATCCATCGCAAGCTGAAACTTGATTGCAGCACAATTATTACAGGGTTTATAATTTAAACAGCAACCAGCCACAACTATATAAAAGTTTATTTGAAACAAACCACTACCAGTTTCGAATTTGTTAGAAATCCATCTTCAGATGGCTCTTAGAGCTTTCTTTATTTTTCTGTTGGGGTCTCGTTTTGTATTCGTTACTGGTTTGATGCAGTAAGACAAACAAAAAATTGTACGAAATATTGTACAGTCATTGAGACTGGACCGTGGGGACAATGGAAACGTGTCGTCCGATCGAATGAATAACATTTCTCGTTACCAGGTCGACAGTCGTGTCCAGATATGTCATCATCCAGGCAAATGGCTGCACGAAACGCAGGATGGTGGGGGCAGTATTACGCTATGGGGCACATTCACCCGGGCTTCCATGGTACCTGTGGCAGTGATCGAAGGCACCATGACGGTTGTAAGCGAGGTGAACATTTTTGCGCAGCACCTGCGTCTCATCTTATTTGAGTCTTCCTCGGCAGCGATGGCATCTTCCAACAGGATAACTGTGCCTGTCCCAAGGTCAGATTCGTGCTACAGTGTTCTGGGAAGCATGACAGTGTACTCACGCTGTTGTCTTGGGTTCCAAATTCGTCTGAGCTGAGCCCCATGGATAACCTCTGGGACAACATCGCGCCCATAAATCGCCGGCCTGTAATTTACGAGGATTTCGTGGCCTGTGTATAGGTATCTGGTGCCACATACCTATAGAAATCTACCAAGGGCTTGGCAAATCCATCCATGCAAAATGGCTAATGTGTTCCATTCCAAAGGTGGTCATAATGTTTGAACTCGTCAGCGTATGTCGTACGATAATGAGGAGATTTTCTTTCTTAATTATTTACAACACTATTACTACAAGTTTCTCTCTTTCCAAATAGTTTTACGTGGTAAGCATACGCTTCTAAACGAGGTGTCTCGCGCGCAGCGCTGTCTGTCACCATCTTGCAGCAGCGCTACTCATTCGCTGCTCGAGTTCTTGTTATTCTTCGTGTTTTGCTGCCATTGTTAAGCCAAATATTGCACTAACATCATTTGTGACCGCCCTATCGAACTGACACACAAATCTCCATTTTTAAAAACATTCTTTCTGTAACAAGACTGGACATCGTATGAAACCCAGGCTGACCACTATTTGTTTAAGCCGACCCGTTTACACACACACAAACACACACACACACACACACACACACACACGAGCCGAATTTGCCAATATCTGGCGAAATACCACGAAAAACCCGACTGGCGACTCGCATGAAGGGTATTCGGTAAAAGAAGGTGGTGAATCTCTCTACTTGTGAATGATGTCATTAGTCGTTATTTTACATCGTGAATAGCCCCACTGACTTATCTACCACGAAATATTTTCACGGAACACTTACTATTAGGAGACTGCCCTCAGGCTCGTGTGATAAATCTGGAAAAAATTGCAAACTTTCGATATCCTGTATTTGTACTTGTACTATGTAGGTAGACTATTTTCCCCGTCCTGGATATCATTTGCGAAAGTTTGTGGAGAACACCGCGCCCTGAGCGAGCAGCTTCATGTGCCAGCAAGGTGTAAGCATTCGATAGTGACTGTACGTATCCCTGGAATCGATACAGAACCGGAAAGGGGTGGGGGCTTGTCTAGCCGTGGTTATGGCTGTGACAGCCACGTCACAACAATGTGTGTGTTAACAGTTTGGACACAAGTCAAGCATTAGCCGTTCCTCAATTATGCACAAGTTCCGCAATGCCAACAGCGCATTTCAAATTAACGGGGAAACGTTATTTCCAAATTTTGATTACATATACAGACCATTACGAACCAATCGCGTGTGTGTGTGTGTGTGTGTGTGTGTGTGTGTGTGTGTGTGTGTGTGTGTCAGAGAGAGGGTGGGGGGAGCGACATTGGGACGAGGAAGTAGCTATCCTCGTTAACAGCCATGTAATTGGTTCGTCATGCGATGGTCTAACTAGCTCGTCATGCATACTGCCTGCAACGTGTTGGTCAGAATCTAGTACAACCGCATTACGGATGTGTCGCTACCTACAGAACCAGTTTTTCTGCTAGCTTCCCAACGTTTCTAGAATGCTTTGACCGTGATCCGACAAAATGTAATGTAGTGTCGTATTTACTTTTCTCGCTGCAGGAGAAATCTGAGCACCAGAGGTAATACGGACAGTCGGTACAACAACTGTTAGCTTCGTAGCCTCCCTTGAACTATGTAGCTTTATAGGATTGGTTTTTATTTATGGATATGAATAAATTCAATGAACTGCCTGCACCGACATAAATGTGGCGTGTAATCGTGGCTATCATCAACCTACAGAATGACTGTTGTTGTTCGAGTCCCTGAAATGAACACACTTCAGTTGTTACAAAGTTTACAGAACCATTAATTAAACTCTAGTCTGACTTTGTTCAGGCAACTGAAGGTGAAAAAAGTGGTTCAAATGGCTCTGAGCACTATGGGACTTAAAACATTTGAGGTCATCAGTCCCCTAGAACTACTTAAACCTAACGAACCAAAGGACATCACACACATCCATGCCCGGGGCAGGATTCGAACCTGCGACCGTAGCGGTCGCGCGGTTCCAGACTGAAGTGCCTAGAACCGCTCGGCCACACCGGCCGGATGAAAAAAGTGTTTCGGTTTTAATCGCATGTTAGCGTGCCAAGAGTTAAAACATCATACTTTCCTCAATCAAATGGTCACGAAAAACTAGCGCTTTATTTTGTCTTCGACGTCAAATGTGTCAAATTCAGATCATATAGTGAATTGTATGTTTCATAAGCTGGTTGTCATTCAGCTTACATTTTAATAACGAACCACACTGTTCTTGTTTGTTCTAACATAAATAAAAACATTATTTGTGTGTTGAACGTTTTATAGCAATCTGCAGTAAAAATTCCTGTGGACGAGGATTTCAGAAAGTCAGTTCCCAACTGCAGCAGGTTATTACATTACACTGATAGTATTCCATGGAGTCCCTGGAGAGGTATCTGCGGGATTTGGGAAGCACATAAAATGTGCATTTAAGTGCAATACAATATTATAATTTTCCGTTAAGGAAGATTATTGTATTAAATAGCCAATGTTAACTGTACAATAATGTAAAACATCAATTTAAAGAGTTTCTATGATGCTACTCTTCAGTGCAGTGGGAAGAGTTGCCCACTAGAATTTCCTCTAATTCATTCTTAAATTACACCAGATAGGCGAGAAGAAACGATCTGGCACGTTGTTGAAAATAGACGGACCCACATGTCTAAGTCCTTTTAGTACCCCCTGAAATCTTTTCGGAGGTTGATTTTAGTCCTAGTATGATATTCAGCTTTTTGCTCTACTTTTGGAAAACACAAATTTCTTGGTACTGACACATCAATGAAATGTTCTAAAACTACATCAGCTAGAATTCTTGTACCAAGTTTCTGTATTTTGAAAATACTATCCCTTTAAAATTTTGTTTCTCCAAGAACTGAATCAATTTATCGACAGTGAAAGAAATATGCAGAACAATCTAGTTACTTCATTTTGAAAATCATCTAAAGTAATTACGAGTTACATAAATCGACATTTTATCGATACGACTTATCAAATGTTAGACAACATAGGCAGCGTAGCTGTTAATCATCTTCGACGGTTTACCGCGATTCGCACGCGAGAATAGGATTTCATAATCGCAGCATTTTCTCATAATGTAACTAGGTTTCCATATTCTGATACGCGATGGGCGGCGCAGCCAGGAACAAGTAATATACAGTACAACAGGAAGACGTCAAAAGAGAAACCAGCGTACAGCAATTTATTTTCAACCACTACCTGCTACTGACAGCAGTCACAGAATTCAGTGGCGACGATAAAGGCAGGATAGCTGTCCTTCCCCTGGCCACAACCCATCACATCCGTTCTCGACCTCACCATCCTAGTTGCGGTCAGTAAATAGAAATGAGGAACGTTGGGGAGGCATGCTACCTGTTCGGTTATTTTCTCTCCGGAGAGGAGCCTCCTTCGCCGAGGAATATCCGCACAACGAAGTGACAGGCTTTTTGCTTCTACAGTGAATAATCCTTCGTATTTATCATCTTGAATCAAATAAAAATAACGTCACAAACTAATTTTTTCTGAATCCTATACGGATGTTATCGCATTGCGGTTGTATTGTTGAAGATCCACAATCAGCACAGCTATTTTAAATACCGCCCGCGCACGTAATTTCAATCGTTATTTCTGTGCCCTTTTTTCCCTCCATTCAATCTATCAATCCACTCTTTATTTCACTCGCTTCCTGCTACATAGAGACGGCAGAAAGGGAACTGCATAGCAAGGTCAAAGGGTACACCTTAAGGAATAAGATAGGAAATAAAATAATCAGAGAAGAGCTTACAGATATTAGAATGAAGGATAAAATAAAACATGGCAGGAATAAATAGAAAGAGCCTGTAAATACAGTGTGTACACAAAGTCCGGGAACACTTTCAATTATTTATTGCAGAAGAACTAAACATTGTACAAACGTCTTACCTATTACATTTTGAAGTGAAACTATGAAAGCTCTTTTTTTATACACAAACATTCGATTTGGGAACCATGAGTGACCCTGCAGACGTCAATACGGTTATCGAATTCTTGCCATATCCGTCCCAGATAGCATTGTCGACTGTGGCAGTCGCTCCCCGTATTCTCACATCACGTGGTACAAGCGGTACATACACCAGATCTTTGTTGGTGGCTTCTTACCGTACTTGGTTCTAAACATCCATTGAACAGCTGTAGCACACTTGTTTTTCTCGAACTCCACACAGAAAGCTCGCTCCGCACCTGAACTCGTCATGTTTGCAACTAGCGCAGACTATCGGCAAATTACCAAACTACACAGTGGCAAAAAAAAAAAAAAAAAAAAAAAAAAAAAAAAAAAAAAAAAAAAAAAAAACAACTTTCCGGGTTTCTCTTCAAGATGACATACGCATGATATCTGTACAATGTTTGGTTCTTGTGCAATAAATAAGTGAAAGTGTTCCCGGAATTTATGTACACCCTGTATAATGCGAAATAGCAAAATAATAAAACTATTCACGAGTACAAGACTGCGTTTATTAGCGGTACTGGAAGAGCTAGAGAGGGACAGGAATGATGGATAGATGTCGGAACGCGTCATACGACCCAACATTTCTTGAAATAGAAGACGTTAGTTAATGGACATCGGCTCTACTATCGTCTTCAAATCTATTTGCTCTTGTCTCGTAACATTTAGTCGATGTGTCGTTAGTGGTTTAGGACTCAAGAGCACTGCAACTTCGTAACAGCTCCTCGAAAGCCGCGTGTGTATCCCGAGCGTAGGTTCCTGGCGAGCTTGCGTCCAGATAAAAGGACGTCTCGTTTAGTTCCCGGAACGTCCTTGGTGGTGACTTTTGCGCCCGCTCCCAACCTGCGACCTCTGTTTTCGGAGTCCTATCAAGGCCAGGGAAGGAATGCACCACGAAACGGTGTCCCTCCGGTGACGTGACAGTAATGCCTACTGTTTACACAGCAAGTATCGGGAGGGGACAGACCTGTTAAAAGCTGGTAGGTAGTATAGACCATCCCAAAAAGAAAACATCATGTTACCGCATGCTTACTTCTCAACAATCTGTGCGAGTTTAACTGTTACGAGAGGAAACCGTCACACAGGGTGTGATCACTGAGTGATCTGGAGGACTCTCTAGTTGGACTGCCTGAACTCTTAACAGACACAGAATCTGTCCCAAGTTGAGGACGATTGCGAATGGCACGGGCGTTATTCCATAAGAAACCACCGTGATACGTTGGCGGAGAAAATAATACGAGTATCTAAACGATTAGCAGTCTACCGATATTCGTCTCTGAATTATGGCACTACAGTCTATGTCCCAATTTTTGTTATCTCTGGCTGTAATAGTTCCTGTCACCCGTTTCAGTTTTCGATCATGCTAACGAGCGCAGTGGTTTTCTTTGGCGGCACTTGCTACTTTCTTCTTCTTCTCCTTCTTTATCGTCGCCTTGTACCACGTCACGTAGGGTCGGCGTTGGTCTTCTGGCTCATTCTCCTCCATAGTACTCTATCCATTGCCTCTTCCTTCTTCCATCCTTTCTCCCTTAGGTCCCCGGATATCTTATCCTTCCACCTCATCTTCGGTCTTTCTCTCCTTCTCGCTCCTTCAATCTTTATATCTTCAACTCTGTTTCCGGTATACTCTTCCCCTTTTCTCTGCAAGTGTTCGTACCACCTTAGTCTGCTCTCTTGTATCTTTTTCCCCATGGGTCCCACTTTCACAGCTCCTCTAACAAATTCATTTCTAATCCTGTCCTTCCTCGCACTTGCTACTTTGTCCTCCTTTTAAACTACACTGTAGGAACAATACCTACAATTGTTTCTTTGCTTTATTAGTAATGCTACTGCACCGACAGAGGCAAAACGTGCACCTACAAAAACTTGACCAAATAGGAAGGAAGGTGAAGACAGTTGGGATATGGTCAACGGCGTGGCTATCAGTGCCCTTGCAGAATATGAACTAAATGATTAGTGGAAATAAAGTTTTTCTCGTTAGAGGTCTTCTTGCAACAACGGAATAAAGTAAGCATATCGACTGTGTGCCTCCGTGATAAGCTGGGCCTAATTCGCATTCGTTCCATAAGGATACGATGCACTGGAAGGCTGCCTCTGATTATGCCGTTACAACGTGCGACTCACGTTTTTAGTGTCGTCACGTGGTAAAAAAGGGGTGACACAAGTCAACTGGCGTCGAAATCAACAGAGCCTAATGCCATTGGAAAGTGCTGATTGCCAATTGTACAAGGTATAAACGAATTTAAATGCAAATTTTGTGCGTTTGGCCAGCGCCAGTAATACAATTGACATAACGTTGTATGCTACGTCATTTGAATGTACACAACCAAATGAGCGTAGGGGAACACGAAATCCAGCAAGCACAAAGCTCCTCTTTCACATGGAACAAGCAGTCGATGCGGTGTAAAGCTAAAGGAACGATTTCGTTAACGAGCACCTACGGCACTCACAGAAAACTATTTTCCTACAGTTAATCATATACAGGTACAAAGTAAATGGTTTATCTTCAAATTGACAAAAAGCTGATGAGAAATAACTTTTGCTGAACCGATTACCACACAAGTGTAAATTGACCTGGCGCAACGATTAGGTGCATTGCGATGTCACCTACTGCCAGGTACTCCATATCAGCGACCTCAGTAGTCATTAGACATCGTGAGAGAACAGAATGGGGCGCTCCGCGGAACTCACGGACTTCGAACGTTGTCAGATGATTGGGTCTCACTTGTGTCATCCGTCTGTACGCGAGATTTCCACACTCCTAAACATTCCTAGGCCCATTGTTTCCGATGTGATAGTGAAGTGGAAACGTGAAGGGACACGTACAGCACAAAAGCGTACAGGCTGACCTCGTCTGTTGACTGACACAGAGCGCCGGCAGTTGAATAGGGTAGTAATGTGTAATAGGCAGACGTCTATCAAGACCATCACACAGGAATTCCAAACTGTATCAGGATCCACTGCCAGCAATATGACAGTTAGGCGGGAGGTGAGAAAACTTGGATTTCATGATCGAGCGGCTGCTCATATGGCACACATCACGCCGGCAAATGCCAAACTACACCTCGCTTGGTGTAAGGAGAGTAAACATCGGACGATTGAGTAGTGGAAAAACGTTGTGTGGAGTGACGAATCACGGTACACAATGTGGCGATCCGATGGCAGGGTGTGGGTATGGCGAATGCCCGGTGAACGTCATCTGCCAGCGTGTGTAATGCCAACAGTAAAATTCGGAGGCGGTGCTGTTATCGTATCGTCGTGTTTTTCATGGAGGGGACTTGCACTCCTTGTTGTTTTGCGTGGTACTATCACAGCACAAGCCTACACTGATGTTTTAAGCACATTCTTGCTTCCCACTGTTGAAGAGCAATTCGGGGATGGCGACAGCATCTTTCAACACGATCGAGCACCTGTTCATAATGCACGGCCCGCGTCGGAGTGGTTACACGACAATAACATCCCTGTAATGGACTGGCCTGCACAGAGTCCTGACCTCAATCCTATAAAACACCTTCGGGATGTTTTGGAATGCCGACTTCGTGCCAGGACTCACCGACTGACATCGAAACCTCTCCTCAGTGCAGCACTCCGTGAAGAATGGGCTGCCATTCCCCAAGAAACCTTCCAGCACCTGACTGAACGTATGCCTGCGAGAGTGGAAGCTGTCATAAAGACTAAAGGTGGACCAACACCATATTGAATTCCAGTATTACGGATGGTTGGCGCCACGCACTTGTAAGTCATTTTCAGAGTCAGGTGTTTTACTTTTGATCACATGGTGTGGATTGACAGCTACAATTCGTCTATATTACTTTTTTTTTAATTCGGTCCTTTTATTAAATTCAACGTCTAACTTCCCTTTTTAGACTATTACGTCTTCTTGCGCTATAAACCAACCTTTGGATTTATATCTCTTCCTGGTCCCATCTCCAATCGCTGGGAGAGGGAGGCAGTGATCAAGGTCCGAGAGCTCCTTTAAAAATCTGACTCCGCTTTTGTATCAGCACCTGCACTCAAAAGACGTGATTTACATCTCCAGTTGTTACGTCATCGCATCGACTGCAGTGTCTGAAAACATTTTTCCAGGCAAGCGACTTACTATTTGGCGCCTCTCTCTCCCCCTTTTTTTACGCCCACTATCATCGCGCTGTGTTACTTGGCTGTGAGTAGTACACCATTCCTTGTAGATACTTTGGCCACTCCCCGCTGAAACACCAACAAATTGGGCAATTTCACTCACAGCGTGGGCAATGTCACGCAGTAACGCCTCAGCTCTTTTGCGCCATTCTCTCACGGCGTCGCGTCAGCCCATCTGATCCCGTACAACCGACTGGCACATACCACACCACTTCACTGCCGTGACCTGCGTCAGCGGTGGATAGTCACATCATTGCTTGGTAACATTTTTAGACCATCTACACCGCCAGTAAAAAACGAGTATGTTCTTTTAATAGGGTGAGTAATTTTCTTGCGGCGAGTAACACTAGATTAAATGACAACCGTTCTTCACTCTTCGGCCGCGTCACCCAACGCTGGCCTCGAAGCGGCTGTTGCAGGGATGGCGGTTACCGGTGGAATGGTTCAAATGGCTCTGAGCACTATGGGACTTAACAATTGAGGTCATCAGTCCCCTAGAACTTAGAACTACTTAAACCTAACTAACCTAAGGACATCACACACATCCATGCCCGAGGCAGGATTCAAACCTGCGACCCTAGCGGTCGCGCGGTTCCAGACTGAAGCGCATACAACCGCTCGGCCACTCCGGCCGGCACCGGTGAAATAACCGGTTTTCTGTTATATCGTTTTTATTTCACGCCATTTTAACCTGACTGTTAAAACCCTTCAAAATAACTTGGTTTTGAAATAACGATTTTCTGTTTTTTATTCCTATTATTGACTGTAATAAACGTACAAATCGAACAAAGATTGCCGGCCGCAGTGGCCGAGCGATTCTAGGCGCTTTTGTCTGGAACCTCGCGACCGCTACGCTCGCAGGTTCGAATCCTGCCTCGGGCATGGGTGTGTGTGATGTCCTTAGGTTAGTTAGGTTTAAGTAGTTCTAAGTTCTAGGGGACTGATGACCTCAGATGTTAAGTCCCATACTACTCAGAGCCATTTTTTTCGAACAAAGATTGAAAAATGTTGACTCAGTTTCAAGATAGGAAGAATCTAAATATTAAAAAAATAAACTTGCAAATACTATAAGCTCACAAAGGCTATACGGACGCAACCATCAGCCATCAGATCAGCTACTTCATATCGTTGCTGTATACTATGACTTAATTGTTTTAGTTTATTACTTATAATTTCCTTCCTCTTCTATTATTTTATAGAAATCTTTTGTTGCAGACAAACCTTTAATCTTTTAAAGCAAATGAAGCATTTTACTTCACTGCTACGCCACCTCGCAAAAATATTTTCAGACTAGGATTGGTGTCATTGTACAATACAACGAATGTCCGGCAACGCCTGCGAGACTACCCTACAGACCACGTGCTGCCAAGCATTGCACATACAACCGTTCCTTAAGCCACGACACACGGCAACAGGGACATTTTTGTCTCAGCAATGGTGGACACGTTCTTGTGCCTTGTGTATGTTGCTCGTTTCTGTCGGCACTGATATTAAAATGGCACTGATCGCTTTCCCCATTTTCTATCGTCGTCGGCTGATACTCGTATCCGAGTTTCATTTCTCTCCTGAGATTTCCTTTGTCACGGTTCAGGCGTGGAAGTGTCCATGATGGCTTAGCAATCCAATCCTAGCGTGGAACAGGCGGCCACAATACATTACAGCTGATGGAAGGTGGAGGACATGGCTGAGCCTGGAGAAGTTTACGTCTCCGGCGTTTGTCATTCTCCATTCTTCGACGTTCCAGCTCAAAGTTTTGAAGAGCATTTGACGTAACTGAGCGCAGCGACTTCGATCTTCTGCTATTGTGGACCAGTTACTCGGTTCGATGTTCAAGTTTTACAGATTTTTCTTGTACAGATCCTTATAACGTTTGAGAGGGGCACCTCGTGGCCTTTTACCTGTGCTCACTTCGCTGTACAGCATTTGGTGTGGAAGTCCGTCATTTTTCATCCGCTGGACATGTCCGACCCATCTGAGTTGATGCCCAATGATAAGAGCTTCCATGCTATACATTTTTGCTTTCTCAAGAACAGTCGTGTTGGATATGAAGTCATCCCATTTCATGTTCATGATATATCTTAGCTTATGTTGGTTGAAGCGTTCTAGTTTCTTCAGATCATAGCAATATAACGTCCAGGTTTCGCAACCATATAGCAGGGTGGACATGACTACAGCTTAGTACACCATCAGTTTGGTGTACAGTGTTAGGTCTTTATTCAGGAAGACACGCTTTGTAAGACGTCCATATGCTACATGGGCAGCACGTAAACTATTCTCCGCATATTTTCCAGATGAGCAATTAGATGACAGTATGCTTCCTAGGTAGAGGAAATGGTCCACTTGTTCCAAGGGTGTATCATAAATGGATATGCTGAAATCAGGAACGGAGGAGCCAGGAGTTGGCTGCGCCATCACCTTTGTCTTTGGAATACTGATGGAGAGACCAAATCGTTCGTACGCCCTGCTGAAGGAATCAACTGACAGTTGTAACTCTGCAGGTGAATGAGCCGGAGAAGTATTGTCATCAGCATACTGCAGTTCTGTCACACGAGTGGTACTGGTGAACCTTTTTGAATGGAGTCTGGACTGGTTGAATAATCCTCCATCGAATCTGTACCATTTTCTATAACTACAGAATATTTCATTGCAAACTGGACGAATAAAAATTGCTCCTTTTTTTAAAGAAATGGTTTATTTAAAAACGAAAAAAAAACCTGTTAAAATCGAGCCAAAACAAATACCAAAAAATCCCGGTAATTCAGAACTAAAATACCGGTTTGGATTTTAACCGGTCGGTTTTTCCCATCCCTAGGCTCAAGAGTGGCCATACGATAGTCTCGAATGGCGGGGGCGGCGGGGGAGGGGGGCGGAATGGGAGGCGCAAAGTGGGGGATGAAGCATTTTTAGTACCGGTATTCTGGACGACGAATGACGACTTGCGATTGGCCATAAAAAAGTTTGTTAGTTGCGACCCCGTTAAAAACATTTTCTTGAAAGAAAATCACCTGACCACACAGCATTTTTTTTCTTTTCCTAACAGCCAGAGGGGAGAGGCGCCCTTGCCTAGGCTGTTGGCGTGAGGAGCGCTGGTCAGCCAGGTTTGCTACACTACCTGGCGCCGAGGTGTGAGTTAGGCTGGCGCACTGCTCATTAGCAGTCGGCGTCTCGTGTACACGCAATGCGGTCGCGGCACCGGCGTCTGTTTGGGCTGCCGTCGGCCCGTCTAACGAGCTGCTCTAACCACGCCGACGATTGTTCGGGCCGCCGCCTGCACACCATTGTTTATGAACGGCCGGTAATTAAAGCGCTCGTCAGCACAGCCGCGACCTTGAGAGCGGGTTCTAAGCGCCGGCGTTAAGAGTTAAGCGCTGGAAAAGGCGGCCTGGGGTCTGAAAAGGAACGGCGTGAAAGGAAAATAACTCTAAAAGGACGTCATCCTTATGAGTCTTTTGAGGCCTGAAAGGGCTTACAGACTGGGCGGAGACGGTGACGAAAATTGGCCCCTTCTCTTTTAGTTAAAGTGAAAATGGAACTCGCAATATACAGCGCGAAGAATTGCTTTAAAAAAATAATAATTCTAAACTCGATTGCTACTCTGCATTTACAGCCTATTTTCGGTTATATTCTACCGACAACATGTTAACGAAAGACCAGGTATTCATCACTACAAGAGATTGAATACGACAGCACTAAAGAGTTAGTGGGTATCTTACATTTATTTATTTAATTGAGTAGCGATATCCGTGATAATGCAGTGAAGTTATTTGAACAATACTAGTTATATCGTTGAACTTTGAAAGTAACGAGGTTTGACGTAAACTTGTATTTAATACAATGTGAAGTGCTTCCCACTCACACTATATCCGCGATATTGCTGTTGTCTTCAGTCTTGAGACTGGTTTGATGTAGCTTTCATATATTTACCCAAGAGGACGCCATCATCATTTAACCATACAGTAAAGCTGCATGTCCTCGGGAAAAATTACGGCTGTAGTTTCCCCTTGCTTTCAGCCGTTCGCAGTACCAGCACAGCAAGGCCGTTTTGGTTAGTGTTGCAAGGCCAGATCAGTCAATCAGACTGTTGCCCCTGCAACTACTGAAAAGGCTGCTGCCCCTCTTTAGGAACCACACGTGTGTCTGGCCTCTCAACAGATACCCCTCCGTTGTGGTTGCACCTACGGTACGGCCATCTGTATCGCTGAGGCACGCAAGCCTCCCCACCAACGGCAAGGTCCATGGTTCATGGGGGAACCGCGATAGAAAACGTATTAATCGACATGATTTGGAGAATGTAACGAAACCAGTGTTCTGCAAAACGTAATAATTTATCTTCACTGTGGAAACTGTAAAAGTCGTTAATACCTGCTACTGAACATTTTAGTTTCAACCACGAATTTATCACGAGGCGTACTTTGAACAGCTTTCAACTGCGAAGTGCACTTAACTACAAAAGCAAAACGATCTAAGTCAACCTATCACCAACAACACTGAAGCGTTTCCGCACAGACGTTCAAAAATTCGCCTCACCTAATGTCGCGAGGAGGCGGTGCTCTACGTACTGCATCAGTCGGTTTTCATCTTACGGAAAAGCCTTGTGAAACATAACTAGACTCACCGAGTGTGCTGCAGTTGCGGAACATTTTGAACCTCCGGATGGACGCCATTGTGGTCTAGTAAATGGAAGTGTATTGTGGCTTGTAAGAACACAGATCGAACATTATACAGGGTGATTCAAAAAGAATACCACAACTTTAAAAATGTGTATTTAATGAAAGAAACATAATATAACCTTTTGTTATACATCATTACAAAGAGTATTTAAAAATGTTTTTTTTTTCACTCAAAAACAAGTTCAGAGATGTTCAATATGGCCCCCTTCAGACACTCGAGCAATATCAACCCGATACTCCAACTCGTTCCACATTCTCTGTAGCATACCAGGCGTAACAGTTTGGATAGCTGCTGTTATTTCTCGTTTCAAATCATCAATGGTGGCTGGGAGAGGTGGCCGAAACACAATCTTTGAAACAAAAGATTCATCTGTTTCCATTTGAGCAAGGATAAAATCACAGAAATCGATTCTTTTAATCTTATCAGCTGCAGACAGTGCTTGAACCAATTTCAGACGATAAGGTTTCATAACTAACCTTTTTCGTAGGACTCTCCATACAGTTGATTGTGGAATTTGCAGCTCTCTGCTAGCTCTGCAAGTCGATTTTCCTGGGCTGCGAACAAATGCTTGCTGTATGCGTGCTACATTTTCATCACTCGTTCTCGGCCGTCCAGAACTTTTCCCTTTGCACAAACACCCATTCTCTGTAACTGTTTATACCAACGTTTAATACACCACCTATCAAGAGGTTTAACACCATACTTCGTTCGAAATGCACGCTGAACAACTGTCGTCGATTCACTTCTGCCGTACTCAATAACACAAAAAGCTTTCTGTTGAGCGGTCGCCATCTTAGCATCAACTGACGCTGACGCCTAGTTAACAGCGCCTCAAGCGAACAAATGTACAACTAAATGAAACTTTATAGCTCCCTTAATCCGCCGACAGATAGTGCTTAGCTCTGCCTTTTGTCGTTGCAGAGTTTTAAATTCCTAAAGTTGTGGTATTCTTTTTGAATCACCCTGTATATTTATTGGGGCATATATTCTATGTTCGGAACATTTCGAAGGAAGCTGTTTCTCTGACAACTATGGCAAAATTCTGAACGCTGAAGATGGCACTGTTCTATCTATCTTTCGTTTTCTGAACCATATACAGCAGAAGGTAAGTTATTTTTGTAAGCTATAGGAACCATAATATTTTATTTTTACTATATAATTTCAAAGACTCTGAGATGCAAGCAACAAGTCGCTATTCAATTGTCTGACGTTCACCGTAGACCACTTAAATGATTGTGGGGCCTTGGTCCTACACCGTACTGCTCTTACGCCGTCAAAACGCTAGTTACCTGTATTAGTAAACAGCTAAAACGTCGGGATTGGTGGCCTAGCAGTAAAGCGCGCGCCTCAAAACTGAAAGATCGCGGTGTCGTTTCGGTTTCAACGTTAATCTGTAGCACCCCTTTCCTACAGGGTAGGTTAGCGACAACCCAAGTCGGCAAGGTGGTGTCCGGGCAATTGAGGAACACGAAATTATTAATAACAGGTAAAATGATTACAACGCCCTGTTGCAGGTTGCCTAACTAACGGATTCCAGGGGCAACGAAACTTTGATTTTCAGCAGTTCACATAATTATTGACCGTATTTAAAAATGTAATAGACAACACGATGTACTCGTTTGGAGGTATAATCTTAGGTTAAAGGTTTAACACAATAGTTATTAAAGTTAGAAACTATGTGTATGTCTTCAGGTAGCGTAATTCACGGCGTGCAAATTACCCACAGAATATTCATCCGGTATTTGAGAATGAGAGAACTTTGCAACTTCCAGCAAACCTTACATATAATTTCAAACCTTTTAGAAACTTTTCCTCGCTGACGCCCTTCATAAAATAATGACAAAATTACTTAAATAACTCTATTCACAACATGTTTTGCAGATGGTATCCACATATACCACTGAATGTAACTGCAAAGTTATAATATGACACACAGTTCACGAGATATGATGTCATAAAACTGAGATGTGTGAAAAACTAGGTTTCCTTCAGATGGAGCGCAAATGACCCAGACTATTCTCACACAGTTGGCCGTCAAAGCAAATCTTAGTAAAGGCTAAGGCTAAACATTTTTCAAAACTAAGTCAACGAATAAATATTTTATGCACTTTTTTACTACTACCATTAGAAACTTTACTTGAAATCTGTTAAGATTATTTTTATTTTCCAAATGTACACTTTGTTCTTTCTTAACCTCTATTACTTATTTAAATTAAAAGCACAATTAATTTTATATGTAGTATGTATACTATGTAACGTACCCGTTACGTACATATTTACACGAAATTATATTGTTGAATTGCAATTAGTTTGTCGTTATAACTTATTTTTGCTGTGATAAAGCATTAAGTAAGACGTTTGACACTACGCAATATTTGGAAAAAAAAAAGGAGTATTACATGAACATGAAGGTTTATCACATTTTCGTTTCGACTTTTTCCATTAGTCTACGGATGAATAATCCGAAACTAATAAAGACACAATTAGGGTCTTGCGTCTTTAGTCACAAACGTTTTACACGCTAACTTCAAATATTTAACACATTAACTCTTTTGTAAAGGTATCAGATGTTTGACAAGAGAGCTAGATTCTTTCAAGAATCGGGAAAAACGTAGGAGGAGGCAGAGAGGGGAGGGGGGGGGGGGGGCGTGTTTACCGGTAGCTATGCTAGTAGGCATCCAGAATATCGACCACCTCTTCTCCGATGTAGAAATCAGCTTACACAACCAGCAGAGAAATCTGCACCTCCGTGCAGAATCGGAAGTGCAGAATCTCGATCACTATGCAGCTCTTATTCTCTTATGACATAAAGGCTGTTCACGGATGAGGGAATTTTACGGGTCAGCAGACCGCTTCACAGTTGAACTCGTGACCTATTCTCTTTTTGCTGTCTTAGCCAGCAGGGCTGCCAAGCCGTTACGTTGGTTCGAATTTGCTATGTACAACTCTAGCGGTCTGGAACTGATGAAGGGGTTCATTTCAAGCATAAGTGTTTACAGCAGCGGTTTTCAAGAAGAGTGCGCGGTGGTACTGAACAGTGAACGTTCCCTCACGTTGCTGCTACTACCAAACAAGCGTGTTCACATAACTGGTGCAATACCAACGTCTTAACAATTCTTTACATATCTGTAGGCCACTTTCAGTATTTTCCACCACCGATGGATTTCACTTTTCTCAAATAAATCAGTCAAACAAAGTGCCAATGCAACTACTTGGGAGGGTGAGGTAAAGGGGGTGGGGTGAGCAGCATTTCTTTCTAAAGGCAAAAAATTCCATAACGGAGATTAACAAAAATTGGCAGTGATGCAATTGCATAACCCAGTAAAGGCAAGGGTCGGGTTTTAGTGTTGGTCTAGGTCGCTGCAAACCTTTTAGTAAGGAGGTATCTTAACAGCGCGCTGTCAGCTACAAAGAAACATCGTATCTGGTGTAACACTAGAGTCGATGGGCTATGAATCATCCACGCTCATCAGTGCAGACCCACATTAACGTTCAACCTTCAGTGGGAATCTAAAATTTGCGAGTACGGAAGTCAGGAAGAGGTGCGGTGGGTGGGAATGTGGGCCGGCCGAGGAGTGTACCAAGGCAGTCCGCCCATCTGCGATTAACACTGTCCGGGTGGCGCTGTCGATCAACACTGTGTCCAGCTGGTGCAGTGGTTAACACTCAACTGTCTAATAAGCAAGAGGTCCTGGGTTCGAGCCCCAGTCCGGCACACATGTCCACTCGTCGCTATAGATGCCGCATTAAGTACTTATGACTCCGATATCATTTCCTTGCCTTCCATTTCTACCTCCTCCACATTCAGTTTACCCTGATACTGTGATTTCACTCGAAGAATGTACGACGGAGAGAAAGCATCACCCGACGTAAACTGAAAGGAACGCAATTACCTGAAATTAAGATATCAACTGTTGCACAAATCTCTTAGCCACAGAAAGGATTACGACAAAAATTTTCGTGCCCCCGCCCCCTTGCCCACACGAGACTTCCCAACGTTCTCAACTGCAGACACATTAGTTCAGTGTAAATTCGAATATTCGCATTTTTATTTCCATTCACTGCTCGTAAATTGTGCTCCGTGGCGTAACAGTTAAAAACGACTATACCCAGTAATCGTTACCTAGCCGCTATGTTAAGGCAGTGATATAATTCAGCGGTGCACAATGGCCGACAAGAGTTCTGTGTGTAAAACGAACGTGGCGAACTCGAATCAATTCCGCCGCTACTGCACGGGAGGGGACTGTGTAATGTTGTAATCCAGTGCAACGCCGCCTGTGTGCTAACGACCCAACAGCAGAAATAACAAAGCCTCACCTACCGCCAAACGACGCGTATTTGCACCCGCGTGGAGGAATGTGGCATTTCATCACGATTCGAGAACGACAGTAATTTCCGCTGTCTACTGCGGAAATAATGAATCTATTCAAATGTCCCATGGGGCACAAGCATTCCATTTCACAGTCACTTCTCGTCGTGGGGGAAAATTGTACAGGCGGAGAAAAAAAGACAGTTTTGTGCTAATATTTCACACTGGTCAACAATGGTTCAAATGGCTCTGAACACTATGGGACTTAACTTCTGAGGTCATCAGTCCCCTAGAACTTAGAACTACTTAAACCTAACCTAAGGACATCACACACATCTATGCCCGAGGCAGGATTCGAACCTGCGACCGTAGTGGCCGCGCGGTTCCAGACTATAGCGCCTAGAACCGCTCGGCCACACCGGCCGGCTCACACTAGTCACCGTAATTGTAATTTTTTAATCGACATCGTAAGCAACATACGCACTCTCAATTCGATATATCACACTATTACAATCTTTAAGAAGTACTTTCTGTTGGATAGAGCATATACATGATATTTATAAACATGTCCATAGATGTGGGGATGTGTTCCTGACACAAAACACTTTTGAAAAAAGTCCATATGAACGTAGGTCAGAAAATCCTTACTTACGAAAGGAATTCTGTACAGTGACTGACTATGCAACGCAAATCAGACTTACAGTCTTCCTTATACTCTTCTTTGCAGATGATCCTGGCATTTGAAACTTCCTGGCAGATTAAAACTGTGTGGCCGACCGAGACTCGAACTCGGGACCTTTGCCTTTCGCGGGCAAGTGCCCGCGAAAGGCAAAGGTCCCGAGTTCGAGTCTCGGTCGGGCACACAGTTTTAATCTGCCAGGAAGTTTCATATCAGCGCACACTCCGCTGCAGAGTGAAAATCTCATTCTGGAAACATCCCCCAGGCTGTGGCTAAGCCATGTCTCCGCAATATCCTTTCTTTCAGGAGTGCTAGTTCTGCAAGGTTCGCAGGAGAGCTTCTGTAAAGTTTGGAAGGTAGGAGACGAGGTACTGGCAGAAGTAAAGCTGTGAGTACCGGGCGTAAGTCGTGCTTCGGTAGCTCAGTTGGTAGAGCACTTGCCCGCGAAAGGCAAAGGTCCCGAGTTCGAGTCTCGGTCGGGCACACAGTTTTAATCTGCCAGGAAGTTTCATATCAGCGCACACTACGCTGCAGAGTGAAAATCTCATTCTGGAAACATCCCCCAGGCTGTGGCTAAGCCATGTCTCCGCAATATCCTTTCTTTCAGGAGTGCTAGTTCTGCTAGGTTCGCAGGAGAGCTTCTGTAAAGTTTGGAAGGTAGGAGACGAGGTACTGGCAGAAGTAAAGCTGTGAGTACCGGGCGTGAGTCGTGCTTCGGTAGCTCAGTTGGTAGAGCACTTGCCCGCGAAAGGCAAAAGTCCCGAGTTCGAGTCTCGGTCGGGCGCACAGTTTTAATCTGCCAGGAAGTTTCATATCAGCGCACACTCCGCTGCAGAGTGAAAATCTCATCCTGGCATTTGTTTATAGTTCGTCTGACTGTAGTTAGTTCTGTTTTCTGTACATCCGAGTACCTTGTTTTGTTTTGACTGACATTCGTATTATTTTCAGAGTAACCATCGCATTACTAAATGATGTATTTAGTGAGTGAGATGACCGATACACAATAGCAGACGCACAAGGGAAAGGAGTAAAATGTCACAATAACATTGACCGGTGATTGTGCCAAGTTCAAACATTTGGAAGTCAGTACGTCCACGCAACATGAGGTTTCCCCACACGATAACACCTGGACCACAAAACGATCATGTTCTAAAATGCTGAACGTAACCTGTCGATCGTTTCGGTGGTTCAAATGTTATGGTGTGGGGAATCTTAAAGCTGGCTGGGTGTACTGAACTTGACCACGGTACATTCACCGGTCAACGTTATCGTGACACTCCTTCCCTATGTGCGTCTTATCGACCGCATCGAAATGCGGACGTGGAGGAGCTCTTGGAAAGAAAGGATGTTCGGCAAATGCACTGCCCTGCCCGTTCTCCTTGACTTAAACCGCATCGACTGCCGGGAGGGATAGGGTAGCAGAAGGGGGGTCGGTAAGATGCTCAGCGCCAACGACCAGCATACAGGAGTTGTCAACCGCACTGCAGAAGGAATCTAACACCTTACCTCAGGAACTCCTTGCCACCCTTGAGGCCAACACTGGATCACGTTGTAGAGCTTGCACTGCTGTCCCTGGTGATCACGTACCCTGTTAAGCAATATGACCTGCCTTTTGTAATGTCCAGGGGACCATGAAGAGTCGGGGCGACTTCAGCGTAATTTTTGTGTTTTAACAGAAGTGTCATTTCTGTTCCGTCGCATCAGTTCTTCCTATGTATGGTCCAAGATTCATTTAGCCATGTTACTTGGCAGCTACACGTCACGTGCAAGTTACTTTCGTCCTCAGGGTTTTGCGCAAGAGCAAGTGTACACATAAAGGTTGGCTGCCTGTTAACATACTGTTGATTACAGACCGAGAGCAGATACCTGGACAGCGATTCAAACTAAGCAACTGGCCACCGCACCACCTCGTTCTCGTTCGGTGTGGTCTGAGGGTAGCTACAGAATTCCTAAACTGGGATGGGCGCTGTTCACTAGGCGACTCTTCCGAAGAATGTCCGACTAACTTCCCTCAGACGGATTCTTTCTTAGCAGTACTTAAGCACTACTTGCAGCGTGATTGCTCCATTTTACAGTTAAGTGTGACTCGATTCGTCTGCGTAAACTCACGAAAAATGGAAATAGAAAAAGTGATGCTGCTGCCATGAGGAGTGGAGTAGTTCGCCGTATTATGTGACTGTGGTCTCTTCAGAACTTTTATTGGCCGTCTGAGTGACAGTCGCGCGCCGTGGGCAGGACGCACAGTGTCAGCAGATTTGTCCTCAGCCAGAATTCGAGTGACCTACGCTTGGGACTCTCCATCTCCGACATCATACATGTATCGTTGCTGTGGTTCGGGTTTACCCTTGCCAGGGGTGGGTATCATCAGAGATACCCGAGCTTTCACTCATTCTCCCTTGAACTTCACCCCACGTATCTGCTTCCCAGTTCCAGTACCCCCATGGGTCGGGTCGGACCTTCTACTGAAGAGCGTCTTTTCGACTCCCTGCAGGGTACCATTTACGTCTACATCTACATCTATACTCCGCAAGCCACCCGACGGTGTGTGGCGGAGGGTACCTTGAGTACCTCTACCGGTTCTCCCTTCTATTCCAGTCTCGTATTGTTCGTGGAAAGAAGGATTGTCGGTATGCCTCTGTGTGGGCTCTAATCTCTCTGATTTTATCCTCATGGTCTCTTCGCGAGATATACGTAGGAGGGAGCAATATACTGCTTGACTCTTCGGTGAAGATATGTTCTCGAAACTTCAACAAAAGCCCGTACCGAGCTACTGAGCGTCTCTCCTGCAGAGTCTTCCACTGGAGTTTATCTATCATCTCCGCAACGATTTCGCGATTACTGAATGATCCTGTAACGAAGCGCGCTGTTCTCCGTTGGATCTTCTCTATCTCTTCTATCAACCCTATCTGGTACGGATCCCACACTGCTGAGCAGTATTCAAGCAGTGGGCGAACAAGCGTACTATAACCTACTTCCTTTGTTTTCGGATTGCATTTTTTTAGGATTCTTCCAATGAATCTCAGTCTGGCATCTGCTTTACCGACGATTAATTTTATATGGTCGTTCCATTTTAAATCACTCCTAATGCCTACTCCCACATAATTTATGGAATTAACCGCTTCCAGTTCCTGACCTGCTTTCTTCTAGATAAATGATAAAAGGATCTATCTTTCTGTGTGTTCGCAGCACTTTACACTTGTATACATTGAGATTCAATTGCCATTCCCTGCACCATGGGTCAATTCGCTGCAGATCCTCCTGCATTTCAGTACAATTTTCCATTGTTTCAACCTCTCGATACACCACAGCATCATCCGCAAAAAGCCTCAGTGAACTTCCGATGTTATTCACAAGGTCATTTATGTATATTGTGAACAGCAACGGTCCTATGACACTCCCCTGCGGCACACCTGAAATCACTCTACTTCGGAAGACTTCATTCCATTGAGAATGACATGCTGCGTTCTGTTATCTAGGAACTCTTCAATCCAATCACACAATTGGTCTGAACGGTGAACCGCGTGGAGGCGGCGCCTCCAATGCTGACGGCGACCCTTTAACCAGCAGTACAGCATCCGTTTACAGCAAGTTTGTGTTTACGGGAGAGTGCCTCAAGAGACATCCTGTACCTTCCAGGCTGGCCGGGCCCACTTGCTATACAGTGCTATCTGCGTGCCACAGGGTGAAAGGTGTGACGAGAGGTCTTTTAGTTTGTTTTAGTTTCAAAACCTTCTACTTTTGCTCTCCATCTGGAAGCTAGGACGGAGCGTCGTTTCCTGTTATTTGTATGCTTTTCTACTTGCACTAAGATCTATGCGTCAATGAATTATGTAATTTTCGACGGGGTACAAAAAAAGAATTATATTTAAAAGCTATATATAATGAAACTGTTGACAGAACAACGTTATCCCCTTCAAAGTACTTTCCATTACAACTAATACATTTGTCACACCGGTGTTTCCGCTCTTCGAAACAATTTTTGTAGTTATCTTTAGAATTGGCTGACGGATTCTCCCTCGTTTTTTCCTTGACTTCTTCAATGTTGCCAAATCGGTTTCTTTTCATGCCCTATTCAGGCGTGTAAATAAGAAAAAGTCTCACGGAGCCAGGTAAGGCGAGTAAGGTGCGTGGGGCAGTGAAACCATGCCATTTTTAGTCAAAAACTCTCTAACAGAGATGGCTCTGTGTGCAGGTGCTTCGTTGTGGTGGAAGAACTAGTCTCTTGTCTGCCACAAATCGGGTCTTTTTTGACGAATACTGTTGCGTAATATTCTCAATACCTCTTAAAAGGGTACAAGATCTCGAATTTTTTTCAATATTTTCGTCGATTTGGGAAGTTGATGGACGTCCAGAACGAGGTTTGCCAACAATTAACATTTTTAAATTGGGCAAACAACTCTTATGCTTGAGTTTTTCCCACAGGGCCATCTTGGTAAGCTGTTTTTAAAACTAAAACAGTTTCAGTAGCATTGGTAAAAACAATATTTCACAGATGCACGTTGTTCAGTTAAACTTGCCATAATAACAAACGAATCAAGAACAAAACAGCGTTAGCGAAAACGAGCACTGCAGATGAACAGAACAAGCCAGGTCGACAACAAAGGCGGCACTGAACTGGCAACGAGTTCCGCTGCACACGCTTAGCGGCAGAAATACGTGCTGCACAGGCTCCGCCCACGGCAATGTTATTCGCCCCCGCCCCCCCCCCCCCCCCCCCGTATTTGCTGACAGTGACTTACTACTTAATTTAACTGAATGTACAATCTTTTGCTACGACTACAGAGGATTGTAACACGGATAGACGGCTAAAAGTCAGCAAATCAATGAGCAGTTCACTGTGGGCAACGATCTGCGAGCGGTTAAACCATCCTGAACCACCTTCTCGCTGTTAGATACAGGACAATTTGTCTTCACCATCATCTGACGTGGACGAGATTTGTGTGTGAGCGTGCGCACATACACACGCACACACACACACACACACACACACACACACACACACACACACACACACACACAAACACACACGCGCGCGCGCACGCACGCACGCACACAGAGAGAGAGGCGGGGCGCACTCGTGGTTTTATCAGTTCGGTTTCCGAAAAACAGTACACCGCCTAAAACTGCGTGCTACCAACCCTCTAGCGACGATGGCGCCAGCACCTACAGCCGGCCCCCGGACCGGTCAGGAACCGTGGAGGCGCATTCGGTTGACACCCGCTGTGCGTCGTGGAGGGAGCTTTAAAGAAGTAGCAAGCGTTCAAAGTATGCAACGGCTGCTTCTCGTTAGCCGCCACCTTGCCGATTTTAACTAAACAATTAATGACTAATGCCATCAAACTGAAACTTTGGGCACAGTGAGTGCTGTAGCTAGGGATGTTAACGATAGCTCTCCTTGCTGCATCCAATGTAATTAAACATGTAAAAATCGATGATATAGATTGAATGAATCTAATTCACATATCAACATTTAAATTATATGACTACCTTTCTCAAATTATAACTGGTTAAATGGCAATATTATTTAAGGCTAGCTTCTGTTCAAATGTGTGTGAAATCATATTAACTGCTAAGGTCATCGGTCCCTAAGCTTACACACTACTTAACCTAAATTATCCTAAGGACAAACACACACACCCATGGCCAAGGGAGGACTCGAACCTCCGCCGGGACCAGCCACACAGTCAAGCTTCCGTTACTTGCAGGGTTTTTGCAGTGCGCCTTCGCCTGACTAGAAAGCTCTCTGCAGCCGGTCACTCACTCAGCAAACCCGTCCATATGGGCTACTACTCCAATGAGCATCCGAAAATTCTTCCATGAAGAATATATCTCGTAATTTTCTAACATTCCTTGCCATTTTTAAGCTGCCTTTATGCTACTCTGCTTTCCAAAAACTCTTTAAAGAAGTTGGATTGATGTACATAAAAATACACTGACAGAAAGAAGGAGTTGTGCGATATAAACGAAAGATCATGTCCATTCAAATTTCGCGCCAGTCGCATAAGAGTGGCGCTTGTTTCGTCACCACGGGGATGCAAATTAGCTTTCTTTTAATACACGCTGTAACGTTCATCAGCGTTTGAGAATGGAAGTAGTGAGTCAAGAATGCTTTTACGATGACGAAGATGCCACTATCAACAGCTCGCCGAGTTTGAAGGAGGTCGTGTAATTGGACGGCGAAACGCTGGATGTCCCTTCTGTAATATTGCATGAAGACTTGGTAAGAACGTAGCCACTGTAGATGACTGCTGGCAGCATTGGTCACGCGTAGGTACGGTCGCAAGAGAACTGGGCTCCGGGCGGCTACATGGCATTTCTGAGCGGAAAGAAGGTAGTATTCGGCGGATGGCGACTGCAGCAGCAATCTGAGCAGCAGCTGGCAAACCACTGTTGTTTGTAGCTTCAGTGGTATCACGCGAGAGCTTATTGGAGAGTCGCTGATAAATCTAGCAGGCGCCTCTGATCCGTATCTGGCCCACTTCCCTGATATCAAAATCCCATGTGCTTTAAGTTTAAGTCAGACAAGCACAGCACCACAAAGAATCGGTCACGAAAAGGAAGTCCCCCACCCCCCTCCCTGCCCCTCCGTAGCTATACCTGAGAACACTTTGCCCTGATAATATACGAGGTCGGCTGTTCCATTGCCCCGCAGCCGCAGATCTCGGGACTGAGCGGTCGGCGTGAATCATTAAGGGGACGCGCCATTATTCGGCAGGGCGGTGGTCAGTTAGCGGGCCGGATCCACGGCTGACCCGACCCCGCTGGAGCCATGCCAAAGCAGGCGAGGTCGTGAGCCGCACCGTTTATATGCAGATACAGCGCGCACAAAACTGGCCAGCTCCGTATCTACAAGCGCGCTCTCGCCGTCACTGTTTCCGATTTCAGATGACATAACTTTTGTTTTGAGACAGAACTTAAAATATTTTCATTAAAAAAAGCTGAAACATTACCATTGGACTTCATCACATCACATTACACTGTCTGACAAACAAAACTGAAGGGCACACAGGCGAGGAGGAAACGAAAAGAAACTTCACGGGTTGACAGTGTTTATTACGTTACTGCGGTGATTACAAAATCTAATTTACAAATAACTTGGAATCATAAGCCCACTTACAGCATGATGTCGCACACTCTCTGGTGTGGATGCAGGCACTGATTCGTTTGGGAAGGTCGTCATAAAGCCGTCGTATCCTCCCCTGAGGCCAGCAGGAAACAACTATTTTAACTGATCCTTCATACTGGCACTGCGATGGACTCGATGTCCACATTAGTCCCATACATTTTCTGTCAGTGACATCTGGGGGCTTTGCTGGCCACGGGACTACCTCAACTTAAAGCAGAGAGTCGTGTTAAAAAATGGCACCCCTATACTGTCACCTGAGAGGTGAAATATGAGGACTCACAATATTCGTTACCCATCGTTGAGCCGTCAGAATTTCCTCAATCACAACTACCTGTTACCTGAAGTCATATCCATATGAGATAAATTTGGAGATGAATTAGCGCCGCACCCTGATTTGTAAGCATCGCTGCATTAATGACATTTATCAGCAGCCTCGCTGGCCGGAGTGGCCGTGCGGTTCTGGGCGCTTCAGTCTGGAGCCGAGCGACCGCTACGGTCGCAGGTTCGAATCCTGCCTCGGGCATGGATGTGTGTGACGTCCTTAGGTTAGTTAGGTTTAATTAGTTCTAAGTTCTAGGCGACTGATGACCTTAGAAGTTGAGTCGCATAGTGCACAGAGCCATTTGAACCAGCAGCCTCACGATCTCGCAGTGGTGCGTTCCGCCAGACACAGTGAAGACATCCACACTTATCTCATGTTATTCCAAGAGGTGTACGCTGGGTCTGTTATAAGGCGTCGTAAACAAGACAAGTGCATGTTGTCCAAATGAGACAGAGAGACTCCTATCACAGATGGAATAAAACAAACTACACTGCGGAACGTACACTGCCTATTCATCGTCCGCCTTCTGAAATACCAACGCAACAGTGATGCTCAGGTAGATAGACCAGAATTCATGCTGACGAACCCCATGCGCTACGTTGGCATATATTTCCTTGAGTGAGGCTGAAATCTAAGAGACAGCTTACTGAAAATATCTGTTCCCACTGATTCCAAACTGCCGTAGTACCTATTAAATCCATGTGAGGGTAGCGGGAAACAACACAAATGTGGACGCCCTAACGGGGAAATGCTTATCACTACGGCACAAACTATGTGCAGGTGTTATGAGCTCCAAATACAATCTGTCAATAAGGTGTTCCTCAATAGATTCAGTTCCCAGCTCGTGATCTAGTGGCCAGCGTTGCTGCCTCTAGCTCGCGGGTCCAGGTTCGATTCCCGCCTAGGCTGATATTTTCTGGGACTGGGTGTTTGTGTTACCGCCGTCACCCAACCTCACCTACATCGACAACCAAGTAGACAAAGTGACGGCAAGCAGAAGTGCACCAGACGGTCGAAAACCCCTGATTGTTTTTTAGTCCAAACGAAATCTTGGTAGCAGGCGAAAACGCTGTGGATTTGCGTCGTTATTGACTGAACACTATTTGACTAAGCGGTTTAATTTGTGCTGTTTCTCTTTTATTTCATTGTGTCGTTCTAAATGTTTATCCAGTCATTTTAGTTATTTATTTGTATTTTGTTCTTGCTCCTAGTAATAATTTGGAAAATTGTTCCCTATTTCAAAAAACAATATTTCTAAGTCTTGTCGTATCAATACTTGTATTACTGCAATTAGTGCTAAAAGTAATACACAGAATTTCATGTATGCGTCTGACACAAATAAAAGTTATAGGTTAAATTTTACGCTCTTATATTACTTGCTGCGTAAGGTCGCAAGTCGTAGGCAACGGTTTATCGCCTGCGACATAACCACACTTAGTAAATCAACGAGCTGTTGACACCAATTTTCTATTTAATAAACTTTTAAAATCTGTTTCCACCAATCATGAAAAATCACAACACATGTATAACTATCGGAAACTTAACGCAAGTGAGACGAATAGTCCGTAAACAGTTACCATCTAGGCCTAATGCTTGTTCGGCAACGATAATCTTTAAAATTTGTTGCCAAGGGGACCTGATTTCAACTCCTTAGCTGGTACTTAAAATTTTAATTTACAATCATGTGGGGATTACTCTTCTAGTTTGTTTGAAATAAGAATTCCACATCTTATATATGTTCTGTAAGCAAGTGAATTACTGTTCAGTGCATGGCGGAGATTACTTCGGTCCGTTACTAGTGATTTCCCGTACCAAATCATCCGTATACTGGGAGAAGAGAAAAAAAAAACTTTGCTCCAGTTCGCACGCTTATCTCTTGTCCTATTCTAACAATACCGATTCGGAAGGGAGACAGCAAGTTTTGCTACCTTTCGCGATTCGCGCATAACGTTTCTTTAAACGAGAGAGTAGCGTCACCGTTCATCCAGATATTACCACTGAAATGCCTCTGTTGGGCAGGGATTACTCCGAGCTGTTACGATCCTGGCATGGCAACGCGTCCATAAATTCCTTCGCTGTGTGTCGTCCATTCAACTTGAAAAGGACTACACATGCTGGAGAGTCGTACTCTAGAACAGTCGGCACTACCATCCTGTATTTGTTGTCGTGTACAGATGCAAGGTACATTCCCTGAAATTTTTCCAGAAAATGTAGCTCTACCATTCGCCTTACCTACCAATGTCTTGGCGAATTCATGTCATTTCCCTTGCACTGCACAGCAGTATTGCTTGCAGATAAGAAACGTTATAACGCGCATACGACCTCTATGCATAGGAGACAAGTGCGCATGTGAGAGTAAGGCGGCAGTTAGTACTGCGAGAGGATATCGGGTGCAGGAAATCGGTCGACCGTCATCAAAGCATATTATCCGGTAGAACTGGTAACGATGCTCAGACAGTATTAGCAACAGAAAGATGATTTAGCAACTAAATTCTAAATCGCAAGGACACGTTATTGATAGTGGCGCATTCACTGTCCTAAGAATTCAGTGATACATAGTGAGTACCCAAAGGAAGTCAGATACGAGGCGGACCGTTACAGTTTACAATATACGTAAATGATCTAGTACACAATATCGGAAGCTCCACGAGGCTAACCGCAGATGATGCAGTTGTCTAACAGAAGACTGCAGCGAATCGCAGGACGGCATGCAGAGGATATATGACTGATGTATGGACTGAAGTGCCCCCTGAACGAAAACAAATACAGCGTACGTGCATAAATACACGGAGAGATCCACTACTTTTCGATTATGCTATTGGCAACAAATCACTGGAAACAATAACTACCGCAAAATATCTAGGAGTGACAATCTGGGCCGGCCGGTGTGGCCGTGCAGTTCTAGGCGCTATAGTCTGGAACCGCGCGACCACTACGGTCGCAGGTTAGAATCCTGCCTCGGGCATGGATGTGTGTGATGTTCTTAGGTTAGTTAGGTTTAAGTAGTTCTAAGGTTAGGTTTAAGTAGTTCTAAGTTCTAGGGGACTGATGACCATAGCTGTTAAGTCCCATAGTGCTCAGAGCCATTTGAACCTTTTTTTTTTTTTTTTTTTTTTTTTTTTTTTTTTTTTTTTTTTTGACAATCTGGAGCGATCTAAAGCGGAATGACCACATGAAACAAACTGTAGTAAAAGAAGATGCCAGATTGAGATTCATTGGAAGAATCTTGAAGGAAATGTAATTTATTCGTGAGAGAAGTGGATTACAAAACACTGTTCGACCGATTCTACAGTTTTTGTTTTCAGTATAGGGTCCCTATCACGTTGGGTTAACAAAAGACAGACAGAAGATGCAACGAAATGGCTCACGAAATGATCGCAAAAAAATAAAAATTATAGTATTTAGAGGTAATGCGGAGGCTTACCTACAATCTTCCCCCCCCCCCCCTCCACCCAAGTACCATTCGCAAATGGACTGTGGGAGAGGGGGAAAAGATAGTAATACCAGTTGAACCCTCCGCCACACACTATAAGGTAGCTTCTGACATGCAGATGCAAAGTATATGTAGGGAGCTATTGTCAGATTATAGGGGCTTCTATCTAAGAGAGATATTTACAGGTTGACTATGGCATCTGTTTCTCATCCTCCCATTTGATGTTCATATCATCTTGACAAAGACGGAAAACTACTGTAAAGGACGTTGGTGATCGCCAGTTGCTTTCACACAGTCGAAAGCATGGAGCCTCACCCGTTACTAAGTGTGGTTTGCCCTTGCTGCAGCCTCGGGAGTGTGATGTCATCTAACACCGTGCGTGGGCGGCGTGATGAAGCTGGTATGTATGAGAGGCAAGGCAGGCAGTCACGTTTGTTCGGCTCACCTCTCGTTATAAGACAGCGTCCGCAGTGGGCATGTACACTACAACACGCGTCAATGCAGGGCCGCCACTTTGCTGGGCGAGTCCGAGTCTTACAGCTCCCAAAGCAACGGCAGACACCTTTAGATCCCGCGACAAGTCAGAACCAGTTACCATTTATCAAATATCCGTGAAAGGCAAGTTTTAGGAGTAGACAGTGTTTGATTACAGGTTAGTGTATCTTCACGTGGATGAAGAGATCGTCGTGCCTTTCCAAGTGTAATTGTGCCTGCGAAAGTCAACAGATATTGTATGGTAGGTGCTTATGCACCCGTGCAATCAGTGATGTTTTCACACTACAGTAAGATTACAACCTGGAAAAGAAATCTGGAGGATTACTCGAGTCATATATGTGCCGCTGTTTTTATTATTCTGCCTACATACAGTTATCTGCTTTTTTGTGCTGCCAGTCTCATATAAAAGATATTTAATACAGCTTTCCGTGATTTCTGTTCTCATTTTGATTACCGTTAGGACGGGGTAAGACGTTATTTTGTTCATCATTTCTGTTTTAACTATTACGAGCACATTTAATTTCATGAGGAAAAGAAAAATAATGTTGCTGTGTCAGAAAATGTATCTCCAAAAGATGGCCGGCCGAAGTGGCCGAGCGGTTCTAGGCGCTACAGTCTGGAATCGCGCGACCGCTACGGTCGCAGGTTCGAATCCTGTCTCGGGCATGGATGTGTGTGTTGTCTTTAGGTTAGTTAGGTTTAAGTAGTTCTGAGTTCTAAGGGACTGATGACCTCAGCAGTTAAGTCCCATAGTGCTCAGAGCCATCTGAACCATCCAAAAGATGATTACAAAACCGCTTCTCTTGTTAATGGATATAGCGTAACTGACACATTTATTTACTGCGAAACTTTTCACACAAATATAATTTTGGATAACCAATAACCAAATAACAGGTTTCAGCTATTGATGGCCTACGGGGACTGAAATCGTTATTGATTATCCATAATTGCAACTGTTCCGAACATGTGCAAAATAAGGAAACCACGTTCTATTGGAAGTGGTTCGACTCAAGGACGAATACTTCCAATAGCAAATACTTCAGTGCAAACTCGATCTCCGGCCTTCATTCCCACTGTCCACAGGCGTACTGTTGAATCGCAGTTTTCCTCCCACACCTTTCGCGCCAAAAGTAAGTTTGCAATGCGGGTGGGCTTCACTTCCTACGCAATTGTATACGCCAACTTGTATCAAAACTCACACAATAGTTTTGCAAATTTCTAAACTTAGTGTCTAGCGTTCAGTCGTCAACAAGGTCATTAGAGACGGAGCACAACTTCGGATTATTTTTCAGAAAACCCGTGCCAGAATTTGCCTTCAGCGATTTAAGAAAACGACTGAAAACTTTCACCTAAATGATCAGAAGGGGATATAAATCGTAGTTCTTCCGAATGTAAATCCCGTGTCTTACCACTAAGCTGCGCCATCTCGCTTGGAAGTGCTATACGACGTGTTCTCCAGTTTTCTCTGTTTAGTTATACTTATTTATTTGTTTATTTAACCTAATCCGATTACGGTCATCAGGCTCTCTTTTACATCGGATTAGGGTTTCACACATACAGTATCTCTTACATCACATTCGACTTCCTTTAATTATCGTTACTGTAAGGCACATTTCACTGATCTTCAAAGTGCTTTCTAATGGCAACAGCCCGTCAACTGCAACTGTAATTGCACTGACTGAGAAAAAAGTGAAGCAACCAGACGACATGGTCGGGTGTCAATGTAACTTCGAACAGCAGCGGCAGGGACGGAAATGATGCTGCATTTCTGTGTTACAGAGTGAAAGGCCAACAGAGCAGACTAGTGCCGTTCGTGTTTAGCGTTGTTGTCAGGCCTGGCAGGGTATGTAAGGAGCTTGAACTGCGTCAGAAGTTGAGTTGTCACTGTGAAGGTCACGGAGATGCCGCGTACTCGTGTACGTTAGCGTTATCAAGATCTCCCAGAATTTGAAAGGGACCTTATTGAGGGTCATTCGCCAGTTGGTCGAAACGTGCAATATCCAGATTTGTGAGGCATTCAAATGCGGCAGTGGCCCGATGTTGGGCTGTATGAGAACATGAGGGTAGGCTCACCCATCGTCAAGGTCCAGAAGAGAGAATCCCGTTTTACGCACCACGCACATCGTAACTCCTTCACATATGTGCCTGCCAACCGAAAACAAGTAACGGACACCCTGCACCACTATGTGTCGTCTCGCACCATTGGCCTGAGATTAGCAGCAACTGGAATAGGGAATTACCGTCCAATGCGTAGGCTGCCGTTGGCACCATAACACATACCACTCACTGCGTCTGGGATGGGGTCGTGACCGGGAAGCATCAACTGTTGATGAATGACGTCGCATTGTGTTCAGCTATAAATCGCGTTTCTGCACTGTCCCGGACGACCGTCGTCGGCGAGTATGGCAACGACCTGGGGATAGGTTCCACTCTTCCAATGTTTTGGAGAGACACAGCGGTGTTGCTCCTGGCGACGTGGTGTCGAAAACCATTGGGTATAATTTCAGGTCAGGTACGATTCCAGGTCACCGGTGGTGGTGATTGCCGGCGCTCTCACGGCACAAGGATACGTCACGGACATCCTGCGAATGAGGAGTCGGAGGAGGTTCAAATGGCTCTGAGCACTATGGGACTTAACATCTGAGGACATCAGTCCCCTAGAACTTAGAACTACTTAAACCTAACTAACCTAAGGACATCACACACATCCATGCCCGAGGCAGGATTCGAACCTGCGACCGTAGCGGTCGCGCGGTTCCAGACTGAAGCGCCTAGAACCGCTCGGCCACTCCGGCCGGCTAGGCGGAGGAGGATATTAGTGTTTAACGTCCTGGTGATAATGAGGTCATCAGAGACGAAGCACAAGCTCGATTATGGAAGGAACCATCCCGGGATTTGCCTGAAACGATTTAGGGAATTTACGGAGAATATAAATCAGGGTGGCCGGACGCGGGTTTGAATCGTCGTCCTCCCGAATGCTAGTCCAGTTTGCTAGCCACTGCACCATCTCGTTCGGTAACATCCTACTCTTCGTGTTTCGCCTCTCAAGCGACAGTACTGTGGTTCCATTTTTCAACACGACAATGTTCGTCCAACATACAACACGTTTGTCTATGAACCGTCTGCGTGGTGTTGCGGTACTAAAATGGTTCAAATGGCTCTGAGCATTAAGGGACTTAACATCTGAGGTCATCAGTCCCCTAGATCTTAGAACTACTTAATCCCAACTAACGTAAGGACAGCACACACATCCATCCCGAGGCAGGATTCGAACCTGCGACCATAGCGGTCGCGCGGTTCCAGACTGTAGCGCCTAGAACCGCTCGGCACTACGGCCGGCCTGTTACGGTACTCCCGTGGCCAGTAAGATCCCCTGATCTGTCCCCGATAGAATATGTGTGGGTACAGGTCGGTCGTCAACGCCGTCTCCCTGTCAGTATCAAGTATAACAAGGACCAGTTACAACAGTCGTGAGGGTCAGCTTGCCTCAGGAGACGATACACCGGCTTTGTGACATTCTCCGCATCCGAAGTAACGCTGGCATCCCGGCCACACGGTGTGGAAGTCACATTAGTAAGCCAGCTCATACTGCCAAGTTCTTTGGGAACTGCATACAACCTACTAGAAATGGCAACCATAGCTATGAGTTACCGTCTTTGGTACTAATAAACCGCTTGTCTGTAAATTTGACTCAATAATGTGATCACATCCCCTCTCAACACGTGAAGTTTCATATCGTTTCCTCCTCCCCCTTTCTGGTGTTTCACTCTTTTTGTCAGACAATGTAGTTGGTATCCGACGATTAGTGTCCAAAGTTGCGACGCCGTTGTGACGGGTAATGTCTTAGGCAACCGCCACAGCGCTCCACTCTCCGCGGCGATAGTAAATCGTTCCGAGGTATCCATCAGTTATAGAAATCACGTAAAACATCTGATAGTGATGTATGGTATAGACATCTGCTGCAGTCTCTAACTATATCAAGTTCAAATGTTGAAATGTGTTGAAATCTTATGGGACTTAACTGCTAAGGTCATCAGTCCCTAAGCTTACACACTACTTAACCTAAAATTATCCTAAGGACAAACACACACACACATCCAAACCCGAGGGAGGACTCGAACCTCTGCCGGGACCAGCCGCATCTTTATCAAGTACTTGTTCTTAATTTTAATCAGGGACAGCAGAATGCTAATTTTTACCTCCGCAAAAAGCTTTCAAACTTATATCGTCTTATCTCGAAAAGCATTTAATTCGCTGCATTATTTGTTTATTGTTGAATACAAAAAAATGGCTCCGCTCGGCAACGGATTTTTGTACCTTGACCTTGATACGTATAAATGGTTCAAATGGCTCTGAGCACTATGGGACTTAAAATCGGAGGTCATCAGTCCCCTAGAACTTAGAACTACTTAAACTTAACTAACCTAAGGACATCACACACTTCCATGCCCGTGGCAGGATTCGAACCGGCGACCGTAGAAGTCGCGCGGTTCCGGACTGAAGCGCCTAGAACCGCTCGGCCACCGCGGCCGGCTTGATACGTAAAAGCTTTGGAAAGTGCGGTCCCTTTTCTTCTCAGTCTTCTGACAAGTACGAAGTTTAAAGTGTTTCTCCCACAAAAATTCTGAACTGCACAAACGGTAAAGATCTCTATAGCTTTTCTGAACATGTCAAAAATCTGTTCTTCATTTTAATTAGGGCCGGATTCGCGTTTTTTGTTGAAATAGGCATAACTTCCGTGCGCGGAAAAGTTTCCCATAGAGAAGTGGTAGGCAGTGTGTAGCAGTGCAGTAGGAGCCGGCAGTGTCAGAACAGCAGCCACTGGCTAGAAGGTGAAGCTCGCTACCTGTCAGATGCCAACTTCTTAAACGTGGACTGCAAGCGTGTTGATCAGTCTTAATCATGACTTGTGCAAGAAACTCAGATGCTTAGCAGTGGGGGAAAACGATGTTAGCCAGCAGTGCAAAAGTTGAGTGCATGAGCTGCAACTCTGTCGACGATGCATCGTAAAGCGGGCAACAACCCGGAGGGTCTGCTGTATAAGGTGGCAACAGTCTGTAGCCTTCCGCCGAGGCGTCATCAGCACGTACCGTACCGTGCCGTGCCGTAAGGTTACACGCTCGCGCAGCTCCAACTCCTGCTTTAATTCTAACATGATTCCTCTAAATCGTTTAAAGCGAATGTCTGCTTCGTGCCTTTGGAAATGAAATAACTAATTTTCTTCCCCATCCTTGCCCGATCCAACTCGACAGCGACGGAATGTTAAAACCATTGGCTTTCTTTAGCGACGATTAGTGAGTGCACTAGTAACGACGAGAAGTATTAATGATATTACGCGTTAATAGGAAGAGACATGAGAAGGAGACAAATTAGCTCATATTGCGGAGATCTGCATCATATTCCGACGCTGGCAGCCATTAACTTTGCCAGGGATGATTTTCTACAATTTTAAAGTAAGTTTCAATGCAATTGGATATGCTTACACATATAACACGTCAATGTGAACAACAGCAGCCCCTATTCACTTGAATTACAATCATTCAAAACTAATGAATCAAAGTGGACTAAATTAATTTAATACACTCATACGACTAAAATACGTGCAGAAATGCTTAAGCTACAAAATTATGAATACGCCGAGATACGAGAATGTGCCTGACTGGGATTTTAACTTCAATTTCCTGCCTAGTGCGAACAATCGTTTTAACCATTAGGTTACTTGACCACGTCTCAAACTTTCATTGTCAATGGCTCTTCCTCCTGTAAGCTCTGTAAGCTCTGAATACTGCAACCACAGTAGCTACGTTTGTGGAAACGGCTCCTCTGCGTGAATCCGTTGAGGGGAGGAACAGTGGCGAGGTGAGATAACGTCCACCACAAAATAGTTTGCCAGCGTTGCTATTGCCACATACTCCTTGGGAGGCTATTGGCTGCAGTGCTCTAAAGCAAAGAGAGGAAACATTATTGATAATGACGTGCTCAAGTGATCTGTAAGTTACAGCGACTGGACGCGGTAAGAGGGAAATTCAAGTTCAAAGCCTGGTCAGGTACAGATTTTCGTATGGTATGCCGAAGGCATTTCGTGTTCAGTGTATAGCAGAAGAGGCCGCCCGCTCAGGTCAGGTCAGGAATAGTTATGTCTGGTGTGTACTTTGCAGCGTACTCTTTCCTAGCCTACTTCCACAGTGCTGGAAATTGGTCACGTCAGCTGTTCAATATTTGATGTGTGGAGAATAAGGACACTTCATTTTCCTATCGATATGTCCCCACCCAGATGTGTTTATGCTTTTTGTCTCTCTGCTGTAGATTTCGAAGCTCAAAAGCGTTATCTTCCGGACTTTGGTTTGGTAATCGAAGTCTTACATCACGCGCAATTATAGCGTGAGTACAGAAATGTATATCTAAGGATTTAGGCTATATTGTTTGTTCCAAGTGATAGTTTAAATCAAACTTTTTACAGATGTACAGCCGTAACTCTATTACCTTCGAGTTTTAAACTCAACAACGCGCTGTTTACAAGACGCGCACCAAGTCCGTTACTCATGGATGGTTTAGTAATCCACGGTAATTTGTCATGTAATTTGTCATTCCACAATTCCTCAGGATAAGTAAGTAACACTATTTGTTGATATCCGGATAGAAATTTGACTTACATGTCTATATCAACAAACATTCCTCTACAGGTGAAATCCACAAAATAATATGGCGTGCAGTGGAGAAAGTGGATAATTAAAATTTCGTGAAAAGATCTCACCGCAACGAAAAAACGCCTTTTTAATTACTGCCACCATAACTTCTTTATCACGTAACCGCTATTTCGCGATAATACAAAACGAATACAAAAATTTAGATATAGTGAAGTTCGATGGCAAGAGGAACAGGACTTCTGGTCAGGTGAATACAGGGTTATAAACACAAAATCAAACGGCAGTAATGTAAGAGTAGTTTCAATAATGAATAAAAAAATAGGAACGCGGATAAGCTACTATGAACAGCGTAGTAACTGCATTATTGTAGCCACGATAGACACGAAGCCCACATCCACCACAGTAGTTTAAGTTTATATACCAACTAGCTGCGCAGATGATGATGAGACTGTAAAAATGTATGATGAGATACAAGAAATTATTCAGATACTTAAGGGAGACTGGAATTGGATAATAGGAAAAGAAAAAGAAGGAAAAATAGTAGGTGAATATGGACTGGGGGAAATGAATGGAAGAGAAAATCGCCTGGTAGAGTTTTGCATAGAGCACAGTTTAATCATTCCTAACACTTGGTATAAGATTCATAACAGAAGACTGTATACTTGGAAAAGGCCTGGAGGCACCAGAAGGTTCCAGATTGATTATATAACGTTAAGACAGATTTTGGAACCAAATTTTAAACTGTAAGGCATTTCCAGGTGCAAATGTGGAGTTGGCATTAGGCAACAACTGACAAGAACAGAGAAAGGAACACAATAAAAGATGAATCGGCGGTTTTGAGAGATGAAATGGAATACAAACATCTAAAAAATGAGATTGTCAGGAAGTGCAAAATTGCTAAGCAGGAATTGTTAAAGGAGAATTTAAGGATTTAGAAGCATATATCAGTAGAGAAAAGAAGATACCACCTACAGGAAAATTAAACAGATCTTTGGGAAAAAGAGAATCAGCTATATGAATATCAAGAGCTCTGATTGTAAACCAGTCCTAAGCAAAGAAGGGAATAGTGGAAGGAATATATAGAGGGTCTATATAGAAGGGACACGAACTTGAAGGCAACATTATAGAAAGGGAGCTGGACGCAGACGAAGATGAGATGGGTCACATGATACTGCGAGAAGAACTTGATCAAGCTCTGAAAGATCTAAGTCGAAACAAAGCCCCGTGAGTAGATGATATTCCATCAGAACTGATGACAGTCTTGGGAGAGCCAGCCATGATTAAACTCTTCCATGTGGTGTGTAAGACGTATGAAACAGGCGAAAAGGCCTCAGACTTCAAGAAGAATGTAATAACTGCAATTCCAAAGAATAAAGTTGCTGACAGGTGTGAAGATTGCCTAACTATCAGTTTAATAAGTCATGTTGCAAAACACTAACATGAATTCTTTACAGATGTACGGAACACTTGGTAAAGCCGACCTCTCGGAATATCAGTTCGGATTCCGGATCAGTCAGTGTAGGAACACGTGACCAAATAATGACCCTTAAGACTTCTCACAGAAGATGGGTTAAGGCTAAGGAAAGCCTTTGAAAATGTCGGCTGGAATACTCTCTTTGAAATTCCGAAGGTAGCAGGGGTAAAATACAGGGAGTGAAAGGCTGTTTACAACTTGAACAGAAATGAGACGGCGGTTAGTATAAGAGTCAAGAGGCACGAAGGGGAAGCAGTGGTTGAGAAGGAAGGGAGAAACGGTTGCAGCCTATCCCCAATGTTATTCAATGTGTATGTTCAACAAGGAGTAAAGGAAACCAAAGAAAAGCATACTGAACTCGCATTCGGGAAGACGGCAGTTCAAACCCGCGTCCAGCTATCTTGATTTAGGTTTTCCGTGATTTCCCTAAATGGCTTCAGGCAAATACGGGGATAGGTCCTTTGAAAGGGCACGGTCGATTTCGTTTCCCATCCTTCCCTAATCCGAGCTTGTGCTCCGTCTCTAAAGATCTCATTGTCGAAGGGGCGTTAAACACTAATTCACAAACTAAAGAAAAATTTGGAACAGGAATTGATGTTCAAGGAAAAGAAATAAAAATTTGAGGTTTGCCAATGATATTGTAATTCTGTCAGAGACACAAAGGACTTGGAAGAGCAGCTGAGAGGAATGGACAGTGCCTTAAAAGGAGGATATAAGATGGACATCAACAAACGTAACACAAGGATAATGGAATGTAGTCGAATTAAATCAAATAATGGTGAGGAAATAAGATTTAAAAAAAACCACACACTTCAAGTAGTCGGCGAGTTTTGCTATTTAGTCAGCAAAATGACTGATGATGGCCGATATAGAGAGGATGTAGATTGGCAATGGCAACAAAAGCATTTCTGAAAGGGCGAAATTTGTTAACATAGAATACAGATTTAAGTGTTAGGATGCCTTCTCTGAAGGTATTTGTCTGGAGTATAGCCTGTATAGAAGTGAAACATGGACGATAAAAAAGAAAAAAGAAAAAAAAGGTTCAAATGTCTCTGAGCACTATGGGACTTAACAGCTATGGTCATCAGTCCCCTAGAACTTAGAACGCTACCGCACGACCACGAGCTGCGGACGACGATAAACAGTTTCGACAAAAATAGACTATAAGCTTCGAATTGTGGTGCTACAGAAGAATGTTGAAGATTAGATGGGTAGATCACTAACTAATGAGGAGGCACTGAATACAAATGGGAAGAGAAGAAATTTGTGGGACAACCTGAGCAGAAAAAGGAAGGTTGGTAGGACACATTCTGAGACATCAAGGGATCACCAATATAGTACGGGAGGGAAGCGTGTGAGCTAAAAATCGCAGAGACAGACCAAGACATGACATCAAGGGATCACCAATTTAGGACTGGAGGGAAGCGTGGGGGAGGGGGGTGGGGCGGGGAAAAAATCGTAGAGGGAGACCAAGAGATGAATACAGCAAGCAGATTAAGGAGGATGTGGGTTGCAGTAGTTATTCAGAAACGAAGAGGCTTGCACAGTACAGAGTAACATGGAGAGCTGCATCAAACCACTCTTCGGACTGAAGACCAAAACAACAACAACAACAACAACAGTTCCATTTTAAAGTGTTCGTAATTGTAATTCATAGATATTTAGTTCGACTGACAATCTTTAAATGCGTTTGATTTATGGTGTAACCGAAATTGCCACTTATCGCACCATGTAGACTTTTGCCTGCATCAATGATTGTCCAAATAAAGTTTTTATGTTCTGATAACTTTACTAGGCGGTGAATGACGGCACCAACAGCAAGCAATCTAAAAATGTTGATCCATTTGTCCCTTAAGTCGTTTATATAGGCTAAGGACGTCCTTGAGCAACCCCAGGTACCACTTACCCCTTCAGTTTCACTAGATGACTTGATCAGCTGCGAACTGTGACTTTTGTGAGCGGAAATCGCGATATTCCAGTACGCAATTTGATTAGCAGCCGCTTCTGAGGAACAGTAACGAAGGCCTTCAGGGAATCAAGAAATATGGAATTAACTTGTGATCCCCTACCGATAGCAGTCCTTACTTCGTGAGAGAGCCAGTTGCGTTTCTCCAAAAACCTGTTTCACAGCACCATCGCTAAAGAGAAACGCCAGAAAACACAAGACATCTTTTCGCAGTCTTTATGTAGGTGCATAAACTTAACACGACGGGGGAAATTCTCAATTGCCGAGCAAAATATCAGGAAAGAGAAAGAGCCTATCCTATTCGCTTGAAACTGGCGATGGAGACAACATGTGTGTTCCCATCTCTGGCGCCAGTCGTCAGAAGTGAAGACGCTTTCTGCCGGCTTTTACAGTTTCCGTCTAAGATTATAGCATACCGTTTCCTCTGGCTCCCCTACGTTAGGGTAAAACGGCGCGAAGTATCCTCCTGCAACGTATGTCACATCATTTGCAGGAGGCATATCTGGTTTGATGGAATAGTAAATGAACTGTACAGTAAATAAATGTAATGCAAGCTTCTAACTACGCATATTTCGCGTTTTCTGCACACAGTTAACGGCAGCGAACTGCGGTAAAATTTTATTGCCTTTGACGGAGATTCCACAGAAGATGAAATTAACACTGCTCGCTACCACGAAAGTTACTACAAACAGTGGACATCTGCACACTATGACACAACCGCACTATACATGCTGTACACGCTGATTTTTTCTTATTCAGCCATGTCATCTTGGTAACATTTAAAAAGATTACATCTGGTGACTGCCGCATATGACATATTAGTCAAGCGACAGAAGCAAGTTTTTTAAATTCCAATTTCTTTCTGTGTGACTGCCGGTATCGTGAGGTACACCTCACGGTCCCTGAAGTGGAATAACTCAGAAAGCAGTAAAACTAACTAATTGATAACTTAACACAGGACAGAACTCTTCGTCACTTGACGAACGACCGCGCGCTCTTCGTCAGGCAATCCGAGCGCTAGGAGATTAAAAGAGTTTACCCTCATCAACATCGCCGTAACGAGGCACACATATGGTACTGAAAAATTATGATAAAACGCTGCCCTGAAGCATGTCATTATCTCCCACTTTTCATAGCAATGAATTCTCCACAGGCTTTCGAGCATCTCGTTTGAGTCAACCGACAAAAGCTCCAGATAAATCGGAATATTAAACACCACACGCTTGTCCTTAATCCAAATTCAATTTCTTTAAACAAGTTCTAAAATATTTTTAAGATGTTTGCGGCTCTCGAACTACGGGGTAAGGTTGAATTATTCATAAACTATCTCTGCAGTAGCAAAGTGACTTTCGTTGCAAAGTGGCTTTTGTTGGTGGTTATTTTTGTACAGAAACGGAGAAACGGAAGAGCTTTAAGTTATTGGCATACCCGGTTTTGAACGGTCACCAACGGAGGTCTTTACGATCAAACACCCGATTAGTAACGACGACGAAAGGATGATTTTATTACAGCATGGGAAAGGGAGTTGCAGCAGCGAGTATTATATATATTAGAATTTGGTGGTAGCAACTGTATAATTAGAGCAATACATGCACTTACCTCTTATAAGCGGGAAACATTATTAGAAATGTGACATTTCTTATCGTCACAACTACAAAAACTAAAAATTATCATATTTTAGCCTGGCCTCAAAATCCAGAACTGTACGACACAATGGACTGCTAGCGACGAACAATGCTGTAACCCTGGCAAATACTACTATGGAACTGTATGTGCTGTTCTTAACTATTTCTAACAGTTCTACAGTGTAGGATTGGATGGTCTGGTAAAATAACTACTATAGTTTCTTGGGTTTCAAAAAGTGTACTGATTCTAACACGAAATAAATTAATTACCTCGATATTACATGCTGTTAAAATGGACAGTACAGGCGACGAGAAGTGAAATCATTCAATACTATTCGAAGCGACTACACTCTTTATACAGCGGGGCAACACTGTTAACAGCTTACGGTATTGTATACGGTTAGCAGTACATGTAAATTTCTAGTAGCAGTGTCATAACGACAGCTTACCGAAGGAAGCTCTCCAAATTCCAAATCTGACCGCTACTCACCTGTAACAAAAGGAGGAAAAGATTTGACGTAAATGTGGCATTTCGATTAGTTTTGTAAAATTATAATCTAAATGGCACAAATTATTACTCAACGTTTGCAAATCAAACTACAAAGCATAGCAATTAAAAGTAGAAGCAATACTATCGCTTACAGCGGGCTTTTCAAACTGCGCGGCGCGGCTCGCAGGGCGTCGTGGCCTTACAGCATGGCCGTCGCGGCGTTTTATAACAATAATAATTAATAATAATAATAATAATAATAATAATAATAATTCAGTTTAATTGCTTTCTGAGCAAATGAAAAACGTATGCGCTAGTGGCAATAACTGAAAATTAAGTTTTACTACGACCGCGCTGTAGACGGTAGGTGAAACCTATTCAGTGATTCATTTGTTTTTTGTTCAGTAACGATCAGCTTTTGATTGTTGCTTGTCTTCTGTTATTTGTTTTTCTCTGTCGATATGGATAAGTTTTTAAAATGCAAGTACACTGCGTGATAGTTCAAATCTATATCACGCAGTTTTATAAAGACATAAACTCACGAAAATGCAGGAAGTAACGACGACAACCATTTGAATCACCGTTTTGTGTGTGCTGTTCCTGGAAATGGATGACCATAGTGAATCGGTTTTTTTCCCCAAAGCCCTAGCTACCAAAAACATGTTGCCTAATAAAAGGAAACGACATCTTCAGTTAAGTTACGGTAATTTGGTAAACATAGTGAAAAATGTCTCAAGTGGCTTTGAGCACTGTGGGACTTAACATCTGAGGTCATCAGTCCCCTAGAACTTAGAACTACTTAAACCTAACTAACCTAAGAACATCACGCATATCAATGCCCGAGGCACGATTCGAACCAGCGACCGTAGAAGTCGCGCGGTTCCGGACTGAAGCGCCTAGAACCGCTCGTCCACCACGGCCGGCGGTAAACATAGTGAATCTTTTTTTTTTTTTTTTTCCCCACAGCCATAGCTACTAAAAACATGTTGCCTAGTAAAAGGAAACATCTGCAGTTACGTTACGGTAATTTGGTAAACCTGATACTTCCCTATAACTTTAAAGAAATGATATAACAAACAAACAAGCTTGCACTACACAAGTTACGATTCCGACAAAAGGTCATCTTTCATCTTACAAAGTTGCGCACTCTGTTGCAAAGAGCAAGAAACCTCACACCATAGCGGAAGACATAATTTGAGCCTTCGCAAAGAAGTCGCTTTTGTGAAATAAAAAGTTGGATGATAAAGATGTACATTACGTTTTCCCTGCTCTTCACAGGATTTCACAACACAATTACTTTCAGCTGTGTGAAGAACTGAGGTCTGTTTTTTTGGATCATTTAACTGAACGTAGTGACTACATCCTGAAAGTTGATCAACACAATTAGATGGAAGATCCTTACAATACAGACTTTCCATTAACAACTACCACTGAATAATACCCCTCTATCTATATTTCTTCAGACTCCACATTAAAATCGAAGTACATTTCCTCCTCATGCATTTGTTTTTGAACTTTGGGAAACAGGAGTACCTGCAAATTGGCAACACCGAGGTCCTTCTGGTTTTAATACCTTTTACATCATCGTACAAAGGTAAGGCTGGTTTTTTCAGCACAGCCAGTCATCAATATGAAATACAAATCATGAATGAATGTGTAGAAAGAGCTGCGAGTAGCAATTTCCAATCTTTTTCTGAGGTTTGAAGAACTGATGTGAAGAAGCAGGGTCATCCTTCGCACTGATTTCGTTGCAATAATAGGATGTAATAACATTAAAAAGTTGATTAACGTGTTTTACGTCAATAGTTAATAAAGAAATAACTAGTATTATTTACTTTTTCGAAACTTGAGTTTATTTATCCCACACTTCGAGTCGGATATCATCTGGGGGAGGAGCCGCACGAGTTTTTATGGTTCAAATGGCTTTGAGCACTATGGGACTTAACATCTGAGGTCATTAGCCCCCTAGAACTTAGAACTACTTAAACCTAACTAACCTAAGGACATCACACACACCCATACCCGAGGCATTATTCGAACCTGCGACCGTAGCAGCAGCGCGGTTCCGGACTGAAGCGCCTAGAACCGCTCGGCCACTCCGGCCGGCTGAGTTTTTATGTTCAGGTCAAGAGAACCATGGACCCAAACCACTGGCTTATACGGTACAATTTGGCATGTACTAACTACTGCTTTCGTTTACATCCTGCTTGATCCAGAGGGAGCTCACTGCGACTAATGCGTAGTCTCCTTAACCTTCCAGTTTGCTCCTTATTTTACACACATCAAAAAATGTTTGCATCACCCCGGTTCCCAGAATTCCTGAGGATGAACGTTGTCTGTAGGTATTGTTTCACAGACACAGTCCCTTTGACTGTTCAGAGATGTCACTAAAACTGCACAAAGATGTAAACAACCATGCACGAGCAGCGCCTATTAGACGGAGGGGGTCCGACAGCCGATCAGTTCCAGTCATTCCATCAGGAAGGAGGTACAAGGCTCGTGTTGTCTGTAGTTCAACCATGACTAGACGGTCAATACCGCGGTTCGATTACGTCCGCATTGTTACTTAGTGACAGGAAGTACTCTCAACAAGGGAAGTTTCCAGGCGTCACGGAGTGAACCAAAGCGATGTTGTTCGGACATGGAGGAGATACAGAGAGCCAAGAACTGTCAATGACATGCCTCGCTCAGGCCGCCCAAGGGGTCTACTGCAGTGTATGACCGCCACCTACGGATAGGGTTCGGAGGAAACCTGACAGCAATGCCACCATGTTGAACAATGCTTTTTGGGCAGGCACAGAAAGTCGTGTTACGACTCAAACTGTGCGCAATAGGCTGCACGATGCACAACTTCACTCCCGACGTCCATCTTTGCAACCATGACACCATGCAGCGCGGTACTGATGGGCCCAACAACATGCCGAATGGACCGCTCAGGACTGACATGACGTTCTCTTCACTGAAGAGTGTCGCATATGCCTTCAATCTGACAATCGTCGGAGACGTGTTTGGAGGCAACCCGGTCAGGCTGAACGCCTTAGACACACTGTCCAGCGAATGCAGCAAGGTGGAGGTTCTCGTGTTTTGGGGTGGCACTATGTAGGGCCGACGTACGCCTCTGGTGGTAATACGACGCGTGAATGCCATCCTCCAACCGATAGCGCAACCATCTTGTAAATGACTTCCTTCAGGATAACGACATCGTTCAACTAGAGTGGCCAGCATGTTGTCCAGATACGAACCTTATTGAACATGCCTGGGATAGATTGAAAAGGGCTGTTTATGGACGACTTGACCCACCAACCACTTTGAGGGATCTACGCCGAATCGCTGTTGAGAAGTGGGACAATGTGGACCAACAGTGCCCTGATGAGCTTGTGGATAGTAGCCAACGATGAATACAGGCATGTATCAATGCAAGAGGACGTGCTACTGGGTATTAGAGGTACCGCTGAGTACAGCGATCTCGAGCACCGCCTCTGAAGGTCTCGCTGTATGGTGGTACAATATGCAATGTGTGGTTTTCATGAGCAATAAAAAAGGCGGAAATGATGTTTATGTTGATCTCTATTCCTATTTTCTGTACAGGTTCCGGAACTCTCGGAACCGAGGTTATGCAAAACTTTTTTTGATGTGCGTAGTTAACTTCATTCGTTAAAATATCAGGTTTACCAAGGGACGGAAGATAAAAGCCTGTCTACCGTTTTTGGGTGTATTAAACCGACGTATGGTTGTTTCTACAGCATTGCATGTACCATAAATCCACACATAACCATTCATACTTGCTGGCGTCCAGCTGCAATCATTCTTTGCAAAATAGGGACGTACTAAAAGTTTACTCCACATGCCCCATTTACTGTCACACTGACAGCCTTACAGAAGAACTGGTCCACACAGAAGATGTATTTAGGTGAAATGGATACACAAAGCACTAGAATTAGTGAGGTCTACAAGACAAAACACCAGCCAATCACAGGAAGAGGAAAGACGTGGTAAAGTCAACGGCCATAATAAATGTTTCCTCAAGAAGTACCAGAATAACGAGAAAACATAAATTGGATGTTATCTCATGCCCACCGCCCAAGACAGCAGCTCTTATGTGATCCGTGAAAGATGATTTGGTTTTACGAAATGTAGATATCTACGAAACTTCATAGCAGTTTGTTAAAAGTTATGCCCGCCAAACACTACGCACAGTACAACAGCAGTGCGTTGAATACGAACAACACGCCTCTCTGTTGCAACCCAGTTAATCTGCGGTGGCTGAACATTATTTCCACTGGTCATTCCATGGATTCTGGGAAAATCGAGTACGGGCAACAGCCTCATCCTACTGGGATTCAGTGGTCAAGGAAAGTGTGAAAATCCGCAGACAACCGCTCAACCGAGACGACGGCTTCCATCTCGACATTTCACCCGCTTCACGTCTGCGCGCTCCGAGGAAATTTTGTTCGGAGTCTTCGGTGCCTGGCATTCCAACACCTACCGTGTCTTTACTGCTTGGCATTCCAACACCTGCCATCCATTTCAATAATTAACCGTCTAACATCTAAGCATTGTGGATTTACTGCATCTGCTTGCAACGTTTTTATCTGAGATGTGAAAGTTGTATGTATTGCTAGCAAAAAACGCAACAAGCCATTAATACTTTTAAAAAGCTTTATTTAATGTCATTACTGGCTTCAAGTTATCGTCTCAATTTTCAGGTGGCTAACTCTTCCAATTACACTATCGTGTTCGACAGCATCACGCCGTCCTCTCCTACCACAAGTTTCAGCAGGCGGTGTTTCGTCTTGCTCGGGTGCTCATGTCTTTTCAGCTCGACGCACTAAAGGTTGATGTGTAAACAGCACACAAATGACTGTGCCACACAAATACTTCATAGCAGTCTCTATGTAGTTTGCAGCTGCAGATATACACTCCTGGAAATGGAAAAAAGAACACATTGACACCGGTGTGTCAGACCCACCATACTTGCTCCGGACACTGCGAGAGGGCTGTACAAGCAATGATCACACGCACGGCACAGCGGACACACCAGGAACCGCGGTGTTGGCCGTCGAATGGCGCTAGCTGCGCAGCATTTGTGCACCGCCGCCGTCAGTGTCAGCCAGTTTGCCGTGGCATACGGAGCTCCATCGCAGTCTTTAACACTGGTAGCATGCCGCGACAGCGTGGACGTGAACCGTATGTGCAGTTGACGGACTTTGAGCGAGGGCGTATAGTGGGCATGCGGGAGGCCGGGTGGACGTACCGCCGAATTGCTCAACACGTGGTGCGTGAGGTCTCCACAGTACATCGATGTTGTCGCCAGTGGTCGGCGGAAGGTGCACGTGCCCGACGACCTGGGACCGGACCACAGCGACGCACGGATGCACGCCAAAACCGTAGGATCCTGCGCAGTGCCGTAGGGGACCGCATCGCCACTTCCCAGCAAATTAGGGACACTGTTGCTCCTGGCGTATCGGCGAGGACCATTCGCAACCGTCTCCATGAAGCTGGGCTACGGTCCCGCACACCGTTAGGCCGTCTTCCGCTCACGCCCCAACATCGTGCAGCCCGCCTCCAGTGGTGTCGCGACAGGGACGAATGGAGACGTGTCGTCTTCAGCGATGAGAGTCGCTTCTGCCTTGGTGCCAATGATGGTCGTATGCGTGTTTGGCGCCGTGCAGGTGAGCGCCACAATCAGGACTGCATACGACCGAGGCACACAGGGCCAACACCCGGCATCATGGTGTGGGGAGCGATCTCCTACACTGGCCGTACACCACTGGTGATCGTCGAGGGGACAAATAGTGCACGGTACATCCAAACCGTCAACGAACCCATCGTTCTACCATTCCTAGACCGGCAAGGGAACTTGCTGTTCCAACAGGACAATGCACGTCCGCATGTATCCCGTGCCACCCAACGTGCTCTAGAAGGTGTAAGTCAACTACCCTGGCCAGCAAGATCTCCGGGTCTGTCCCCCATTGAGCATGTTTGGGACTGGATGAAGCGTCGTCTCACGCGGTCTGCACGTCCAGCACGAACGCTGGTCCAACTGAGGCGCCAGGTGGAAATGGCATGGCAAGCCGTTCCACAGGACTACATCCAGCATCTCTACGATCGTCTCCATGGGAGAATAGCAGCCTGCATTGCTACGAAAGGTGGATATACACTGTACTAGTGCCGACATTGTGCATGCTCTGTTGCCTGTGTCTATGTGCCTGTGGTTCTGTCAGTGTGATCATGTGATGTATCTGACCCCAGGAATGTGTCAATAAAGTTTCCCCTTCCTGGGACAATGAATTCACGGTGTTCTTATTTCAATTTCCAGGAGTGTATATATCATCTCCCAGTACTTACTGCACCTACATCCTTCTGAATCTGCTTAGTGTATTCATCCCTAGGTCTCCCTCTACGATTTTTACCCTCCACACTGCCCTCCAATGCTAAATTTGTGATACCCTGATGCCTCAGAACATGTCCTACCAACCGATCCCTTCTACTTGTCAAGTTGTGCCACGAACTCCTCTTCTCCCCAATTCTATTCAATACCTCCTCATTAGTTATGTGATCTACCCATCTAATCTTCAGCATTCTTCTGTAGCACCACATTTCGAAAGCTTCTATTCTCATCTTGTCCAAACTATTTATCGTCCATGTTTCACTTCCATACATGGCTACACTCCATACAAATACTTTCAGAAACGTCTTCCTGACACTTAAATCTATACTCGATGTTAACAAATTTCTAATCTTCAGAAACGCATTCCTTGCCATTGCCAGTCTACATTTTATATCCTCTCTACTACGACCATCATCGTTTATTTTGCTCCCCAAATAGCAAAACTCCTTTACTACTTTAAGTGTCTCATTTCTTAATCTAATTCCCTCAGCATCTCCCGACTTAATTCGACTAAATTCCATTATCCTCGTTTCGCTTTTGTTGATGTTCATCTTATATCCTCCTTTCAAGACATTATCCATACCGTTCAACTGCTTTTCCAAGTCCTTTGCTGTCTCTGACAGAATTACAATGTCATCGGCGAACCACCAAGTTTTTATTTCTTCTCCATGGATTTTAATGCCTACTCCGAATTTTTCTTTTGTTTCCTTTACTGCTTGCTCAATATACAGATTGAATAGTATCCGGGAGAGGCTGCAACCCTGTCTCACTCCCTTCCCAGCCGCTGATTCCCTTTCATGCCCCTCGACTCTTATAACTGCCATCTGGTTCCTGTACAAATTGTAAATAGCCTTTCGCTCCCTGTATTTTACCCCTGCCACCTTCAGAGTTTGAAAGAGAGTATTCGAGTCAACATTGTCAAAAGCTTTCTCTAAGTCTACAAATGCTAGAAACGTAGGTTTGCCTTTCCTTAATCTTTCTTCTAAGATAAGTCGTAAGGTCAGTATTGCCTCACGTGTTCCAACATTTCTACGGAATCCAAAATGATCTTCCCTGAGGTCGGCTTCTACTAGTTTTTGCATTCGTCTGTAAAGAATTCGCGTTAGTATTTTGCAACTGTTACTTATTAAACTGATATTTCGGTAATTTTCACATCTGTCAACACCTGCTTTCTTTGGGGTTGGAATTATTATGCATATTCACAGAACCGTGAGACGCGGAAAGAAACAATGTTTGACCGTACAATTGAAGGAAAGTAACGGAAAGTGTCTAATTTGTAACTACATTTGACGAAAAAGTATCTTTTGTGTAATCCGTTTTTCGATTTGTATTTGCGTCTTTGAGAGTGTTTTTCCCTGGGAAAGTAGGGGCGTATCGAGTTGAAATTGATATCACGTAGTGAGGTCTGTGGTCGCTTGAAGACGTACACCAACCTCGAACTCTTCCGCGGACTCTACCGCGAGTAATGACTATAATTGACAAGGGGCACTACATTAGTAGTGTGTGTATAAGTTGAGAATTTGGGTATGACGGGAGGCGTTCTAAGGTAGTCTGTGCAGCTGCAATGACTAATGTGCCCGGATGGCTCAGTGGTCACATCATCTGCCTAGTAAGCAGGAGACTCGCGTTCGAATTCCGGTCCGGCGCAAATTTTCAAATTTAATTTTAATCAATGCCCGCTTGTAGTCAATGTATTTTCTTTGTGTCGGAAAACTATTTACCGTATAGGTACGCAACTTTATAGGTACGATGTCAGACTGTGCGCTGCAGGATTACCGTTGTTACCAGTGTTAGTGTCATGACCTGCCACTGCGCGCCGGTACTGGTACGGCGACGTACTGTTGAAACACAAGCATAGTGTGCACTACAACTGCAGACAGTCAACATGGATGGGGAGAGGGTGAGTACAGTTTCACTCGTAAAGCTGTTTTATCAAAACAACAGTAACAGAGCTGGCGCTCCTCTCAAGTATCGACGCTTCAAAGGAATATAGAGAGGTCCTCTTTACGCATCGGGAATGGGGAATGTGGTTCGAAAGGTCGCAATGACTGATGATTTGGGAATGTGCTATCTTCAAACAGTGCACGAGCTATGTCAGGACAGCTAAACATTCCACGGTCCGCTGTTCGGAAAGTGCTGCCAACAGTTGTGAAATGGTGACTCTAGTGCCAGTTCTAGGCTGTCGTGGATGCAGATGGTCGTCAGATTGGGTAAGGTTTGTAACCTGGAACATAAATATGGTACGAAATTAACAGAATAATGTTACCCCCACATGTGGCAATTAAAAAGTGCTTCATTCAGTTGTTTATTCGTTATTTCTCTTCCGCATGTCCTTACAAATGTTTCCACACAGTTTCATCGTCGTAAAGTCACTCTGTTTTCATGACAGCCCTCTCAAGTTTTATATGAAGATAATAACTGTTCTCTAAAGAACAGATACCATTACGACGTGCACCTTCTCTAGAGTAAGTGATAATTAATTGAAACCCTCAGCTGCCGACAGGTGTTGTTGACATACCTTGATGGGGACAGCTGAAAATGTGTGCCCCGACCGGCACTCGAACCCGGGATCTCCTGTTTACATGGCAGACGCTCTATCCATCTGAGCCAACGAGGACACAGATGAATAGCGCGACTGCAGGGACTTACCCTTGGAAGCTTCCCGTGAGACCCACATTCTCAACTGTCCACAACCTACATACGTAATGTTCCTAATAGATACTTTGCCCATCCACTCGTTACTCGCGCCCACCTAAGTTGACAATTCCCGTAAGAGTTTAGGCAACCTGTGCGCATTCGCACAGACGAAGGTCAATGACCGGGTAGCCATTTAACTATATATGAAGATAGTAACTGTTCTCGAAACACAATTTCAGCTGTCCCCATCAAGGTATGTCAACAACACCTGTCGGCAACTGAAGGTTTCAATTAATCATCCCTCTCAAGTTTAATTATAATCATCCTGCAGCTACGCGCAGACTCTGACATTGCTCGTATGAACTAAAGCACAGCGCGCTTGCTTACAGAGAGGGAGGTGCGCCACACACAGATCGAATCCGGATTAACGAGCGCTGGCCCGGTTCTCTCGCCAGCCTGAGTGAAGATTTTCGGTGGTTTCCCACGCTCGTTTGCTCCGCTATGTTCGCCTAAGAAAATACTACACACTAATAGTTAAAATACGAAGCAGACAGAACAGAGTTTACATATATTCACAGACTTTCCTCCTTCAGATTAAGTCACAACTGTATTGACATGACAGGTGCATCCGACCACAAAGATAACATAAAATAAAATATTCCAAGTCATAGGGAAAAAGAAACTGCGAACTCCCTACGACGGGAAAAACGAAACGGGATAAGAGAGACTTGTCAGCTTTCGTACATGTACTTCGCTCTGATTAATACAGTACGCGTATTTGATGTTCTGCAGGTCCCACAGGACTGAGTACTGCTTAGGTATTCCGGTGAAGCCATTACGCGACACACGCCATTTCACTTCAATCCTTGGCTTTTGGGAAGGTCGACCCCTGCGGTGTAACGAATTCCCCCGCTCGTGGGCGGCCCATCAGCGGCGAGGGAAACCAGAGGCAGGAGTTCCCAGAGCGAGCGGGACCCCACGTCCAGAGAACGGCGGAGGTTTTAAGGGCAGCTGCGAGCAAGCGAAGCGGCTGGGGGTTAATCGCGCGGAAAGCGCAGACCGCAGTGGCTGTAAGGGGTGTGGTGGCTCAGGCAGCTGGAGACACCAGTGCGTGGCGCGCAGCTACTGTAGCAGTGCCAATCTGCAGGAGGCGTTGCGGTGTCTCCTACATAAATCAGGAACACCCGTGTGAGCCGCTGTAATGGTGTATAGGTATGCTTCGCTAGAGCCTTTAATATAAATTACTGTCGTCTTGAAATCAAGCGATTTGTGAAGGTTATATGAGGATACTATTGTACTAATACAAAGGGCACTAGGGAAGTTTTGCAATAAAGCTTTATTTATACTTGTTTTGTAAATAAAACTGCCTTTTCCTGCTGCTAGAAGCACGAAAAGGCAGTTTTATTTACAAAACAAGTATTTATATGCTTGCTGCGGAGGATGGCCACACAACCAAAGCTTTATTCATTTAATTTTTTCGAAGTAATTTTCGCCACATTGAATACAACTCTCCATCCGCCGAAACCAATCCCTAAACCAGTTCTCCCAGGTCTCTGGAGGGAGTAAGGCACACTCGTTGTCCCAAGCCCTCAGAAGGTCCACATCAGTCAAAAACTGAACTCCTTTCAGCTTCATTTTCACATGCGCAAACAGTGCAAAGTCACAAGATGCAAGGTCTGTGCTATGAATGAGGCGGAACTATGGGCCTCATGCAAAAAGGTGACCCGGCTGAGTCACGCAATTTGACACTTAGTCTGATCACGAGGTGTGGCCATCAATTGCACGCATTGATCACGTAGGCCGACGTGAGGATCAAATGGCACTGAGCACTATGGGACTTAACATCTATGGTCATCAGTCCCCTAGAAGTTAGAACTACTTAAACCTAACTAACCTAAGGACAGCACACAACACCCAGTCATCACGAGGCAGAGAAAATCCCTGACCCCACCGGGAATCGAACCCGGGAACCCGGGCGTGAGAAGCGAGAACGCTACCGCACGACGACGAGCTGCGGACGATGTGAGGATCAATAAACTATACTTGACGGAATGTATCTGGAACATCTTAAGTGATTAGAAAGTTAGTAGACAGGAATACAATTAAATACTTAGCTTTAATTCAGTATCAGCGGTGAACGTCGATCTTAACTCTGTACAATAATATTTAAAGTGCGGTTATAGACTGAACTGCGAATACTTCTTTACAATTCTCATTGCTTCACACATATAGATCAATTGTCAACGCATAAACTGTATGTGGCGCCTGGCTAGGTCGTAGCTACTGACTTAGCTGAAGGCTATGTTGCCACGCGGTCTAAGGCGCTGCAGTCAGGGACTGTGCGGCTGGTCCCGGCGGAGGTTCGAGTTCTCCCTCGGGCATGTGTGTGTGTGTGTGTGTGTGTGTGTGTGTGTGTGTGTGTGTGTGTGTGTGTGTCCTTAGGATAATTTAGGTTAAGTAGTGTGTAAGCTTAGGGACTGATGACCTTAGCAGTTAAGTCCCATAAGATATCACACACATTTGAACATTTTTTTGAAGGCTATGCTAACTAGCGTCTCAGAAAATGACATCTCTGAAGCTATAACAAGTGAACCATTCTTATTCAAGTCGGATGTAGAAGTGGCCAGTGCGCTAGCTCGTCTCGTAAGACCAGCCGAGTGGCGGCGCTCGGTCTGCTAGCGTCGACAGTGGCGACTCGCGGGTCCGATGTGTACCGACGGACCGCGGCCGATTTGAAGCCAAGCCTACAACCTACCAAATGTGGTGCCTTGCGGTGACATCACCGTCTGGACTGTAAGGAGGGTGCTCAAGATGTTTCAGTCCTGTACCTAGGAAATATCCGGTGCATGCTTTCGCGCGGTAACCTGGAGCGCTGTCACGATGGAGGAACCAAGTGTCCATTCTTGACTTCAGTCGCAGCTTCTTCAAAGACGGGAAGACTTTGGACAGACACTGCTCAGGGTATCACTTAGCCGTGACTGTCTTCTTCGTGCCCTAAACGCCGGCCGTTGTGGCCGAGCGGTTCTAGGCGCTTCCGTTTGGAACCACGCGACAGCTATGGTAGCAAGTTTGAATCCTGCCTCGGGCATGGAGGTGTGTGATGTTCTTAGGTTAGTTAGGTTTAAGTAGTTCTAAGTTCTATTGGACTGATGACCTCAGATGTCCCATAGTGCTCATAGCCATTTGAATCATTTTTTGCGTCCAAAAACATACGCTCCACAATTCCACTGTATTTGGAGGGAAAAAAAGAGGAAAGCAGCTATCTATTCTTCTTTACTGATAGGAATTTTCTGACAGCTACGGCAGTGTCGTCATCTTCAACGACCCAAACTTTATTTTGAGTCATAGTCGGCATGCCATAGTAGTACGGCCAAGTCTCGTCACCTGTCACGATGTTATTCACATACTGAGATTGTCCCTGAGAAAACATCTTTAACATTTCCCGGCACCAAGTCACACGTTGTGTCATCTGCACTTCCGCCAATCTATGCGGCACTCAGAGACAACAAAGTTTCTTTACTTGCAAATGATCATGCAGAATCGAACAAATTGCTGGTGCATTTAACCCTAAGGTGTGACCTTCCTGTCCTCTCAGCGTTCTCCAGACTGAAATTTCCTCTTTGCAATTCTCTGTACCACCTGAATATACAGGGTGGCGCACGAAATGTGTTACGAATTGTTTCTTTCACAATTTACGACGCACAATAGATATCCCGTTGGGATCTCTACAGCAGTACCAGCAGAGCTTGGAAAAACAAATGAGTTACGAAATGACGTGTAATTCACGATACTGCAGCTAGGAGACTAGTAAGCAGCAATGGCTGACAATGGAAGACTGACGACACAGCAACGATCGGCAATTATGTTACTTTTTCATGAAACGAAAAGCCTTGTGACTCAGAGGCGTTTTCGACAAGAGTTTAACACACGATGGGTCCCTTGGAAGAAGACCATCCCACAGGTTGTACGATAAATTTGTACACGAAGGAACAGTATTGGAAGTGAAGCGACCTCGGCCTAAGCCTGTTTGTTCACCGGAGAATACTGAAGCGGTACGAGTTGCTGTACAGAGAAGTCGCGGGAAATCGTGTAGAAAGGCAGCTGTGTAACTGGGGATATCCAGACGCTCCGTTCAACGCATTCTGAAAAGTGACCTCCATATGTACCCATACAAGATGACCTGTGCACAGAAGCTCACTGAAGAACACAAGCAGCAGAGAAATGGTTCAAACTGCTCTGAGCACTATGGGACTTAACATCTGAGGTCATCAGTCCCCTAGACTTAGAACTACTTAAACCTAACTAACCTAAGGACATCACACACACCCATGCCCGAGGCAGGATTTGAACCTGCGTAGCGGTCGCGCGGTTCCAGACTGTAGCGCCTAGAACCGATCGGCCACCCCAGCCGGCAGCAGCAGAGACAACTGTTTGCTCAGTGGCCGGAGGATAGGGAAGAAACTCTCAACAACAGAAACTCTCAACGACGTTTGGTTTTAGACGAGGCCCATTTTTCATTTAGACGGTGTGGTTAACAAACAAAATGTACGCTTTTTGGCCACTGAAAACCCGAAAGTGCTTCATGAACGTCAACATTATGCTCCGAAGATTACAGCGTGGGCGGCAATTTCCAGACACGGACTTATTGGACCCTTTTTCTTTGAAGAAACTGTGAACAGAGAGCGTTATTTGAGCTTGCTTCGCAATAGCTTCATTCCACAGCTTCCTGCTATTGCCTTGCCCTTCAACACGCAGTGGTTCTTGCAAGTTGGAGCAAGGCCACATACTGCAAACACTGTGTTGGAATTTTTATACGAGCATTTCGACATGCGGTTCATTTCACTCAGGTTTCCAGGTCACTTCAATGACGGACAAAATTGCCGCCCCCCCCCCCCAATAGTCCAGACCTCAGTCCATGTGACTTTTTCTTTGGGGGTACCTAAAGGAAAACATTTTACCTAAACGTCCACGTGATTTAATGGAGTTCAGAAGAGTTATTTTTCAAGCTTGCAGTGAAATTACGGAAGAAATGTGCCGTAGGGTAATCACTAACTTCAGTGTTCGTTTGAAGGAAGTTAGGAAACGAAATGGTGGACATATTGAGCATGTGCTGAGTTAGAACAAATCTCCATGGACGGCTCTTCATTGTAGTATATGTTCCTTTCAGATTGTATTGACAATAAAGTTTATACTCAAAAACAAAATGGTAACACATTTCGTGCGCCACCCTGTAGTTGTACGAGTGTCACTGAATGCAAGAGTCATTTCTTCAAAGCACTGATCTATGTTTAAACCACGCGCGAAATTGTACCGCAAAAATGCTCGTGGTCACGATGGCATAGCAAGCACTTCAAACTAACCCCGCTAGTGAACGACTGTGCCCACACACTTTGAAGAGCTACAATGCAAGTATGAAGTATTCTCACATCACAGCAACAATCAGTCTCTTGCGATTTATTGTTACGCTGTACTGCAAAACTTTCCTAGTACCCTTCCTATACAAATTTTCAATGTTAACACGTCAGATTTTCACAAAAACGAAAACATAAACACAAGATGCCTACCATTTACACCATACCTAGGTAGGACATCCCATACATCTTTTTAACATCCTGTGTCAACGTCGAGACTGGAAGGAGAACGCTGATCACAAAACATACAGACATGTGTATTTATACCGACGTCATCGGCACCATATTAATTCAATAAAATCTTTTGGGTTTACAAGCCGCGTCATTTCAAATAAAACACTCGAACTTTCGACTGCTGTCTCCGCCATCGTCATCAGGAGTTGAAATCACTGACGCACGCGTCATTTCAACTCACGATGACGATGGCGGAGACAGCAATCGAAAGCTCGAATGTTTTATTCGAAATGACGTGGCTTGTAAACCGAGATTTTATTGAAGCATGCCACCGCGAAAGACTCCGAGGACGCATACAGTATTAATTATTGGATCGCATCCGCCCCCCACCTCCAACGTGGTGTTATTTGTGCGCCCCAACTTTTTGCGTCCTAGTGTTTTCCCATGTAAGAGAATGCTAACGTTTTCTAAATGTTTGCGCAGGCCCCTGTGGCCGAGCGCTTCTAGGCGCTTCAGTCCGGAACCGCGCGACTGCTACGGTCGCAGGTTCGAATCCTTCCTCGGGCATGGATGTGTGATGTCCTTAGATTAGTTAGGTTTCAGTAGTTCTAAGTTCTAGGGGACAGATGACCTCAATGTTAAGACCCATAGTGATCAGAGCCATTTGAACGAGGAGGGACGTGGATACCAGCCCATTATTCACATATTCGGATGCGGAAAACCGCCTAAAAACTACAGTGTCTGGCCGTCACGCCGGTCCTCATCATTAAACCGCCGAGCTGATCCGATCCGGGACCGGCGCGCCTCCACGATTCCCGAAATCGGCGTGCTAACGCGCGCAGTATCCGGGAGGATAAAGCACATAGATATTAGTTTGACAGAATAAAATAATCAAGGAAATAAAAAGCCAAGCTTAACAGATTTAAACGATAAGTTTCGAACTCAGAAACCGAGTAATCATCCATCACAGCTGCAAGTTAGCAACGTTTTTTACTGAAATAAATCACGCTATGCAAATGCTGGTTTATTTCATACAATAAATCCATTTTGATTCGCTTACTTCAAATACAATGATAAACCTTTACTAGTCCTCCGTCTATCTCCCCCATTTGAAAACTGACCCTAAACCTTCTGGTTGTTTCCACACTACAAAGTACAGCTGCCATGCATTCTAAAGGAAAGCTATCGCTTACGTCAGTACGACCTCTGAACAAACTCATACAGTATGGTGCGGCGAAAATATACAGTTTAATGTGCAGTTGCTATTATGAATCGGTTTGGAATTTGTACCACGCACAAACTTTAGAACTGGGTAAGATTCTACATAACTAATAAGCACTGTATCAAACTGGAGATTTAACCGCAGAATCTAGAACGTACAGAACTATCAAGTGCAGGTGAAACGCACTTCCCCAAAAAAGAAAAACAACAGTTTCATTTTTTACTTTGAAATACTTTAGCGCAGTGTTCGCGTCTATCTCAGTATCGAATTACGAAATTAGTTACGAATGTTTCGTATAGGTGCTACTTTAAAAAGAAAACGCTCAAAGAGAAACTTGACAATGAAAGCACATGAAACACAAATAACGAGGTGGTTCGCGCCTCTTCCATGCAACTACTTGCCAGAAAACTTACTTCGTATCAGATACCTAGGAGACACTTCTCAGAATTCATACAGACACGAAACAACGGCCAGCAGATGTGACCGAGCGGTTCTAGGCGCTTCAGCCTGGAACCGCGCGACCGCTTCGGTCGCAGGCTCGAATCCTGCCTCGGGCATGGGTGTGTGTGATGTCTTTAGGTTAGTTAGGTTTAAGTAGTTCTAAATTCTAGGGGACTGATGACCTCAGATATTAAGTCCCATAGTGCTCAGAGCCATTTGAACGAAACAACGGCAGGCCTTCGTACAGAAACATCCATACACTCACCTACCCAAAGATACTGCAGTAAATCTACATGTGCTTGGATCAAACGAAATCCGAATCAAAGCTATCCAATCGTTACAGTCTAGCATTTCGACGCTGCATCATCTGGCAGTGTAAATACAGCTGATGTTATCGCTTATCAGTGTATTAATTTTGAAGTGTCCTTGCCAATGACACGGCACGCCTGCTTTGAAATCTTATCTCGGGCGCGGTGTAATTGCATTCCTTGTTAGATTATCTTATCAGCTTAGTCATCACTAATCACATAAATCGGGGGAACAAAGTGAAGCTAAAGAAATGGATGCAGTGTTTTCACGAATGTTTTCCAGCGTTCCATTTATCCATTTTATTTAACGACTGATATGACCGTTCGTTGATGTAGCAAAAATAGCGAAGTAGCATGGACTGGCTAGAAGTTGTTCAGCCGTTAATGTCGGCTTTTGCAGCTGAAGCCGCAAGTTCTGCATGAAGCAGTTTCATAGTAATGCTTGCAAAGCTGATGGAGCCCTCTTCCAGTCCTCTGACAACAAAAAATTGTTGTCAGTTCTGGGGATCGAAATCGGTTCGTGGTGTGAAAGTCAGTGCCACTGAGTGACCTTTCAATTGCTGAGGCAGATGTTCTATTATCATGCAACTTAAGCTCGCCTGATAAACATATACTTGATTAACAGTCCTATCATCCTGCCCCTTCATCTCGTCAGTGTTCTCCATTGTTCATCTGCACGCCGATTCTCTAGAGAACCACCTCATTTCTCATCTTACCCTTCCACCTATTTTCAGTAGCATTCTATGGCAACAGCTCATCCGCTTCGGTTCTCTACTTTCCTGGTCTTCCCGCAGCCCATGATTCATTTCCGTACTGTCCTCCAAATCTATATCCGCAGAAATTTATTCCTGAAATTGAGGCCGATGTTTGATACTGGTAAACTACTTTTGAGAACGAATGCCCTCTATAGCTATGCTAGTCTGCTTTTTATGTCGTCCTCGCTTCGTTTGTCATGTGTTATTTTTGCTTCCGTATTACCTGTATGTCATCACTTCGTCTACATCGTGGTCCCCAATTTTAATGATAAGTTTATCGCTAATCGCGCTTCTGTTATCCTTCTTTACTTTGGTGTTTCTTCCGTTTACTCTCAATCCATAACGTATACAGGGTGGCCCATTGATAGTGATCGGGCCAAATATCTCACGACATAAGCATCAAACGAAAAAACTACGAAGAACGAAACTCGTCTAGCTTGAAGGGGGAAACCAGATGGCGCTATGGTTGGCCCGTTAGATGGCGCTGCCATAGGTCAAACGGATATCAACTGCGTTTTTTTAAATAGGAACCCCCATTTTTTATTACATATTCGTGTAGTACTTAAAAAAATATGAATGTTTTAATTGGACCACTTTTTTCGCTTTGTGATAGATGGCGCTGCAATATTCACAAACGTATAAGTACGTGGTATCACGTAACATTCCGCCAGTGCGGACGGTATTTGCTTCGTGATGCATTCCCGTGTTAAAATGGACCGTTTACCAATTGCGGAAAAGGTCGATATCGTGTTGATGTATGGCTATTGTAATCAAAATGCCCAACGGGCGTATGCTGTGTATGCTGCTCGGTATCCTGGACGACGTCATCCAAGTGTCCGGACCGTTCGCCGGATAGTTACGTTATTTAAGGAAACATGAAGTGTTCAGCCACATGCGAAACGTCAACCACGACCTGCAACAAATGATGATGCTCAAGTAGGTGTTTTAACTGCTGTCGCGGCTAATCTGCACATCAGTAGCAGACAAATTACGCGACAATCGGGTATCTCAAAAACGGCGGTGTTCAGGATGCTACATCAACGTCGATTGCACCCGTACCAGATTTCTATGCACCAGGAATTGCATGGTGACGACTTTGAACGTCGTGTACGGTTCTGCCACTGGGCACAAGAGAAATTACGGAACGATGACAGATTTTTTGCACGCGTTCTATTTAGCGACGAAGCGATATTCACCAACAGCGGTAACGTAAACCGGCATAATATGCACTATTGGGCAACGGAAAATCCACGACGGCTGCGACAAGTGGAACATCAGCGACCTTGGCGGGTTAATGTATGGTGCGGCACTATGGGAGAAAGGATAATTGGCCCTCATTTCATCGATGGCAATCTAAACGGTGCAATGTATGCTGATTTCCTTCGTAATGTTCTACCGATGTTACTACCAGATGTTTTTTCACTGCATGACAGAATGGCGATGTATTTCCAACATGATGGATGTCCGGCACATAGCTCGCGTGCGGTTGAAGCGGTAGTGAATAGCATATTTCATGACAGGTGGACTGGCCCGCACGTTTACCGAATCTGACGTCCTCGGATTTCTTTCTGTGGGGAAACTTGAAGGATATTTGCCATCGTGATCCACCGACAACGCCCGACAACATGCGTCAGTGCATTGTCAATGCATGTGCGAGTTACTCGCTGTTGAGAGGAATGTCGTAAACGTATTGCTAAATGCATTTAGGTTGCTGGACATTATTTTGAGCATTTATTGCTTTAATGTGATATTTACAGGTAATCACGCTGTAACAGCATGCATTCTCAGAAATGGTAAGTTCACAAAGGTTCATGTATCACATTGGAACAACCGAAATAAAATGTTCAAACGTACCTACGTTCAGTATTTTAATTTAAAAAACCTACCTGTTACCAACTGTTCGTCTAAAATTGTGAGCCATATGTTTGTAACTATTACAGCGCCATCTATCACAAAGCGAAAAAGTGGTCCAACTAAAACATTCATATTTCTTTACGTACTACACGAATATGTAATAAAAAATGGGGTTCCTATTTTAAAAAACGCAGTTAATATCCGTTTGACCTATGGCAGCGCCATCTAGCGGGTCAACCATAGCGCCATCTGGTTTCCCCCTTCAAGCTAGGCAAGTTTCGTTCTTTGTAGTTTTTTCGTTTGACGCTTATTTCGTGAGGTATTTGGCCCGGTCACGATCAATGGACTACCCTGTATTGATCCCTTATAACAGGTCCTTCCTTTCTTTCACTGTGGATAATGTCTCACCAGTGAATCTTACTGAGCAGTTTTAAAGCATCGACTGCCCAACTGCCGGCGCAGCGCCGCGAAACGGCATCAAGAAGACGCCGACCCGCGTGCCAATGGAAAGAGCGGCACCGCCACACCTCCAGGAAGAGGAGAGTTCAGCGCTCCCTGTCAACGCTGACTTAGCCAGCCGCCCATCGCTGGACGAGGCCAGGTCGGTCGCAGACATCGAGAGAATCAGTACTGAGTAATAGGAAGATGATACTTAGCATACGTTCTACGAGTAGTAATAGCGTATAAAAGTAATTGCTTGCAGGAGGCAAAGGATACACGTCAAGCCACCTCATAACAATGAGTTACGTTTCTTTCCTTTTTAGAAATGGTTCAAATGTCTCTGAGCACTATGGGACTTAACTTCTGAGGTCATCAGTCCCCTAGAAATTAGAACTACTTAAACCTAACTAACCTAAGGACATCACACACGTCCATGCCCGAGGCAGGATTGGAACCTGCGACCGTAGCGGTTCCAGACTGTCGCGCGTAGAACCGCTCGGCCACTCGACCGGCAACCCGTTCACCTTGAGTTTTAAATTAAGTCCAGTAACAATTGCTGCTACTATTCCAAACGTTAGTATAGACAGGAGAAATGTTTCGAAGCTTTTGGAAATTTTCCATTCCAAAGTAACTGACGTATTGCATGGTAGCATTTGGAAGCATTTTATATTCTGCTTCCAATCACGTGATGTACGGTGCTGTCTGAGTTAACGCTACCCAGTCATTGGAAGTTGACAATCGCGTCTATCTCATCTTCACCCTCGACTGTTAGAGACTCGGACTGCTCTCAACAGGGCTTCACGCTATGCTGAATTATCTACGTTTGGTATCGTGTGGAGTGTATATTCCTAACCGGGGTGTACAGCTCATCTGAGTAACAAGCATCCCTCTTGGTGTTTCAGTACAAACATTAGTTGATTGGAGGTTACTGGCTTACGTAGTACTCTTGTATAGCATGAACTGAGGACCATGACACTCGCCCAGGGCTCATCCGAAATTTTAATTACTGTCCTCGAGCCAAAAACTCACGAGAACACAAACTAATGCACAGACTAAGAATCAAATCGGGAAACAGATAAATTACAGTGGGTAAAACAACACAGTTGCTGAAATCGTATCTTCACATGTGCTTAGAACCTCAAAATCGCCGAGGGACTCGCATTGGAATGATTGATATCCTCTGTGCAGGATGTTGGGCACAGGAGGCATTTAAGCTTGTGGTTGGTAGTTTTCTCTTGTGCGCATTCACAGTGTAGTAATATTACAGCCTCATTTGTTCAAACTGTTCTAGTATCTTCCTACTCCGGGTCGTAATCTGTTTAGCGAGTTCCACACAAACGAGCTTTCAGTGTGAGCAGGGGGGCGGGAGGGGGGGGGGGGGGTAGTAACTGCTCCGCTGCTATCATGCGTCTGCGGAGATCAGGTGTTCTCTCCGTCCGAAATTACTGCTGTGTTGGCACACGACTCTCCGTTTCTATACAAAACTACTGCAGCGAGTAATCTGTGTTGTAGTATCACTATTCGGGTACGAAGTTTCAATTGGTAATTATGCAGAGCTGAAGAAACTTACACAAGTTAAGATGGCACGGGCAGCTGCACCAAACCAATCTTCGGACTACAGACCACAACAACATAGGTCAGAATTTGGTGTGTTTACGGCGATCGGGTTACGGCCATTAGTAACGATCACGACTTCGGTAGGCGGTAGTAAGAGGTGGGTCAGTAAATCAAGAGGCGGACAGCGTGCTGTGTGAGGCTAACGAACGGGAGGCGTTCCACACACACACACAGGGAAGCAGGCGAGGCGAGGCAGCGGAGCTCCAGACGTAGACACCGACACCGACGCTGGCGCTCCGAGTTCATCGGCCGCGCGTCCCGTTGCCGCCTTCTTGCTCTAGCACGTCCCTCACCTCACCTCACCTCGCCTGAGAGCTACTTGTCTAAGTCTTTCCGTCACCACCTGTAAGCTGCTTGCCCCGTGTACCTTCAAATTCGCACTCGTTCAGACTTCCTTACTGCAGATAAATCACTCAATTTCATCCACGTTTAGGAACTGAAAAAGGCCGGAAAGAACAAACACTGTTGTGCTTCACTATAACTCGGTTTAAAATTGCAAGATTTTCTCGGTGTCTCTGTCATTGTGTGTAAACGATCTGCCAGGTAGGGTGAGCGTAAGTCAGCGACTACTGATGACGCTGTAGTGTACGGGAAAGTGCCGTTGAGTTAACAGAACAATTCAGACAGTGGTGTGACGAACGGCAGGTACCTCTATATCTTGAAAAATAATCCGGTAATGTTCGAATATAGTATCAATGGTGTGGTGCTTGACATAGTCACATTGATGAAGTAGCTAGGCGTAACGTTACAAACTGATATGAAATGAAACGAGTACATAAGGTCGGTTGTAGCGAGGGGGATTTAATTTCTGTTTGTAGGGAGAATTTTAGGAAATTGTGGTTCATCTAAAAGGAGACCGCGTATAGAACACTAGTGCGACCCATTCTTGAGTACTGCTCGATTGTTTGGGATACCCAGAGGTCTGATTAAAGGAAGGCGTGGAACAATTCACAGACGTGGTGCTAGATTTGTTACCTGCAGGTTAGATCAACACGGGAATTTTACAGAGATGCTTCGTAAAATGAAATGGGAATCCCTGGAAGGAAGTGACGATCTTTTCGCAAAACACTACTTAGAAAATTTAGAGAATCGGCATTTGCGGCTGGCTGCAGAACGATTCCACTGCCTCCAACGTAAAATTTTGTGTAAGCACCGCGGAGACAAGAGAAAATGGAGCTCGTACGGAGGCATATAGACCGTAGTTTTTCCTCGTTCCATTTGTGAAAGGATCAGGAAAGGGTGTTGCCTGGTAGTGGTGCGAGGAACTCTCCGCAGTGCAGCGTATGATGCCTTCCGCAATATGTATGTAGATGTAGACGTACTGCCCACCCACTTCTCTGGAAGCTTGCTAATTAATGTTGGCAATATTGTTAATAATGGACCCAACACGGTCCCAGGAGATATTCAGTACCCCTCCTATATTTGTGGCGGATATACGTCAGTGCTCAAGAACAGACGTGTCGACAGAATCGCTTCTTGTTGCGTCTGTCGTTGTCGTGGGCCACTCACTGCGGGTCTCGTCAAGAGTTAAATGTCCAGCCATGAAACGGAATACACAGGTTTTTGACGGTGCTGTAAGAAGGACTCTTCTTCCCTTGTGTTCGGCGAATGTTAGCATGAACGTCCTTTGCAGACTTTCCATGCGTAAACAAAAATTTCATACCTTCTAACTCCACTGACGTGGAACTTGCTTGTCTCTGCCGTCTCACGTCATACCTGTAATTAAAATTAGTTACAGGGATATGAAACATGTGGTATCTGTACAGTTACGTATAGGGCTTTGCTGTGCTACGAAATTCATTTTCGATTTCAACTGAAAGGAACAAAGGCCAAGAATTTTCAACGCCCGTCATACAAGCCACAAAAATGGCAACGTCAGCTCGGCTGGAAACTCCACTACAGACCATTAACCAGTGACACGACGATGTGGTGGGATCCATTACCTATATAGTGTTCGAGCCATTCGCACGTCTGCGAACGTATTCCGTATGCTCGGCCCTAGTTAACAGTCTGCAGTGAGCCACTGTGTCGAGCTCTTTCCGGAAATCTAGGAATATGGACTACGCCTGTTCTTTCCATACGTGGTTCGCACGATATCGCGTACGAAAAGGCCTGAATTTCGCACGAGCTTTGCTTTCTAACTCCGTGCTGATTTTTGGACAGAACCTTTTCTGTCTCAAAGAAATTTACTGTAATCTCATTTATAATGTGCTCAAGAATTCTACAGCAAATCAATGTTAAGGATTATTTTTGGGGGTCCGTGGTTCCAGTAGCAGCAGCAACAGCAGCAGCCTTAGTAGTAGTTTTTGACATGATTTAAGAACAAAATGGTTCAAATGGCTTTGAGCACTATGGGACTTAACATCTGAGGTCATCAGTCCCCTAGAACTTAGAACTACTTAAACCTAACTAACCTAAGAACATCACACACATCCATGCCCGAGGCAGGTTTCGAACCTGTGACCGTAGCAATCGCGCGGTTCTGTGACCGTAGCAGTCGCGCGGTTCCGAACTGAAGCGCCTAGAACCGCTCGGCCACCGCGGCCGGCCTAAGAACAAAAACATGGAATAAACGTAACTAGACTTCTTTTTCAAAATAAATGAAACTTCTATATATACTGTGGCTCAAGGATGAGCCCTCACCAAGTATAAAAAATTATGTTTAAAATTAAACGTTATCTGGCTTTCATTTACAAGTTCCGTTGTAAATTTTATATTGCAATGGATGAAGTTTGGGTATTCCAAGACATTGTGAATTTCCTGGTCCATGTAACCACGCTACAGACGTGTCGTCCATCTATCTATAGAAATGCATTGGCATCAGTCTGTAAATGCTGCACATAAATGCCACGAAACCCACTACTGTACTGTAATGACGCGATGTCAGCACTGGTTCAGTACGTAACATTCCTGTATTACGTCTAGAACGTCCTTAAATGTACTTACCGTTTTATCCTGGTCCCAATAGCCCGTCTTCATAGGCGAGGTCGGCAACATGCGCTAGTGCGATGTCGTTCGACCACGAGTCGCCCAGTTCGAATCCCGACGGAGGAAAAAATTTCGTAACCACACTGTAACCGGCAACGAAAGGGAAAAAGGTGGAGCACAGTTACTTAACAGCAGCAAGTTTACCAACCCAGAATATGTCACCCCGTAAACCTCCCCTTAATCTGTCAGGGATTAGGAGACGTGCCGTTGTAGAGTACGGAGCTGTCTACGCTCGATCCGACAGTGGTGTTATTCTACACAAGAAGGTTGGTTTGGGAACCAAACTGCTAGGTCATCGGTCCCACACAAAAAGGCTGTGCGCTTGCGTTGAGTTTGGGTTCCTCCTCTCTTATCGCCATCAACGCAGCACTACACTGTACATTAAATGAAACAACAAGTTTACTGTTACCAGTCACCGTTTTATTTTTTCCACGACGCGTTTCGAAGGTTTAAACCTCCATCATCGGGTGGATTTACATTAGTTAGTGTTACATATGTGTGTATGTTGTGTTACGACATTTGGAGGAACTTGTGGCACTGTCTCCAGTGGTCACAGGTTCCTTTTTCTGTCGTAACACTTCACATGTATACTGCCACATTTGTAAACAAATTGTGACCACTGGAGGCAGTGCCACAAGTTCCTCCAAATGTCGTAACACAACATACACACATATGTAACACTAACTAATGTAAATCCACCCGATGATGGAGGTTTAAACCTTCGAAACGCGTCGTGGAAAAAATAAAACGGTGACTGGTAACAGTAAACTTGTTGTTTCATTTAATGTCAGTAACAGTCACGGTAAAGCCTAACCTAACCTAAAAATGTTCGCATTTAAACTACACTGTACACTTGCTCTTCAAAGGTATTATATCGTTAACATCGGCTTGCTCCAGAATTCTACAACATATTCCGAGTTCGAATACCATAAATTTCCTGGAGACCGAAAAGCCTCTGTCCACCAAGCAGCATGGTTTTAGAAGAGCTCGTGCGAAACTCAGGTTGCTCTTTTCTCACATGATATCCTACGAACCACTGATGAAGGGCTACAGCCAGATCCCTGCTTCTAGATATCCGAGAAGCATTTGACACGGGCAGACTCTTGACGATGGTACGAGCATATGGGATAGGTTCCCAGTTCTCAGATGTGAGTGGCTCGAAGGCTTCTTAAGTAACAGTAACTGTTGGAGGATACAAGGTAACTTACAGAAAATTGCACCGCGCGAAGTTAGTACATTGGACTCGCATTCGGGAAGACGACAGTTCGAACCCGCGTTCGGCCATCCTGATTTAGGTTTTCCGTGATTTCCGCAAATCGCTTCCGGTAAATGCCGGGATGGTACCTGTGAAATGGCACGGCCGACTTCCTTCCCAAATCCGACTGGACCGATGACCTCGTTACTTGGTGCTCTCCACCGAATCAAACAACCAACCAACAAAACGGCTAGTAGGTGTGATGAATGGCAACTGGTTGTAAATGTAGAAAAATGCAAGTTAATGAGAATGAGTAGGAAAAACAAACCCGTAATGTTCGGATATAGCTTTAGTAATGTCCAGCTTGAGAGCTTTAGTAATGTCCAGCTTGAGACAGTCACAGCGATTAAATATCTGGGCGTAGTGTTGCAAAGCGAAACGAAATGGAACGAGCACGTGAGGATTGTGGCAGGGAAGACGACTGGTCGACTTCAGTTTATTGGGTGAATTTTAGGAAAGTGCGGCTCATCTGTAAAGGAGTTCACATATAGGATGCTTGTGCAACTCATTCTTGAGTACTGCTCGAGTGTTTGGTATCCGCATCAGGTCGGATTAAAGAAAGACGTCGAATCGATTCTGAGGTGGACTGTTAAGACTTGTTACCGATAGGTTCGGACACCTCGCAAATGTCAACGGAGATGCTTCAGGAACTCAAACGGGGATTCCTGGAGGGGAGGCGACGTTCTTTTTTATAAACACTATTAAGAAAATTTAGAGATCCGGCATTTAAAGCTGACTACGCAACGATCCTACCGCCGTTAACATTCATTTCGCGTAAGGACCACGAACGACAAGATACGATAGATTAGGTCTCATACGGAGGCATATAGACACTCGCTTTTCCCAAGCTCTACCTGCGAGTAGAACAGTAAAGGAAACGGCTAATAGCGGCACAAGGTACCTCCGTCACGCACAGTACGGTAGCTTGTGGAGTATGTATGTAGGGTTGGGTTGTTTTGGGGGAGGAGGCCAAACAGCGAGGTCATCGGTCTCATCGGATTGGGAAAGGAAATCGGCCGTGCCCTTTCAAAGGAACCATCCCGTCATTTACCCGGAGCGATTTAGGGAAATCACGAAAAACCTAAATCAGGATGGCCGTCGTCCTCCCGAATGCAAGTCCACTGTGCTAACCCACTGCACCACTTCCCTCGGTATGTATGTAGGTATATATAGATATCACTGCGATGCAGATATACCCTTCAGATTTCACAGCAGGTCTACAGAGAGTAAGGCACCCACACTAGACTTCCGCCAAAACAGCTATTCAGAAACTGCGCCGTTTCACAAATGAGCAGCGACGGGAATGGGATTGATTATATGGCTTTTTTAACATGAATTGGATATATGTTTTGACATGAATTAGAAGAAGTAAGGAAGACAGGGTTTTACGTCGATTAGAAACGGAGCTCAAGCTCGGATTGGGGACGGAAATTGACGGGTACTTTTTAAACCAACGATTACGGCACTCATCTGAGTGACATTCTTATTTCCCTACAGCAGTATTCTTAACTTTTTCTTATATTTGTCTCATGTACGTACAATCGATTTCAAGACAATATTCGCTCTTCTTCTGGTACCTGTTAGGCGTGATTCATTACTCTAACGCCCTAAGTGTCGTTCAATCACGGAAAGCGCCTACAATGCACCTGCCACGCAGTTTGCTCGAACTGTGTGACTTTGGTTGATGGAACGACAGTGACAGTGCTTACTGCGTTCAGTTCATGGAGTACGACCATAGACGAGACAATATTGTCTTGCAACCGATTGTAAGTACGAGTACATACGAAAATATCAAATACGGTAAGAAATACTGCTCCAAAGAACTTAATTTTCAATGCAATAAATAAATAAGAGTTAAAAGTCCTATGGATATTCAATACGCAGCCGACCTGACAAAAAAAACAAAAAAACAAAAAGAAAAAAAAAAAAAAAAAAAGTTTCGGGATTTGCCTTAAGCGATTTGGGAAAAACCACGTAAAACCTAGATTTCAATGGTCGTAGGTCGATTTGAACCGCTGTCTTCCTTAACACTGCGCCACTTCCGTCGGCATTAACGCAACTGTTCTATTTCTTAAATCCAAGTCAGTTTTTTAAGATACTGCGTTTCATAATTTATGTATCTGCTTCATTATGCAATTCACAAAATTGTAGCGAAGTCAGAAATTTCTGGTTCGAAAAGATTCAGCACCTTCATACACTTCAGTTTTACAACACAGATATACACATGCCTCTAACCGCTCGGATGTCTTTCAGCCAACTTCAGATGAAGAGGGGTGGCGGAAACGGAACCGTTCGAAGAGGAACAGCTTCCTCACTCATTAACAGCCAAGTGTTAGTGACGGCAATTAACTTCCGCGGCACGGAGTGACGGCAAATCTTCGGGGAGACGAGGTGCTTAATTACAGCTTGGGCAAGCGGAAGAGCGGGAATGTAAAACCACCTCCTTGAGGACGAAGTGACTGAGACTCAGTAATGAGCAGTCATCCGGAAGAGGCACGATTGCGGCGGCTGGCGGTGCATCCAATTAGACACTGATGGACAGGTACGGCCCCTTGTCACTCTTGCGCAATAGCAAGCTTTTTAAGTACTGCAGTACTGTAAATGCGATGTGAAGGAACTGTACTCCCTTTGAAGTAAAATAACATATGACGGACGAAGCAAGGAGAACATAAAAAGTAAAATATTATAGGCAAAGTGGGTACTCTTGTCAAAAGTACTAGTATCAAACATACGTCTTAATTTGAGTAATTAATTTCCGAGAACTTAAGTTTGGAGCTTAGCATTTCAAGGAAAGGAATCATGAAATGTGGGAAAACCGAAGAAGAATGGAATCGAAGCGATGGAGAAGTGGTGATTTAAGAGGACACTGAAAAATAGATGGACTGATGACGTCTGAAATGAGGAGGTTCTCCGAAGAAACGGCGAGGAGAGGAATTCATGGAAAGCATTGGTAAGACGATGAGACAGGATGACATAAAGTAGCGCACGTGTTAAGACACCAAGGAGTAACTCCTGTGGTATTTTGAGGGAGCTGTAAAGACAAGCTAGGAACTTGCTGCACGACGTATCAGGTACGCAATCGCGTGAAGGGAACAGTGACAAGAAATTGCTTTGGAGAAAAGTAGTATTTGCCAATTCGACGATCTGTGCCTCGCGATGTATTGTCTAGCTGCCTTCTAGAAGCAGTTAGTAGTTGATGGCCGAAGCAATGGAGCGTTCCAAACAAATGGGAAATAAGGTGCAGATCATTCCCATTCTTAAGAAATGTCATCGCATGGACGTCTGTAACTATATTCTTTATGCCGGCCGCGGTGGTCTAGTGGTTCTAGGCGCGCAGTCCGGAACCGCGCGACTGCTACGGTCGCAGGTTCGAATCCTGCCTCGGGCATGGATGTGTGTAATGTCCTTAGGTTAGTTAGGTTTAAGTAGTTCTAAGTTCTAGGGGACTGATGACCACAGTAGTTAAGTCCCATAGTGCTCAGAACCATTTGAACCATATTCTTTAGATTAGGTTGTTGCATAAATAACGTTGTGGTTTTGCATCTTGGTATTCCGGTTGCCATGGGTTTATTTATCGATTATCATTTTTATTTGTAGTTCACTTTTGCTATTTGAGTTTCCGTACTGTTATTTTAGTCATTTGGAGATGGTGAGTAAAGTTGTGGACCATTGAAAATGGAGTACCAAGTGGAGAAATCGGAGTATTTCCAACTTATTCTCCTGTTTTGAGTTCAATAGATGGGTGAAAGCTCCGGAGGCAGCAAGAAACACTTGCGCCGAGAATGGGAACAATGCCTTTGGACAAAGCACGGCTATAAAAAGGTTTTCTCGTTTTGAGGAGGGACGTTTTGACATTAGTGACTCTCCACGTTCAGACAGACCTTCGGGGATTGATGAAGATCACTTAAACCCATTAATCCACAATGATCAACGTCACTGTATTCGAGAACTGGCAAATGTGATGAACTGTGATTATTTCACCATGGTGCCACTTTTCCATGCAATGGGGAAGGTTCAAAAATCGAGTGTATTGGTATCGCAAGCTCTAAGCCAAAATAACACAAATCAGTGTGTGGTCATATGTGCATCTCTGCTTGCTCGTCATCAATTGGCCTGTGAACAACACCGACCATTTCTATTCTGTGTCGCTACTGGTGACGGGGAATAGTGTCTTCAAGCTAACATAAGGAAAAGAAACATCTGGTTGAGCCAAAACAAAGCAGCAACTCCGGGTACAAAGACTTGCGCGCATCCACAAAAGATGATGTTTTGCATCTGGTGGAACAGCGACGATGTGGTGTACAAGAATTGCTTCCCACTACTGTCATTTATTGTCAACAACTGAGAAGTCCTGTAGACGCAATCCAAGGACAACGACCAGGAGGACTGCGTGAAGTGTTGCTACTCCGCTATCATGCCTGTCCGCATTTTGCTAAAGTGACAAAAACCACTGTACAGATGTTGGCTTTCGCTTGATGTTTAGCCCTCGTATTTTCACCTTTTCCGCTCTCTATCAGACAACCTTCAAGGAACTCCCTTTCCGGATGAAAATGCGCTCCGGTCGTGGCTGGACGAGTTCTTTGCCTCAAAACCACGTGATTTCTACAGCCGCGGAATCGAGAAGTTACCAGACAGTTGTAAATAATGAAGGATAGTACACTCCTGGAAATGGAAAAAAGAACACATTGACACCGGTGTGTCAGACCCACCATACTTGCTCCGGACACTGCGAGAGGGCTGTACAAGCAATGATCACACGCACGGCACAGCGGACACACCAGGAACCGCGGTGGTGGCCGTCGAATGGCGCTAGCTGCGCAGCATTTGTGCACCGCCGCCGTCAGTGTCAGCCAGTTTGCCGTGGCATACGGAGCTCCATCGCAGTCTTTAACACTGGTAGCATGCCGCGACAGCGTGGACGTGAACCGTATGTGCAGTTGACGGACTTTGAGCGAGGGCGTATAGTGGGCATGCGGGAGGCCGGGTGGACGTACCGCCAAATTGCTCAACACGTGGGGCGTGAGGTCTCCACAGTACATCGATGTTGTCGCCAGTGGTTGGCGGAAGGTGCACGTGCCCGTCGACCTGGGACCGGACCGCAGCGACGCACGGATGCACGCCAAGACCGTAGGATCCTACGCAGTGCCGTAGGGGACCGCACCGCCACTTCCCAGCAAATTAGGGACACTGTTGCTCCTGGGGTATCGGCGAGGACCATTCGCAACCGTCTCCATGAAGCTGGGCTACGGTCCCGCACATCGTTAGGCCGTCTTCCGCTCACGCCCCAACATCGTGCAGCCCGCCTCCAGTGGTGTCTCGACAGGCGTGAATGGAGGGACGAATGGAGACGTGTCGTCTTCAGCGATGAGAGTCGCTTCTGCCTTGGTGCCAATGATGGTCGTATGCGTGTTTGGCGCCGTGCAGGTGAGCGCCACAATCAGGACTGCATACGACCGAGGCACACAGGGCCAACACCCGGCATCATGGTGTGGGGAGCGATCTCCTACACTGGCCGTACACCACTTATGATCGTCGAGGGGACACACGGTACATCCAAACCGTCATCGAACCCATCGTTCTACCATTCCTAGACCGGCAAGGGAACTTGCTGTTCCAACAGGACAATGCACGTCCGCATGTATCCCGTGCCACCCAACGTGCTCTAGAAGGTGTAAGTCAACTACCCTGGCCAGCAAGATCTCCGGATCTGTCCCCCATTGAGCATGTTTGGGACTGGATGAAGCGTCGTCTCACGCGGTCTGCACGTCCAGCACGAACGCTGGTCCAACTGAGGCGCCAGGTGGAAATGGCATGGCAAGCCGTTCCACAGGATTACATCCAGCATCTCTACGGTCGTCTCCATGGGAGAATAGCAGCCTGCATTGCTGCGAAAGGTGGTTATACACTGTACTAGTGCCGACATTGTGCATGCTCTGTTGCCTGTGTCTATGTGCCTGTAGTTCTGTCAGTGTGATCATGTGATGTATCTGACCCCAGGAATGTGTCAATAAAGTTTCCCCTTCCTGGGACAATGAATTCACGGTGTTCTTATTTCAATTTCCAGGAGTGTATATTACTGATGACTAAAGTCTGAGTTATGTGTACCTTTTGTTTATTAAGCTAACGGAACAACGCCACGAAGTTGTGCATTAACCTACTACATCGATCTACTGTACAATTACGAGTCACGTTTTATGCTCGTGCACTACAAACCTCTTGGAGAACGACAATCTTCTGGTAAGATTCAACAAAACGCAAAACGTGATTTTGTGAAACTCATCTCGCTCCATACGTCTCGGTGTCATTACCGGAGAGCTGAACTAATATAGAGTTCTCTTCTAGGCAGATTAGTTCGTCGAAATGACACAGAGAAACTTTTCCGGCTGGAAGAGCGGATAACTTCATGTTAGCTAAGCTCCGTCTGTTGGCCTATAAACCCAGAAGGCAATAGCATCCAGAGTGATGCCACGCTCCGTAACTAGGAGGACGTTCCATATAGTCCCAAAACTGATCAAAATGCTAGTTTATGAAACATTAGCTTTATGACTGAATTGAGAACTTCAGCAGAGAGAACTCAGCCGCTCTTTCTCAAAGGGGCGAAATCATCGCTGTGAAAGGAATTTCGGGCGTAACACAAGGGAGTGTTAAGGACTATTACTTTTCACGATATACAAATAAATTAACTGATGGATAACGAATGAAGTTCGACGAGGCTGTTCGCGGATTTGCTATTAAAAACATGGAATTTGCAACACCAAAAAATTTGTAGTGAAATACAGGACGAGCCGTAGAGCACCGATGATTGGTGAAGGGACTACGAGTTGACCCTTACTATAAATAAACGTAACGTATAGCTCGAAAAAGGCGGAAAATCCCTTTAAGGTTCCGATTACGTGACTGAGATTAAGCACTGAAAATTTTACGTATCACGCCGTTTGCATCAGCTTGGATTTAAGTCGGAATGACATAAAACCAGTTGTAGTAAAGGTAGGTCGCAGACTAATATTCACTGAAAGAACTTTAGGAAAAGTAGTTCATCCACCAAGGAGAGACCTCTGAAGTACTGGTCACCATTTTTGGAACTTTACCAAAAGGGGTTAACGGAGATGGGGAACAACAAAGAAGAGCAGCGAGTTTCGTCATGGCTTCATGTAGTAAGCGGGCGGAGCGCCTCGGAAATCCCCAAATCCGGAGGCGGATGCCCCAAGAGAAGTGATTTATGTCATAGAGACATTTACTGTTAAAATACAGATTATACATACACCAAGAGAGTCGAGTAGCATACTATTTCCTCTTATAAACACCTCGCGAATCGATGATGTTTGATACAGAGCGGTCAACAGCATGTTCATCAGACAAAATATACATCTCGTGGTTTGATTGATGTCTGTTCTCACAAGCGAAATTGCTGTGACGATTCCCCAGGAAGGCATATTAGCAATTTTCTACACAATATCGGTCTATGTGGGCAAAATTAAGTGGTTTGTCATTGATAAAATCAGTTGACTAGTTACTTTGGCATGTAGTAAAATCCAGAAATCGTTTAGAAAAACGTCCTTATGACACACTGCCTGTTATATGTGAGTGACTGAACAACTTAACGAGAAACCAGGGCCGAACCATACACTGAGAGATAACTGACATCCCCTCCCCAACAGCTGAAGAAGAAGGCCCGACATTTCACAAAATTGTAAAGTCTGTGTTATTATATTGTCGTTTTCGGACAGGGTGGGGGACAGATGTCCAGCCAATCTGAGGGTTGCCCTTATGTCAGCACATAAAACACACATGGCTAAAATATGTTGCACTGAAACTGTTAGTTCACAAGCTTCACTTACTGGAGTGTCATCTCGACAGAGGAGGAAACTTTGTGTCAAGTGTCTCATCTTCCCCTAGGTTTGGCTGCAATGAAGCTCGCCACACCTGGATGGCCGATGTGATTGACCGCAGTTTGTTGTTTACCATCTCCAACCAATTGTCTTCCCACTGATACAAGCTTCTTCAGTCCTACGATGAGATTAGATTGCAGGGACAACTACAAAAAGAAGTAAATTTGACATCCTTGGGAGGCTTATCGGTAGTCCTCAGTCCTCTTTCACGCGCACCATACGCGTATGGAACAGGTAAAAGATGGTAAAGGAAGGACGGCAAACTGTAGTGACACCCGTCATAATCCTTCGCCACGAGTTAGCCATATCTTGCTGAAGATATCATCCTGCCATTCCTTTACGCAAGCCACGGAAAACCAAAATCGGCGCAGTTTGACGACAGTTTAACCGCTCCTCCCACAGTGAGCCACGAGTCTTCAGCTTTGCGCCAACTGGCTCGGTCCATGTCTGTGCATTAAACCAACAGCACTAACCGTGCAGAGAAGAACACCCCGGTTAACCATGTATTACCAAGAGAGTGGGATTCGCCAAGAAGGCTACGACCAGTTTTCTCTTAGACTCGGCGCTGATGGACTGCCCACCGCCAACCGAGGCCGCGTGAATAAGGTACAGCGCTGCGCAACATTGCGTGAGCAATGCCGTGCAATAAAAATAGGAGCGGGCCTTGTTCTTCTACATGGCAATGTCTGGTCTTACAGTGCGCAGCGCAGCGCGCCACGGACACGCAGGCCAGCTTTCCTGTGTAACAAGGCCCTGTCTACACACACCAGGCCTGTTGGGAGCTGGGCACATCGCAGTATCCTTCGAGAAGGGAGGCGCCACACGGCTCAATACCTCACGATGTGCAACTTGGGACCAATGGCGTACCATTCCAACAGCAGTCTGAAAAACTAACAAAACGTATGAAAACTGACAGTTCGAAGCAAATGGATTATTATTAAAGCTTGAGAAGATTCAGTACATACATTTTAGTATTCCTAATAGAACTCCGCTGACAATTATAATTAAATACAGGATGTAGCAAGTGTTCTGTTTTTTGACTACAGACACATCAAAACCAGATGGACCGGGCACCGGTTCCAGGGAGCGCCGAAGGCTGAGCGCATGGGCCATCACTAAGGTTCATTCATTTGTACTCAGAACTAAGGACTTGGAAGAGCAGTTGAACAGGATGGACCTGTCTTGAAAGGATGGTGTAAGATGAACATTAACAAAAGCAAAACAAGGCAATCGGAGTGTAGTCGAATTATATAAGGCGATGCTGAGGTATTAGATCAGACGAGACACTAAAAAGCAGTAGATGAGTTTATAAAAAATTGGGCTAGAAACACCCATGATGGCCACACCAGATACGATAAAAAATGTAAACTGGCAATGGCAAGAAAAGCGTCTCCGAAGAACAGAAATTTGTTAACAAGGAATATAAATTTATGTGTTAGGAAGTTTTCCTGAAGGTATTTGTCTGGTCTGTTGCCTTGTACGGAATCGTGGACGATAAACAGTTCAGACATAAAAGAGAACAGATGCTCTTGAAATATGGTTCTATAGAAGAATGCTAAAGATTACGTATCTAATGAGGAGGTACAGGAAAGAATTGCGAAGAAAAGAAATTTGTGGCGCAACTTAAGTACAAGGATCATCATTTACTACTGGAGCGAACAGAGAGTGTGTGTGTGTGGGTGTGTGTGAGGGAGGGAGGGAGGGAGGGAGGGGGGGGGGAGAGAGAGAGAGAGAGAGAGAGAGAGAGAGAGAGAGAGAGAGAGAGAGAGAGAGAGAGGAGGGGGGGAGAAGCAACAACATCACTCAAAACTACTATTCTAATAATTTAATTTTACAATATAAACATGGCCAGCTAATCACTTTATCTGAGTGACGATTCTGAACACTTGCGACTTTCATGTTTAGGTGGATCTCCTTTCCGATGACATCATAAAGAATTTCGCAAATAATAAAGCTAAGTTTCTGTAAATAAGTGAATTATTTTTATAATTTTAACGAGTAATTATTTGTTTTTAGTTTTGCATAAATATATGAAGATTCTAGAAAATATATTTTTATATACGCCCAACAACACAATTAATATACCAATAAATTTTTTCGTGCTAGGACTGGATTCGCGAAAACAGCTTCATCACTGCTTGGGGACAAATACGGTAGAACCGTTCCTGATCACGACCATCATTGGAAAACCTGCATCCTACAGTTAACGAAGGGCCTTAAATCAGCTGTGTTTGCACTCCGCAGTTTGCTCTTATGGGTGATGAAAAATTAATAACCTAGTTTATTCTACACATGCCGATTCATTAGTGAGTTAGAAAATGTTTTTGTGGGAAGTTCAATTTATAGGAATATCTTAGTATTTTTAGACCAAGATAGCATTTTATAGGAATTTCATTTGTTGTTATTTCTAGAATGTCCTGTAGAGATCTGTTTAAATAACTTTTTAGGCGTCTATCAACAGCAGAAACATACAGTAGGAAACGCATTAACAGAATGTTGTATTTATTATGACCAGATTCGATCTTCGACCACAATCCAAGAAGAAAGAAAAACAATATAGCTTTGCACTTCATCTTTAATCCAACATGAAATTAAAGTCCCTATTACAGTCATAGTTACTATGCACAACAGAATATCAAAGCTTGACATCGAGATGATAGGACGCGAAAATAAATGCGAATTTACAATACAGCCCTGTGTCATGCATAACCTACGCTCCACAAATAACTTGTCATCTTCTCCAGTGTCTTTTTGTCGCTATCAATATTTCTCATTTCTCAAAAGACGGGGAAAAGCATGGATCTAACATTTTGCTCTACAAAGAACATAAGAGGTTCATATTACTACAGAAAGGTCTCAGGTAGATGGATAAACACATTACATGTCTTGTAAGGAGTTGAAGACTTGATGAAAGATCCTAGTTGGGCAGCTCCTACTCCACTCAACTGTATCTTAAAGGAGCTCTTAAACATAACGTTTCGGCTTAGCATGGTAATACAATAATTTCTCGCAATGTCAACTCATTTAATTGTACTTCAGTTCAGTACCTTCAATATCGTTGACTTCTTTCAATGTCCCAGAGAACGCTCTCCACGGACTCCACACCATGCAGCACGACAGGCTCTCTTGATGTGTGATGCCTTAAAGCAGTCTTTCACATTACAAATCCAGAGAGTTGCGGCTACGCGGTCGCCGAATGACTCATGCTCCGTCCGTGAATCACATTGCGTTCGGTCAGAGCACTTCCGCTACACAGGTAGACTGTGAAGCATACCAAAAAGTTGGCAATGACTCAGTTCCTCGCCATATACCGATCCATGTGGCACAGCGATTAAGACGGTCAGCCGGCCGAAGTGGTCGTGCGGTTAAAGGCGCTGCAGTCTGGAACCGCAAGACCGCTACAGTCGCAGGTTCGAATCCTGCCTCGGGCATGGACGTTTGTGATGTCCTTAGGTTAGTTAGGTTTAACTAGTTCTAAGTTCTAGGGGACTAATGACCTCAGCAGTTGAGTCCCATAGTGCTCAGAGCCATTTTTAAGACGGTCATCGCACATTCGCGAAGAGCCATACCAGAACTATATCGATATCTCGATATTATCGGAATCAAAGCGTCGGCATTGACAGTATTGGTTCAAATGGCTCTGAGCACTATCGGACTCAACTGCTGAGGTCATTAGTCCCCTAGAACTTAGAACTAGTTAAACCTAACTAACCTAAGGACATCACAAACATCCATGCCCGAGGCAGGATTCGAACCTGCGACCGTAGCGGTCTTGCGGTTCCAGACTGCAGCGCCTTTAACCGCACGGCCACTTCGGCCGATTGACATTATTGCAGAGGGTGCTAATTGCGCTTTTAATTCACTTAATTTTTTATTTAACACGGACTTGTTTAGAATGTAGGAAATTATGCTTTGCTTGCATGAACCAACTTCGAATGTAAAATTAAACACACACGTGCGTAGTAAAAAACGGACATTCCTACAACAAACAAACAAAGCTATGCTCAAATACGTGTGATTATTACAAACTTGCCTCGAGGACACTGGCATTCATTTCAAAGGTAGCGTGCACATATTATTTTTCATTGCAACAGTATATTGACCAACACTGTTTTCATTTATTACCTTAAGTTCGATTATTTTTCCCAAATACCATTCACTACTTTAGATGTCAGTACTGTGATACGTCTTACAATATTATTATTTTATCCAATTCTAGGTAAAGATAGTAGTCGCACAGGTATCGAGGTTAAAATATCGATACTTAGTCTGTCAGTAACATCATAACTTTCCTGGGTGGAATTTCTAGTCATTGCGTTTTGTAGTATATAGTCAAAGTTCAAAATTGTATGACGATAACAGAATCTTTTACTTACAACAGTGGAAGGATGTGTTCAGAATCATCACTTTATACCATTGGTGTTTGTATTTTTCCTTTGGAGAACATTAGAAATGAGCAGTATAATCTTTGAACAATGTAACACGTGAAAATTTACTTTGGACCTGAAATCTACGGCCCGCATCTCGTGGTCGTGCGGTAGCGTTCTCGCTTCCCACGCCCGGGTTCCCGGGTTCGATTCCCGGCGGGGTCAGGGATTTTCTCTGCCTCGTGATGGCTGGGTGTTGTGTGCTGTCCTTAGGTTAGTTAGGTTTAAGTAGTTCTAAGTTCTAGGGGACTGATGACCATGGATGTTAAGTCCCATAGTGCTCAGAGCCATTTGAACCATTTTTTGAAATCTACGTCATGCGCAAAGTAATCTGAGAAACACACCTAACATTACATTTCACTGTGTAATAAATACAAAGCTTCTCCGGGAACTCTCAGTAAAGACGATGATAGAAGCATCTACGAGTATATTAAACCGAAGTCCTTACAAAGATTTCGTAACGTCTAAAGCAAAATCCACCAATTATCGTTTTACATAGTTTTGCCATCTCCAAGAACATTAATATTCAAATATGAGGTATACTGTAAACTGTGAGTAGCGTGTGATTAAACTACTGACAATAATTGTAATATAGACTTTTCTACATCGTGGTGGAATGTGCTGAGTTCACAAATGCATTCTTCATTATTTAACGGGTGTTTTCCATCAAGCATTTACACAAAAGAAAGTCGTAAATAGACAGGAGAAGTAGCTAGGATGTGAACAGAGACACAGCAGCAGAAGGAGAGGTCGGCTTTGAACGAGATGGAAGGGCAACATTGGTGGCGATATAGAACAGATGAGGTAAAAAGCTGAATGGACACGAACTGCCACTGTACGGGAAAACACTGTGAAGGGTACAGCAAGCATATGGCCAACCAGGATGAAGCGGCGAATAAATCAGTTATTTACGCTCATTTCTGTGTAAGACTGAGATTTTCGCTAAACATGATAGCTTTATTTCGAGAGGTCCTGCAAAGTGGTTGAGTGGCAAAGGTACAACATAATGGAGCTTCACATCATCCGGTAACACTTAGGATGTCGGCCGTTTGATCCTGGCCTCTGGCTCCCGGTGCAGACAAGATGGCTTCTTCCACTTGGCAGTCCCGCCGGCGTTATCCCGCGACGTGACAGATGGCTACATTAACCAGTGCACTGTCGCTGACCTCGGCTGCGCATGAATAACGCAAAGCAGGTGACTGCTACCGTGGCGAGGTGAGGGGAGGTTCGCAGTCTATGCCTAACAACAGGGACAGGTGCTGGCGGAGGAAGCAGACCGCGGCTATCTGGCGGGGCATCGCTCTCGGCGGAAGCCCCGCCTTCAGTCTACAGGCAAACAAGTGGCTCGACACAAAGCGCTAGATTTTCTGACTTACACCACTTTTAGACTGGCTCACAAGAAATCCGCAAACTTTTACCTGATCAATAACCGAACTCCGTAACTCTGCCCTAACCGCCAGTACACAAACTCCACAATTAGCAGCAAACCTGTAGTTTCCTCGTGGCCACTTCCCACAACACTTCAGAAAGCCATATTGTAGGAGTGTGGCAATGTAACACTAAATATTGCATTTTACGGCAAAAATTTGAAACATGCAAATTATTGCAACAGTTGTACTATACAGAGAGCTTTCTTATTTCCCCTGTAAAATAGTAGCGCTGAGTCACAGAATCAGGTCTGCAACTTGGAGATCGTCATCTCATTAATTGTTTTTGGAAATTTGTTTCACGTTTAGTAACGAGTCGCCTCCCAGCAAATTCAATCCGCCAGGTAGAGTGCACAGAAGCTGTCGCCGAGCTAAACGAATGTTCTTTACTCACCTGTTAATGTCAGCCTTAGCACTGTATATATTCCTGAATTACCTAATAGTTTTAGTTGCTCCAGGCCAGAATAACTGATTGAATATACACCTGACTAATTCTCTTAAAGAATATAACATATTACGAGTGTATTAGATATTACGAGCTGCTATAACTGTTGTTTCAAAATCCGAGTACAATCGAGATTTTTTTTCTCGAGCAATTCATTTTAATTAATGACAGTAGTTTTGCATTTATTACAATAGAGCGCACTTTACTTCTCATTTAAAGCTAGAGGTGTCTAATAAGGAGAGCTTTTTATTCTTTGAAATTTTTATGTGCTTGGAGCGACGCAACTTCGTTTATTCCAAAAATTACGAGTACACAGGCAGTCAGACGGAAATTTAAATCCCCAATAAGACTTTATATACTGGGTTCGTAGCTATAATCGGAGGTTTTACGTTAGGCCCCTTTTTATGGACGGTTCACCAGATCCAGAAAAGCACAACTCATGTTAGGCTATATACTTTTAAAAAGACATCGTAGAAATTTTTATTTTCACAGTTGTGGTCGAGGCCTTAAATGCCATTATCGAGTGGTATAGCACAAAAGAGGTCCGCTATTGTGTCATACCGGAGCTATTTTTGAAATTTAGACTTCATAAAGCGTATTTTAAAAGTGTGACAACAATGTCTGTACTAGTAGAAAAAAACATCCCATGTGCACTAACAATCTTTTACTACAGGTTTGCCGGCCGAAGTGGCCGAGCGGTTCTAGGCGCTACAGTCTGGAACCGCGCGACCGTTTCGGTCGCACGTTCGAATCGTGCCTGGGGCATGGATGTGTGTGATGTCCTTAGGTTAGTTAGGTTTAAGTAGTTCTAAGTTCTAGGGAACTGATGACCAGAGAAGTTACGTCCCATAGTGCTCAGAGCCATTTGAACCATTTTTTGAACTACAGGTTTTTTTTAATTAAGTAACACACTATTACCCAATTTAAGATTTGTTACAAAAAATTACAATACCGTGGAACACAAGGAAAAAAGACTAGATAAAGTACAATCTAGTCTCCCACCAAGTGGCCATCGTTTTTGAGCGTTTCAACCCCAGCAAAAATTCTGTCGTACCCCATCTCACAATCTGCAGTTCTGACTTTTTTTCGTCAGAGGTACTAGTACGGAGGCGGGTATATAAAGGGCGATCAGAAACAGTCCGAAAAGCTTGTAAAGGTGTTACAGGGTAGGTTGTGCTTAGAAATAACCGCTTAAAAAAACATTAGATACGCTGCGCTGTTTCCCATTTAATTACTACTGACGTTAGCCAATCACGAAATGCGCGTAAATTCAAGCATTTAAACGCGCTAAAATGCGGCAATTCACAGACATCTTTGGGTCTGTGAACCATCACTTATTCAAACTCTCGGTATTTGTTAAAATGTGCTTTTTTTTAAGTGACAGGTTTAAGCTAGGTGGGCAAAGGCTACTTTTGCTCGGTTTCACGGAAAAAAAAAGGAACGCGTTTGCCGACGCTATCTTTAACAGGCTGCTTGAATTTGCTCGAGCAACGACCTGACTGGTCAAAAGCCCGAGATGGTTCGAGGGCCCTGCCCATAATTCTCCAAACATTCTCAACTGGAGAGAGATTCGGGGACCTTGCTGGCCAAGGCGGAGTTTGGCAAGCACGAAGACAAGCAGGAGAAACTCTAGCTCTGTGCAGTCGGCCATTATCTTGCTGAAATGTAAGCCCAGGATGGCTTGCCACGCGGGGCAACAAAAGAGACAGCAGAACATCGTCGACGTAACGCTCTGTTATAAATGTGCCGCAGATGATAACCAAAGTGATCCTACTATGAAAATAAATGGCACCTCAGACCATTACTCCTGGTTGTAAGGCCATATGGCGGGCGACAGCGATGTTGGTATCCCACTGCTGTGCGGAGCGTCTCCAGACACGTCTTGGGTCTGGGAAATATTTGGAAATTTGTTCCTATGGGACCAAACTGCTAAGGTCATCGGTCCCTACTTAATCTAACTTACGATAAGGACCACACACACACACACACACACACACACACACACACACACACACATACACACACATACACACACACACACACACACCCATGCCCGAGGGAGGACTCGAACCTTCGACGGGGGAAGCTGCGCGGACCGATACAAAACGCCCCTAGGCCGCTCAGCTACCACGCGCGGCTTGCGTCTGGGATCTCGTTGCTGAAGTAGAACTGTCTTTAGTGATGAGTCCCGCTTCGAACTGAGCCTCCCACGTACCGTGTCTGTCCGGATCGCGAAGGCAAGTTGACACTGTGTTAGGAATTTTCGATTCTGTGCAAACGGAATGATCGTGTGGCACTGTTGGCCGGGAAGCCCCCGTCCGGGGAAGTTCGGGCGTCGGGATGCAAGTCGTATTTCAGATGACGCCACATTGGGCGACTTGGGCATCGGTGATTATGAGATGACGATGAGGATAACACAACGCACAGTCCAGGAGCGGAGAAAATCTCCAACCCGGCCGGGATTCGAACCCGCGCCCGCTGCACGGTAGGCAAGCACATTACCACTAAGCACGCGGACATCGATGAAATAACTATGGGCAAAACGTGGACAGTCAACTGAATAGCTCAAAAATATCTCACAATACAAAAAAGGACACACAGAGCTACCTAAATATACTGTAGTACAGCCCCTGTAATATATTACAGGGAATATGTGACCGTATTTTACGCTCAACTCATCAGGATACATAGTGGCGTCTATCCAGCAGCACTACGACATAAAATCAGTCACAAGACTTGCGATAAGACAAGATAGAGAATTTGATGTACTGTCTATCTGATTACACAATGGAGCGCCGGACGATGTTATGCACATAGAACGTTCCTGAATTTAAGATGCCATTCTCTTGGTGTTCAGTAAAACATCACATTGCTCACTCTAATGGACCCTTACATGTAAGGAAACTGCAGCAAAGAAAAGACATACAGGAGGAAGGCTGTTCCCTAACGACCCATCGATGCCGATGTCATTAATGACGTCAGTAAGGAAGCATCAAGCGGGCAATATGTAACTACTGTAGCAGAAAACGATGAAAGTTTAAGTCCGAGAAGCGGAGTTGTTCGTAAACACGAATTTTGACCCCCAAATGTAAATATTCAAACATGTTCTCCCAGAGTTGAATAATTTGAACATGTAGCTTTTAGTTTGTGTTACATACAGGCGTTTAAAAAAAATCACTCTTCCCATGCACCATCCAAAGGAGGAATGAGAAATAGTTCTAGCAAGTGGTACACTTAGAAGTACCCTCTGTCATGCACATTACAGTAATTTGCAGAGTACACCTGCAGATTTATATCATATTACCCTTAGACTCGTCATTATTGCTTTGGTCATGGTACACCGAACAAAATTACTAGAGTTGATGTGAGGTTTCTTGTGCAAGAAACTGACATTTCACAACAATCAGCAACAGAAGCAGACTGTTCAAACATGTTCATCGTGTTTAATTGCAACACTTGAGCCGCATTAATGATGGCGGTTACAGCGCAGCGCGGAAGGATCAGTTCTTTGTCATGGCCAACACAGTGACCTGAAGACAGAAGATAGCATCTCTCCCCCCCCCCCCCCTCTCTCTCTCTCTCTCTCTCCCCCTCTCTCTTTGCTCAATGTTTCTCGTGCAGCGCACAGAATTAGACGCCTAGGAACCTATAGAAGCATTATTTTCTTCGGGTAGGGACGTCTTTCCATCAGCTGATTTACGATGGTCGAAAACACTCTACAACTGATGGTTGTTCTCATTCGCAACTGAGAATACATTCAATGTATTTATTTCATAATGGCTCTAGTAGCCGCAGTAGAAAGGAACTTCGCATCGTAATCAGAAAAACACTGGCACTGCAAAATCGTATCGCATATGATATAATCATCATCAGTGTTCTGCCAAAAGGCAGGTTTTCACATGGTAGTTCTCCAGACTGTGCGGTCTTCTGCCATCCTCTTCAGGTAAACATAATTTCCTCTTCCCTTTATGTCGTCTATCATCTTGTATCTCCTTCTTCCTCTCAGTCTCCTCCCACAGACCAATTCTTCCAAAGCACCTGCTAGCAAGCACTCCCTCCTAACGAATGTCCCAACCAATTCTTTTTCCTTTCTCTTATAGCCTTCAGCAGACATCTTCTATCACCAACCCTTTCCAATACCCTTTCGTTACTCACTCTTTCCATCCAGCTTATTCTCTCCATTCTCCTCCACATCCACATCTCAAATGCTTCTAACCTTTTTTCATCCTCTCGTCTCATCGTCCACGTTTCTACCCCATATAGTGCCACACTCCAGACAAAACATTTGCCAAACCTTTTCCTTAGACCCTTATCTAATTTGCCACATAAGAGTCTAATGTTTCTGTTGAATGCCTCCTTCGCTATGGCAGTTCGAGTTTTTACCTCCTTGTGACATCTCAAGTCTTCAGTTATTGTGCTTCCAAGATATTTCAATGCACTAACTTGGCTAATGGTAGATTGTCCTATTTTAATATTGGACAGTCTGCGTTTTGTACTGATGACCATACTCTTGTTTTTGCTGTGTTTATTTGCAGCCCATATGATATAAAGGTTTTGATAATGCGGCCCGCGGTTACAAGAAGACTGCCTATCCCACCACGAGTCAATGTTGCCCAACCGCTTGTAGGCCGATAGCTCACGCCTTGGGCGGACATTTCGATGGCATTAATGGGGGGTCCAGATTTATGCGACAGCTATCCAGCAAAGGCAACACAACCAACTCTTGCATATAGGTCAAGCGCCGTCTGCAGGTTTATTCCTGGGAGAGCTTTTACATAGCCTCCCCAATATGGTCACGGCTTGTAAAGGATTGGAGGGCACATGGACCGAAACTTCCGGTCACGGCGGTCGCAGGCGGTGAAAGCCGTACAAAGTCTCCGGTAGAGTCACGCAGTCGCCTGACGCAGTCCAGCCGGCGAAATGTGTGTCAACAGAGCAGGGAGGTGGGAAGCTGCAGCCAGGGGTCAGAGGCGAGCGGCTGGGGTGGCCCTGCCGACCACGTCCTCCGCGTCTGGGGAAAGTGTCTGGACACAGATGTGGTACGTGGCTCCCCTCCGCGTGACACTGTTCCGTGTCTGGCTGCCTCGCCAACAAGTGAATCTATCGGACGCCGCACACCTAACGATTTATCTGCCCTTCAATTTTCTTTTGTCCTCGCGATCCAGTCTTGCAGTCTCAGATCGGTTCGCAACCTGTCAGCGCAGGCAAGTACAATCACTTTCACGAAACGTAACCTAATCTTAAACTATATGCCAGGACGCCCACTCGCAGCCAACTGATTATAAAGGGAGAAGTGTTACTATTGTCAATACTTACTTGTGTTGTGCTGGTAAAAAATTACATTAAAAGCTACATGCAAAGCATCTGAGACAGACACATTCTATATTATATAGGCGTCAGTTATAATCCTGGAGATCGGCGAAATTAACTGTGAATGAGCAATGAAAAGATCTGTTAACAGAAAGAAAGCCTTTTCACCAGGATATTTGGTTATAATGAGTAGTTGATTTAGCACTAGTGTGCAAATGAATGTCGACCAATCCTCCTATATCAAAACTAACATGCCATAACATAGAATGGTTCGAATGGCTCTGAGCATTATTGGACTTAACTTCTGAGGTCATCAGTCTCCTAGAACTTAGAACTACTTAAACCTAACTAACCGAAGGACATCACACATGTCCATACCCGAGGCAGGATTCGAACCTGCGACAGTAGCGGTCGCTCGGTTCCAGACTGTAGCGTCTAGAACCGCTCGGCCACCCCGGCCGGCAACATAGAATGACATGGGTCTTTTCATACGCACTAGCCGGCCGGTGTGCCCGAACGGTTCTAGGCGCTTCAGTCTGGAACCGCGCGATCGCTAGGGCCGTAGGTCCGAATCCTGCCTCGGGCATGGATGTGTGTGATGTACTTAGGTTAGTTAGGTTTAAGTAGTTGTAAGTTCTAGGAGACTGATGACCTCAGATGTTAAGTCCCATAGTGCTCAGAGCCATTTGAACCATTTTTGAACGTCCCATTCAGATAATTTCTTCGTGGTGCGTTTGTCCCCATTAAAATGTACTATACGTATTTATCTCCAGTGTAGATTAGTAACTCGTTGTTGTATACTGCCTACAAACACAGCATTTCATCATTTTCTGTCTGTTTCCCTGCGGTCAACAATCTTCCGTGTTTCCATGAGTTAATTATATGTCGCGACCACCATTTTTCGCCCTCAAGCTTTATGTTCTTTACTTTTTACTTTCGACAATAATGGCAGCTCCAGTAAATTCCTATTAATTCTGCGAAAATTCTCGGGACACTGGCAAACACCAGGCATCGTGAGACACTTAACAAAATTACAAACTGAAGTTTAGTCTTAAGAGAACTCGCGACAACAACTGAAGTCACCTACGCTGCGTTTCGCGAGGTAAATTGACGGCAATTTCCAGGATGCACGAACTGTGACCGCAGAGATGTAAAAAGACCCACATGTGTGTGCAAAAAAATGGTTCAAATGGCTCTGAGCACTATGCGACCCAACTTCTGAGGTCATCAGTCGCCTAGAACTCAGAACTAATTAAACCTAACTAACCTAAGGACATCACACACATCCATGCCCGAGGCAGGATTCGAACCTGCGACCGTAGCGGTCACGCGGTTCCAGACTGAAGCGCCTTTAACCGCACGGCCACACCGGCCGGCTTGTGTGTGCATATCCGCACAAAGATTATACGCCATGCTCTGACTCTGCGCAGTTCACAAATCTCCGCAGATTTCTGGTTCACACGTAAAAACGTGTCAGCGCAGACAGTAAATCTCAGAGCGTGGGGATTGGCCGTAAGGTTCTGCTTTTCGGTAATATCGTTCTGCAGCGTCTAAGGTATATGTTACGGTTCCAGTCACCGCCGTTTCATGTCTCTTTTTCCAAGCTTATTTCTTTTAACATTGCGATAAAATATGACCTGAATGACTTTGATAATATGCTGACTAAGGAGATGCTGCGTTTCGGTAAGAACTGATATCCTTCCCCACCAGAGACCCGCAGCCGACCAGTAACTAGTCTGAGGCTTGGCGGCGGGATCTCGTGTCACCAATCAATTCGTAGAATAGGTGGGGGGGGGGGGGGGGGGGGGAGGGGGGAAATCAGAAACTGTGTTCCACGGTTACGTTCATTTATTACAAAACTTGATACAGAGTCGGAAACGACTTCTAAAGTGAACTCTCGGGGACGCCTGTGTGTACCCCAGCCGCAAACTGCTGCCTTTCTCACGGACTTTATAATAAATTAGTTAACCAACTGGACAATGAATTACGATGCAGCTGTCACGAACTGTACGAGACGTGTGGTAGACAATCAGACGCTGTATGAATGCTAGAGGAAATTCATATTAAAAAACGGCTTACGAGCACAAAGCAGAATCTTCAACAAGTGAACCTCACAAAAAAAACAGGCATTACTGGATCATAAAAGGTTTGAACAAAAGAGATGAAAGCGGTACCAAACTATAGAATGATGAAGATTGGCCCCACAGAAAACTTAACTCTTGAGGGCTTTTTCACGCGATAAGTAGTAAGAACAGCAAAGCATTTATCGAAGAAGTACGATACCGTAGTTGTAGAAGTTGACGCGGAGTAGAAGTCAGTCTGCGCCTATAGTTAAAAGAGGTTACTGCTTCCTGGAAAAGTGTCGAACATAAATTTCCAACTATAATTTTATTAAAGGTTGTCGACGTTAATTATCGTTCTGGTTTTATACCCCGAAAACTGTTGGTAGATCGTTTAATATAAGACATAAATGTGGTGATGTGAAGTTAGATACGACTTCTTCCAGTTTTGTGCCATCCCGTATTTCTATTTATTTATTTGTTTGTTGGAAGGGTTAACTACTATAAACACTATTCAATTCCCATGAGACTGTAGGTGGTACGAAAATCAGCGTCCAGAGTTGCATCCGTACTGTTTTGAAATATTTTCAGTCCAGCCGTAAGCGTCCCGTCCCATCCCTCGGCAAGCATCTACTCGTCATGCTGACGGTCGCCCGGAAACACGGGAGCTGGCTCTAAATTAAATGAGACTGCTGGATAATTAGTTGCCGCTCTTTTAACTCTAATTAATGCAGATGGAAATGGGTTGGGCGATAAGATCACCGTCCTCTGGGGGGCGTTTTGTCGGGGTATGTCACAACACGAAACCCTCAGCATTCTGTGAACCCGGATACGGAGATCTTCTTCTCGTGTAGTAATGCGTTCACTTTGATTTCTTCTTCTGAGGAGACCTTTCCTTCATATCCGTACGTCCTGCAGTGTTGCAGGAGTCGTCGTACTATAACAGAATTTTTGCAACTGGCGCGAGTACTTACAGCAGAGGGTTTTATACACACCAGTTTGCAGCAACTCACCTGCAACAAAAGATATCGGGTATTAAACAATGTTTTCACTATCCAATCTAAAGATAATGAAATTGATTTATAGAGAACTATATGAGAAGCCTGCGTTGCCCAAGTATGTATTTATTTATTCCAATCTTCTATTAACCCATCTCCTCCTTCTTACCTCCCACCTCTCTGTCCACCTTCAACCCCCCCCCCCCCCGTATCTCTGTCTATCCATATCCTCCCACCCCCTTGTCTCTTCACATTATAACCCCTAATGCAACAGAAGGTTGCTGGTTCTTATCCCCACAGCATTTCTTTCTAGGAAGTAAGTAGAATTTTCTCCAGACAGGAAGCAGAAAGTGTACCAAGTATCGTTGAAATCAATCCAGGAGTCGAGGAGCAGCTTTTCATCCGTCGCTTTACCCATGAACGCACATGCAAGATATATTTAACATATTTCACACAAATTTGTACAAACAGTTCACGTGTATCTCTAGCGAATTTCTCCGTGCAGTTTGTTTTTAATGCAGCTCAATGTGTACGTCGTCATTTCATTCACTATTGTAATTTAGTATGCTTTTACCTAAATAACAGAAAACCCTATCTCTATGTTGCACGTATAACCCTCTTATTAAATTTAGTTTAGTTTCCAAATAAAGCACACTATGGGAGAATAGTCCTGTTAATAGGAAAAGCTAATCAATAGAGTTACCCTTTCACAGGATTTGACCGTGTGTTGTGTCTAATGGCTAAGTAAATCAGGCTATTCAATTCTTTTCCTAAGATCTTGCCCAGCGGTTAGATAGAAACGCAAAATGAACAATATTATATTGAAACTAGGACAACTCAGTTCCACGTTCACTGAGTGATATAAAACATGTACTAATGGTCGCCGGCCTAGTCAGGCAATGAAACAGTGAAGTATTGGAAAAGCAGAAGTATGAATTTTGCCTACTTTCTTGTTACTGTTTAAGTTGCTTCTTCAAATAAACATTACTCCACTTAAACAATGCTGGACTACACCCTTATACATTACGTTTTTAAAAGAGATAAAAGCCCAGAGAATAACTGCACGGAAGCTAAAAATTTGACCAGGGGAGCATTTAGAAAAGCACTTTCCACAATCAACAAACTTAAATACTAAAATACTTAGATACTAAAGCACACACATTTCATACTGAACATTTTACTTGAAGAAAACCTCTTTCTTACTGGAATTTAATTTCAAAAGCTATTATTTTTTTAACTAACTCTGCATAGACATTAAACATAACCTATTAACTTGTCTTCACTCTGAGTGAATTTTACGTAAGCAAACTTGTACTGTAACACTTTGCAATAGTTAAGAAAATTTTTTTATTATTTACACAAAAACAATTTAAATGGCGCCTTTTTATATTGACTTTACACTTCATAAGTCTGTAAAACAGGATACTCGGATTAATCAAACACCAGGAAGTGACCCTATTTAGGTTTATGATTACGATGAAATGACAGGGTGAATCAGTTTCTTTACAGTTCAACAATGATTACTAAAACACAGTTTAAATTAATGGTTCACGCTGTACAAAAGTAAAATGCAAAAAAAAAATCTTATGTGGTGGCTGTAGGCTTGGGTGTGGCGAACAATTATGGCGACTACGCTACCCACAGTGCGGCCTGAAGGATCTTGCTGTATGGGCTCAATTTCTCTTCTTGGCGTCGCTCAGTTTTACATACAGTAGCCCAACAACTCGCAGCTATGCCGTAAGCCATATGCAGTCTTCATCCGAGGCAATTTTGTAAAAATTTGCATGCAAAGCTTCTCTTGCTCCACAAGGGTGTTGCCTCGATCAATCACTGCTGCCGACAGACTGTTTGACTAGCTTCCCGTGCTTGCTCTAGGTAGCGCGCCAATCCGCCCTTTTCACTTCTTCCACTCTTCAGAACCACTTCCGTTTCAAGCAAAAGCGCAATGGCTTCTACCCAACACCTATTTTTTACATTATTCTTAAGTGTGGCCATTTCCTACAATTGTCAAATTTATATCAACATGAACAGTTTACACACACAATATTTTTAAATACAAAATATCATCAGAAAATTATTTAACGTAATAATCAACTTACACAGTATTTTACATACATGACTCACATACTATGCAAAGAACATCGGCCTCCAGTGTATCACACTTTACTTATACAGAAAATATAATACCAATACACAAAAAATTTTAAAGCAAATATATATATATATACACACACGAATAAAACAGTAGTGCGCTATGTGAATGATGTAATTTTGTAGGTATATTAAGCGGCATATACACTACTGGCCATTAAAATTGCTACACCACGAAGATGACGTGTTACAGACGCGAAATTTAACCGACAGGAAGAAGATGCTGTGATATGCAAATGATTAGCTTTTCAGAGCATTCACACAAGGTTGGCGCCGGTGGCGAAACCAACAAAGTGCTGACATAAGGAAAGTTTCCAACCGATTTCTCGTACACAATCAGCAGTTGACCGGCGTTGCCTGGTGAAACGTTGTTGTGATGCCTCGTGTAAGAAGGAGAAATGCGTACCATCACGTTTCCGACTTTGATAATGGTCGGATTGTAGCCTATCGCGATTGCCGTTTATCGTATCGCGACACTGCTGCTCGCGTTGGTCGAGATCCAATGACTGTAAGCAGAATATGGACTCGGTGGGCTCAGGAGGCAAATACGGAACGCCGTGCTGGATCCCAACGGCCTCGTATCACTAGCAGTCGAGATGACAGGCATCTTATCCGCATGGCTGTAACGGATCGTGCAGCCACGTCTCGATCCCTGAGTCAACAGATGGGGACGTTTGCAAGACAACAACCTTCCGCACGAACAGTTCGACGACGTTTGCAGCAGCATGGACTATCAGCTCGGAGACCGTGGCTGCGGTTACCCTTGACGCTGCACACAGCCAGGAGCGCCTGCGTTGGTGTACTCAACGACGAACCTGTGTGCACGAATGGCAAAACGTCATTTTTTTCGATTGAATCCAGGTTCTGTTTACAGCATCACGATGGTCGCTTCCGTGTTTGGCGACATCGCGGTGAATGCACATTGGAACCGTGTATTCGTCATCGCCATGCTGGCCTATCACCCGGCGTGATGGTATGGGGTGACATTGGTTACACGTCTCGGTCAGCTCTTGTTCGCATTGACGGCACTTTGAACAGTGGACGCTACATTTCAGATGTGTTACGATCCGTGGCTCTACCCTTCATTCGATCCCTGCGATGCAGTCATGGACTGTGCGGCTGATGCCGGCGGAGGTTCGAGTCCTCCCTCGGGCATGGGTGTGTGTGTGTTTGTCCTTAGGATAATTTAGTTTAAGTACTGTGTAAGCTTAGGGACTGATGTCCTTACCAGTTAAGTTCCATAAGATTTCACACATTTGATTCCTGCGAAACCCTACATTTCAGCAGGATAATGGACGACCGCATGTTGCAGGTCCTGTTCGGGCCTTTCTGGATACAGAAAATGTTCGACTGCTGCCCTGGCCAGCACATTCTCCAGATCTCTCACCAATTGAAAACGTATGGTCAATGGTGGCCGAGCAACTGGCTTGTCACAATACGCCAGTCACTACTCTTGATGAACTGTGGTATCGTGTTGAAGATGCATGGGCAACTGTACCTTTACACGCCATCCAAGCTCCGTTTGACTCAATGCCCAGGCGTACCAAGGCCGTTGTTACGGCCAGAGGTGGTTGTTCTGGGTACTGATTTCTCAGGATCTGTGCACCCAAATTGCGTGAAAATGTAATCACATGTCAGTTCTAGTATAATGTATTTGTCCAATGAATATCTGTTTATCATCTGCATTTCTTCTTGGTGTAGCAATTTTAATGGCCAGTAGTGTATGAATACTGTCTGTAAAATGTGTTGCAAACACAGTTTGTAGCAAAATAGTGATAAATTTAAACGTAGAGCAGGATGTGCAAGTTTTTCATGCGTCTCAGTGTTTATGAAGTCATACCTCCTGAACTGTGTGTCGTACAAAGATATAATTTTGCGGGTACACTCAGTGATCTGCAAAATGTGCCACAAACGGCCTGAAGCGTCACTTTTACTGCACGAACAGCGAAAATGTAGCAAAAGATAAACTTTCTTTTTTCCTTTCTTCGTTCTGTGGGGATTATCGGCGAGAGAAAGGTTCTTAAAGGTTTGAAATTATGTCAAACGTTTGTAGCGAGTCACTAAGTGCTCTCATTCTCAAATACTGGATGAATAAACTCTGGGTATCCGCGCGTCGTGGGCTGAATTCCTTTTCCATCCCCACCCCCAGCCCCTTGACAGGTAGGTTGGTTCTCATGCCACAGTGATTCTTTCCAGGCAGTAAGTGATACGCGTACCAAGTTCGGCTGAAATTGGTCATATACTTTTCCCCGCAAAAAACTAAAGAATCGCCATGTACATTTGAAAGAATTATGGGAAAGAGGTGGCACGACACAAAATCAAATAAAACAGTACAAATTATTATGAGAGTTTAAAAAATTAGTTAATTCACTACCTAGCAGACAGCGTATTTTAGCTACACTTACTAACATCAACACTGTTACGACTTAATGCACCAGTTTCCGATAAGTATACAGAAATAGTTCGCAGCTCGTGGTCTCGCGGTAGCGTTCTCGCTTCACGAGCACCGGGGTCCCGGGTTCGATTCCGGGCGGGGTCAGGGATTTTCACCTCCCCCGAGATCATTGGGTGTTGTTGTGTCGTCTTCATCATCATCACCATCATCATCATTTATCCCCATTAAGGTCGGAGGTTGGCAACGGGAAACCACCTCTATTAGGACCTTGTCTAGTACGGCGGTCAAGAAGCATTTCCATTTCCATACAGAAATCCGTCTGAAGAACGTGCAACTTAATAGCTAGCTTTCTGGGGAGTTCCAGAATCGACCCTGACACTTGCTTCTTGCAGTTACGGCAATGTTTTACGTTTGTGAAAAAGGCCAAACCGTACAGTGGTTGGTTTCGGGGCGGGGACGAAACATCGAAGTCATCGGATGACGGGAGGATGGTGAGGGAAATCGGCCATGCCCTGTCAATGGAGCCATCCCAGCCTTTGCCTGAAGCGATTTAGGGAAATAACGGACGCGGGTTTGAACCGTCGTCGTCCCGAATACGAGTCCAGTGTGATAACCTTTGCGCCACCTCGCTCGGTATCGTAGAGTAGTTGGAATTCCACTCTATGAAAGATAAATGATTTCAAGTTGAAGGATGCATCCTTAATACCATCTCCAATAGGACTTTTCCAGCTAAAACGCCCTAACGACACAGTTGTAGGGTGCTCAAAATTCAAAGTTAGTTTGACGCGTGGATTACTTATTAAGGTAAAACAATTCTGTTCACATTCCGTCGCATGTATAGGCCTTAATTTATTCCAAATGTTGTTTCGAAGAAAAAGAAAAAAATGATTCATTGTGGCAGATAAAGAGATTTTTTACATAATGTAGCAAGTAGAATAAGATACGTAGGACAATATAGTCCTTTTCTAATAAACAGTATTTCGATCGAATGCCAATTTGCAGAGCAATGTACAATCGCCAGATTCAGCACTATTTGGATAACGTCTGAACTTAAGTCATCTCCGTCGCAATTAATGCATTGCAAAGCGAGACAATATGCGTCGACATTTCGAACATAATAAGTTTTTAGTGAGTGAAAGCGGTTTTGCCTACGCACACAACGTTATCTGGCGTTCGCACCTGGTACCGCAGGCAGTTGGTCGTGATTATCTCCCGCAACAATGACTTTGAAACTCACTGTCGAAAACAAGGGTGTTACGTTACAGTGTTGCGAGAAAGTTACGACCGGCATGGCGTTACTTTCTCGTCCAGGGAGTGGAGCAGGGTGGTTTTTAAGCCAAAAATGCATATAAATTTCGACTTGAGAGCCGTTTAACTACTTGCACTTTGTCGGAGATTTCTCCAGTGACTCATGCTCTTCAAAGTACCCATCTCCGCTTGTCAGAAGCTTTTTCTTCGACTTAAAAGTTTTCAACCAAATCTGTTAACTTGTAAAGTGGGGTAAACCAAAAGGCGTCACATCTGATGTGAAGGGTGTGTGAATCAATAGCTTGTGCTTCGAATTTCTCTTTTTCCAACTGCAAAAGAAATTTCGTAGGGATATTAAGGCACTTAAAGTTGAGCCTTTTTTGTGTGTTTCTTAGCAACCTATGTCTCTTCTGAATACTTTTTTTCATTAACAGTAGCTCCAGATGACAAGCGTAGTCAATAAGGAGAATTCTTTGTCGTTCCAGTAAACACTGACCATGACCTATCCAACAAATGACATCGACTTGTTGTCCTTGGTTTGGTTACAGGTCACCAGATTACACCCACTGTTTTCATTTCTGTTTCGTCCATGATGTGAGTGGTGAACACTGGTTTCATCAGCGGTAACAAATCCGAACACAAATTAGTTAAAATTCTTTTAAAACGATCCAAACTATGCTGAGAAACTCATCTTCATATTTGACTTTTGTCACGCTTCAACAAATGCGGAGTCTATCTTGCATAATGCTTTCTCTGTGTTAATTCTCCATGTAAAACGCTCCGTACTCGCTCTTTTGATGTGCATATGGCGTCAGCTGATTATCCTGCTTTCCCACAGATCGTCCAATATACAAGATCCAGTTACATTAATGTGACCAGCGCCCATGTTCGACGTCAACGTGCAATAACCACACACAGACATACGTTGCAGCATTAGCAAAAAAAAATGGTTGAAATGGCTCTGAGCACTATGGGACTTAACTTCTGAGGTCATCAGTCCCCCAGAACTTAGAACTACTTAAGCCTAACTAGCCTAAGGACATCACACACATCCATGGCCGAGGCAGGATTCGAACCTGCGACCGTAGCGGTGGCGCGGTTCCAAACGGTAGCGCCTAGAACCGCTAGGCCACTCCGGCCGGCTGCAGCATTAGCAGTGGAGGGTATATGGGTGAAGAGGCGGGGGGACGTGGAAAAGAGTGCAGGCGTCGTCATAACGTGGAAACGGAGCGATTTATCTGACTCCAAATGGGCATGATCACTGGCTTTCGAGCTATGGATGGAACATTTCCGAAATGGTTGGTTTGCTGATCGTTCGCGTGCCGACATGTTGAAGTATACCGTGCATGGCGAAATGACGGTATTTAAACCGGCGTCGAGTCATCAGTCGTGCACCACAGGCCATAGATGACAAGAGGTGAATGGCAGCTGCGAAGACGTGTACAGACGAATACACGTGCAACTACTCAGCAACTGACCGCCCACATGAACCAAGCGGCTTGCAACACTGTCATCAGTGAACGTTGCTGCGTATGGACCTCTGCAGTAGCCGCCTTGTTCAGGCGCCGATGTGACTGCTGTTCACAGGCGACGAAGGCTGGAATTCACACGTCAATACCGCAGCTGGAAGTCCACTACGCGACGACAGGTGGCCTTTTCAGATAAATTGAATTTTATGCTCCATCCGACAGATCGCCGTTGGCGTTTAGGGCGTGAAACGTCTGAAAACAAACTAGGATGGAGCGTCATGATCTGGGAAATGTTTTCGTTGCGTTCCCTGGGTGGTCTCGTCATTCTGGAAGGCACAACACAAGTACGTATCTGACGTCGGGGACCATGCCCGCTCCTACCTTTTTCCTCGGCACGAGGGCATCTACCAGCAGGACAGAGCAGCGCAGCGTGTCACACAGCTCGCAGTGTACCTGTGTGGTTCGAGGAGCACCAAACGTCCCGGGGTTGAACCCCAATAGAGAATCTGTGAGACCACTTCGATACGGCTGTTCGCGTCTATGCTCAAGAAGTGAACCTAGGACAGGGAGTCGTTTCGGATCTGAGGGAAACATTCCTGAATAAAGATCACTGCGTTACAACTGATAGGTTCCCCTGGCTGCTGAATTATTAAAATTAAATATGACACTGGTTGCTACCCTGCATTTCAATTAGAAATTCCGAGGGAATTTTTGACAGAAAGAAAGAAGTTCATTCTTCAATGTTTGGTTTCAGAAATGACCCGACTGTAGTTTCCTACGTTTCAAAAAGTGGCAAATCGGTGGACCTTAACGCCTACTCGGCATCATGAGAGGCATTTGAGTGGCGGAAAAAAGTATATACAATACTGAAATTATACTCCATTATAACAAAACCTAAGATGTGGCTAAACTAAACTCCTTCCGCACAGGCAATGAAGGCCCAAAGGTACCGACTGGCCGCCGTGTCATCCTCAGACCACAGGCGTCACTGGATGCGGATATGGAGGGGCATGTGTTCAGCACACCGCTCTCCCGGCCCTATGTCAGTTTCCCAGACTGGAGCCGCTACTTCTCAATCAAGTAGCTCCTCAGTTTGCCTCACAGGCGCTGAGTGCACCCCGCTTGCCAACAGCGCTCAGCAGACCGGATGCTCACTCATCCGAGTGCCAGCCCAGCCCGACAGCGCTTAACTTCGGTGATCTGACGGGAACCGGTGTTACCACTGCGGCAAGGCCGTTGGCCGAAGATGTGGACAATGGAGACAAAATTACAAGAGAATGCAGCTGTGTTACAGGAACTAAACGGTGGCCACTAAGAAGGAGATGGTTCATCTGTATGGAACCTCAACCGAGAAACCTAGCGCACGAACAACGGCACTGCAGTCGGCATGGCTCCACATCTCTGTCGGTACCTTCCTGAACCTCACTGACTCCCTGCTCGTCTCGCAGGGGTCTGCGCTGCACAAGGTGGTTATTCAGACTTCTGACAGGTGGTCACATTAATGTGACAGAGCAGTGTAATACTCCCCCGTCCTCAGGGTTGTCATCTGCGTTGAAGCTCGTGTGCTATATGCTGAACGACAGATTGTTAAGAAGATCGTGCGTGTGTCTATTGCCTTCTTAAGCATTCGTGTGGATTATCTTCTCTGTCTTTCTGCGTACAGAACACGCGCTTATGGAGTATCAGGCCACATTTGTTACTGGATTCAGGACCTCCCAGCAGTTTGTTACTGGATTCAGGACTTCGTAGCGGACAGAGCTAATCATGCTGTTCTTACCATGAAGAATTCAACAGATGTAAAGACAACTTACGGTCAGCCCCTGGAGATGTTATACGGCTGTTATTGTTTGTAACGCGTGCAAATATCCAGTTAGCAAAGTCGGAAGCTCCGCGAGGCTCTTCGCGAAAAATACTATTCTGTATAGCAAGGTTTACCAGTCTCCGTAGACGAAGTCGGTAACGCACGCCTGTGCGGTGAAGCTCGACTCAGAGGTAAGCCGGTTCGAATCCTAGTGGTGGAGATTCCCCAGTACTTGAACAGCATGGGGAGGAGAGGCGGTGGCGTGAAGTTCCTGACCACCAGTCTTTGAGTCAATGTCCTGGATTAAATTACAAACCTCTTCGCAGTGTCTCCTGAAGCAAAGGCATGCGTCACTATTGATGGTGTTCAACAGGCGGATGGAGATGTTCAGCTCGTGGCCCCCCTTGGTGCTATTCGACAGAAGTAGACTGTGTACCGGCGACGGATTTCCCTTCATGCCTAACACAAACCCAACACCGCAATGTACAAACACTCACTCATCACAGTCGTTCACAAGGCACAGATACACACTTGACACTCCGTAATTTTTTTGGAAATTTATGATAAGTTTCTATGTGATCACACACTCATGTCCGAGGGAGGACCTCCGACGGGGGGGAACCGCGCGAACCGTTCCAATGTGTCCTGGACCGCACGGCTACCCCGCGCGGCCCGCTTCGTAACAGGCATCGGTAAATCACATCCACTAGAATCTTGTCCAGAACGGCGATGGAAGATTCCTGCATCTGCTCCCCTACATTCACATTCCTCGAGTATGAGACTACTTTGACTCTGACCTGAGGGGAAAATTTCAATCCCAAAAGACTATAGCGAAATGCCTGCGGAGGATTTATGATTGATACAGATAATATTGGCAGTTGTTTCTGAATCGTGGTTACGCGTTGTATATCCACAACGTCTGCATGCTCAACTTTCTAGTTCAACGCAAGGTTATTGTTCTTCAGCACCCTTCTTATTCTCCACATTTGGGCCCGGAAGACTTCGTTTTCTTTCCCCGTCTTAAAATATTCCTGAAAGACTTACGCTGCATATGACTGCGGTGCTTTGAGTGACTCCACCGGAAGTGTTTACTGCAAGATTCGAACATCTTTACAACTGCTGTCATTGGCGTGTTGTATCTTATGGTGATTAATCTGAAGGTCAGTCAAGGTATTTAGTTTGTAGCTCTTGTTTATTTTCTGATAACCATTCACTTAACTTTTCAGGCTCATCTTTTTTTGTGGCGAAAAAGGAAAGACAGTGTCAAGGATATGACACACGAGTTGCAATGGCAATAATTAAAACAAAGGCATTATTCGTTGCAGCGAGATCTTCTTACCAAATCTGAATCAGCAAATTCCACCTCCGAATGTGAAAACATTTTGTTGATATGCACCTACATAGGGACTAGTGACCATCGCAATAAAATAATAGAAATCGCAGCACACACGGAAAAATGTACGAGTTCCTTTTTCCCACGTGCTATTCGGGAGTGGAACGGTATAAAAATACGGCCTGAAAGAGGTTAGATGAACCTCCTGCCAGGCACTTCAGTGTGATCTGCGGAGTGGTCATGTAGATGTAGATGAAGTAGTTCGCCCGCAGCAAAACTCGGGAGATTCTGAATATGAATATTATAAAACAATGGGTACCACTGTTTTTCCACAGGCTTTAAACGAACCTCTCGCACTTCGGGGAGCAACGGGATACCTTGCCGTGAAACAGGTCTGCAGCGGAAGAGGTGGTGCTTCGACGGAGGCTGTGAACGGTGGGATATGCGTAGAAGGATACGCTGACTCGCGCCGCCGTGATTCCATTGGCGGCCACAGGCGCTGCTATTCAGGTCAATGGGCGTCCTTGGCGCGAGGGTGTTTACCGGGCAAGTGGCCGGCCCGGAAGCAGCCGAGTTAGTCAGCGCCCGCGGTGCAATACGCAAGAGCGGCCACCACAACGCAGCCCGTGTCCGTGGCGCTACAGCTCGGCTAATGTCCACCGCCAGCGGGCTTGCTGCTGCCGCAACATAACTAGTACAAAATGCCCTCTGTGAACTACTCCCGCGGATATTTCTCGTTGTAGTAAGCCTGTGTTTAAATAATACAGGTATCATCTACACCACACCAGGCCGTCACTCCCTTTAAAACGCAGCCGCACAGGGCTATTCGTCAATAACTCCGGGGTTTCAGAAGACGACTACGCGAAGACCTCACAGGAAACAGACACGTATCAGTGGATAAAGCATCTCTACAAGTTTTAACTCATATTACGGGTGCTCAATATGGGCACCGTTTGTGGAGCGGCAAACGCCAATACGTACGTCCAATTCACTTAAGTCCCTGACACGAATTGCTGGTAAGGCGCTGCGGCAACCAGTTTTAAAAATCCACCTATTGAACTGCCTATCTGCAGGCGCGAACCAATTCGATGGGGCAATGTTCTGACACGCCTGCCCCCTAATGCAACTGTGAAACGGCACATTTTACGAATCGCAACCTGGAGAGACGCCCTATGCACTGGTATGGGCCTTTCTCTGTATGTCTTGTAATTTCCACGCAGCCGTCTTCCGAAACCCTGCCGGTATTCATGAGTAACCTGTGTAATTTCTTAATCAACACAAGATAACGGTAAAACAGAAGACTGACATATACAAAAGAATGGCTGTAACTCCTCAATTTAAAAGAATGATAATTGCGAGATAATACCTACAACTACGAAAAGTAGCCCGAGAGTATCAATCCGCTTACAAGATTGGAGGTGCTTGAGCACATCACATCATATACATATTTAGCGGTAGTACTAAAAAGTTCAGAACCCAAATATCAAAATATCAAACTGCAAAAGCTCTTCTTGAGAAATCGACTTCGAAGTTATCCGAGTGTTAATACACTAATACAAGACTGCTATTTCGCCATGCAGTGAGGGTCTGGGCTAGGTTACTAGCTCGTCCTATGGGGGTCTCGTGTTCGATTTCTGGCCGGCATATGCACAGTTTTAAAGAGTTGCGAATGTTTTACGAAAATTTCCGTGAAGTGCAAAATATAAGTATACTAGTTCCGTTTTTGAGCTACGAAACCCCAAAAAATACAAAAATCCGATTGCCGTGTGGTCTCTTTGTATGAAGCAGCGTGAAATGGAACGATCACATGAAGTCAGTATTAGAAAAATTAATTAGAGTATTTAGATTTCTTGGAAGGGCAACATCCTTGCAAAGGAATCACATGCACGACGCTTGTGAGATTAGTTCTACAGTACTGTTTCCAACGTCAAGTATGCTTGACAATGGGCATCAGGCGTATTAAGAGACGCGCAGCTAGTATCATAGCACATCACAGGGACCATACGAATCTGCATCATAAATGCTGAAGCAACAATCAATCTACAAAGGACATTCCTTACAAATCACTCAAGCGACCGGATCTGCAATATTGCTCAAGTGTGTGGGACCCGTACCAGCTAGGACTAACGGGGAAATTGAAAGTACACAGAGTAAGCAGCGCGAATGGTCAAGGGTTTGTTTAATCCGTGGGATACTGAAGGAACTGAACTGGAAGATAGACGTAAACTATGTCGAGAAAGTCTGCTAACAAAGTTTCAAGAAGTCTAGGAATATACTACAATACCCCACGTATCGCTCACAAAGGGATCGTGAGGATAAGATTAAAATATTTGCTGCACGCACAGAGACATTCAAACGATCATTGTTCCCGCGCTCCACCCGTGAATAGAACAGGAAGAAACCCTAATAACTGGTACAGTGGGACGTAACCTCTGCCATGCACCTCACGGTGGTTTCCAGAGTATAGATATAGATGTAGATGCAGAAACAGGCGTCCTTGGAAGAAAGACGACATACTTATCGCGAAACCCTGTTGGATAAATTTACAGAACCGGTATACCAAGAATATTCTGCAACTATTATGCCGCCACCGTCTTTTATCTCGAGTGGGGATAAGAGAGGAAAAATAAGGGTGTATAATCGGTCATTTTTCCCTTGCGAAATACGCAAAGGGAGGAGGACAATGATTACAACATTGGTACGATGTACCTCGACATACACTGTATAGTGGCTTGTGCAGTGCTTATATAGATACAGTATCATGTTTATACGGACCATTACGAGTTTCGACCGAAAACGCTCATTTTCAGATGGTACAGACGCTTCATTATGCAGCTGAACTTGTTTGTTGGTGGGTCTCAGTACTGATCTAAGGAACCAACAAAATATTGCAGATTACTTCAGATGATTTACAGAAGATGTGTTGAAAAGGTCGCTGTACATAAGGAAATATGGCAGAAAACAGCGATTTGTGCAACGTCCCTAAGAACCTAGCCGTCCATCGACGTGTGTGTGTGTGTGTGTGTGTGTGTGTGAGAGAGAGAGAGAGAGAGAGAGAGAGAGAGAGAGAGAGAGAGAGAGAGAGAGAGAGAGGGGGGAGGGGGGATATTCAGTGCACAAATGCGGATCTCAATTATTCGTGCCGTGTGTGCGTGACACATTCAAGTGCAATGGGCAGCAACACATCACACTGTGATGTATATTCGGCCAGGGCAGTTTGCAGCTGGTTCGACGCGGAGTTCATGTCGGCAGTTCACATCACATCACAATGCCTCTTTTCAAGTAATGGCGTACACCTCTCACTGTATAGTATTATACGCTCGTCGCCGAACTCTCAAACGCGAGACCGCTGACGATTTACGACGTGCATTTGAATTCCATTGTACAATAAGAGTTGGTACAACCACTGGTCCATTTAATGCTCTCTGTTCCTCGACTTAATATTCATTTACAGTGCGCGTGTTATATTACTCTACTGGTGTGTTTGCAATTCAGCGCAACTCGTGTACGAAATGCGACTCAGAGAACCGTAGGCCGGCAGAAATATTACTATTGTTCCCATTGAATACATTTAGATTGTTCTCTCGATTACTATTGGTCCGTTATTGAATGAACTGTCTGGCAAAACTGAGAACAGGATGCACACGCCTTTTTTAATGCCCCGAGCCAGATTACGGTCGCCGTTTATGGCACACTTCTTTACCTTTCATCACTTCAAGAAGACCAGGTAGTTAAAGACTTGACAAGATCAAACTACCTGCACTCAATACAAAAGTCCGTTCGTTCTGCCACATCTGAGGATGACGTAATATTTATACCCGCAATCGGGGCAAGATGTTGACAATGCAGCAAGGGGTGGCAGAACAAACGTTCATGAACGAGGAATCGATCTCGTTGCAGCGTGCCGCGTCTTAGTACACATGCAGAACGGCCAAAAATAAATATGGAGCATACTCCGATTTTACTGCACGTATTGTACTAAGTTCACACTTCAATGTAAATACGAACATCAACAACACCTTTGATTCTGGGGTAGTAAAATAAAGGCCATATGGAAACATTTCGAAAACGTTGTATGCCAAGATGCAACCACGGAAATGAACTGCGTAGACGTTTGCTGACAACTACTCTACACGGCAAATTGCCAGGCGAGAAAGCCAATACCCGATCCAAACAAGCTTCTTCTGCAGGTAAGTACTCGCCTTCCGCTGTTTTTCTACGTAACTGCTTCGCTTATCGAGACTTGGCGTACCGTGAGATCGCTTTTCATATACCGTCGCTGAACACATTTCCAACCTGCGGTGATATCGACGTCATGCACAACCACTCCCGAAATTCTGCGACGCATGTGTCGTCACCGCGAATGTCTGTTCCACGCAACGCCCAGTCATGGCTCTATATTAGTTCCTCACCGCGAACATCTTCACATTCTGAACTAAGCTCTAGCTTTAACAGGTTAACGTCTACCGCAGTCTTCTTTAAGGCATTCGAAAACAGCACGATTCTTCGAGTTTCAAACCTTTTCGATTCTGGTGACTACTAACATTAATCTCTACTCGTATACAGCCCACAAATAAATCATAAAGGTGGCCATTACCAGCACACAACAATACTGTTCAAAATACAATTTCCAGCCATATGAAGCATACGAATATTTTCCTAGTTCACGCATACAATTGAGAAGTCTGCATCACATGTTTTGAACACTGTATCCACAACTGGTTAGTAACCACCTTCCACACGGAGCACGTCCATACCTCACCATTGACTTATAGTATCAGCCGCACGCAGTTGACGTCAACAAGTGTATGGGCCTGAAGATGACGTTGTTACAACGTTGAAACTAGTTGCCAAAATAAAATCTACACCTTAAATACAGCTGGAGGAATTTCTTCATTTTCAATATAAACATCAGCAACAGTCGACTTGGGCAGCTTTAGAAGGGTTGAAATATTGCCGATGTATCTGTTACTCAGGTGGAATCCAGTGACTCGTACATGTTCGTAGCCACTGAGCTCTCCTCCTTCAGGGACATGAAGGCTATTATTTTTTCCTACCTCCACTAGAAGATCGCACAGGACAGGAAATAGGCAGCATCATTGAAAGTACTGTCCACCATGCACTGTACAGTTGCTTGCGCAGGATCTATACAGATGCTGATTTGAAGAGCAACATATCTAAATGGTATAAGGGTTTAAGTTCTAAGCAGGCAACACAAAACTGGGTTGCAATGTAAGGTAGAAAAAGTTATTTACACAGACCTTCTCCAAGATGTGCGATGACAAAGCAGAACTTTAAAAAATCATAAGTTGCATCTATCGTAGCAAAACACTGCATAGCTTTATGGAAATACGAGAATTGCGCACAACTTTCCCGCTCGAGCTTGCTACTCCTGTGGGACGTATCACAGAAAGTTCCTGGTCACAATCTTTCACATGAGCTTTAACCACGGAAAGGATCAGACTGACCTCTCTATCTCATACGACCGATTGACACGTCCCAGTGTGAGTGTGACGCGATGGAAGAACCTCTCATTTATCTTGGCCACCCAAATAACTTTTTGTCCAGAAATAAATTGAATAAAATGTATCGAGCAAATGATGTTTGGTTCTCTCGGGGGTCATTAGCCAGCATGACTGCTCTTCTTCTAATTTTGTTCGTAACGAAGATATGAACACATTTTTGAATAGTACCCTTATATTTTTTATTCGGTAACACACTTCTCTTTCCAAGGGCAATTCAAAAATACATGACAGTATTCTTCGTAAACAAGAAATTATTAAAAACGTAACAGAAAATTGCATTTGACTCTTCTATACGTAGTGCAGCTATCTGGCATAATGTAACTCGATCACTTGCTGTTGATGACAGTAAACAAACGAAAACAAAAGGAAAATGCACTGCAGTCGTGCAGTCACCCGTCTTCGGTTGTAGGTTTGTGTGATTACAACGCACACCAACGTAGAGGGGGTAGAAATGATACTCATCTACGAAGAGCGTTAAGTTAGTAGATCAGTAACTGCAACAGTGCTTTCTCATTTACAGTACAGGTTGTATACAGCAGTGTTTTTACTTCAAAGGAAGATGGTTGCCTGAATGAGTGGTGAACATTATCGTTGTGTTTACTGTTAGCTCCAGAAAGTGAAAGACTACGTTAACCCGCTAACATCTACTGTGTGCTAATACTGGAGAGTCAAGGTCTACTTTGTGCTACATTTACAACAATGTTATGTATACGTGAATGATACACTGTGACACACCTTTGACAAGGTCTTAAGGAAAGGAAGTGGCTTACCGAATAAGAAATGTGGGCTGCTACTTAAAAAGGACGCATTGCTGTTCATATCTTCAGCACGAACGAAAATACAAGACAGTGTGTGTGTGTGTGTGTGTGTGTGTGTGTGTAAGAGAGAGAGAGAGAGAGAGAGAGAGAGAGAGAGAGAGAGAGAGAGAGAGAGAGAGAGAGAGAGAGAGAGAGAGAGGGGGGGGGGGGAAATTAGACATATGTTTTACTTACTGCAACAGATGTACCTTATTATATATGGGGCGTTAAAAAACAAACGAGCCGGAGGCATAATTACAGAAACCAGTACCTGTATGTTAGAAGTATTGACCCTGGCTGTCGAGACATTAGTTCCACTGTAACACAAGGCGGTGAATGACTGCGTCATAAAATTCTCGGGGCTGTGATGTTAACCAGTTCCGCACGTACAGCTGGACGTCGTCGTCCTAAGTGAATCGTTTGTTCCTCAGAGCCTTTTTAAGAGGACCAAAAATGGCACCCTTCTGAATCACTTCCCGCTGCACGGGACAACCTTCACCAAGCGATCAAATCAAAACGACCAGGCAATCTCACCCCTGGGGTCATTCTGCTCCACGACAATGCAAAGCCTCGTATGGCCAACACAGTCGCGGCACTCCTGCAGAAATTCAAATGGGAGGTTCTAGGCCACCCTCCATGCAGTCCGTACCTGTCTCCCTGTGATTACGCCACTTTTGGTGCCCTTAAAAAGGCTCTGAGAGGCAAACGATTCACCTAGGACGACGACGTCCAACTGTACGTACGGAACTGTGTAACACCTCAGCCCCGAGAATTTCATGACGTAGCTATTCACTGCCTTGTGTTACAGTGGAACAAATGTCTTGACAGCCAGGGTCAATACTTCTAACATACAGGTACTGGTTTCTGTAATTATGCCTCCGGCTTGTTTCTTTCTGAACGCCCCTTACAATTTGTACAGTATTACATAACGGAGGCTGTCTGAGTGGATAATGCCTGGAGGCCACAATATCGTAAATAACCAAATAAATTAACAGTTATCCTCGATTTGCTTAGACGAAACCCAATGAAATTACTAACAAAATTCCCAGCCAATGTAAGCTTACATATGCGTCAACGACATCGTACTAGCTTGTGAGTCACAGTTACAGTCCCGATGTCGCAGTGAACTTATTGTAAACTTTACTAGACAGCGGTTAACGTAACGAACCTAAGTAAGAGACAGTATGCTGTTAGCTTACCGAGAAAACTTGTATGTGTAAACAATGAGTAACAATGGCATAACAGATACTAGCTGATGATGTCGGGTGGGATTTATAAGCTGAAATAAATAAGAGTATCAGCTACGTCAAAGGCCTGGAGACTGGCGTGGGACAACGGCGGGCGTCGGTGTGTGTAAAGCGTCAGAGCCGCGTGCCGCCGTTGCATAATGGCCGCTTATCCTAAAGGTTGAGCGGGGTCGGCCATACGGCGCCAACGCGCCCCCTGCCTCTAAACACCGTCTCGGAAAGAAGGACGAGACGTGGAGGGAGCGCCAAGTCTGACCACAGCAGCAAATTGGAGTACCGTCAAACAAAACTTAATCTCCGATACTTTGGACCGAGAAGTGGTGTGTTTTAATGCAACCAACGGGAACATCGACTGTTTTTCTTATTATTGCATTCTGAATCAGTCACAAAAATGGTTCAAATGGCTCTAAGCATTATGAGACTTAACAAAATGGTTCAAATGGCTCTGAGCACTATGGGACTTAACATCTGAAGCCATCAGTCCCCTAGAACTTAGAACTACTTAAACCAAACCAACCTAAGCTCGAGGCAGGATTCGAACCTGCGACCGTAGCGTTCGCGTGGTTCCAGACTGAAGCGCCTAGAACCGCTCGGCCACATCGGCTGGCAATCAGTCACAAGAATTAGCGAATTGGCCACTACGTTTTTCATATCGAGGAAAAACGATAAACATTTTGTCCTCAATTTCTGATTAAATTGACTGTTCACTATTTTCTTCTGTACGAGCAAATAAGACTAACTGTTCTGTCCTCGGTTTCTGGTGAGTGTTGGTTGCGCTTCTTCCGAGAGCTTAACCAACATTATCAACAGGTAGCCCACATAAATAAACAACAATAGGTTGATTTAAAGGCACTCGAAGGGGAACACAATAATGTAGGAAAGGGATTTACCTTAAAAGTCCGATTGCGTCTATCAGTAGTTCTGTAGTGTATCGAGAGGTTGTAACAATGAAAATTGTACTGAAATGCAGGAGGATCTGCAACGGATTGGCGCATGGCGCAGGGAATGGCAACTAAATCTCAATGTAGACAAGTGTAATGTGCTGCGAATACATACAAAGAAAGATCCTTTATCATTTAGCTACAATATAGCAGGTCACCAACTGGAAGCAGTTAATTCCATAAATTATCTGGGAATAGGCATTAGGAGTGATTTAAACGGAATGACCATATAAAATTAATCGTCGGTAACGCAGATGCCAGACTGAGATTCATTGGAAGAATCCTAAGGAAATGCAGTCGCCGGCCGAAGTGGCCGAGCGGTTCTAGGCGCTACAGTCTGGAACCGCACGACCACTACGGTCGCAATTTCGAATCCTGCCTCGGGCATGGATGTGTGTGATGTTCTTAGGTTAGTTGGGTTTAAGTAGTTCTAAGTTCTAGGGGACTTATGACCACAGCAGTTGAGTCCCATAGTGCTCAGAGCCATTTGAACCATTTTTTGAAATGCAGTCCGAAAACAAAGGAGTAGGTTACAGCACGCTTGTTCGCCCACTGCGTGAATACTGCTCACCGGTGTGGGATCTGTACCAGATAGGGTTGATAGAAGAGATAGAGAAGATGCAACGGAGAGCAGCGCGCTTCGTTACAGGATCATTTAGTAATCGCCAAAGCGTTACGGGGAATATGGATAAACTCCAGTGGAAGACTCTGCAAGAGAGACGCTCAGTAGCTTGGTACGAGCTTTTGTTTTGTAGTTTCGAGAACATACCTTCACCGAGGAGTCAAGCAGTATATTGCTCCCTCCTACGTATATCTCGCGAAGAGCCCATGAGGATAAAATCAGATAAACTAGAGCCCACACAGAGACATACCGACAATCTTTCTTTCCACGAACAATACGAGACTGGAATAGAAGGGAGAACCGATAGAGGTACTCAACGTACCCTCCGCCACACACCATCAGGTGGCTTGCGGAGTACGGATGTGGATGTAGACGTAGAAGACAAAAGTCAAAACTATTATTAATGGAAACTTAGAAGAAAACACCCTTTCGAACAAACTCATCTTCCAATTTTAGAGTTGCGTACCTCAATCGGTAAAAATGGAACCCACACAGAATCGCTTTGCTGTCCGTCTGTTAAGGACCCTTTTTCTCAGGAATGCGTAGGGGTGCCAAGTTGAAATTTGTGTGGAATACTAAGGTCTATTGTCCCTTGGCGCTGTCAAAAATTTGAGCTTCTAAAGTAAATCAAAACATCTGGCCATTATGTCACATATATTGATACTCGTAAACTAACTCACCAAAACCTATTGATGAACTATCTATACATATAATTAAGTTTTTACGGGACTCTTGGAGCTCGAGTCTTACTCGCACTTGTCCAGATGTTTTTTTCTTCCCCTCCACTACCTTATGTCTTGTGGACTTGAGACTGAAAGTGGTCCTACATCTTGCCTCAGATTGCCTACCACTAAGTTGGCTGCAGGCATTACGCCCTTCGTTTTCTGTCTCTCGGATGCCGCTGTATCAGCGCCCTCCACCTTCAACCACAGTATTTTCTGGCCACAGGTCCCAATCAGTTTCACGTGATTTAGACGCCCTTGTGGACTAATTCGGATTTTCTTCATGTGAAACAAAGGAGTGATTGCCGGTATAGGATCACACCCATCTTTCCTTTTAGGGCGTTTGTCCCCCTTTTTTTAAAAAATAAAAAAACAGTACTGAAGGATTTTTTTGAAGATACACGGACAGGCAGTCTGAATACAGAAGTGTTGAAAAGACAAGTAGAAACCAGGTACTTTCTTAGACCTGTCACAACTAGGAAAAAACAATATGGTAAGCCAGTTATCTGTCCGTGTTAGCCTTTCCAGAATCTCACTTGCGGGAATGATCAAGAAAAGAACACAAAAGGTTAGCCACGATAAGGATCAATGGATAAAATTAACGCTGGCGGAATATACGGGAGCGCCACACTAGAAGGAAATACGAGCCAGCCTACCAAACTTTAGACAATGACGACGACTTAGTGGAAGTGGAGGATGAGATACCAGGTTAAACCACTGAACTAAAAATGAAAATCGTCACTGCTGTTATTTGAGAATGTTACACAGACTCATCGAAAATTATCATAAGCAGTTCTGTATTAACTATTAAAATACTGCTTTACAAACGGTTTGTTGCGCATGACAGTACTGGCTACGTTCAACCCACCGGCTTCTCCAGGTGAATAGCGAAACAGCGAATGCCTCAGACTACAGCAGTCGGAAGAGTTAATTTGTGAACGTGATGTGGGAGTTATTGCTGTACTGCCTGGATGTGGCGACATTGTCTAGCCGTGCACGAAGTCTATTAGTCGTGCGGCTTTTAACGATTCCTCACCAGGCCGATCGAGTACTGACTTGGGTGTTAAGTACTTGTAATTCTGCGACTGCATCTGATGTTGCTCGTTTCTCGGGCCGTTAAGAATGTGTCCACTGGCATCCATTATTGCCACAGTTCTCCACAACATCGAAACTTACGCAAAACAGAATCGGCAATTACTGGCGGACAGAGAAAACATGTCAATTAACCGTTGAGAATTCCTAGCATACACATTAATTCACAATATCTCGCGCGGAGGAGGGGCCATTGCGACCAGAAAAAAGAGCATGCCAATCTTGTCAACAAAAAAGAATGAAAGATTGACTTATACAATTACATAACAGTATCGCTAACATTAGTATGTTACAGAATCCTAGACAGTATGAAAGTTCCTGAAGGAAAATTATCTTCTCTCTATTAGAACAGGTCGGGCAACCAACATTTTTGTGAAAAGGTCTAGTTTTTTTTGTAACAAGATTTGATACGTAGGATATCCGCAACTGAGAGGTATGATAATTAATTTAGAGAGATACTCTTCAGTTGTACTAATATTTATTCAAACCATGACCGGTTTCGGGATTTTAAAATCCCATCTTCAGATCATGAAATTATTATGAAACTTCCTGGCAGATTAAAACTGTGTGCCCGACCGAGACTCGAACTCGGGACCTTTGCCTATCGCGGGCAAGTGCTCTACCAACTGAGCTACCGAAGCACGACTCACGCCCGGTACTCACAGCTTTACTTCTGCCAGTACCTCGTCTCCTACCTTCCAAACTTTACAGAAGCTCTCCTGCGAAACTTGCAGAACTAGCACTCCTGAAAGAAAGGATATTGCGGAGACATGGCTTAGCCACAGCCTGGGGGATGTTTCCAGAATGAGATTTTCACTCTGCAGCGGAGTGTGCGCTGATATGAAACTTCCTGGCAGATTAAAACTGGCAAAGTCCCGAGTTCGAGTCTCGGTCGGGCAACAGTTTTAATCTGCCAGGAAGTTTCATATCAGCGCACACTCCGCTGCAGAGTGAAAATCTCATTCATGAAATTATTATATTTGGTAACACACAACATGCGGTCGGGTCAGTCAGTGCGAGTGTTCCGATCACTGCATGTTGGCGGAAACAGTCCGCCGCTGGGCAGCCGCACGGTAAAACGCCAGCCACTGAGTGGTTACCATGTACAGTAATTTCATACAGCTGAAGATGGGATTTTAAAATCCCGAAACCGGTCTTGGTGTGACCAAACATTGGTACAACTGAAGTGGACCTCTCTAAATTATCTTTGGTCATGCAAGATTTCTAGTAAATACCAGACACACGTGAACGGGCAGATGCTTTTACATTGTTTTTAGAAAATCTTTCGTTACTGTATTAGAGTGTCGGCTGAGAACCAAGATACAACCACACACGTCAAAACGTAATACGTCATGTTTTCAGTTCACAAAAATGGTTCAAATGGCTCTGAGCACTATGGGACTTAACATCTGAGGTTATCAGTCCCCTAGAACTTAGAACTACTTAAACCTAACTAACCTAAGGACATCACACACATCCATGTCCGAGACAGGATTCGAAGCTGTGACCGTAGCAGTCGCGCGGTTCCGGACTGAAGCGCCTACAACAGCTCTGCCACCGCGGCCGGCTTTCAATTTACAAAAACGTTTTTAAGATTCAATTACTAATGCTACCTACCTGTCCACTCACTATGACCATTCGAATATGGGACTAACTAATAACTGATACACCAACACCCGCAGATGTTGAAAAGACCGGGGAGAACAGAATGAAGACAAAATGTTCAAAGGAAAACAGTACCTCCAAGGGATGTGGTAAAGTTTCTCCTACGTTTTCGGTTACGGGTTAAATCTTTGGGAGTTTAGCCTGTGCATACGGTTATCTTGCGAAGACAGTTAAGTCGCTGGCGCCACGGGTAAACGCAGTTATCTTGCCCTGTGATGTAGCGCCGAGTTTCACGCCTCTCTGACGTCATCCCACGTTGTACGATAACAGCGACCTGTCGCCGTAACAGCGCAGCGAAGTGCAGCACTCAGCTAAGAGAACGAAAAATTCCGTCGGAATCAACACAGCTTCCACAAAATTCCGATCGCGCAAAACTGCTTGCTCTGTTCGGGCTACGGAGTATACGAGCGTGTATGCGACTAGATTAAAGATTTGCTATCTAATAGAACCCAGAACGTAGGTGCAGAATCCAAAGTGGTATCTACTGTACTTCAGGCTTGTGTTGTAGGGCATTACTGTTTACTATATTTAATCCCACAATTTATTTAGCTCCCTGAAGATGTTCGCAGGTGTTGCAGTGGTGTATAGGGAGTTTAGTCAACAGAAAATTGTTATGAATTGCAGGACCCCAAGCTAAATCAGTCTAAGCCCTGAAGAAGGCTACTACAATACGGCCGAAATATCGTGATGCATGGCTGTCTATCGCTGGACTTACACGTCTAATTTTTTATTGTTACATTTTACATTAACTCTTTTGGTCGAATGCTCACGTTTATAGCAAGGAACTTTCAGTGATGGCGGATATTAGGACGTCAATAAAAATCTTATCTTACTTCTGTCTCTAATACACCAGTGGTAGTTGCAAGCAAATCTTTCTATAATTTCCTTGAATAGTGAAACCAGACGAGGCTTCCACCTCGGGAACTTGTTTGCAAATAGAAAAGCGAAGTCCCGTATTACGATATTGCAGTGCCTGTGTCATTCAGATTACGATGCAAAGCAGTTTTCGAGACAGAGTTTCGTTGTGGAAAGTATTAAAAGCACCTCGGACTGAAGTCCGCGCTACATTTCGAGCTTCAACAAAACTACGCCAATCTTGAGGGTTTTGCGTTCTTTCAAATTTGGCACGCTTTTTTCGTTGTTTCTGCAATAGTGTTCTGTTAGTGTACCGAGGGGGTTCAGTACCATCTCTTATTAATTTATTAGGTATATGTATCTCAATAGCCGTCGATACTATTTCTTTGAATTTAAACCACATCTGGCCTACGCTTACACATTCAAACTGGAAGGAGTAGAGTCGGTCTCTCAGGAACTCAAGCGAATTTTTATCACACAAGTTTCTAACTCCGACCACTTAAACCACATGAATGCTGCCAGCACTCCTCAGTAGTCGAGCACGCTACGCCAGTGCCACTGTATTTGGCTGTCCACACTGAATCGTCGAGCCGATTCGCAGATATACCTCGCTAAGCAGGCCTCTTTTGTACATCATTTATGAGGTTTTTGGACATCAACGATACCATATGTCCGATCTGCCCAGTGAAATAACGACGATGTGGCGCGTAATGTCATACAGAGACAGAGCAGATCACAAACAAATTTACTCTGCTTCCACCCCATTTTTATGTATAGGCTGTGATGGCAGACTAATCTGTATGTAGCGTAGCCCTAGGTTTGGATTAGGTTGGAAGACGACAGTTCATCAACTAATGTGAATACTAAATCTCCCCTCATAAACTACTGGATCGATTTCAATTAAACTTTCTAGACGTGTCACTTTTTCTTGCAGGAACGGTTTGTTCCGAGGGTAGTACCGGAATTTCTTGCAGGCGATGCACGAAGGGATGGCACGTCTATGCAGAGACAGGGTGGAAGAGGAGATGGCCAGAGTGGGGAGAGAGATGGAGAGGGACTAATAGAAGACAAGAATAAGTACGCACCAACCAAACGATTGTTTCTCAGCTGGTCTGAGATATTGTGTCAAACTGATATGTAGCTTACACAGTCCGAGTTATAGGTTAAGCTGAACCGTGAATTTTAGTTGTTAAGTTTCGAAGGAATGGGATACCATAAGGATAACTTCAACTCTTGTTATGATGCGCCTTTTACGCATATCGGATTTCGATGAAAATGATCAACGTATATGGGTGATATCCGCTGGTTCAATATTTCTCACTATAAAAACTCAATAACCCTGATAGAACAATTGCTTGTAAAATTCTGAGGATCGGTAGGCCCGATACGACAGCGAAATTATTCTGCTACGTTTGCACTGCCAAGCAAAAATACACTGATCTGCTATGACACTCCCACAACCATGGAAAGTCTATCATTATGACTCGCCCTATATGTAAGCCTCAATAAATCAGTAAAGATGTCGGGGTAGTTAATTGAAGTTGGCAGGCTCTGGGAAAGAAGTGTCCAAGACAGCCAAAATTGGTTGAGTATATAAAAATAATGACAGAAAAGAGATCTGCGAACACAATGTTTCAACACTTACAGCTCTGGCTTGCGGCACGAGGTGAGCCACAGCAGGATTGAATAATGCCGGACTGAATTACCACATTGCATGAACAGCCGTTGGTATGCAATAGGCCGACTTGTGTCTAGTTTTTGGGCGTCATTCTCATCTGTTTAAGCAAATCTTAGTAAGGGTTTCGTATCTCTGCTTTAGAAAATACGTAAGACGAACAGTCAACGCTCTGAGATCACATGAGTCCAAGAAAATGATGCAATACATCTGGACACTCAGACAAGGTCAGGACACAAAAAGAGGCAAATTCTTGAGCAGCACGTACTCGTAAGGTGGGGGTGCCACGATATTGAAAAATGCCACGAAAATATAGGCAGGTGACGTTTGATTGGGAATTTGGAGGGAAGAGACTTAGAGGAAGACCAAGGTGTAGCTCTGAAGACGAGAGTGACGAGTCTACAAGAGGTGTTTCCAATGCTGGTGGAATGACAGGAAGAGGGAGCCATCACTGATACACATCTCGGGCTGCTTTTAGCTTAGCAACGAAAAACCCGTATTTGATACGTACTAAGAATTAATGGCCCTCCGTTCCCAGTTAGCACAGACGTTTGAATACCAGATACTTAAAGCTTCTGTAAAATTAGAGTGGACATACGTACTGTTTTAGAGCCTATATGCGCAACGGCAGCCTCTCACACCGATGACTAACAATGAATACAATTTTTCTTTGTCCGGAAATAGTTTGACACAATGTATTTGTAAATTTATGTTGTCAAAGCAGAGCAACAGTGTTTTTTAGAGTTTGTAGTATGGGCCAGGTACTGCACTAACACTGTCACTAACAAACAGAAGACTAACAATATTTTCGCGTGCCTTTTTCTGAGTAGGGGGCAGGTACCGCACTAACAAACAAAGGCTAACAATATTTTCGCGTGCCTTTTTCTGATATTATCTCCTTTGGGAAATAGTTGTTGAGAGATTTTCACTATTCAGTCCCGACACAATTATACCACACGTCACACAACGGTGAACTGTAGCCTGGCATTAAGTCCTTAATAGCGTAATATACACAATTTTTATACAACTCACTTTGCCACAGCTGCTTTCTCTCGGACACTAACTACGCCGTCAGTCCATCAGCATCCAACGCCATTTTCTTTCACGGCGCTTTCTGCCTTTAATGGACGACGGAGTAGAGCCTTAAGTTGCCCCCATTACTAAAGAGGATTTTGAATGGCCGCTTTGCGTGATGCGCAGCGCGCAGACGTTCTGCTGGCGCCATCCCTCCCCGCCCGTTACAGACTACACTGATTATGAGCACTATCATGGCCCTGCCACAGTTATTTAGAAAGTGACTCCCGCCCTCTCAACAACAGAATTTTTGTTTGTTTGTATACTTGTTGTAAGAGTATACTAGGGGTTAATATTCGAAGAATAACGAATGTCTTTTAAAAAGTCTGGTAAATGTGATGCTGCTGAGCCATAACAAGATGAACATCGCACATTCCGATGATGAATGCCGCCTTGGTGGCGATAGCGACACGATAGGCTGTAAGAAAAACATATAAACGGATCAGAGACGATTAGAGTATCATTCTAGCGACGAAAGGGCAGCAAATGGAGAAACCCCCAATTACGTAAGTCCCTTCGACAATGGACAGATTGTTACAAGTCCAAAATCGCGCTATAATGGTTAGGAGATCGACAGTAAACTCACGTTGATGTTTGGCCACAAAATTCATCTGATCGAAACCCGACAGAACACCTCCGGTGCCTGCTCTGTGCGGACAAACCAACAGTCTGTAATTATTTATGCGCCCTGTCAAATCTGTGCTTAGACATCTTGTGTCACATATCCTCGGAAACCTAGCAAGGCCTTATCAAATCCATGACAACTAGAATCGCTGATGTATTGCGTTTCAGAGGAGGACCAACGCGCTCTTAAGAAGGCGGTCGCACTGTTTTGGCTGACCTCTATATGTTTACAATGAAACGGTGTCGAAAATAGCTGTATAAAAAGGCTTCGGTCTCACACTTAGCTACATTTCTTCACAATTTCGTTTCTCCGGTACGCTTCCCCTCTGAACACTAGCGTGTGGCACAGAACTGAACTCTTATTCCAAAGAGCTACCGGAAGATGTCAACGAAGGTCGTCACTCAACAGTAGTCGCTACCGATCTCTGAAGATAAAAAAATATCATGTATTATCATGTATTATCGGTACAGCAAAACAATCCTTCCTTGCATACCAACAGCCTCTGTCGTCAGTCTCGACATGGATCCATAGAAGCTAACAGATTGCTATCATTTTTTATGTGTCTTCATTAAGATCTTACACTCCGTGTCCAGTTGTGCTAGTAAGGTGCATGTGTCGCTAAATGAGTGCTGCATTAATGGACCGAAGTTTAAGGGCAGTACAGAGCCCATAATAAGATGCAGCACAGTCCAGCATTCTTCGAAAAATCAGGAAGCGTGGGAGAGGGGACACGTCACTGGCCGCTGCTGAAGGGCAGTTGGCGTAGCACATCTGTTTCAGCCTCTCTTGTATTTTAGGCCATCTGCCACAGTTGTCTTTAGTTTTTCCTATTATTCCGCATTCGCTGTGCAAACACAACTAGTCCATTCTAATATCTTAACTCGGTATAATTCCATCTTTTCCGAAGGTCCAATTTCAACTATCACTACAATAAACGCAGACTTATTTGATTGTGTTTATAACTCTGAATCACCCCTGAAACAGGCACAGAATCCGTGCTAACCACTATCCCATTCGTTGCCCTGTACACAACCTTTTGTGTCGTCCCTTTGTCACTATAGGCTTGTACCACGGGAAGCAAGGAGAGAATGATGTTTGGTGGCTGGTATCCTCCTCTATAACATAAACTGTGTTAACAGGGTTCTTTATTCATACTAACACGATGTTACTTACTATAGTCCAGGTGTTGTGGTACAAGCTCTTCTGTAACAATCCATGTTAGCCTGACTGCTGGTGAAGCACAAGTCCCGCTATGCACACTAATCTGGTTGCTAGGTACTGACTGACTGACTGACTGTGAGCTAGAGGCTGAGCTAACTGAAACTGCGACTCCCACTGGTCTGCGACTGATGACTCGTTGGGTGACTGACCGACTGGGCCCTCGAGTCCGCAGCGGCGATCTAAATACTGGTGGTCGAGAGGGCGTTGGCGGCGCGTTGTTGCGAGTCTGTCGTTGGCCTCTCTCCTGGTACGCTCACTTGCTCCGGTGTCTATTATCGGTCTTCTCGCAACCTCTTTGCCGATTGAAGTGCTGGCGCCAGCTTACATCATCACTCTATCATCGGCTGAGAATATCGATTTGATATTTTAAACCGAATGTTAAATATTGGCAATGTTTCGATTAAAGTGATTAATCTTACTTAAAAATTAAATATCGTGTAGTGAGACTAATGTGAAAAATCGACTTCTAAAGTTTTCCGCTGTTTTTTTTTTTTTTTTTTCTGCTGCAGCCGCCGTTGAGTTCTCCACTCAACGCCGTGTCCTACGTGAGCGACAGAAGCGAGCGACTTCTGGATACACGACGCTCCAGCGACAAGCAGCAGCATCGGGCGAAAAGCTCGGGTGTCCTGCGTGCGAGCGACCATGTCGCACTACAAGATGGCTGCTTACAGTCAACCAGCTGTTTCTATAAAACGGCGTCTTTAACCTGTAGAATACTGTAGCTGGAGATTACTTAAGAAAATAAAGCGAAAAGGAATGCTGTGCATGAAATTTACAAAGGGAGGAATCTCCATGGAGAATTTCATAAGTATCGACAACTATGAAGATTACCAGACAAATTCTTCAAATACACGTGAATGAACAGATGAGCATTCGACTATCCCATCAATAAATTGAATACAATTTTTTCTTTTCCTTTTCCTTTACATGATCAAAACTTTAAACTGCCAATAAATGCGGAAGAATGACTATTACACGACTAACTATGCTAAATAGAAACGTAAGTATACAGATCGATATCAATGTACAATAGCTAGCTGAGGTGCAGGGGTAGCGTATTCGGTTCACAATTTTGTGTGAAGTAAAGGTTCTGGGTTCGATTCCCGGCCGTTTATATATTTTTACTAACTCAGTTACGATTCTGTATACTAAGTTTTATGTATACTGTTTACACTGCATCGCTAAGTATATTTTTTAGTTCTTGCAAAGAACTTGATCTTCACACCTATCCCAGTATATCACACACATTTAATTCCTAATAAATTACAATGAAGCATGAAATTTTACAGATATTTGATGTTGCAAACGTAATTCATAAGCAGTCAGTGTTAGGGCCAAGCGTTTCAATTATTCTAAATAGTCTGTAAAAGCGAAGCTTACAAAATTTTTGAAAAGAAAGTCTACAGTTTTGTGTAATGATTTGTCTAAAAGCAAGAAATAAAAAATATTAGGGAAACGTTTGGTGCACCACATTTTCTGTTCATGATTTCGAGCATCATTCAAAGGCACATAGAACGTTTCTCTGATCTACTTATTTCTTTTACACAAATCATTTCATAAAATATTTGTCCGATTTCTTCCGTTTTTGAATTTCAAGTTTTGTTCAGAAAGTATGATCTTACTGACTCCTCGTTTGCTTTCCTAACGTACTTGATTCGAACGAAGCCTTTTTGACATTTCAATACCGCACCAATGTATCTTTTTATATGCAAAATAGCTACGTCTTGAACGGATGACATTTTTGACACTTCATTTACAGCAGCTTTTCATGAAATATTTCAATTTTTCCTCAGCTTATTAAGTTTTCGTTCATTACCCTGATTACTTTCAACCAGTTAAATATTTTCACGCCAAACTAGACCTCATGCTGGTCACTTTGATGCCCCATTTACCTGTTTCACTCCCTTTGTTTAGCTATGAAAATTTGGACAAAACCTGATGTTGTAAGTTATAGGGAGCTTTGTTTTCGCTCTGCTCACGCGTTTACAAAAACGTATAAGCTGTTAATCCTATGATAAAATAGTCCTTTCTGCGTGCTGTCATTTTCAAAATTCGTCGTTTCGATATCTTGAACCTTTTTATGGGATACGATTTTTACGACCACTTGATTCCCGCAGCGCAGGAAAGGTTCGGCCGTGCCGCGAGCGATCCGTCCGCGGATATTACAACCAATGTCTCAAGAATGAAAAGAGATATAATTCCGGTCTCAACTTTAAATACAATTTAGATATATTGGTTACATTTCATACGCAATAATGTATGATCTTAAATGAACTATACGGAAAGTCTACACAATGTGATTTTACCTCTGCAAATTCTTAAAAGTTTCGTGCAGCGACGTACTCAATTTTGTGCAGCGCAGTAACTATGACGAATAACGAAAATAAACTCTGACCTTTATCATTTAAAGACATCAGGCTATAGGTTGTGGAAGAATCAAATTTTTTCGCCGAATAGTTTTCTTAAAATCGGATGTTAAGTAATCCATAGCTGCCGTCGCGTCCGCTCCACTGCTTTGCCAAGACACGTGGCTGTCGCTCTGTGTTGCGCGTGCTGCAACGACAAGATTCGAACACGTTTGAATTCAAACGTCGCCATTTGCTGCTGGAGACAGGCAGCGACACAGATGTCGCTCACGTAGGACACCTCCCTAACTACACCTGCGGTTGTGTTTTGTCGCCTGAAGCTGTCGCGCGCTGTCGCTCGCTTCTGTCGCTCACGTAGGACACGGCCCAAGAGAAGCTATACAGTTGGTAATTGTCCTCTCGCACTCGTGTCGGCAGGAGCTACCTGTCTAAAACGCCCGAAGATGACGGTCTCAACTTGTAAGGGCAACATTTAGACCACGTCTTCGCTTCAGTCAGTGCATGCAACGCACAAAGCAACTGTAATGGCTGACAGAGCAACCGCTACACCTGATGAGATGCATGCCGTAGTTCGCTTATCCGTAACTTTCACACCAACTATTTCATGTCACAGAAAATTCCAAGCCTGGAAGGCGTCGACTCTAACCAGCTGGCCAACGACCGCGATCGCAACGCAAACGCACTGGCGGCGCTACGCACTTGGGCGCCAGACCTGTACCACGGTATGCCCGAATGACCCGGCCCGGCCCTTGGCCGCCGTCCAAGTGCATCTGGGCTGCGCCAAGTCTACGCGAAGTTCCGCCAGCCTTCTGGTAAACAGAGACGGCGGGTCAGGGTGGGAGGGGGAGCTGTGCAGCACTGGAACAACAAACAGCCGGCGAGGGCCGCGGTGGGCGGCTGGGCGCAGACTCCAGCCGCGCTGATGGGCTCCCGCCGGGAAGCTTCACAGCCGCCGGCTGCAGTCTCTGCTGGAGACGAGCCCTCCTGCCTCCAAAACAAACACCACGCAAAATAAAGTTTACTGAGTCCAGGCTCTCTGGGGTTCAACTGCAGGATTAACTTCAAACTTCTGAAGTCAGAGAGCCATCTTTCGCAGATTATCAATGCATAAATACTGGTGGCAGCCTCTATTTATACGTTTCCAGTCTACTATGAAACTGAAACAAACGTAATTTCGTACCTACACATCACGACTTTTTATTATCTTACACTTCCTACGTCACATGTTGCAAGTTGAATTTTCTGGTGTAACTGTTTCTGCTTCAAAGTTCGTTATACGTATCTTCTGGCGTGCTATAAAACAAAGAATCTACATCCGCCACAGAAATCAACTGGTACTCGGAAATATGAGGAGCGTTCCATATTGATTGAAACTTTGTTTTTTCCTATCATTCATGGTGTGCCATTTCACTCATCGTTACAGTTTCAAGTATGTAGTACGTTGGTCAAACCGTAGATGACGGGAATATGTTAAGAAGTGTAATCCCTGCACAGTAAAGACCATTTTTCCAATCGCTGTCACTGCGTGAGCGGATAACATGCAGTAAGATCATCAAGGACAGCGTTGTACGACATGGTTTTTGAGGAAGGTGGCTGTGGACACTGAATACTCACAGGCGACTGGTGGCAGTGTGTGGAGGGTGTGCACCGTCACGAAAAATGCTCCTGTAACAGAAGGCTCGTCCCTATGCGAACCGGAAAGCCACGACTCCCATCGCTGAAATGGAGTTCCAGGTAATGCCACACCCACCGTATACTCATGACTTGACCCTTCCGGATAAGGAACTCTTCGGTCCTGATAGGAATCCTCTCGGCGGACCCCATTTTCAGACGCTATTTTGTCGAAAACTGCCATTTTGAGCACCGTGGATGTAATACTATATCGTACGTAACTGTAACAGCAACCAGCCGCAAGTACGGATTATAAAAGTTTATTTGATATAATGTTTATCGTTGGTGGTGTAAATGTTCTGCAGCAAACTGAACAGCATCCGTATAGTGCACAAATGTGCTGATTTTAAATTACATAACAGAAACACAGGGCGATTTCGTCGCACGGAATCATACAAAACGACGCTTTCATCACATTTCACGTTTTAATAACTTGAAAACTTGTTCACAAACCTTCTGACAGAGATCAAAAGAACTAAACCTCTCGTGCATTTTCCCAAACAGTAAACAAAAAACTTTCTGTCTATCGTAGTACATCAAACTAATAACGAATACACCACGAGGCCCCAAGAAGAAAACAACAAAACCTGTTAGCACCCATATGAAGGTGGATTTGTCAAAAATCCGAATCCTGTCATGGCTTGATTCAAATAAAACTTTTTAAATCACACTTGTGGCTGGTTGTTGTTTCAATTACAAACCTTATCATTTAGCAGACTTCAGGATCTACAAGCAGCTATCCGGTGGTGGGTGCTACAGTCTATAGATAAGTAGGTCGAGGAAAGCAGACAAAAGTTAAAGGAGCAGATTCAGGAGAATGTGGTGGCTACGTCAATACATGGAAACCCATTTCAGCGATGACAGCCGTAATTTTCCGACTCGTATAGGGACGAGCGTTGTCGTATTGCCGGAGCAATTTTCGTGACGATCTACACTCTCCACACACCGCCACGAATCGCCTGTGAATATCAAGCACAGTGTTTACACCATACTTCCACACAAACCACGTCGTGCAGGTGCTGTACTTGATGATTACACTCCGTCTTGTCTGCTCATGTAATGACAGCAGTTGAGAAACTGGGTTGTAATGGGCAGGGATTGCCCTTCTAATGACTGTTCTGCAACCTACGGATAGACCCAAGTACTAGATTTGCAACTGTTATGCTCGGTCGAATGGTGCACCAAAAAAATGGGGGAAAAGTGTCAATCAATACGCAACGTCTCTCGTACTGAGATTTTCTGAAATACGACGCAGATATATTACTGACTGAGATACTGGCAGTGTAATATCTAATAGGTTACAGAATAACTAATGAGGAGATTCCAGAATGAGATTTTCACTCTGCAGCGGAGTGTGCGCTGATATGAAACTTCCTGGCAGATTAAAACTGTGTGCCCGACCGAGACCCGAACTCGGGACCTTTGCCTTTCGCGGGCAAGTGCTCTACCATCTGAGCTACCGAAGCACGACTCACGCCCGGTCCTCACAGCTTTACTTCTGCCAGTATGAGGAGATACTGAATCGGGAGAGCGAAAAAAGAAATGTATGACAAATTGACTAAAAGAAGCGATCAGTTGATACGGCGCGTCCTGAGATGTCATGGAATAGTCAGTTTGGTAACTGAAGGAAGTGTGTACGTTTTCTGGGAAGGAAGCGGAGTAAAAATGCAGAGGGAGACCAAGGATAGAATATAGTGAACAGGTTCAAATGGATGTAGATTGAGGTAGTTATAGACACATGATGTGGCTTGCGCAGGCTAGCCTGGTATGAAGGGTAGCAACAGACCAGTCTCTGCACTGAAAACAATAACGACGACAACAACAGCGTTGGAGGTTTTGTACAAATCATACAACCAACAAAACAAAAAATGTGCTGACATTTGTTGACAAAATGTTCTACCAAACCAAACGTCATCTTGAAAGCACTGAACTATTCAGTGGTCTACTACATCACAGATACAGTACGCAAGAATAGACTTACAACAAAGACACACCGTTCCTCATTTGTAGCCGCGTGGTCTCAGGCGCCTTGGCACGCTTCGCGCGGCTCCCCCCATCGGAAGTTCAAATGGTTCAAATGGCTCTGAGCACTATGGGACTTAACATAATTGGTCATCAGTCCCCTAGAACTTAGAACTACTTAAACCTACCTAACCTAAGGACACCACAGAACGCCCAGTCATCACGAGGCAGAGAAAATCCCTGACCCCGCCGGGTATCGAACCCGGGATCGGAAGACCCAGTCTCCCTTGGGCATGTGTGTGTGTGTGTGTGTTGTCCTTATCGAAAGTTAGTATGAGTTACATTAAGTAGTGTGTAAGCCTAGGGACGGATGACCTCAGCAGTTTGGTCCCATAGGAACTTACCACTAAACCTAAGCCTCAAGTGTACAAGATTGCATACGAAAAATAGCGATATCTGCCTAACTAGACTGAAGAAAGATCATACATGTTGGAAGTTGCAGAAATATACCATTAGCAAAGCAGAGTTTAAAAATCACTCGCAAATATTCCACACATGTCAAAATACTGTATCCTGGACGAGAGGAACGATATTTTTAGGGCCTGAAATAATGAAAATCTTAAAAAATCGGGGGACCTATCAAGAACTGCTACTGAACTATCAATGGATTTTACTGCCAGGATAGTTAAAGAAATACCTCGTAGATCTCTCTCTCCCATACTTGGGTACGCTCATGCTCAGAAGCCAGTTCAAGTCTACACTCGTCGTTCGCATTCGAGCAATTTTTTCCACAGCTAAAAAGCGAGTACGTGAAATTAAGCCCGCCCCGGCGAAGAACGGGAAAAACAGTAAGTGATAAAACTACCGCAGCTAACAGCGCAAAATCAGTATCATCCAGAAATAGATAGTATCTTGCTAGTAATTCATCACTCCAGTACATAATATGCAGACTAATATGACTCTGCTTCAATCGTATTCATAGATTGGCAAACGAATTCGCGATCGTAATATAAAAATTTAAAGGAATAATACAGGCCAACCACATTTATAAACGTTAATCACATAAGAACTCAAGTAGTATGCATCTTCGGACGCAACCATCACAGCAATCAGATCATTAACATAAACAGCACAAAGCAGTTCGTTAAAGAAAATGGAAAAACTATTCAGACTAGGATATCTTCTTCCCCTTCCCTTGGAAGTCCTCTTGAGGCCACAATCTCCGTTGTGACGATACAGTACGTTTTAGGTCAATAGCACATGTCAGAGCTACCGGTAGTTGATTTTCCAGCAGAATATGGAGTCGGTGGGTTCAGGAGGGTAATACGGAACGCCGTGCCAGATCCCAACGGCCTCGTATCACTAGCAGTCGAGACGACAGGCATCTTATCCGCATGTCTGTAACGGATCGTGCAGCCACGTCTCGATCCCTGAGTCAACAGATGGGGACGTTTGCAAGACAACAACCATCTGCACGAACACTTCGACGACGTTTGCAGCAGCACAGACTATCAGGTCGGAGACCATGGCTGCGGTTACCTTTGACGCTGAACCACAGACAAGAGCGCCTGCGATGGTGTACTCAACGACGAATCTGGGTGCACGAATGGCAAAACGTCATTTTTTCGGATGAATCCAGGTTCTGTTTACAGCATCATGATGGTCGCATCCGTGTTTGGCGACATCGCGGTGAACGCACATTGGAAGCGTGTTTTCGTCATCGCCATCGCAACGTGATGGTATGGGGTGCCATTGGTTACAGGTCTCGGTCACCTATTGTTCGCACTGACGGCACTTTGAACAGTGGACGTTACATTTCAGATGTGTTACGACCGTGGCTCTAACCTTCATTCTATCCATGCGAAACCCTACATTTCAGCAGGATAATACACGACCGCATGCTGCAGGTCCTGTACGGGCCTTTCTGGATACAGAGATTTTCGACTGCTGCCCTGGCCAGCACATTCTCCAGATCTCTCACCAATTGAAAACGTCTGGTCAATGGTGGCCGAGCAACTGGCTCGTCACAATACGCCAGTCACTACTCTTGATGAACTGTGGTATCGTGTTGAAGCTGCGTGGGCAGCTGTACCTGTACATGCCATCCAAGCTCTGTTTGACTCAATGCCCAGGCGCATCGAGGCCGTTATTACGGCCAGAGGTGGTTGTTCTGGGTACTGATTTCTCAGGGTCTATGCACCCAAATTGCGCGAAAATGTAATCACATGTCAGTTCTAGTTTAATATATTTGTCCAATGAATACCCGTTTGCCATCTGCATTTCTTCTTGCTGTAGCAATTTTAATGGCCTGTAGTGTACTTGGTTGCCATAGGTCATCGATCCATCCGAGACACGATGCCGCAGTCCTTCCTCCGGTGGCAAGTTTCCTCGTTCTAGAATCGTCGTGCAGACGAGAGAGCCATCAGCAACTCCAGTCAGGTTGCCAGACGAGTGTAGTTTAGTGTCCAGCTCCCAGCGCCTCGATCACGACGAGGGCAAAATCCGGTATGCGCGAATGGTTGCGTCAGCCGCCTGCAGGCGAGACAAAACGGCACAATGGGGGGCGGCTGCCCGCGGCGGTCAGTCGCGATGCTGCGCGCGCCTCCGCCTCCGGCCGCTGAATATTCACGAGGCCACGCCACGCCGTGCCGCTGCGGACGTCTACCGCGCTGCGTCCACTGCTGAGAAGTTCGATCCACAATGCTGTCCAAGCACACTGACGATACACATGTAAATTCAGCTGTGTAAAGCTTCAACTAAAAATAAACACTGCTGCAGCCAGTTACATTTGTTGCGAATTACTTCCCACTACGTGTTTCGAAGGACTGTAGCTCTATGATCAGATGGACTTTTGTCGATTGATCAGGCATTAATGTATGGTGTATTCGACTTCTGGGAAACATGTGGTATTTTCCGACGACAAGAAAAAGAAATATTTTAGTAAAAGTGTCCGTTATGCTAACAGAGATGAACAGTAGTACAGTGGTGAGTCAGAAGTCACGCAACCCCAAATACTAATCTTTAGTAATATACTTATAATGCGTACAGTCACAATATATATTTTCTCGTAATAGATGCTGTAAATTACCCCTCATATCATGCAACACACACCTCAACTTCTTGGTTGATCGCTGTACTTATGCGGGTTATTTCGTCTTCGATGTTGTGCTTAGTTGCTCGATTGTGTGAGGGTTGTTCTTCCTGAGCGAGGTTTTCCAAACTGTGTTTCGCCATTCCGCGAAAAACTATGAATAACATGGCCTTTTTTTACATCTTGACGATACGAATTACTTTTTAAAAATTTTATTATGAATTTTGTGTTATTGGTTATCATTTAAAACTGAAGCAATCACCACATAAAACAGGTTTTCTCGTTTTCTAAAATTTTATTACCCTTCAAAGTAAGCACGATGTTCCATCGATTCTGCAAGACTTCTCATCAGAGGAAACGTTTGGGAAACCCTATTATACTAGATGTTATCCTTTAGATGTCTCCGAATGAAAAAGTACAAGAACAGATAAATCTGGAGATCTAGGAGGCCGAAGGTCACGTGAATAAGCTCACGCAACATTATCAAATGGTTCAAATGGCTCTGAGCACTATGGGACTCAACATCTTAGGTCATAAGTCCCCTAGAACTACTTAAACCTAACTAACCTAAGGACATCACACACACCCATGCCCGAGGCAGGATTCGAACCTGCGACCGTAGCGGTCCCGCGGTTCCGGACTGCAGCGCCAGAACCGCTCGGCCACCGCGGCCGGCCGCAACACTATCATGTTGTTCTTTCGTCGTGTGCGCTGTTGCATCATATTGCTGCAGCTAACAATGTCATTCATTTAGCCTCTCTAACTATGCTGCGAACTGCATAAATAGGCACTGGTAATGTTCATTTGTCATCGTTTCCGTAAAAAAAGAACTGGGCCTACAATTCTTTGGCGCGAAACTTTATACCAAACTCCTGCTTTCTGTGAATGTCACTGGGTCCCATGCAAAACGTGAGGGTCTTCTGAATACCAACCAATACCTGTTGTTCTAGCTGTTTATATATTGCTTCATCACGGTAGAAGACATGATCCAACACCCGAACACCACTGTGAAAAAAAAAAAAAAAAAAAAAACATTGACATTAGTGTAATGTTTTCCCTCTATCGAGTTCTCGAAGCTCATGCACAAAGTGAATACGATACTGAGTTTCTGCTTCTCTGTGGCTCTGCGAACACTTCCGTAGGGCATTCCCGATTGCTGACACAATTTTCGTACCGACTTTCTTGGTGAACGTATCAAGGATGTGCGGATATTTTCCAATACGTCATCACGTAGCACCGAAGGTCGGCCGGAACGTTCAAATTCATATACATCACAGTTTATCTGAAACAACCGATTTGGCGTGAAAGCGTTTATTTGTTTGGAGCCCTTGTTTCAGGAAAACCTACCCTAAATTCTTCCTGACTGTGCAAGAAAGACTGCAATTTGAAGTAACTTTCGAGAATGGAGCACACGTTCAAGCCTGGGAAAAATGCGTGTTTGTTCCCACACAGCTGTCTCAACACTGATATGAAAAGAACGGGAAACTGCTTGGATATCAACTGCTATACGTCTCCCGCACGATCATCCGTTGCCAACATAAACAGTTGCGCCGGTAAGAAACTCCATTTCCCACCACACTATTTTTATGAATGTAGGGCTGCGTAACTTCTGGCTTAGAAGCTAATAACTACAAAAAACATTGAATTTTCTCGTTATGAGTGTGGTAAAGGGAGTTCTGTTTTAATTGTTAAAAACCATTCAAAAGCCAAGATCGCACAAAATATTTTTTTTACTTGAAGACAATCGGTTTCAACAGACTTAATTGTCGTCTTCAGGTCTTAAACTTTTTTTTAATACAGTAAAACATGAAGATGACAGCCAAGACTGTTGACACTGGTTGTCTTGAATAAAAAATATTTTGCGCGATCTTGGCTTTTGAATGGTTTTTAACAAGTACATGAAAATATAAAAATAATAACGTTCCCTACAGTGGCCATTTTTGCATAACAAAAAATTCCCACCTCGTGAAAAAAACATTAGTCCCACAAAATAGAGCCATAACCTTGCATTCCTTTCAAATAATTCGCTCCCCTTTTTATTCTGCAACGACAGAAAATCGATGCTATCAGCTCACACTACTTCGTTTATCCAGTACTGTACGGAGCAATGCATCTGACTGGGTGAGCCAGGAGTTAATTGAATTCCCTATGTAGGCCGACCTTTCCCACAGACCGAAAACAGCGCACCGCGTCACGACCTGAATCGTGACAGCGGCTCGAGTTCCCGAGACGGAGGAATGCTGGAACAGGCGCCGCCAGCAGCCGTGTCCGGCCGCCGCCTTACGTCACGACCAGCCTTGACTCCACGGCGACAGCTCTCTGGTGACTCCACACGCACTCACCTGCTACCGTCCACCTGCAGTGCCAACAACATGCGGCTGCACCCTCAAACTGTTGAGCCAAGATTCGGCGCTCTCATACGACTCACAAGGGGAGTGCCAGGGTTGGGAAATGAAGTTCGGAATGGGACGGCGCGTGTTTGCAGCACTACCCCATAGAGTTACAATGCCCCAGTCATACGACCAGATGGCCAGCCATTGACGAGAAAAACGCTCCGAACCTTTCAGGCCTACAGTACATAATACCCATGCATCCGCTCACTGAACCGAATGGCGCGGTTGCCGATGCAATATTGGTAACAATTCGTGCTTCGTATTTTAAAAGTATCTATTTGCTTTTCCTTCTTGGAAAAAAAAAACATTCAAATTGAAAACTTTTGTTCGTTCAATATTTTCAACTTTTCCAACCAAATTATTTGATTCAAATATTCGTTCGTATTGTATACTGACAATATTTCATTTCTATCATGTATATTATACATAACACCCGTCGAACAGGAGCGTACGGCTTCTATCCGACTAGTTCAGTTACACGAAACCCTATGTTGGGAACAAAAGGTTTCTCCTCATCGTCGACTCCTGAGGAGGGCAAACACAACCACAAGTGTATGACGAGGTTTTCCAGGACGAGGTACAACGTCCCACCTGTACTCTCAAAGTTATTCCACCGAAGTATACACCACTAGTGCAGCCTTGTGATGTTTATTTTCACAGAAAGGTGAAAAATTTCATTAAATGCCTGCAAAACTGCACCGCGTTAACTGAACAGGAACGAGAGATTAATTCATGAGGAGACTGTATTAAAATTAACTCGATTGTTCACCATCAGTTATCATCTCCTGTTTTTCACAACGCATGGTTCGCGTCGAAACTAACCGCAGAAAGACACATTTTTAGAAATGTTAACGAGGTCTGCTTTCCGACAGATATCCTCAAAACTTGCTGCTCGTGTAGAAAATCTTCATTTATTCGATGCGCATTTTGTTCAAACATCTTTTGTTTCGAGTGTTTTTATGACAAATATCATTCTGGCTTTTGTGTAATTTCGAAATCCAGGGAACAAACATATAATTAGTCATAGTCTTCACAATATGAATATTATTCTCCCATGCACACAATTTTCAATACACAATACGAACGAATATTTGAAGGAAATAATTTGGTTGGAAAAGTTGAAAATGTTGAAAGAACGAAAGTTTTCAATTTGAATGTCAATGTATTTTTTTTTCAATAAAGAAAAGCAAATGGATACTTTTAAAATACGAAGCACGCATTGTTACCAATATTGCATCGGCCCATTGTAACTCTATGGGGTAGTGCTACAAACACGCGCCGTCCCATTCCGAACTTCATTCCCCAACCCTGGCACTCCTCTTGTCAGATAAACATTGCTGGTGCACCCTACGTGACCACCAGCAACCTGCAAACATCCAAGAAAAGTACACTAGATACGGCAATCTAGTACACATATAAGCTCCCGGACGAAACGAGCGCACTGGTCGCTTTAGAGCACTGAACAGGGTGATCAGAAAGTCCGTTCCACCTGGTCTGAATATAATATACATAAAATTTGAATATCTCATCCTGACCATTGATATGGCAACAGTGTTTCTCACTTGAATTGAGATGTAACTGCCAAGTAACTGGGGACGAAAACAAGTTTTGTGAGTTAACTAGTTCACTACTCGCAGTTCCGTGTTTGCTGAAGAATAGTGACACCACCGACTACGCTTTGGAGGCAACTTTGGAGGAGCGCTTAGTGACAACTGCGTGGGTCCATGAACGGAAGCACGACAGCGAGAACATGACACAGGTGACGAACAGGTTCCGTGAACTGTTCGGTAAGGAGGAGTAAATCTTCACACTTTGATCACTTGGGACAATAATTGTCAGGAAAGTGTTTTGGATGGTCCCTGCTCTGGTCGTCCGATAACTCTGAGAGAAACATGTGTTAAAAGGAGCAAACTGCAATTCCACACTAAAATAAATTTAGGCCTGCAAGTATTACGGCTAATGACCATCAATTAACTAACTGATGACGAACTACTGCCTGAGACGTATCAGGCTGTGCAGAGATAATAGTGATACTAGTATGGACGTTTTCTGCAAGTATTTGTATTATTAAAGTCACGCCCAAAGAAACTTTCTCGAGACTCTGCAAATGGTGTAGAATTGGTACCAGGTGGTTGGTGACTCTCCACCGCTGACATCCGTTATGCCAAACGAAGTGCGACTCTGTCTGTTGTATGAAATCAGTTCAATTAGAAGAATTCACATGGAGAAGTGACAGAGTGGTAGAAAGGTGTTACCGTGTTCCGATGCAGCCATGACCAAACTGTGAATGACGTTGTCCAATTTCTTAATGTACCAACGCGGACGGTCACAGTCCAGCGTGTCCACAGGGAATGGCGTACTATTCGCAGCCATGTAACACGATCTACGAGAAAGGATCGTAAAAAGATCCTAACCGACAGGGATCAGAGACGAATATCAACGACAAATAGTTTCGAAGACAGCACGAATTTGGTGCTGAGAGGACAAAGATCCTCCCACCTCAGCCGGTTTCCAACTGCATGCAATGGATATTCGGAGTCTCTTATCTCACAAGGTAAAGTTGCACGCTTTCAATTGGACAACCAACAGGGAAACTGTACAGCAGCTAACTGAAAGCGCGTAACAAACAATAGGAAACATATAAATAAGTGAGAAATGACAATCCTATAATCGTAAATATTACGTTGGCGCGTAAGTTCGTAGCTTTTTTCGATTCATTAACTTCATACAACAGATACTCATAACAGGGACTTAAGTCTTCAATAATACGTTCTCCATCACTGTTTATAACAGTCTGCCACTGATGGTGTTAAAGTTTTAGATTCGGCGACTGTAGTAATCACGTGTTTTTGAGGCGAAGAACTCTTCGAGCCATGTGGGAGTGCATTGTCATCCCGAAAGAATGTTCCTTGACAGTTGTTCGGTAGAGAGCGGAAAAGGTGAATATCTGAGGGTGCAAGATAAAGTGAAGAACATGGGTGCGAAATGGCTTTCCATCCCACCTTCTGTGCGGTTCAAATGGCTCTGAGCACTATGGGACTCAACTGCTGAGGTCATTAGTCCCCTAGAACTTAGAACTAGTTAAACCTAACTAACCTAAGGACATCACACACATCCATGCCCGAGGCAGGATTCGAACCCGCGACCGTAGCGGTCTCGCGGTTCCAGACTGCAGCGCCAGAACCGCACGGCCACTTCGGCCGGCCTTCTGTGCGGTGTTTTTAGTCTCGCAGAATGTGGGCGAGCTTTGTTGTGGAGTAGCAGTCCTCCTGGTCAATACGAGGTGGAATCCAAAATTTTCGGTGACTGGTGCTGCCATCTGGAAAGTAGGAGTAGTAAATCTTTGCACCGCTAGGTGGCGAGAGCTGCATATCTGTTCAAATGGCTCTGAGCACTATGGGACTTAACTTCTAAGGTCATCAGTCCCCTAGAACTTAGAACTACTTAAACCTAACTAACCTAAGGACATCACAAACATCCATGCCCGAGGCAGGATTCGAACCTGCGACCGTAGCGATCACGCGATTCCAGACTGTAGCGCGTTTAACCGCTTGGCCACCACGGCCGGCCGCTGCATATCTGTGCTGAGTGGCATTCAGCTGGTAGGACGTGTTGCGTGTCCACAGTGATTTCCTAATACTCTGTGTTTGGTGTGTGGCGATTTTATGATGGATTCGCGAACAGAACAGCGCGTGCGTATCGAATTCTGTGCGAATCTCTGGAAAAGTGCTACGCAGACCCTTGACATGATTCGACAACTGTTTGGGGAACAGAGCAAGAGCCGTCCCAGTGGAAGAGCCCGGGCTCTCCAAGACCCAAAAAAAGCGAGACAGGTGAAGAGCAAAGTGAAGAGAATGATCATCGTTTTCTTTGATACCAAGGGAATTGTGCTCAAAGAATTCGTCCCACCCAACCAAACAGCGAATTCCGCGTACTACTGTGAGGTTTTGCGACGACTACGTGAAAACGTGCGGCGGCGACGGCCCGAACTTTGGCGTCAAGGGAACTGGCTGTTGCATCACGACAAAGCGCCCTGTCTCACCAGGGCCTTTTTTCGCAAAAAAACAACATGGCGGTTGTACCCCACCCACCGTACTCGCCAATTTGGCACCTAGCGACTTCGCGCTATTCCCAAAACTGAAACTCAAGTTGAAAGGCCGTCGGTTTGACACTCTAGAGAGGATTCAAAAAGCATCGCTGGCGGTGATAAACACCCTCAAAGAACAGGACTTCCAGAAAACGTTTCACCAGTGGCAGAAGCGATGGGACCGGTGTGCGGATGGAAACTACTTCGAGGGTGATGGTGATCATTAGTCCAAAGGTAAGGTTTTCAACAGATGGCAGCACCAGCCCCGAAAATTTTGGATAGCATCTCGTGTTAGCAATCCACAGTACAACACACCCTCGCTGTTTCGCCAGATCCGTAACATTACCTTTTGTGAATGCTTCCGAGTCTTTGTACGGACAGTGTCTGCTTTGTTTGGGCTCAACCATTCCTTTCTTTTCCTTATGTTAGCATGAAGACATTACTTCTCATCACCAGCAACAATACAGGCTAACAAACAGAGATGGGAAAAAAACCAGATGCACGGATGATTACCCTCTGATTTTTGTGATTTTTGGCTCTGAGCATACGGTACACGATTTATTAACCTTCGCAATTGAATGCAAATGTCGTACGATGGTGGAATAATCACAGTTCATCAATCTGCCAGTTTTCGAATACACTGACGTGGATCACTGTGGATTAATGCCTTTCAACGATCTTCATCAAACCCCAAATGTCTTCCTGAACGTGGAGTGTCACTAATGTCAAAGCGATCCTCCTTAAAACGAGAAAACCATTTCCTTGCGGCGCTTTGTAAGTTCTCCTCATACACGGCGCAAATATTTCGCCTGCGCTGGTGTCACACTTCAATTGAACTCAAACAGAAGAATATGCCGGAAATCCTCATATTTCTCCACTTGGCACTTCATTTTCTATCGCCTATACCTCCACTCACTATATCCAAATGACAAAATGACAATATGTAAACAGAAATAGCAACAGTAAACTACAAATAAAAAATGACAATCTATAAATAAACCCACAGCAACCGGAATACTAATATGCAAAACAGAAACGCACTGCCCCAAAGGCAAGATAAACATTATACCCCGCCAGTAACTACTACTTGTCTTAAACTAAACAATTACATTTTACGGACGATGCCTAATTCGTACGGTAGAAGCATGTTTGCCTGAAAACTAAATAAATTTTGGAAATTTGTGGTAAGCTTCTATGGGAGCAAGCAGCTGAAGCCATCAGTCCCTCGGCTAACACAATACTTAATCTAACTTGAGCTACGGACAACACTCACACACCCATGCCCGAGGGAGGACTCGAACCTCCGACGAGGGGAACCGCGCGAAACTAAATAAACAAACAGTTGCAAAAGACGAAAAAATGTGTGTTCTTAAACACACAAACCATAACAAGTCTTCATTTTCCGCGATTATGTCACGACAATTGCTGTGCTGCCTTCACTACACAAAAACCGCAAAATCTAAAAAATCCAACGTGATATACTGTTTAACAACATATAAATAAAACAGGACAGAAAGAAGGTAACATCGGTCATCTATTCTATTCCACGTCTGGATTTCAGGTAACAGTGAAGTTACAATCAGTGTGTTGCAAGCAGATTCATAACAATACATATTCCAAGGTAACTTGGGCATGTACAAACATTAGTCCAACTCAGTTGGTGCTAGCAGCACTGTTAGCTGGAATCTAGATCCGCAATAAAAACGACAGATGATATTACGAACGATTCTGACCACCTCTCTGTCCTGGATTACATCACAGTCGTCGGGGACAATGATTCCCATAGAATCCATCATCATACAATTAAAAAGGTGGAGGACGGAGGCGGGTATTTTGATGTGCAGTTTGTTCTCGTAACGATTTTAACTTTTGGTGATCAACTCGGCATTTTAAACTAAATACACGTACTTCTTATAACGATAATGAAGAGCATGTTAACTGACTCTTTCGTCGCTGCTTGGCAAGACAAGTCCTTATTTCAAACGGAAAGCACAAACACGCCGATGATTTTTACAGAACATGCACAATTCTGTGCTTTTAGATTACAAAAATTCTAGAGATTCTGACAGGCGTACAGTGACATAACGCTTCCGTAACCTGCGGTGTATCTGTTAGCTGTTAAGGCCTGGAAGTGTGGCGAACGAGCCAACATAGGTAAACTGCAGTCATCACACTAGTTCTCTCCCTTTTGTTAATCTATTGCGGCGCACGTCCCTTTATACAATTGCAGTAACACACACACACACATTATCTCAGCAAGAAAATCTTTTTAATTTAAGTTACGGTAGTAATCTGAATATTATCTCGTGACTGTGCAATGGTAGTGATCGTGATGGTCTACCGGGTAGCATATCAGACTCGGCAATGGAAGACCTGCGCTCAATCCCCGATAGAGCCGGGGATTTTTCTCGTTACAGTGCCTCCAGCAATGCCACATTTCAACTCAGTCTGCTATCAAATGAGTACTGAGGAACTTTGCCGGCCAGTGTGGCCGTGCGGTTCTAAGCGCGTCCGTTTGGAACCGCGTGACCGCTACGATCGCAGGTTCGAATCCTGCCTCGGGCATGGATGTGTGTGATGTCCTTAGGTTAGTTAGGTTTAAGTAGTTCTAAGTTCTAGGGGACTGATGACCTCAGTAGTTAAGTCCCATAGTGCTCAGAGCCATTTGAACCATTTTGAACTGAGGAACTTTATTGAGAGTAAAAGGCGGCTGGGGCGTAGAGCCCGCCATCCTCCCCTCTTAGTTCAGCGGCGCAGAAAATCTGAATTCTACCTACAATCAGGCCAACAAACAGGTCATGGCTTTGCGCCACATACTTCGATACTGATGGCCACGCAGATGTAGAGTTCTGCCTAGCGCGGCGTCGGTGCTGTCTTCCCACGGTTTGTCGTCTCGTCTCCAGCAGGAGCCTCCCTCCCGTACAGCAGGAGGGGAGATGCTCGGTTCTCGAGCTCAAGTGGTCATACGGGCTCCAGACTCGTCACGGGCCCTTCTTGTGCTCACAGCAGCTCGTGGTGGCGCTGTGCTGGAGACAACGTTTTTACCGCGTGGACGTTGGTTCGTTTCCTCTAACTTTTAGAAGCAAACAAGTCAGATTTCCTCATGGTAATCATCTTTCACGTCTAAAGCAAACGCCTGTGTACGTGAATATTATTTTTAGTTATCTGATCTGTTAATAGTCAGTTTTAGTAAAGCGATGTTCGCTGGAACCAGTCATACGTCATCGATCAAGTATATCAGATATTCAGCATTTCGAAGACGCAAAATAAACTAGATGTCCACATTAATAAAAACTGTTTGCCGTGGTCTATTTGTGCGCGACTGTTCTTTGACCTTCAGTTGTGTCCTCATGTTGTGATAAGCATAATCTAGTCGAAAGTAAGTAACCAATCAGATAAGCCACCCCACAGGCTGAGCCACCTGCGATTTGTCTTCAGGAACAACGTCCACAACGATCACCAAATAAATATGACGTCGGCGAGCGCGCCAGATGTAGGCAACATCGAGCAACACACAACAATCTAATTTCTACAACTTTCCTTACTCCACAAGAGATTTTTTCCGAGTCAGAATCACTGACTGATTTGTAACAAGATAGTTCAGAACATTTCTTTTTACCAACGAACAGTTCAATCTGAATTCGAGTTTTTTCCCCAAAAATCCCTAACTTTTCCCAGTAAATTAAATCTCTCCGTGAATTTAGTAGTCTTCAGGTTTACCAGACAAGTCACCGTCCTGATATAGCACTATCAAGCCCGAATGGTGCAGTGGAATACTTATCGTATGAACATTCGGAACTTTTTACTGTCAAATAAATACTGCAGTAGGATGAGTTTTTAGCGTCATCGTATAATTCTTCTCGCTGTTACTCTGCGAATGCGTCAACGCATTTAGGTTGCTACTTGACTTAATGAGAGTTTAATTTTAACCTTATTAACACTAAGAAGAGGTAGCGTATCGACCAAATACGTTCCTCAAGATCAGTACAGGCCTATCTGAACCCGAAGGGTAGACGTAGAGATGACTCCTCGAAACGAGATGAGCCGAATCTGTCCAACAATCGAGAATATCTCGAACGTAAATGTGCTCTCTGTCCTCAATTTTACTACTTGTACCGATAGAGCTTGCGCAGTACAGAGCTGGAATCATATTAATGACGGATGGATTTGAACTGACAGTCCCCACATGATTTTATCTTCTGGGTTGGTCTTTCCAATAGTCGATTCCTTCCGTACATTTCTGATGGTGGTGATGGATGTAGAGCGGTCAGCAGCACGGTCGTCAGCACACTTACTGCATGTCAACATGCACGTCTCGCAGTTTCAATGATGTCCGTTCTCACAAGCGTAATTGCTGCGACGATCCCACAGGAACACTCATCAGATTTCTCTATAATGCCTAGCTATGCCAACACAAGTTTGTGGATGTATCAGAATCCTCCAGTCGTTTGAACAAAGCCATTACTGGCGTACCGCCATGATACAGAAGCTCTTGCTCAGTCTTTAATGAACTTCCTGATGTTAACAGAGCGTTAAATTTAATTCCGTTCATTAAAGGTCGGATCGTAAGCGTGCAACACACGTGCATAAGCAGGCGAGATTCCCCGTCTCTTCCGGTTGAAAGTCGAGGCTATCTGCCGAAGGCAAACGCGTTACGAAGAGGAATGATGACACTACTGTGGAATGCGAGGTGAACAACGTATGCTGATGGCGGAATGCTTGATCAGAGATCATAATCAAGTGACAATAATACTAACGCTGCTAGAGAGAAAAAAATTAATATTGCGAAAACACTACAGTTACCAATCAGCCATTTTTTCCTCCCTGTTCGCTTTCCAGCTGTTCGGAATAGTGCCTTCGCGAATGATTTGTTTCACACTAGAAGCACAGTAAGTCAATGACTCACAGTAGTCAGTCATCCATACTGTTGCCTTACAACTAGTGAACAGGCTGTAGCCTCTGTTCAAGATCCACGATTACTTTAGCCTATCCACAGATACCACTCCATTGTGGTTGCACTTACGGTAGGACTACTATGGCACCCAAGTTACCCCATCTAGGGAAGGTCAACCGTTCATGAGGCTACCTTATTTATACGTGCAATTAGCTTTAAATATAAATAGTGGCTGCTATTTAAGTATCCGACATAGATTCAGTACTGAATGACATCTCAGAAAGCATTTAAAATGGTGCCGAGCATGGCCTTTTGTCATCTTCTGCTTGTCAGTGGTCACCGGAGAGTCGATCGAGCGGACTGTGCGATCGAACGGCTGCGTTGAGTTACTTATTTTAACTTTTCGCTGGGTTTTGCATGATGATGTGAATGCGAGTTATGTGCTTTTTCTTTTCACTTCATTTCTTTGTGTTCTCAGTGATTCATTTTGGACGACTCAGAAATTTTAGCTTTGTTTAAGGGATATGTGGCAGCTGTGAACTGTAATTCTGAACAACAGTTGGTATTTACATTCGTGTATGACAGACTTGTTGCATGTTCTCACAGTGGTTCACGTCGCGGTTGATAGCGAGACTATGTAGGAGGGCATCATGGAAATTAATGATTCCGAATTTTTTATTCTGTTCTCAACATAGGTCCAGGTACTCGGTCGACTTTCCCGCTTCGCTGTTCCAAGCTGCAGTCCTCTGCCAGAAGGCTCCAAATTGTAGCGTGCAAAATGGCAGTGTGTAACGTAACTATGTCGGTGAGTGACAAACAGGGTGCTGTAATTAAGTTTGGAATTCGATGAGTTAGTTCACGAGCGAAAGACTATTTATAATTTGTACGGAAACCAGATGACAGTTATAAGAGTTGAGGGTCATGAAAGGGAAGCAGTGGTTGGGAAGGGAGTGAAACTGGGTTGTAGCCTCTCCCCAATGTTATTCAATCTGTATATTGAGCAAGCAGTGAAGGAAACAAAAGAAAAATTCGGAGTAGGAATTAAAATCCATGGAGAAGAAATTAAAACTTTGAGGTTCGCCGATGACATTGTAATTCTGTCAGAGACAGCAAAGGACCTGGAAGAGCAGTTGAACGGAATGGACAGTGTTTTGAAAGAAGGATATAAGATGAACATCAACAAAAGCAAAACTAGGATCATGGAATGTCGTCGAATTAAGTCGGGTGATGCTGAGGGAATTAGATTAGCAAATGAAACACTTAACCCTTTAACGCATACTGTAGCTGATAAGCTACAGACCTCATTTCTTCGATTTATTCCATACGGAGAAACATTTTCGATCAAATTCGTTATGTAGCTAAGTGTATACACTCCGCTGCAGTTTCTAGTAGTTCTTCATAGCGATCATAGATGGCAGGACGAGCTGAAGCAGTTCGACAGTGAGCTGTGTGGACATACTGCCAAGTGTGTGTTTTGGCGGAAAGTTGAGGTGTGTTTTTGGTGTTTGTGCACTGATTTCTGGGTTTGAAAATTACTTTTTCGTTTTGAAAACGTAAGTAGATATGGTGTAAACAGTTAATTCGAGTGTCTTTGCGATAGATTTGAAATGAGGCCTGTTTTTGTGTATGTAGCTTATCAGCTACATTTTTCATTTACTGCATTTCAGGCGCTGACGTAAAAATGTCTCGAAAGAGTCAAGAAGAAATGCTTATGGAATGGTTAGAGATTCCACTAAGCAGTGATGACGATCTTGAGTGTTTCTCTGACGATTCCATTCAAGATGAGACATATGTTGCTCCAGAATCTGTTGATTGTGATAGTGACAGTAGTGACGAAGAAAGTCAAGTACCAGTAATTAGGACTGAAGATGTTTCTGGAACAAGACAATCTGATGTTATAATGAAGGAATCGACGTCACAGTTGTCTGATAATGCTCTGAAACTGCCATGCAGCAGCAAAAATGTTACCAAAAACAGCAGGAGTGTGGTTTGGAAAGATAAACAGTTGATTATTCCCGAACTGCAGTCAAAATTTCATGGCAATACTTCGTTACCAGAAGAAGTAATAAACTTAAATACTCCATACCAATTCTTCAAACATATATTTCCATCTAAATTGTTTGATCTAATTGTCGAAGAGTCTCATAGATACAGTGTGCAGTGTAATCCTGATAGACCAATAGATTTATCCTGTGATGACATAAAAAAATGTATAGGCATCTGTCTCGTAATGTCAATAGTTCATGTACCTAATACGAGGGATTACTGGGGAGAAGTTACTGGTACTCATCTGATCAAGACAACAATGACAGTGAATCAGTATGAGCAAATACGTAAGTTTCTTCACTTCAATGACAACAGTGCAATGATACCCAGGGGTGAAAAAGGTCATGATAGGCTCTTCAAGATAAGGCCCATAATAGAATTGATGAGATCTCGGTTTCAAACAATACCTGTTGAGGAGTGTGTTTCTGTAGATGAACAGATATGTTCAACAAAGGCTAGAAGTTATTTGAAACAATACATGCCAAACAAGCCTCATAAATATGGATACAAATTATTTGTTATTAGTGGCATATCTGGTTATGCCTACGATTTTGAGATTTTCACTGGAGATGAAAATGAACCAGAAAAAAGAGTGACTGGGGAGGAAGACTTGGGAGCAAGTGCAAATGTTGTAGTTCCACTCAGTAGGATACTACCAAGAAATATGAACCACAAACTGTACTGTGACAATTATTACACAAGTCTGCCACTGCTTGTATGGTTACATAAACAAGGAATTTACTCACTTGGGACAGTCAGAAGAAACAGAGTGCCAGACTGCAAGCTCCCTTCAGAAGCTGAGCTGAAGAAAATGGCACGAGGTGCATCAGTAGAGCGCGTCGCAACAGTGGATGGTGTCGACATATCAAATGTAGTGTGGAAAGATAACAAGAGTGTGATGTTGCTTTCTACACTTGCTGGACAGCAGCCTATTCATGAAGCAGGGAGGTATGACAAAAAAACAAAGTCAAGAATAACAATACCTTGTCCACAAATAATTAAGCTCTACAATAAACATATGGGAGGTGTTGACCTCCTTGACAGCATAATGGGTCGACATAAAATTCTTGTGAAAAGTCGAAAATGGTATATAAGATTGTTTTACCATCTCCTGGACATGGGAGTAGTCAATTCCTGGCTGTTGTATAAGAGAGTAGCAGAAACCAAAGGGATTAGGAGAACTATGAAACTCTCCGAATTTCAAATGGAAATTGCTCACTGTTTGTGCCGCTCAGGTCAAACTTCAGCAAAACGTGGAAGGCCAAGTAATGAACTCGAAAACCAAATACAAGCTAAGAAGACAAAGGGGCCCACAGCACATGTACCTCCACAAGATGTAAGGCTGGATCAAGTAGGTCACCTGCCTTCGTACTTGCAAGTGAGACAGAGGTGCAAAATGCCAGGATGCAAGGGATTTTCCTGGGTTCAGTGTAATAAATGTGCAGTTGCATTGTGTTTGCACAAACAAAAGAACTGTTTTCAAACTTTTCATGTAAAGTGATTATCACATGCTTGGGTACAAACCTGTTGGAACTAGATACCTTATTGTTCATATATAAAAGTGCATAAAATATACAATAAATGCTCAATATTTACAACATTAATGTCCTATTTATTATTTTAGGATTTTTCTCTTCCTATACAAAGTATTTAATCATAATCAACAATTAAATTACGAGAGATTTGGTCAAAATTGAGGGAGCAAAATAAGCACATTTATTGTGGCTCGTAAGGTGTTAACTCAAAATGTAGCTGATCAGCTACAAAGCGATTTTCAACAATAGTGCTTTGTTAATTTAATTTAAAAAAATTTTCAATATTTTTTTCGAAATGTAGGCACTATAAACTAAACATGGTAATTTTTACAGCTTGAAATAGAAAATCATGCATTTAAGGGTTAAAGTAGTAAAGGAGTTTTGCTATTTGAGGAGCAAAATAACTGATGATGATCGAAGTAGGGAGGATATAAAATGTAGACTGGCAATGGTAAGGAAAGCGTTTCTGGAGAAGAGAAATTTGTTAACATCGCGTATAGATTTAAGTGTCAGGAAGCCGTTTCTGAAAGTATTTGTATGGAGTGTAGCCATCCATGTATGGAAGTGAAACATGCGACGACAAATAGTTCGGACAAGAAGAGAATAGAAGCTTTCGAAATGTGGTGCTGCAGAACACTGCTGAAGATTAGATGGGTAGATCACATAACTAATGAGGAGGTATTGAATAGAACTGGGGAGGAGGGGAGTTTGTGACACAACTTGACCAGGAGAAGGGATCTGTTGGTAGGACATGTTCTGAGACATCAAGCGATCGCCAATTTAGTACTGGAGGGCAGAGTGGAGGGTAAAAATCGTGGAGGGAGACCAAGAGATGAATACACTAAGCAGATTCAGAAGGATGTAGGTTGCAGTAGGTACTGGGAGATGAAGAGCTGCATCAAACCAGTCTCTGGACTGAAGACCACAACAACAACAACGTTCAAGCAAGGAGCACCCTCCCCTACAGTATGACAACGCCACATCACACACGAGCGCTGCGTCATCTGTAACGATCCGCCGCCCTGGGTTGACTGTCATCGATCACCCTGCATAGTCCCGACTAGGACCCATCCGATTTTCACCAAACTTAAACAACACTTTCGATTTTGTCACTTTGATAGTAACGAAGCTGTGAAAACAGAGGCGAGGTTTTGTCTCCATCAACAAAGTCAAACATTTCAAGAGACGGTGTCAACAAACTGGTCTCTCATTGGCAGGATTCTGTTCGTCGCCAGGGTGCCTATGTCGAAAAATAAATATGTAAATGTGAAATGTAAAGATATAGAATGTTAATTAAATTTAACAATAACAATAATAATATAATTTAAGAGACTTTAAGAGTTTTCATATAAAAAATTCGGAGGCATCCCTTTTCAGGACGCCCTCGCTATTTGCTGCTGATTTTTCTGAATTTGTTCGCACGTGTTTCGGAATTCGATACTCTGCTCGCACTACATACATTATTGTTTTACGTGTTTTTTATTTGAATCCGCAATTTATGAAAGGTCGCCATTCACACACGAGTGAATATCATTCAACAAAGATTTATTTACATTAAGGTATAATCCTCTGATTTCGTAAAAAACATTAATCCAACGGGTTTTATCCAGTCATTTCACTTATATTATTATTCAGTAACTGCTGCACTTAACTCAAAAGGGTTTGAGAATCAATTTCGTATTAAATATATGGGCTTTAAAGTGACGGTGGATGACCGATCTCTGTGATTTCGTAACGAGCCAAAGCAACAAACCATGGGAGGCTGATGCAATGGTTAGCACACTTGACTAGAATTTGGGACGATAGTTCAAATATTGTCCGCCTATTCAGGATTAGGATTTCTCATGACTTCCCTAAATCGCTCCTGGTTTTCGTGATGGTTACTCTGAAGAAATCCCGGCCGATTTCCTTTCCTCTCCTTTCGCAATCCGAGCTTATTCTCCGTCTCTAATCACCGCGCTGTGGACGGAACGGAGCAGAAGAATAGTGGCTCTGAGCACTATGGGACTCAACTGCTGAGGTCATTAGTCCCCTAGAACTTAGAACTAGTTAAACCTAACCAACCTAATGACATCACAAACATCCATGCCCGAGGCAGGATTCGAACCTACGACCGTAGCGGTCTTGCGGTTCCAGACTGAAGAGCCTTTAACCGCACGGCCACTTCGGCCGGCCCAGAAGACTAGTGTTTAACGTCCTGTCGACAACGAGGTCGATAGAAGGACGGAGCAAAAGCTCGGGATAGGGAAGGATGGGGAAGGAAATCGGCCGGGCCCTATCAGACGAGCCATCCCAGCATTTACCTGAAGCGATCTAAGAAATCCCGGAAACCTAAGTCAGGATGTCCGGACGCGGGTTTGAACCGTCGTCCTCCAGAATGCGAGTCCAGTGTGCTAACCACTGCGGCACGTCGCTCGATCAACGGACCGTTAAACCCTAAATCTTCCTTCCTTCATGCCAACATATTATGTCGTGCACTGTCCACTGTGATGATGACATAAAATCGACCTTGCGCTTGTAAAGGATGTATGTCACATGCAGAAGCAGCGACTAATCAATATATTTTAAAATAAACGTCCAACCTTCGTTTTGTACTAAAGGTCAACAGAGAAAACTTACCACCTGGCATTCGCGTTATGCTTCATGCTCCTAATCGGAACGCATTGCTACATAATCGATTATAGGATAGAGTAGTATAACGAAATCGGAAGAGCTATTAAGAATTATTTCCAGTATTTTTTGTTCTAATGTCGCTCAACTATTTTCATTCGTTTTATCTTTTTACACTCGATAGAAACTTCCCGAATTTAAAAACCATGACAAAAAAAATTCAACTCTAAAGGTTATCATTCCCGTTGCCTCTCCAATGGTTTACATCAAGAGATTTTCACTGTTTCATTCAGTCCGGAAGGAGAAAACGCTTTGAGGTGCGCCCTTTTATTGTGAAAAATGTATTAAGTCCATAGAAAAGTTGAATAGTAGCATTCTACGTGCTCTTCACTTTTATTTAAAAATATATACGGTATTATCGTTAGGAGTAATACTAGACTATGTTTATATCTTTGCTTACACTATGGCATTTCTAGAGTAGGAAAAACGCACAGAGCCTGGAAACGCAGATGACAGTAGGCTGCTTCACAAAGCGAAGGCCAAGCAGAAGATCACAAACTAACGGTGCGCAAGCGAAGGACGCAATGCGATCAGATGCTACATCAGGCGTCCACTCTCATCACTTCCCTATTCCTTATCGTGTGTGGTGAACCATAGCCCTGGAGTTACAACATTAGGAACAGTTAAGTAGATAATTTTTCTGTTTCAAACTTCAGACGGAAAGAAAAATTGCAATGCTTTTGGGAACTCTCGTCCCTGAGACGGAAAACTGCATCCGCACCTGCGATGATGCCACGCGTACTTTGAGAAACAAGACTGATGCGTCCCAAGTGGAACAGTTAAGCCGTCGGCACACGGACCGTGCATCCGAACGTTGAGCGTTGAGCGTGCCGAGTTTCTGACGTCATAGCGTGGAATAGCACGTTTGGGAGTCTTTCCGAACGTGCAGAGCAATATCTGGCATGTCAGATATTCTGAGCGTGCGTCTGAGCGTTGACCAATGAGATGGCACAACGCCACCGACGTCACACACACGCCATCTGCCTTCAGTACAGAGTTGTGAGGCGCCATATTGGCATTCATTTCAAGCCTATATGCTTATATACCGTTTCTAGGCAACAGCAAATTGAGAATCACTGGAAAAACCGTTGTTAACTGTGTGATTCGTTCCAATAAAATAATGACAAACAACATATTCGTGGCAAAAGAAGTATTGTAACTTGCGTATTATGAGAGTAGGCTATTTGAAGGCAGCGACACACTGAAGATCCACCCAAAACGCATTGTTCTTTGTACAACTTCCTATAATTAAATTTCAGTTAGTAAGATATCTACGATTAAGGTTTTCAGCAACGGTTATCATAAAATAATTGGAGATCCGTGGTATGTTGTTCGTGTAGCGTAATGAGTATTTTTTTCTTAACATTCACGTTTTTATTGGGTTCTGATACTTTATTATTAGTTTAATATAAGTATATATTATAATATTTGATGTTATGTAAACCAATTTTTGAGGGGTGACTTTGTTCGATTGGCTTAATCTACAGAGCAGCTTGCGCTACTTGTATAAAGATATTTTGCTCCTTTTTCTTTTACTCTTCGTAATTCACATGTTCCAAAGATTCTGCTACTGGATAGGAACAGTGCTCATGTAGGACTGATCTTGGGGTTTTACTGAAATGTGGGGATGATGAAATAACCAAGAACCAAATTAGTACTGCACTGTTTGTAATGGAACTTTTATACGCCTGTGTCCTTATTTATTGGACATGGTACTATCCTTTTCGTGGACGATGCAGGAAATGTGCGTTTTAATAGAGCTAACGTGGGAATTTTACGTGCGCCCGTTAAGTAAACAGTGTGATTTACGAACTGGAAACATCCCACAACCGCCGCTGGAGTGCGCCGTGATAGTGTATACCACGTTGCGGCCCACGTACCGTATGCACAAGTCGCACCGTTCCTGAGCGTTCAGGAGCACGTGGAACGTGGCACGCTCAATGTTAATGTTCGACAGCACGGTCCGTGTGCCGACGGCTTTAGGGATATGATTGCGGTGGGCGCTTGCACTCTTAGCATACATTACTGCGTTTGTGTTTCTGGTGTTTGGAAATGGGAAAAGGGAGACGTTGAACTCTTAGCCTACTCTTCTCGAACAGCATTACATGAAGCACTGATCTTGACATTTCTAACGACAAACCGGAGACGATGAACAGATAAAAGCCCTCACTCCGTGAGACTTTGGCGAGAGTTTTGGGATTTAACCCACTGTAATGCTCTAATACACCACCACATCTCACCCAAATCGCTGTGAAGTCAGCTTTTTCCATAACTGGTATTACAAAAGACTAACTTCTTCAGGTATGGCACCACCGTATCGAAACGACTCGCCAGTGACAGCAAAGGGTACGAATATTCCATCATAAAATGAAAGATTAGAGTTTAAAGATTAGGTCATTCAAGACGAAGCAGATGGTCGAATAGGACAAGGACGTAGAAGGAAATTGACAATATGCCGTCTATGGTACTATGCAATCCACCATAGAGAAGAACTACGAAAAATCTAAAAATATATGGCCGAAAAGGAATCTGAACCGAGCTCCTCTCGAATGTGAATTCCGTGGCTTTAAACGCTGCGCTAACACAATCGGTAAGCCATGAATGTACAGCCCCAATATCGATACACCTTGTGGGTCCTTGATACGATATATCTCTCTTCTAGACCGGAATCTCTTACTCGCTGGCATAGAACCACTTTTACAGACTATTCGTAAAACGAATCATTCTTGTAACGCTGCCACCCGCAGCAATTATACCGGCGGAAATATTCATAGGCACGTTTTCAGAGCGGTAAGGCTGACGGATCAGTAGTCACATACCAACCTTACTTTCAGTAGCGCTGTACGTAACAAGTTAAGGGGAATTGTACATTTTTTCTTATTTATCTGAACAACTAACCCCAATTAGGTGTTGTAACTAGTAGATTATGAATCGAAGTACTGCTCGTTGTCAGAGTCGCGAGGTACTCTTTGTGTCAGTACACGACAGGAAGCCTGCCAGTTGTATCTCGATCAGGGTGTTCTATTACTTTTAAATTCATTCATTATGTAGCAGGATGAGTTTTGTGACTGATTAGTTTCGTTTCCGTAATTACTTGAAGAGACTAATTGTCCACTTTCGTCAAGCGGAGAGTACATTACAATCCATCTTGAGGTAACTGTCATCCGCTTTACGGTAACTGGAGTTGACAATATGTTTCCAAAAGCAGTATGTTAATTCTAGTTGAGTAAATAGGCCTTAAAACCGAATCTGTTTATTCGTTATTTACTATTTTGCCAGTCACAGGGCGACAAGAAGCAATTTTCATGGCCACAAAAAATCTAATAATAATGAATTCTGATCAAAAATGTTCACATTATTCAGAACCTCCTATTATTAGGACAAACATTTACAATATTACTTCAATAACACCGGCAAAAACAGTCGAAGGAAACACGAATTATACTGCTTTTATGAATGGTAATTCCGATTATATGTTGAGCGCCATTTTCACCAACACCCAACTTCAACAACTTAATCTGCCAGGAAGTTTCACCCAACTTCAATGTTTAAAGGCGAACAACAAGTTACCAATGTAAAAAGTTACCACGTTAGCTGTGCACTAAATGGCAGAAGTCATCTTACCTCAAAACCAATAGCGTTCCTAGCAGGGATAGCAAAACGTAAGCTAGTGTTGTGGCCCTCACGCCAGAGGTAGCCAGCTCGAATCTCATGTGCGAAATTAAAAATTGGCGGGCGAGAGTGCAGATGCGAATTTGTAGAGTTCCTGATGGCTGCACTGTACGCTAATCTCCTGAACTGAATCCTTGAAGTCTATTCAGTCTTATAGAGACTGTTGGCGAACGGTCTATTGGATGGAGACGTTAAGCTACGAAGTTCCTACGGCACTATTAGTGAGAAACAGGGTGTGTATCTTCTCTTTTTGTTTCATCTCCATAATAAGTCACACGAAAATAATCACTTCATGCCACGAGCAACACCCCCCCCCCCCCCCCAGACACAAACAACCTCCTGCCATTCCACACATGGAAAAGACGAAGAATGTCTGTCCAAGCCCATACCCTGGCTCACTCTCCACGGCACCTCACCCCGCGTCGTGGCAAGCCGATTACTGTTCGTTACAAGGGAACACACTTTGCCGGTACGTAAACAATCAGTGACTCACGCTGGCTAGCACCGAGTTCGCTGTAGACGTCTCATTTGGCCACCTATTTACTGTTACTCGTTGGTAATCCTGCTGCAGTTGGCTTCGGTCGGGAATCTGTTTAGATATTGCTTACGACTCGTGATCCCAATAATACTCCTTGAAAAAGATTATTTAAGGAAGCTCACGTTAGCATTTTTTTTTAAGAAAAAAAAAAAAAAACACCTGCGCGTGTAACCAGTTGCACAGCTTCATCCAACTCAACTGACATATAACCGACGTCATCTTCAGGCCAGGGCAGAAAATCGCAGCACCCAAAATACCAAAGGTACGTTTCTGCAATCGAATTCTTTGTTTGATTCTTTACTAATTGACGTTCATGACATTCCATGTCTTTTCAGGCATTACTTGGTACAGAAACTTTTTCTAAATATTGCCATTAGTATTAAAAATAATAGCAAACATGTGAGTCGAGGGACATGAAAGGGAAGCAGTGGTTGGGAAGGGAGTGAGACAGGGTTGTAGGCTCTCCCCGATGTTGTTCAATCTGTATATTGAGCAAGCAGTAAAGAAAACAAAAGAAAAATTCGGAGTAGGTATTAAAATCCATGGAGAAGAAATAAAAACTATAAGGTTCGCCGATGACATTGTAATTCTATCAGAGACAGCAAAGGACTTGGAAGAGCAGCTGAACGGGATGGACAGTGTCTTGAAAGGAGGATATAAGATGAACGTCAACAAAAGCAAAACGAGGATAATGGAATGTAGTCAATTTAAGTCGGGTGATGCTGAGGGAATTAGATTAGGAAATGAGACACTTAAAGTAGTAAAGGAGTTTTGCTATTATAACTGATGATGGTCGAAGTAGAGAGGATATAAAATGTAGACTGGCAATGGCAAGGAAAGCGTTTCTGAAGAAGAGAAATCTGTTAACATCGAGTATGGATTTAAGTGTCAGGATGTCGTTTCTGAAAGTATTTGTATGGAGTGTAGCCATGTATGGAAGTGAAACATGGACGATAAATAGTTTGGACAAGAAGAGAATAGAATCTTTCGAAATGTGGTGCTACAGATTCAAAAATGGCTCTGAGCACTATGGGACTTAACATCTATGGTCATCAGTCCCCTAGAACTTAGAACTACTTAAACCAAACTAACCTAAGGACATCACACACATCCAACCTAACTAACCTAAGGACATCACACACATCCATACTCGAGGCAGGATTCGAACCTGCGACCGTAGCGGTCGCGCGGTTCCAGACTGAAGCGCCTAGAACCGCTCGGTCACTCCGGCCGGCTGCATAAATCACATTATACCACTATTTGACCAGGTTACTGTCACTATCATAGTCTGAACTTAGTCCAGTATAATTTAGTTTAGGGTCAAAAGTCATCCTGCATGGAGAAAGTCCGCTATCCCACTTTGTTTGGAAATGGGTGACTACTGTATGGTAGCTGAAAACCACAAACTATTTTAGTACTTAGAATATTCGTCAAATCGCAGTTACGGCACTGAGATCGCAAAATGTTTCTGCATCGAGATGCTGGGAGAAATTAATTACTCAGTGCGGCAGGACACGATCAATCATTCTTAGTACTTCAGGATATATCAAGAAACCGAGTGACACTTTTCTGGTTGAACCTAAGGCCTGCGCACAGACACGCATAAATCGCAAACTGAGTCGGCCAGTGACCGCTGCGAAATTTCCTCGACACGTGATCGGCGCGCCATCACGTCTTCTCTGCCGCCTAGGACAGTGTCGCCGTCGCCGTGTGATGGGCATCACGTTCCATCCTTGAGGCTGGTGCAGCTTATACGGCGTGCGGCGGTGGCCCTCGCTGAATGTTGTCCGAGCAGCATGCTCGTATGAGGCGGGCCGGCGCTGCGTGACTACACATACCCCTACTGCTGACCCCGACGCTCTCCAATAGGTGCACGCCACTCTAGAGAGCAGTAAACTGACTGCTCGCACGTGCGAGCAAATGTAACACACCGACCATAGCATCGGTACTGAAGTCCGATTAAAAATTACTTGGTAGTCGACACTTCACACTTTTTGTAGCTGGTTTCCTTCAATCAGAACGGCCACCGTCGCGGTCGAACCGTTCGCCGTCGCTAAACTGACACAAAAATTACTTCACTTCCAATTCCTTGTCCGGCTTTCTTCCTTGATATGTTTCGTCCCCGAGTCCTTGTGTTTCATATTTCATCACACGTCACATAACAAAAAACACACACACACGACGATGCTAACGAAATACATACGTTTCATATACAGGGTGTAAATTTTAAGTTGACAAACCAGAATAATTCGAAAAATAAGCTTCACACGGAAATATGTGTAGAATCCAAAATTGATTGTATTCGAGGGGGACATCTGCTGGAGCTAACTTCGAGGCAGAACTCTTCAGTGATGAGTACCGCTTCGAACTGAGCCCGATGACCAACGAAGACATGTTTGGTGACGCCCCAGACAGCAGTAGAATACCAATCTGTGTCGCCACCCACATGATCCGACAACCACATGTGATGGTTTGGGTTGCCAGCCTTACAGCACAGCGCCACGTCGAAGTTATTCTACGCCCTTTTTTGTTGCCCTTCATGGTACGCCATCCTGGGTTTACATTTCAGCATGATAATGTCCGCCCGCACACGGTAAGAGTTTCTACTCCTTGTCTTCGTGCTTGTCAAACCCTACCTTGGCCATGGAGGTCGCCGGATCTCTCCCAACTTGCTAACGTTCTAATTGGACAGAATCTGGTACAATATTCCTCAGGAGGAATCCAACAATTCTAACAGTCAGTGCCAGCCGAATAACTACTTAGATAAGGGCCAGAGGTAGACCAACGCGTTAATGATTTGGTCCATTTGTGAAGCTCATTCTCTTGAATAAATCATCCAATTTCTGTGAAATCGCAATCCTTTGTTTGTGTATGTACATCACATCCACCGATTTCCATCCCATTTGGATAATTTTTTCGTGATGTGTCTTTTATTTTAATTATGAGTGTATTATTAATAAAGTCTTGTACAATTAGTATATGTACTGACAAGACTTCACTTGGATACACACATTATAGTGAATTTTTTCTGACCTTTAACTAAGCAGAATCTTTCAAAATAGAATCTGCATCTGCTGACTTCAAGGCTACAGTTGACAGGCCACACAATCGTTATTGGGAAAGAAGCGATCTTTGGTATGTCTTTATCAACCTGAGGTTTGAAAAATTTCTTTCATTCGTAATCTAACAAAAGTATTGCAAAATGTGTGAATAACATTGCTTTTTGTAATATGAGATAATGAACCTAGTGGAGAATTTGCAGCACGAATAATGAGTGCTAAGACAAAAACTTCATTATTTAGTTCCTCAGCATTCATCACGACCACTTGATACATTCTCAAGTGCCACGCTTTCTCCTTTTAGTTTTCCACCATCCCACGTCTGTATATCATAAATATCATACTGATAGCTGAAGCTCTTACTACGACTGCCCATAAAGTCAAATCTACCTTATATGAATGAAACTTGAGCCAAATCAGATGGGGTGTTGATCTAAAAGTTTACATTTCAAACACTCTGATACTAACTACGGCAATATTTGATACCGAAGTGACGGTGCATTAACGATACACTCGAAATTATCTCTCTAACGGATCATTGCTGGACCCATACTTACGGGGTCGGTTTTTCTTCTAATGCCCCATATTTTCAACCGTGTCAGTTTCCCCTGCATATAAATTTTGCACGGGGACTCCTCTCGAATTGGCGCGCTCACTGACTTTGACCTATATCAAAGGTTTGTATTTGAGGGAAAATGAGAAATTTCATCGCAGGTATTTCCAAGTGAACTGTATCCCAACACCCGGGCAATTTTTTCATGGTAGCAAGGATGAGCTACTTTTAATACGATCATGCGTAGCGAAACACCTTTTTTTGTGATAAGTGACGGTTGAAAAATCCCTCCGCTGACGCCAGACACTCGATTTAACGCTAACATTTAAATCACTAGGGCAGAACAGAAGCTCGAACTGGCAAGGGTGAGAGATCTGACACTGAACCTTACCCGCATTTACGCTTCAAGCGATTTAAGGGTACTATCAAGACAGCGTCAATTACACCACGAAAATACTCAACTTGTATTGGACACATATTGTTTTTGCTGTTCAACGACAAATGACACTAATTCCAGAAGAGTACGTTGGGATTCAAAACCTTGTAGACTATATTGGCAACTTCTATCTCTAATTCAAGTGTCTCATTTAACAATTACAAAACTGTCGGTATTTGTTGCCGACGACGCTGTTTTTAGGATTAAAGGAATGCATGGAGCTTCGCCACCTTTCTACGACGACATGTCTATCCTTTTACCTGCGTTAAAATAACATAAAGATAGTCTGCTAATCATAATTATGTAATTATAAAGTCATAATAAAGTGGCATGAGAGAGAAGAGTATTGAATTGCATCTGGACATCAGCTAAGATCCAACCTAATCAGCCGTAGATTGTCGCTTGCGAATGTTGTCAATAGCAAAGACATCATGGGGGAGAGACGGTAACGTCGCAGGGTGTTTGCATAATTTTATAACAACTGTAATGAGTTCCAGTGTAGTGTAGCTAGTATAGGAAGGAACACTTTGGTTTACTCTCCACCCTTGAAGAATCTACTGGACATGGAACGTGAGCCATGATCGGACTATGGTAACGCATGGAATCAGTTGTGGAGTTTTGTACCTTAGACCAACAACGAAAAACATAAATCTGGTCAGTCGGATGCGATTTTAAACTTGGTCCTCCATAACGCAAGTCAAGTGTGTGAACCACTGCTACAGCAGGGCGAGAAAGGGACTCAACTCCGTGACACCGTACACACTACTTCTCTCTCGTGCTACCAAAGGGGATCCAAAAATTAGGTGTATATGACGCGGCTCACATTATCAGTAGTCGCCACTTTAGCCGTGATATTGGTAGGCACTCGCGCGGCGATAATTCACACGTCATTCGATATAGTCAAACATATTTTTCTTTACCACAAGGTCATAATCACTTATTAATTGTCTTTCCCACCGTTATCTCTTGGGCTTAGTATTCTCCACAGAGCTTTATTGGTCTACAGGTGAAAAATATGCGGACTTGAAGATCAGCTTCAGCATTCCTCCGTGTCTCTATTTGCTGGCACAGCTATAAAAATATCGGATGCCGAACAGCACGTCATTAGTCGGTCGACTTCACTGAAGACTGCGAAATTGTTGTATGTGGATGCCGCAGCTGTTATGTCCCGCTTGTGCACCATATGGCATATAAAGCACGGCGGAGGAGGGAGTGGGCCACGGCTATCCATTTTAATCTGCGGCTATCTTCTAACACTGCGTATCCCGCCCTTGCGGCGTAGTATATCATAGGAGAGAGAGGGGGGTGGCGTGGGTAACGATGTTTTATACGGCCCGGCTATTCACGATGCGCACTGACCCGGCACGCAAGGGGACAGAGGGTGAGAAAGAAAGAGAAAGAGAGAGGGGGAGGCGGGAGGGAGAGTCGAGAGAGGGGGCAGTGGGCCCGGGAAATGTTGCAGCTGAGCGGACGGCTGTGGAAAGAGTGACGCTAGAAAATTTTAATCCCGGGTGATTTACTAAAACGAGGAATGTAGGGGCCGGCGTTTTCAGAACAGCAGCGGACACCTGCGGTGAAACACTCATTACACTTTCGTTTTATTCAACTCTCTAACAGCGTTTTCACTAATCTGTAAAGTAGGTAAACTCGTCCAAATAGGTGAGATTTTCATACGTCCTGCGCGGCAGACTAATTGCCCCTCACTGATGCCACATTTTAGCAGCCCAGTGTGAATCACGGAAGTGCCCATACCCCTTAGTTTAAAAAAGTATGCTGTACTTATACACTGTCCTGCAAAACTTACTGACGAGTTAGATAAAGTAACATGACATATTAGCTACACGGTGGAAATGAATGGAAGTGCGGGAGCATGTTACCAAAGGTCTCCCAGTCGTGTATGGAGGGTTGGACGTCACATGGCGTGACGTCAGCTTGACTATAGCGCCAAATGAGGCTGGTCCCCCAAAACGAGGCAGTTACAGGAACGGGAAAAAGACCTCAACGAGCAGTTACGTTGCCCTGTGGTGGTGTTCTTCACTACGACGTGGCCCCGAGACAACATTTGGATGACTTCACACGGAGAACGATCATTGGGAAACTGGTATAACGAGGAATGGGATTGCCTGCTCTTGTCGGATGAGAGTATTCAGTCTGAGCAGTGATTCCGGACGTACCTACATATGGAGAGGTAGGAACACGTAATGCACGAAGGAACATTGTAGATCGTTTTAGTGGTCCAGGTGTCAGCGTGTGAAGAGATGGAAGTTCCATGGGCGTACCGACCTCCATATCTTGAACACGGTACACTCACCGGTGTCAACATTATTGTGGCACCGTACTCCTTTCCTTCGTGTTCTTTTTCAGGGGTACATTTCTGCGGATAACAATGCGCGACCGCATCGAACTGTGCAGATGGACGAGCTCTTACCACAGAAAGAGCGGATAAGGGGCGAATGACTGACCTGCCCGTTCCACCATCGAGCACGTGTTGCGGAAACGAACTGCAGCAGGTCCACAAGCACCAACGAGCATCCAGCTTCTGACAACCGTGCTGGTGGAGAAATGGAAAGCCGTACCACGAGAACTCCTTACCAACCTTATCGCCAGCATGCAGAGAATGCACTGCCGTGCATAGCGCTCACACACACCCTATTATAAACAATGCCCCGTCTTTTGCAATGTCCAGCGGACCATCATAAATAATCGTGATTTGAACACAATTGTCTTTTAATAAAAATGCCATTTCTGTTCGTCTCACTGAATGTTTCTTTCTGTACTGTACAGGTTCAAATGGCTCTAAGCAATGTGGGACGTAACATCTGAGGTCATCTGTCCCCTAGACTTAGAACTACTTAAACCTAACTAACCAACAGACATCACACACATCCACGCCCGAGGCAGGATTCGAACCTATGACCGTAGCAGCAGCTCGGTTCTGGACTGAAGTGCCTAGAACCGCTCGGCCACAGCGGCCGGCTATACTATACTGTAGCAGTTCTTCCTATGCACGCCCAAGTTTCATCGATATATCATATTTGGCACTGACACTACTTTCTTTCGTAAGTTTTGCACACTTCTGTATACTTGAGTTTTTACAAGTAAAAACTATTTATCCAGAGGGTCTGTATGTGTACCATACTGCCTTACACAGAGATCTACACATCCCCATGTCCTCCTCGACATCTTGTGGACCATTTCACGAGTTGTATTTCGAAAGGCTTCCTCAACACGCTAGTTGAGCCTTGAGCCACATGGGACGTTCTCCATAACGAGCAGTCTGGCATGGTAAGCTCCGGTCTTCGTGGTAGCCCGTCTATGCTGCTGGAGTTGTTGCTGAAACACACTGTGTTCTGCTCCATCCTGTTGTAACCACATATAATCCTCTATTCCCTTGTCTTCGAGCTTAAGTACTAACCGCCGTTCAAGCATGTCCATGTAAGAATTTCCACTGAGTACCTTCACAAAAAAAAAAGGCCGAAGAGGTATCACAATGACATCGCGGCCCATGTCATGAGGCACGTTCATTTCCAACTCTTGCAGATAATGGTGATTTTCCTTGTACTAAAAACACGCATTCATCCAGCTTGACATGCAATATACCGCACATTCATAAAAAAGTAGCACTCTTTGGTTTTAAGCGAGACACGGCATTTCGAAAGCCTGCAAGCTGCAACTCGTAGCTCCGTGTCGTTATCAGATAATTACTTCACTAACATTGAACCAAATAACTGCATTTTTAAATCTTTTTTAATGTGGTCATACATTGTTGACAGCTGCATTTAAGGTTCAGCTGCTCTTTTGCGAATTGATTTCACTTGGCAGGTTTTCTTGCTAAACTGCACGGCCTCTTTTTGACACTGTCTGAAACAAAAGCACATTTCTCTCATTGTTGCTTTACGAGAGGCGGGCCTATGCCAGAGCTATTTCTAGAGGCGTTCATCAACTATCTGACTGCCCTGTCAGCTACACGTTTGCCACTAACTACGGAGCATACGTTTCACAGCGCTTTTAAAGTTCTGCTGTCTCTCACAATTTTGCTGCGGCGCGGCAGGTCTAATGGCATTCCCTCTACCCTTCTAAACTTGAAAATACTCCTTCAGCGATCAATATAGTTTGTTATATCCGACTGAATAATACTGCTCTGGCGAAAAGTTCACCAGTGAAATATATTGTAAGCATATAGGAGTGAGGGGAGGGGGGGGGGAGGGGGGGGGGGGGGAAAGCAGCGGAGAATGTCTGTCTTTCGTGATCTTCAGCTATCCACCAGCGCAGCGTATTTCATTTGGATGGCGCAATATCTCTTAAGCGGGTTAAGTTTGTCATGAAGATTAATGAAGCAAAATTATATGATATATTGCATCTTGAGTCGTTATACCAATATTGCAATGTAAAGCCAGTTGTGTACGAAGCAAGAAAGAGCAATTAACTGTGCACTCAGTAATGAAATTTTTATGAATACGCTCTTCGATAAGAAATTGTCTGATGATTTCACAGTGGTACTGCATCACGTTACTAACATGATGATGATACGATTATGACTGCGATTTTAAAGGGACTTGACTTCATTGTTATTAGCCTCCCTCCCCCCGCCCCCATCCTCTCATGAAGTTCGAAGTAATTAACGTGAGACTTTTTTTTAACAGCAATAATGCTATCAGTGTAATACGCGTTAATGGCTGAACTAAAGCCGTTGCGTAAAACAGTTTCGAGCTACTCTTTGTAGTTTGAATTTGTAATGATCAAATGTTCAAGGATGGATATTAAGTCAGATTCAGGAACGAGGAAGTGGTTGGGGAGTGGGCTGTATTAAAACGGTGGCCACTGGCCTCTCCCACTCACTCCCGCTCACTAAGCCGACAAACAACGCTCCACGCTTTACGTCTTGTAACACACGACTTAGGCTGTTCGTCATCCACTAGAACCGTGTTGGGTGCTTTCCTAGGTTCAAATGACGCCGCAAGTCTTGGGACCTGTGCAATCTTCTGGTGTGAAGCGAATCGCTAGGAATGGTCCACAGACACACTGTGGCAAAACATTACACGACTCAATAAACTATGAACGATAAGAAACGCCACCAAAGTCTGACAGATACAGCTATGAGGCTCAAGAAGAAAAGCTGCCTTATGACGTCTCTGAAATGGATATACTAAAGGTACCATGGATTTATACTACGGCAAGAACTAAAACATCTCCTAACGTGATGCAACGTTTGAAGGCAATTAACCAGTCTCCAGGAGTAGAAGGTACTAAGCCCGGTTCGCTAAGCCAAATGGACTGGTTGATATCTACTACGTCGTGGTGGAACGAGTAACTGAAATGGCACGCATCAGAAACAGGTCTACCAAGGCTACTGACAATAACGTGAACGTTTCTGCATTGTGTTCACCAGAATAAACCGAGTTTGTAATCTGGGAGCTGATCGAAGTTTCGTTAACTGGCAGCCGGCGAATGCCCATTTGTCCGCCAGGTGGATGGCTGACATACCCTGACTGCTGACCGTCTTCCACAGTTGCGCTGCACTGCAGATGTCTTTGAGACACGTTTCGTGACCGTGACGTAAGAACGTCTATTCTCACCTGCAGCCGCGTGGTTTCGAAACAGTGTTGCAAGTTATCGCATAAAACGACTTCCATCAGTACTGTGCTGACGTCATGTGCGCATCGCGCGAGTGCGACCACCTGGTCTGTTTTACGACTTAAGTGAACTGCTGTGGATATCGCTGCCGGTACCGACGAAACGCTACGTCTATTTTACATGGAAAGGTCGGCTGTGATTATCTTGAAGGAACCAATGAGAAGCTACATAAGTAACCTTGCAGTGATTCCTGTCAATTCAAGTTTTTTTACTGCGAACAACACCGAAACGCCTAAAGTAGAGGGAAAGCAATATTCACACGACGGGTGTATTTCATGAAATGTGTGTACACAAGCACAATTTCATCAGTTTCAGTGGAAGTGAGGTAAAAAAATGGTAACGCCTACGTCTCGCTCACTAAGTGATGAGGCCTCCTGATAAGACAATGGACTCTCGTTCGATTGTACGATGACTCAAATCACCATCCGGCCATCCAGATTTAGGATTTCCGTAATTTCTCTAAATCGCTTAGGCCAAATGCCGGGATGGTTCCTCTTATATGGCACGACCGCTTTCCTTCTGTCACTCGAGTTTGTGCTCCGTCTCTAATGAAATCGTTAAATCCGTATCTTCCTTCTAAACCTGGATGACCGAGTTAACGAACAGGATTTTGAACCCACAGTCTGCTGATGTGAGTCCAGTAACTGAGATAGTTCCTTCTGTATTCCCTATATCACTTCAGGCAAATGCCGGGATGGTTCCTTTGAAAGGGCACGGCCGATTTCCTTCCCCATCCTTCCCTAACCCGAGCTTGTGCTCCGTCTCTAATGACCTCGTTGTCGATGGGACGTTAAACACTAATCTCCTCCTCCTCCTTCTGTAGCCGCGATCGGTAACGATGACTTGAGCCGTACCACTCGGTCCGGGAATACGGCTCTCTCTGAAACGAGTGGTGCGGCAATTTTAGACTCCCAGTGGAGAAATAAATTAGCAGATATAGCCAGCAAGAGAAAGAATGGTAGTGGAGTATAGTTCCTGATACGCGGACCATACGGCAGTTCCATGTTAAGTCTCTTCGGTGTGTTACAGAGTGAGAACAAGTAACACCGTTGACGGCGATCAGAAGAGTGCGACATATGGAAACACAAAACCTGGTGCCTCTTGTTGCCATACACAGTGCGTAGCGTGTCAGTTTCGTTTCCCCGTCATCCATAAGAAGAAAAACAACATTAGACTGCATGAATCTGCGCGATAAAGGTACACACCTCAACCCGCATAGCACGTGGGAGGACGGCAACGGCCTCCACTAGGACATCAACGCATTAAGTGTTTAAAGTGCCCCCAACGTTCATTTTCTGTGTAAGTGACGAACTTCGATGTTCAGATCACAATCAGTACACCCCACCCCCAAACGTCTCAACAGTCGAACTCCCATGGATAAAACTGCACCGTTTTAAGAAAAGCTAGTTTTCTCGCGCATCTCAATGTTTATTGTGTCATATTTACTGAACTACGTGTCGTACAATGATATAATTTTGCAAGTTCACTCAGTGGTGCATGTAGATACCATCTACAAGATATGTTGTGAATATCGTCAATAGTAAAGAAACAATAAATTAAAAAATAATACCTGACGCAAATGTTGTGCTGCATGAACAATGAAAATGTAACTTTTTTCCTTTCAACGTTTTGTGGAAGAGTGTCAGTGAAAAAGTTTCGTGATATTTAAAATTACGTAGAAACTTTGTTGTAACTCGTAAGTGCTCTCATTGTCAAATACGGAATGAGATACTCGGGTTAATTTGCGCGCTGTGAATTACACAGCCTAAAGACATATGCTGCACATTATCTAACTGTAGTACTTGACTTCTTGTGTTAAACCTTTAACGTAAGATAATACCACTAACGAGAAGATTATAAAAGCATTTTAAAGTCGGTCGATACCTGTATGAAACATTGAAACTAAAGTTTTTCTTGCCCCTGTAAGCTGTTAGATATCCAACCTACGAAAGGACAGCGCACCGGGTTAGCCGTTTGAAAGGTCAAATTACAAGACCACAGGTGGCTCCTAGAAGCGGACTTCATGGTTTTCTTCGTACTTAAATAATCTGAATGCAGACTAGACGCTTTCCGAGCGCTGTTAAGTACGAAACATTTTGATTTATTAACATATTTGCTGATAGGCGAACGCGTACCATAATTGGTTTCTAACCGTAAAGTCAATGGATCGAACTTCCTTAGTAGCATATACTTTCTATTTTAATTTACGTTCGAATTTATTAACAAATGAAACAGTGAATCATGCTTCTAATAAAAGCAATACCTTCTATTTTTAATTCTTATTCACATGAAAATGTACTCACAAATAAAATGATTTGGTACATAATGTGAATCACCGAATAGAAAATAAAACACTTTATTTCTGGAGACTGAAAAGTATCATTGATATACATACAGGGTGACAATTACTGAACTCTGTGAAAAACACCTAATTAGTAACAAACTACTGCGTAAACACACTTTATTCATTTATTCAACATGTAAACGTCACTAAAGATATTCGGATTTAGGTTATGACATGTTCGATATGTGTGCCATAATTGTTGGTGATGTGGCGCAGACGAATGGCGAAATTCTGCATGACCCGCTGAAGTGGTGGAACATCGATGCTGGCTGTTTTCAGCTCAGCAATGATTTTGGTGTTATTGCTGTACACCTTGTCTTTAATACAGCCCCACAAAAAGAAGTCGTGTGTGTTTAGATACGGACAATATGGCGGCCAATCGAAGCCATTGCCAGTGGCTTCTGGGTATCCCAGAGCCAGACTGCAGCCCCCAAAGTACTCCTCCTGGACATCAAACACTCTCTTACCTCGACGGCCTCGTGCTCCGTCTTGCATGAACCACATCTTGTCGAAATCAGGTCACTTTGGATAATGGGGTGAAATCATCTTCCAAAATCTCTACGTACCGTTCGGTAGTCGCCGTGCCATCAAAGAATATCGCACCGATTATTCCGTGACTGGACTTGCACACCACACAGTCACCCTTGAGGTTGAGGAGACTTCTCGATCGCGAAATGCTGTTTCTCAGTCCCCCAAATGCGCCAGTTTTGCTTATTGGCGAACTCAATCAAATGAAAGTGGGCTTCGTCGCTAAACCAAACTCTGCATCCGCATACCAATTCGTATTACACCCCGCAAACCATTCAGAAGTTCTGACGATTTTATTTCATATACTTCAATAATTGTCCCCCTGTATTTTTTTCGTTTAACACAATGACATTTTGCATGTCTCTAAGAAATTTTAAACATTTTGAAGTAATCAGTAAATAAAATTACCATTTGTTAATAAACATGGTATTTTAATAAAGGTAAAAATAAAATATGCTACTAGGGAGATACGAACCAGCTCCTTCTCGATTACAATTCCATTTTGCTACGCATACATCTAATGGCTATTAAGATAGTATCTCATAATATTCAACGTGCTCTAACATAATCTGATCTTCAAAGGTGGTTTGTTTTCGAGGTGAGCCTTCCTTGTGTGTGTGTGTGTGTGTGTGTGTGTGTGAGAGAGAGAGAGAGAGAGAGAGAGAGAGAGAGAGAGAGAGAGAGAGAGGGGGGGGGGGGGGGGGAATCTGCATCGCACTGCTTTAGGTAATGGACGTTCAGGAACTGAACAACTACTACCTAAGTATGAAGCAAATGGAAATGGCCACTCAGTGCTTAAGGTTGCATTGTTAGTACTACGTCTAATGGCACAAACTTGACGAATGAAAACGCCGGCAAAACGGCAGCGCTGTTTGGACAAATTTAAACATGACGTCTAGGTGTGATCCACGGCTGCGATTACCTTAGGTGTGTTCCAGTGTTCAGACTCTGTCTCGGCGCTCACCTGTTACGTCGTGTTGCACCACACTTCCTTCTGCGCAGGAGGCGCCCTGGAGTCCAGTTCCAGCACGGACGGAGCGCGAGCGCTAACCGCGGCGGCCGGCCGCCAATCAGACTGTGAACTCACCGTTACCCAGCAACGGACGCGAAAAAACCAACAATGGCATTCTCCACCAACGCCAACCCCGTCTCTTCTGCCCGTATCGATCTACTACACCTACTGCATCTGTACTCCGTAATTGCTTCCTCACACGGGACGTATTTCTCAACGAGAAGCACGTCAAACGTGGTTTTTTTTAAGCATTGTTTGGTACACGCTCACAAACGTGCTGGCACACCACACGGAAAGTGGTCCTCATATTGATTTTCGTGACCGCAGCGCTCTCCAGCGGCAGTCGCTATATCTGACGCGCAAACCACATGGTTTGTTTACGAAACTACTACGTCAGCTCTACTGAAACGGCCATTTGCTGCTTTGTCCATATGCTAGTCGTGTTGTTCTATCTGTAGCATACGCTTTACTGAACTGCGAGGTAATCAGCAAGTAATATAGACAGCAAACCTTGCAACTCACTGATCCACGTTCCTTTGAACACTCACAAAACCTAACACACTCCTCCTGGACAGGACGTGCTCCTATTTATACACAAAATCGAGTATTCAAAAAATATACTTCTATTTCATTAATGTGGAAGCCCGAGAATCTATATTCTAAACGGCTAATATTTACAGGTTTCCTTACAGACATGCTTGACACCAGTGATTGATTGCCGACAGCGTAGCCAAACTATAAACAACGTTGTCGTCTATTTTCGCAAGTTACATCACATTTATTTACGTTTTAAGTCAGCTTTCAATCTCGTGCTCATGTGGAAGGAAGAACGTAAGATCTGATGCTGCAGAGTAGCACCTAGTGGGCCACCTCGTTTAATCTGCCCACCTGACAGATGAATCACAGTCAACGATGTCACTTATCTTAATTCTATGAGACACAGCGGTCAGTCACTCATCACAGCGGCGCTAAGCCCGGAGATCACAAACTTGCTGGCTAAAACTGACGATGAGAATGTTTTCGCCATAAGGTTTGAAAGCGGCTGAACGCCGACACACAAACGAATTCCGCAACTACGGTGGCGGGCCATCCCTTCGAGGAATCAATCCAGGTGTCAACACTTCCAGTGCGCTGCCTGAGCGGAATGGCAACACAAACCAACAAGAAATTCATTTCCCCCCAAGCAGGAGGACACAATGCTTACGACGCAGTGTATAACATTTTTCGTCGTGCTAGACAGCACAGATTTCCCTCTCCCCCCGCTTCCGTTCATAAACGATATTCACTCATTAGCTCAAACAGCATGCCGGGGAAAAATCTGAGACAGCCTGACATCTAATCAGTTTTAACGGTGAGCTACGTGTCTTCCCCCAATCTTTTAATTTTACAAGGGTAAACATGTAGCGATGAAACACACGTTGAACTAAAAATTTAGTGTTTTTACCAATGAGGTCTTTTTCATAATAAGGATTGTTCAAGACATTAAGGTTTTACAGTATCCATCGTAATTCAACAAATAACAGATGTTTCTGTCTAGTGTATAAACATCTACACTTCGCAAACGTCCTCGCTATGTCTGTAGAGGATACTTTATACACCACTATAGTTCCCACTGCGGAGAAAAATAAACAATATTCATTAAAATATTTTTTATTTCTAGGCCCATTTAGTTGTATTTTTCGTTTTATAATTTAATTGCTATCGATTGCGAAGTCACAGGGCTTCATCTTCGTGCACGAGAATTCATGACTCTAAATACATCTGCAAATACACTATTTGACCAAAAGTATCCAGACACCTATTGGTGGACATTCATTTGTGGTATTTCGCCCTTCGCCTTTATGACGACTTCAACTCTACTGGGGACACTTTCAGTGACATGTCTGGACTAACGGCAGCCCACTCTTTCTCAAGAGCCGAAACCACAGAAGGTGGTAGTAATTTTCTTTTTTTAACAGCTTCTGGCAAAACACTATCTAGCCTCCTAATTTAAAAAAAGTGGCGAATATAGTAAACATACAACCTTGGTCAGATGCACCACTTTGTAGAGGATACATTCGTAAATGCGTCTTAATATGATAATTGTGACACGTATCCAATTATAGTATTAAACTTAACAGACAGCTAACAAGTTGATGTGTGGAAACAGGTAAATCATATCGTCATGTAAGATCTATGGCCATCATTCATTTTACATCTCGTATATCCTCTTGAGCTATATTATTGGGCTACTTCCGATTGTACCTCCATGAACAGGATACTACAGAGTGTTTGGCAGTGACCAACTCGAAAGCTCCTTTACAATACTGATTCTGCCTTTGTCATAGCGCTTGCACTGAACCAGAATGTGATTTACCGGAACGTCATCAATTGTCCCATCCTGACAATGGGGCGTCTCCGACACGCCGATTCCATGTAAGTGGCCGTGGAAAGGCTCTTGAATGTGATGCATCTTCACAATAGATGATATACTTTTCCGTAAATGTTTGGAGTATGTACGCACATATCACAATTACCCAGTCTGGGCAGTTATACAGGGTGAAACCGGCCCCATTGACTAAATTTCGTAGGCTGTTCTCGGATATTTTCTCCGGATTTTGGTTTAATGAACCTGCTATCTCTTGTCTCTCGTTACAGAGCAATAACGTAATTATTATCTATTCGGTTTGTCACCGCAATTACTTTGGTTTCTTCGAAAATACCTTTACAACAGCGAAAAAGCCTGCAATATGTAATCACGAAAACATTACTATTGTCCATACAGTAATCATTAGTAACTGCACACAAATCAAGCCGAATACAGGAAGAAGGCGTACTGAACCGTGAGAAAAGAAGCGAAATAAAAACTGTCAACGCTCCAAGCTCAAGATGTGCAACATCGAACGAATTTGAATAATCAGGTCGTTGTGGTTTTGTGGTCACGGTGTTGGACTGAGGAAAAGAAGATCCATGTTCAAATCTCTCTCGTGCCTAATTTTTTTTTTCCACAAAATTATGAACTGTCCGTCCGGTCATTGACGTGTCTGTTCTCCTTCTGTAGTCTTGACAATTGTCATACTATACACTGGTTACAGAATATCAGTCATGTGGTACGAATATATTATTTTAGTGGTGGGAGCAGGCGAGAGCCGCATAGACTTCTCACAAAAATGAAACCAATAAATAAACGGCTGTGAACTGCAAAGGAATTCAAGAGACAAAACTTGCAAAATCGAACGCAAGAGTCATAACTTGTAGCACTTATGCAAGACAAGAAGAAGGTCCTTTGATCTAGAAGTTCCTTTCTTATGCCTCGCTGCTACAAACGGACGTTGCACCAAGTCACATACACAAATTTGAGTACAGCGAACAGACACGTCAATGACCGGATGGAAAGTTCATACCTCCGTGATTTGAGCATGGATTTCCCCTTTTGCAGTGCAACACCGTGACCACACAACCACGACGCGCTGACTCGCTCGATGTTGCACATCTTAAGCTTAGAGCGTTCACTGTTTCTATTTTGTTTCTTTTTTCACAGTTTACTGCAGCTTCTTCCTTCTTTGTGTTCAGTTTTTGACAGGCGGTCCACCACCAAATCTGAGGTGGGAAAGGGGGGGGGGGGTGCGATGGGTAGTTTCCCGTGTTAGTAACGAGCAACAGGAAACGACAGGTCCTTAACATCAAAATATTTTGAGCACATCCCTGAACGACCTCCCCGGATTGCACCTGTAGCTGACTACTCTGCAATTCACACTTAGGTGTTTAGAGAGTTCACAGAACCACTTTACTGACTATTCCTCGATCGTTCCACTCTTTAACAGCACGAGGATGGAACACAAAAACTTTCTATGTTAGCTCTGAATTCCGTTTTTTCTAACTTAGGTCATTTCTTCCTGTGTATATGGGAGTGAACAAAATATGGCAGTAGGAGGAGAAAGTTGCTGATTGAAATTTCATAAAAAGATCTCACCGTAACAAGCAAAGCCCTTGTTTTAATGATTTCCGCCCAAATTCGCGTGTCACATCCATGACATTCCCCCTGCCCTTGTTGCACGATAAAACGAGCTGTTGCTTGTTTGAACTTTTTCGATGTTCTCCGTCAATCTTATCTGATAAGGATCCCTTACTGCACAGCAATTCTCCAAGAAGAGGACGAATAAGCGTAATGTAGGCTGTGTCTTCAATAGATTTGTTGCACCTTCTAAGCGTTTTGTTAACAAAATGCTATCTTTGGTTCACCTTACCTCAACATTTTCTGTGGTATGGTTCCAGTTTAAGTTGTTCGAATTTGTAATTCCTATTTCAGTTGACTCGCCAACCTTGTGTAAATAATTAAGAAACTCATTCTGATCTACTGATTAGTTTACTGGACGGTAACAGACAGCATCATCTGCAAACAATCTATGGCCACGCATCGACTAAGCGCGGAAGCCGCCCGTGGCAGTGTTCACAGCCGTGCCTCGCGCAGTCGATAGTCGATACCACCTTACAGTCAGCAGCTGTTGCGGTCGAACTTGCCGCGCAGCGATCCGAAGCGGAGTGGCCCATCGTCCACGGAAAAGAGATTTTAGAGTGCTCTGCTCGTGCAGACGAGATGGTAGTTCTGCTGTTCACGAGCGGCAAAAATGAACACCGAGATGTGTCTTGCCCCGATAGAGCTCTACAAAACAAAAATACACGCGAGGACGTATGAAGGGCATAAGCACCGAAATGAAGATGCCGATTCAGGAGCTGAAAAAGGAAACGTCATCTTTACTGGCTTTCTACAGAAGATACAAGAATTTCTCCCTCAAGAGTAATCGCTTCTCGAAATTGAGCATCGTATCTTTCATATTTTTGTCTCGACTGTCTCGTTTAATTGTCCGAAATCACGTAACGACAATCGAGTAAAATTTTTAATTGTATTTTGCACCACTTCGATATTCATATGTTCCGAAAGCCTGTTTCCTCACTGCAGTCTCTGGCGGTACAATCCTCTCATCCACCAACGCGGTTTTCATTTCGGTTTCTTATCGTTTTCAATGTTATACACAATGTGATCGAAAACATACGTTTTTCACATTAGGTGCATTGTGCTGGCACCTACTGCCAGGTACTCCATATCAGCGACCTCAGTAGTCATTAGACATCATGAGAGAGCACAATAGCGCGCTCCGCGGAACTCACAGACTTCGAACGTGGACACGTGATTGGGTGTCACTTTGTGTCACAGGTCTGTACGCGAGATTTCCACACTCCTAAACATCCCTCTGTCCACTGTTTCTGATGTGATAGTCAAGTGGAAACGTGAAGGGGCACGTACAGCACAAAAGCGTACAGGCCGATCTAGTCTGTTTACTGACGGAGACCGCCGACAGTTGAAGAGGGTCGTAAAGTGTAATAGGCAGGCATTTATCCAGACCATCACACAGGAATTCCGAACTGCATCAGGATCCACTGCAAGTACTACAACAGTTAGGCGGGAGGTGAGAAAACATGGATTTCATGGTCGAGCGGCTGCTCATAAGCCACACATTACATCAGTAAATGGCAAACGAATTCTCGCTTGGTGTAAGGAGCGTAAACATTGGACTATTGAACAGTGGAAAAACGTTGTGTGGAGTGACGAATCACGGTACACAGTGTGGCGATCCGATGGCAGTGCGTGGGTATGGCGATTGTCTGGTGAACGTCATCTGCCAGCATGTGTAGTGCCAACAGTAAAATTCGGAGGCGGTGATGTTACGGTGTGGACTTGTTTTTCATGGAGGGGGCTTGGACCCCTTGTTGTTTAGCGTGGCACTATCACAGCACATGCCTACATTGATGTTTTAAGTACCTTCTTGCTTCCCACTGTTGAAGAACAATTCGGGGATGGCACTTGCATCTTTCAACACGATCGAGCACCTGTTCATAATGCACGGCCTGTGGCGGAGTGTTTACACGACAATAACATCCCTGTAATTGACTGGCCTGCACAGAGTTCTGACCTGAATCCTGTGGAAACACCTTTGGGATGTTTTGGAATTCGTGCCAGGCCTCACCGACCGACATCGACACCTCTCCTCAGTGCAGCACCCCGTGAAGAATGGGCTACCATTCCCCAAGATACCTTCCAGCACCTGATTGAACGTATGCCTGTGAGAGTGGAAACTGCCATCAACGCTAAGGATGGGCCAACACCATACTGAATTCCAGCGTTACCGGCGGAGGGCGTCATGAACTTGTGTCATTTTCCGTCAGGTGTCCGGATACTTTTGATCACACAGTGTAGGTCAGTATGAAGACAGCCGTTGGTTGCTCTTGCATTCACTGTGTTCTCGCTGGCATCGTGTAACCTGCGATCAGCAGCGAACAACCACCGCGGAGTGAAGTCTTGTATAGACTGCGCGCGGCGGCCGCGTGTGAAGATGCATAGGTCTGCCGCGCACGAACTGTTGTTACAGGCGGCGGCTGCACTCGGTCTATACGCGACCTACGAGGGCTGCTAAGATGGTCTCCTAAATGGTTAGATACAGGGAGACAATTATTGAACTATAGACATAGACAAATGTAATGTATTGTGAATACATAGAAAGAAGGATCCTTTATTGTATGATTATATGATAGCGGAACAAACACTGGTAGCAGTTACTTCTGTGAAATATCTGGGAGTATGCGTACGGAACGATCTGAAGTGGAATGATCATATAAAATTAATTGTTGGTAAGGCGGGTGCCAGGTTGAGAATCATTGGGAGAGTCCTTAGAAAATGTAGTCCATCAACAAAGGAGGTGGCTTACAAAACACTCGTTCGACCTATACTTGAGTATTGCTCATCAGTGTGGGATCCGTACCAGATCGGGTTGACGGAGGAGATAGAGAAGATCCAAAGAAGAGCGGCGCGTTTCGTCACAGGGTTACTTGGTAAGCGTGATAGCGTTACGGAGATGTTTAGCAAACTCAAGTGGCAGACTCTGCGAGAGAGGCGCGCTGCATCGCGGTGTAGCTTGCTGTCCAGTTTTAGAGAGGGTGCGTTTCTGGATGAGGTATCGAATATATTGCTTCCCCCTACTTATACCTCCCGAGGAGATCACGAATGTAAAATTAGAGAGATTCGAGCGCGCACTGAGGCTTTCCGGCAGTCGTTCTTCCTGCGTACCATACGCGACTGGAACAGAAAAGGGAGGTAATGACAGTGGCACGTAAAGTGCCCTCCGCCACACACCGTTGGGTGGCTTGCGGAGTATAAATGTAGATGTAGATATGAAAAAAAATCGTCATAACTTCAGGACCGTTTGCGTTAGGACGTTCAAACTGCACTGTTGGCAGCGGAACATGATGGGAATTGGTATGCGCATGCAGGGTTTGATTTGGCGATGAAGCCCACTTTCATTTGAATGGATTCGTCAATAAGCAAAATTGGCGCATTTGGAGGGTTTAGAATCAGCTTTTCGCGATCGGTAAGTGTCTTTACCCTCAATGGGTGACTCTCTGGTGTACAATGTCCGGTCACGGAAGAATCGGTGCGATGTTTTTGATGGCTCAGTGACTACCGAACGGTACATTGTTTTGGAAGATGATCTAACCCCATTATCCAAAATGATCCTGATTTCGACAAGATGCGGTTCATCCAAGACGGAGCTCCACCCCATCGAAGCAGAAGAGTGTTTCATGTCCTGAAGGAGCACTCTGGGGACCGCATTCTGGCTCTGGGATACGCAGAGGCCACTGTCATAGACCTCGACTGGTCGCCATATTCTGCGGATCTGAACACAAGCGGCTCCTGTTTGTGGGGCTATATTAAAGACAAGGGGCACAGCAATAACACCAAAATCATTGCTGAGCTGAAAACAGCCATTCAGGAGGACATCGACAGCATCGATGTTCCGACACTTCAGCAGGTCATGCAGAATTTCTGCACCACATCATCGGCAATTATGGCAGGCAAACCTATTATTTCATAACCTAATTCCGAATATCTGTAGTGACGTTTACACTTTGGAACAAGTGTGTGTGCACCGTAGTTAGCAACTAATTTACGTCTTTTTCATTGTTGTGGTCTTCAGTCCTGAGACTGGTTTGATGCAGCTCTCCGTGCTACTCCATCCTGTGCAAGCTTCTTCATCTCCCAGTACGTACTGCAGCCTACATCCTTCTGAATCTGCTTAGTGTATTCATCTCTTGGTCTCCCTCTACGATTTTTTCCCTCCGCTCTGCCCTCCAATACTAAATTGGTGAACCCCTGATGCCTCAGAACATGTCCAACCAACCGATCCCATCTTCTTGTCAAGTTGTGCCACAAACTCCTCTTCTCCCCAATTCTATTCAGTACCTCCTCATTAGTTATGTGATCTATCCATCTAATCTTCAGCATTCTTCTGTAGCACCACATTTCGAAAGATTCTACTCTCTTCTTGTCCAAAATATTTATCGTACATGTTTCACTTCCATACATGGCTACACTCCATACAAATACTTTTAGAATCGTCTTCCTGACACTTAACTCTATACTCGATGTTAACAAATTTCTCTTCTTCAGAAATGCTTTCCTTGCCATTGCCAGTCTTCATTTTATATCCTCTCTACTTCGACCATCTTCAGTTAATTTGCTCCCCAAATAGCAAAACTCCTTTACTACTTTAAGTTCTCATTTCCTAATCGAATTCCCTCAGCATCACCCGACTTAATTCAACTACATTCCATTATCCTCGTTTTGCTTTTGTTGATGTTCATCTTATATCCTCCTTTCAAGACACTGTCCATTCCGTTCAACTGCTCTTCCAAGCCCTTTGCTGTCTCTGACAGAATTACAATGTCATCGGCGAACCTTAAAGTTTTTATTTCTTCTCCATGGATTTTAATACCTACTCCGAATTTTTCTTTTGTTTCCTTCATTGCTTGCTCACACCAGGGATAGGCTACAACCCTGTCTCACTCCCTTCCCAACCACTGCTTCCCTTTCATGCCCCTCAACTCTTATAACTGCCATCTGGTTTCTGTACAAATTGTAAATAGCCTTTCGCTCCCTGTATTTTACACCTGTCACCTGCAGAATTTGAAAGAGAGTATTCCAGTCAACATTGTCAAAAGCTTTCTCTAAGTCTACAAATGCTAGAAACGTAGGTTTGCCTTTCCTTAATCTATTTTCTAAGATAAGTCGTAGGGTCAGTATTGCGTCACGTGTTCCCATATTTCTACGGAATCCAAACTGATCTACCCCGAGGTCGGCTTCAGCCAGTTTTTCCATCCGTCTGTAAAGAATTCGCGTTAGTATTTAGCAGCCGTGACTTATTAAACTGATGGTTCGGTAATTTTCACATCTGTCACGCCTGCTTTCTTTGGGATTGGAATTATTATATTCTTCTTGAAGTCTGAGGGTTATTTCGCCTGTCTCATACATCTTGCTCACCAGATGGTAGAGTTTTGTCAGGACTGGCTCTCCCAAGGCTGGCAGTAGTTCTAATGGAATGTTGTCTACTCCCGGGGCCTTGTTTCGACTTAGGTCTTTCAGTGCTGTTTTTTTTTCATATAGTTCACTGACTGACACTCTGTAGATTAAGAACAACGAAGGACCGAAAACACTTGTTTGGGGAACCTCAGAAAATGTGACTCGCAAGCTGCCCAGTTGACGTTAGTTAGGAAGACTTGCAGGAGGCCGTGAGCCCCACCAGTGAAGAAGGTGCGAGAAGACGGGAGGACGGCGCGTCGACGCAGCGGGCGGAACGGAGCAGATGACCGCTGGCTGGCAGTGGACGCGGGGAGGTCCGCCAACAGGTAACGGACGCGGCGACACCGGCCCAGCCCAGCTGCCATCACGCGCAGGAATAGGCGCTGCCCGCACCGGGCTGGAATGCGACCCCTCCTGCAGAACTGCAACGGACAGTCTGCCACTGGCACCACGTACCACGGACACCGCATTCGAGCAACTCAAAGATCTACCTCAAAAAGTATCCAGTAGGCGTGTAATATGTCACGTTTATCAAATTATACACAACACTATCCGCAAATGTGAGATGAATACATCAACTTATCCTGCTTCTTCGGATACCTTACAGAAAGTTGGTGACCGTCGCCGAAGATGCGTTTGGTTTTCTGCTTTTCTAAATATGTTGGCAATATCCCAGATGTCACGCCCCTGTCGGAGATTCGACGACCAAGATACTCTTCCCCGTTTAACTTCACACGTCTTTCTACTTACCCTCGAATAGGATGTTGCACGGATATATACCTGCTGTGTCGATAGATGTGCAGTTTTGATTTTAATTAATAATGATATTAAGCTGAAATTTAGGATACAGTTGTTGCTCTGGTTAGTTTATGTCGTAACTGTAACAGCTAGCTGTTTACCTGCCTGTATAGTGTATATTGCGGCAGTCTAGCTTGCGAGACGGGGAGGTGATCCAGACCCGGATAGAATTTTATTCAAAAGTTTTAACCTACTGAAACCAGGGGGATGGGATGGGGTGGGGGTAGGGGGGGTGGGGGGGAGCACTTCATGGCCACGTCTCAAATACTGTAATCTAGTCAGTTACTTTAGATTTTAAAAATTTTGAAAAATAAAGTATTTTCTGAATACGCTTTCTTACACTTCAGTAGCTCTCTCGAGAGTATGTTGTTAATATAATTCAAAAAAATTAACGAATTTTGTTTGTTTTTTAAAATTTTTTTACGGTGGACACAAAGTGTCAAAAAAATAATGGCTCAAATGGCTTTAACAAGGGAACCTCCCCATCGCACCCCCCTCAGATTTAGTTATAAGTTGGCACAGTGGAGAGGCCTTGAAAAACTGAACACATTTACCCATTCGCCAAGTGTGCAAGTTAGGTGGGTCGACAACATAGTCCTGTCATGTGACGCACATGCCGTCACCAGTGTCGTATAGAATATATCAGACGTGTTTTCCTGTGGAGGAATCGGTTGACCTATGACCTTGCAATCAAATGTTTTCGGTTCCCATTGGAGACGCACGTCCTTTCCTCTACTAATCGCACGGTTTTGCGGTGCGGTCGCAACACACAGACACTAAACTTATTACAGTGAACAGAGACGTCAGTGAACGAACGGACAGATCACAACTTCGCAAAAATAAAGTAAATAAACTTTTCGCTCGAGGGAAGACTTGAACCAAGGACCTCTCGCTCCGCAGCTGCTCACGCTAACCACGGGACCACGGCGCTCCGGTGCTCATATCATCCTTGATGTTGCCTCTGTTGCCCATGGACTACTCAGTTTGTATATTTTGCTTATTTTTTCATAGTTCTCCACAACTTCTTCCTGTTTTCTCGATTGATCTGTGTTCAGTTTTTCAAGGCCTATCCACTGTGCCAAATTATAACTAAATCTGAGGGGGTTGCGATGGGGAGGTTCCCTTGTAAGCACTATGGGACTTAACATCTGTCCGCAGCTCGTGGTCGTGCGGTAGCGTTCTCGCTTCCTCGGCCCGGGTTCCCGGGTTCGATTCCCGGCGGGGTCAGGGATTTTCTCTGCCTCGTGATGACTGGGTGTTGTGTGATGTCCTTAGGTTAGTTAGGTTTAAGTAGTTCTAAGTTCCCGGGTTCGATTCCCGGCGGGGTCAGGGATTTTCTCTGCCTCGTGATGACTGGGTGTTGTGTGATGCCCTTAGGTTAGTTAGGTTTAAGTAGTTCTAAGTTCCCGGGTTCGATTCCCGGCGGGGTCAGGGATTTTCTCTGCCTCGTGATGACTGGGTGTTGTGTGATGTCCTTAGGTTAGTTAAGTTTAAGTAGTTCTAAGTTCTAGGGGACTGATGACCATAGATGTTAAGTCCCATAGTGCTCAGAGCCATTTGAACCATTTGAACTTAACATCTGAGGACATCAGTCCCCTAGACTTAGAACTACGTAAAGCTAACTGACCTAAGGATATCACACACATCCATGCCCGAGGTAGCATTCGAACCTGCGACAGTAGCAGCCGCATGGTTCCGGACTGAAGCGCCTAGAACCGCCCGACCACAGCGGCCGGCCACAAAGTGTTCCCCTCCCTGGTAATGTGCGTTATTGTTAGGGTTACTGACGGTCGTTAGCCGCATTTAGAAACTGAAATGTATTAACGGTAACAGGTGAGAATTTATGCCGGACCAGGACTGGAACTCGGATATCCCGCTTTACGTTAGCAGCCGCATTAACCGCCTCGGCCCTTCCAGCGCGCTTCCATTCCGACTTAGACTCGCAGCCTGTTGCCAACTACCGACGAAGCGGCACCAACCCATGAACGCCCTACTCGGAGTCTCCGATTACCACAGGAGGCCGGACATGGACTGCATCCACATTGAGAGGATCACTGGGCGTCATCACTTTATACATCAGTTAGGCGATTCCCCACGCTCGTTTAGGCAAATGGCGAATGCTGGGTTGCCCTTCAAATTCCGCCACGGAGAATACGAAACAAAAACAGTTAAAATACGACAACACACACAAATGTCGCGCACACGACTTGCCTCCCTTTTGTTGCCTTGACCATAGTGGCGTCAGGAAGGGCACCAACTCCGGACGTCAAGGTGTGGGGAGCTAGGACCTGCAAGACCGTAAACCTCGTGTTCTTGTTGCGAGAACAGTTCTTGGGAGAAGAGAGACAGACCGACATATACATCCCGATCATAATCTAGCTCGCTCTGTTGACGTCCCCCCAGGGAGACATACGAATAAAGTACGAGAAAACACTTCCCGCGCTGCTCAATACAGACCTGCCCTCTTATGACGCGGTTGAGGCACTGTATGGCGTCTGGTTCTGTCTGTATTACCAGAAATACATGTTCACAATTTGCGACAACAGGTGAAAATAACGCACGAATGTTTCACATTTACACTCAAAAGAAAATTTTGATGAGACTCAAGTGCGAAGTAAGAAATTCTTACAACTAATCAGGGATCGCACTTCACGCTTTGATTGGCTATCTGAAAAAAATGGTTCAAATGGCTCTGAGCACTATGGGACTTAACTTCTAAGGTCATCAGTCCCCTAGAACTTAGAACTACTTAAACCTAACCAACCTAAGGACATCACACACATCCATGCCCGAGGCAGGATTCGAACCTGCGACCGTAGCGGTCGCTCGGTTCCAGACTGTAGCGCCTTTAACCGTTGCTATCTGAAACTGAAACAACTGAACAACGTGAGACTCTAGTCACAAGAGATTTTAGCGTTTCCATCCTCACAGAACGGAGGATACTCATCCCTGTGAAGGAGACAGCTCGGCTGCTCGTTGGTATTCTTGGTAAAAGATCTAAACAGTGCTGCATTCTGCCATTATACTGACGAGTGGCTTTGTTACTACTCTTCTTCGCATTTGGAAGGAATCGAGTTACTTTCTGGAACCAGTTGGCAGGTTAAAATGTGTGCCAGACCGGGAATCATACAAGGAATCTTGCCTTTCACAGGCAATGCTTTTACCGACTGAGTTAGCCAGAACGGATCATGACCTGAAGAAACAAAAGAGCGCACACTCCCCTGCAGAATGTCTCATTCCGGGTTTATCTATAAACTGATCAGCGACGAACGAATTATGTCCGTACTGTATCTTTCACCATTGTCTGAGGCTTGCAATTACTAGACCCACCCCTGCCCGTGCGGTTCTAGGCGCTTCAGTCTGGAACCGCGTGACCGCTACGGTCGCAGGTTCGAATCCTGCCTAGGTCATGGATATGTGTGATGTCCTTAGGTTAGTAAGGTTTAAGTAGTTCTAAGTTCTAGGGGACTGATGACCACAGATGTTAAGTCCCATAGTGCTCAGAGCCATTTGAACCATATTTGAACTTGACCCCCACCATGCCAAATGATTATGTAGATTCGATTTGTCATCTGCTTTCCACATGGATTTAATTAAACGAAAATTCAGTTTATTTTACAGAAAACTACTCGTTGAGACAAGTGCACATTACTGATGGGCGAAATAGATTAAAAAAGATATTACAGTTGTCAAAAGATTTGCGTTAGCTCACCAGCTATATATAGCGCTGGTGACTTCTGTTTTATGGGCACTAGGGCGTGGTCCAAGCCTGTTTCTGTTCCTAATGTTTCGGCTCCTAATGCTGTAGACAATGTCAGACGCTATAAAGACTCAGAAAGCAGTTTCAAACCAAGCTGTACTGTTTATACGTATCCATGCAATGGTAGTGTCATGACGTCATCACACCGCTCCGAAGATCGTGGAGTCTTCGCCGACGTGTAGTATGCAGCTTGTAGTGGTGAAGAGTTGGCGCTGTTTGTTTTATGTAGCACTAAGCCCCACAACGTGCCTGATTTCAGTCCTCCTACTAAATTGTTTTGAGGCTAAAAACGATAACAGCGCCAACTCTTTCCCACCAGACAGAAACAGATTTCGTGACACACATCGGCTCGACACCGCCTATCTTGGGCAACGCCCTGATGATGTCACGACCCGACCGTTGAGTCTGGCTTGTTGAGTTTAAATTTGAAACTGCTATCTCTGTCTTTATAACCTCTGATGGCGTCTCAAGCATTAGGAGGCGAAATCTTAGGCACAGAAGTAACCCTTGGACCCCAGTAAAATGGCCATAAAACAAAATTCAGCAGGAATGCAAATATATGTCGTGAAAGCCTACAGTGTATTTCCAATAGTCTTTCTTCCATGCGAATTCCCAACTTTTGCCCAACATTCTCTATATATGCCCGGTGTCGCGCAAAAACTTTGGTGTCCACTTTGTTGCAGCTTACTGCAACCACTAAAGATCTCCAATACTGCATGGGTGGTCCCCACGAGGACACGTCGCCATTAATTATGCAGACGGGCCGGGTCGCTGCTGGCCGCGATCCACTTCCGCTGTTCTCGACGTCTGCACCTCTCTCTCTCTCTGGTATCGGCGCACTGCTGGCGGGACACAGCGCTCCACAGATTCAGCCCGCAGAAAGCTTCTGCGTGCTTAGAAAGACTGTGGAAAGGGGGTCCCTTCTGGTGTTACCTCCACACCTGCACACTGACGGACTGCTCGGTTCCTAAAGTTCGCTGTTTGCTGTAGCTACACATACAACGTCTTTGGATAAGGTGTTTCTCACTGCAACTTATAGAATAATAAGCGACAAAAATAATTATTTGTATACGTAAACGTAGTAAACGTTACTATTTTCGCTGATTTATGAACATAGTTTATTTAGTTCTTTTCCAGAGAGGTTACAGCAACGTCTTATACTTTGAAGGGAGTCAAATTAAACTCTCTCAATACGTAATAGAGCGTGTGTGCTCAAGTTCCTTCTACTACAGCTAGTGAAACAACAATGTCCTCTCGCTGGCCACTGTACATTGAGTACAACAACAACACAGCAAAGCACTATTTGAAAATTTACCGGCGTTCCTCTGTACTGGCTAACTAGGAAAGCTGTGGTACAAGTAAGGATCTTGTAATATACGTCACGTCTGTTTTTAACAAAATCTTTATTTACTCTACATTTGAACAAGATGAGTCAAAGATTATATGCCTTAACAGAACCGTAATTTTTACTTTTAATTTACACAGAAGTTAATAACGAGTTAGCTCCTTTCGCAGAGATCAGGCAAGAGGTTGCCTATTAACTTCGTCGAGTTCCCCCTCCACGGAATAATATTCCATCTTGTGAAAGGGCTGCTATTCGGTCTCTGAGATAAAATTGGGATCTAATAATTCTTCCAGCTGATAAAGGTAATGCCACAGTTATAATCTCACGTGAGGATTATGTCGCCAAAATGGATCTTTTGTTAGAGGAATCGGTCTATCAGAAAATCAAAAATGATCCCACGGATTGCATAAAACGGAAGACTCTCTCACTTTTAAAGAAGAGCTCCTTACCTAGTGATGTCGTCAAGAAACTTCATCCTGGTGCAGCCGTTCCTCCGAGATTGTATGGTTTACCCAAGATTCGTAAGAGTGGTATTCCTCTGCGTTCCACTGTCAGCAACTTGCGCGCCCCTCCTACTATTTGGCCAAATAGTCCTCAGGCCATATGTGGGAAAATGTGAACATCTTATATCAAATTCGTCCGACTTTATTCGACGATTAAAATCGTTATACTGTGGCCCTTCTGATTTGCTCGTCAGCTTTGATGTTATTTCTCTCTTTAATCGGGTTCCTCCTGAAGAGTCCCTGTTACTAGTCGGTGAGAAATTAGATGAAGAAACCACCAAATTATGTCGTCATGTGTTGACTTCAACATATTTTCTTTTTAATGATGTATATTTTCAGCAAACTGACGGAGTAGCTACGGGAGTCCACTCTCCACCATAGTCACCAACCTTTTTATGGTAGACTTTGAGGACATGGCATTCAAAACTACGTTTCTTAAACCAAAGTGTTTTTTGAGATACGTTGATGACATTTTTATGGTTTGGCCACATGGAATTGATGCTTTGAATCGCTTTTTAGATCATTCTCTACACCCGAGTATTCAATTTACTTTGGAAATTGAAAGTGATGGTAAACTTCCATTTCTTGATGTTTTAGTTCAAAGAAAGGACGATGGGACTTTTGGACACAGTGTATATCGGAAACCTACTCATACTGACCGCTATCTTCATGCGACCAGCTGTCATCCAGCACACCAACGCAGTGGAGTTTTGCGGACTCTGGTGAAAAGAGCTTATGACATTTCTGACGAGGAACATTTGAAACAACAACTTGATCATTTGAAGATTGTTTTTAAACAGAATGGAATTACGGAACAACAAATATGCCGTGCTCTTCAGTTTGGTCCGTCACGCGAGCCAATAGAACATACTTTTGAAGCTGTTGCTTATTTACCCTTTGCGGGAAGTATATCATCCAAAATTTCAAGAATTTTAAGAAAATATGATATTAAAAGTGTTTTTTACGCCGGTGGCCAAGACTAGAGCCCTTCTTGGCCCAGTTAAAGATGATTTGGGCTTGAGGAATCCCGAGGTTTATGAAATTCGGTGTCACTGTGGAAAGAAGTATATTGGTCAAACTATTCGGGACCGGTGTGTGGAACATCATCGGCACACTCTGTTGTTCCAGCCTGAGAAGTCGGCAGTGGCGGAACACTGCCTTAACGAAGGACACAGGATGATGTATGACAAGACACAATTGATCGCTCCTGCTTCTCGCTATTGGGAATGTGTTCTTGAAGAATCCATTGAAATTAGATGGTTCAAATGGCTCTGAGCACTATGGGACTTAACATCTATGGTCATCAGTACCCTAGAACTTAGAACTACTTAAACCTAACTAACCTAAGGACATCACACACATCCATGACCGAGGCAGGATTCGAACCTGCGACCGTAGCGGTCACGCGGTTCCAGACTGAAGCGCCTAGAACCGCACGGCCACACCGGCCGGCATTTTAATTAGATTATCAAGTAATATTACTAACAGGGATAAAGGTTTTCCTCTAAGTAAGATATGGAATCCGATTTTGTCCGACATTAAACAACAATGGTCTTCTTTTCGATCATTGGATTCTTCCAACTAGTGCTGTTGCGATTTATCGTTTCTGCCGTCTTCTCCCACCGGCGCGCTGCGTGTCTACTTGCCGCCAGGAGGCGCTGCACATCATCTCGCGCCGTGTGTATAAAGGTTTCCGTCGTTGTGGCTGCAATTCAGTTCCGGCGAGGCAATGCACGAGCATTAACTCACCCGAAGATGGCGGCCAGCTGGTCCGCCGAAAAATTATGCCTGGACGACGACACGATCCGGCTGCAAACCCGTGAAGAATATTAGTGGAAAAGTGTTTTTTTGAAATAGAATGTGTTAGAAGTTTTGAAAGCTCTTTGGTACAGTGTGGAACGCCTTCCGCAAATCTAGGAAGATGGAATCTACCACTTCACTTGCATATACTATTTGAAAGATATTGTGTATGAATAAAGCAAGCTGCGTTTCACTCTCCACCGAACAACATTTTCACACGTGCCAGTTATAACTGTATTGATTATGCTGATGGTTTGTCGATGCGCGCCGGCCGCGGTGGCCGAGCGGTTCTAGGCGCTTCAGTCCGGAACCGCGCGACTGCTACGGTCGCAGGTTCGAATCCTGCCTCGGGCATGGATGTGTGTGATGTACTTAGTTAGGTTTAAGTAGTTCTAAGTTCTAGGGGACTGATGACCTCAGATGTTAAGTCCCATAGTGCTCAGAGCCATTTGAGCCATTTTTTGTCGATGTGCAGCTGTATTACTCCCACTCATATCTGTCACGCGTTTTTTCGAACCATTTTATTGCGGAGCATGTTATGTATATTTCGGGTTTGGTTATCACTAGCGCGTCTTCGTAACTGTGCGAAATAACATGCTAGCTGACGGGAGAAGTTTTAGTTAGAATTACCTACAATAGTGGTTCTTAGTGTGTAGCGCATTATTCATACAACACTAAGGTGGAGGATACAACACTAAGATGGAGGAGAGTATTCTGTTTAAATTATATGAATTAATGACTTAGTAATCATTTCTGTGACAAATGAACATGCTCTTACGCTTTGGAATGTTATGACTTGAAAACCGAGAAACATTTATGCGAACACGATACTGACATTAATTACCGAGCTGCCGTATGCAACTGATAACTCACACAGCTATTACGGAGTGAGCCTGTCAATTGCTAACAAAATAATAAATGATAGACTGTTTTATGTTGAAACAGCGGCAATGTGTCCAAACGACGGAAGTTCTTAGTAACTACATGCACTATAAGCTTGCTAGTTTGGTTGTTGCCTGCAGTAGGCGCCTGATTCATTGCTGTGCTCCGTCAGAAAGTTTCTACACCGAGCAGAACACGCAAACGCTTTTACCAGACTCTCTGCGCCCGTACACGATTCTCCATGTGCAATACATTCGCCTTAACTACCTCTAGATACGCAGTACTGGTTCACCTGGAATAAACTGAGGATAGCACACAATGAGTTTTGCCATCCTGTGTAACAGAGGGCCAGTTGCAGGAATTGTTACTACTCTTCAAAGCAGACAATATTATCGAAGACAAGAAAGTCATTCTGTTATGCCTTCGGCTTGCATCTTCGCAGACAGAGTGCACCAGTTCTACTGTTATTTTGAAAATAAGCAGATACAGTTTCTGAACTGAAAACATAGCGCGAGAAGACGAGAGAAATGTTCGAATTATTAATATAGCACACAGCATAACGCCGTATGGCTAGCAAAAAATAAAGGAGATTCAGAGGCGTGTCGGATGAAGACGCCAAGTGAGGTGGCACAGTGGTTAAGTTACGGGACTAGCACTCGGGAAGACTCTTAACCCTTAATTTTTTCTTGGAGTCCACACGTCGGGTTAGCGACTCTTGGTCTGAGACACGGGTTGGGCTGTTTGTGCTTTTTAACGCTGCCTCCCACATCCTACAAATCTCTTGACGTTAACTGTATAGCGCAACAAGACAGAACAACAGTTTCGAAATCAGGAATACCTAAAACATGCGCAACCTTACAGCCCTTCCAGATGTTAGCGGAAATAAGACATACATGTGCAGACAAACTAAAATTGCAGTTTCAGAAAAATTTGATGATTTATTCAAGAGAAAGAGTTTTACAAATTACCCAAGTCAGCAACGAGTTGGTCCACCTCTGGCAAGGAGACATTCGGCTTGATCAGAGATGGTTGGCTAGCACTGCCAATAATAGTTAAACGTTCTCAATTAGAGAGAGATCCGGCGACTTTTCTAGCCAAGGTGGTGTTTATCGAGCATTGGCCCATAAGTAGCAACTCTCGCAGTGTGGGGGCGGCCGGGCATTATCTTGCTGAAATGTAAGCCCTGGATAGCTTGCCATTAAGAAACGGGGCACAGAATGTCGTCGATGAATATCTGTGCTGCATGGGTGCAGCGGATGACAACCGCAAGGTTCTTCTGTGAAATGAAATGCCACTCCAGTGCATCACTGCTTATTGTCGGGCTGTATGGGGGGAGGGGGCGGGGGGGGGGGGGGGGGCAACAGTCAGGTTGTTCCACCGCTGTCCAGGATGTCTCCAGACGAGTCTTCCGCCTGGACTCACATTCAATGGAGCAGGATTGCTTCGATGATGAGTTCCGCTTCCAACTGAACCCCGGTGACCAACGAAGATGTGTCTGAAGACGCCCCAGACAGAGGAGAGATACAAAATCCTGACATTCGCCCGCCACATCATGGCGCGACAATGGTCCCGGCTGCCGTTTCTTTACATAGCAGGACCTCTTTGGTTGTCACCCGCAGTATCCTCACAGCACAGCGGTACGCCGATAATATTCCACTCCCCGTTTAGTTACCCTTCATTTCAAGCCATCATGAGCTTACATTCTAGCAAGATAATGCCCGACCGCACACAGCGAGTTTAGTTTTTGTGCTTACCAAACACTGCCTTTTCCAGGAAGTTCGCCGGATCTCTCCGCAACTAAGAACGTTTGGAGCATTATGGCCAGGGCCTTCCAATCGCCTCGTGATTTTGACGCTCTAACACGGCAATTGCACAGAATTTGGCACGAAGAGGGCACCCTGCCAACTCTATCAATTAATGCCAAGCCGAACAACTGCTTGCATCTGGACCAGACGTCGACCACCGCGTTACTGACTTGCGCAATATGTGAAGTTCTTTCTCTTGAATGAATCATCGATTTCTTCTGAAATTGTGATTCTTTGTTTGTCTGCACACTTACATCAAATCAATTGATTTCCATTCCATTCGGATAATTCTTTCGTCCTACGCCTCTTCTTATTCTTTTTTCCCCCGTCATAGAGTATATTTGGAACCAATTGTTTTTAACCAACCAAAGTTGTGAATATGTTTTATTGCAGACCACTAATACTATAGTAAAATCCGCATTTTTCTTAGTAGTTGCAAAGACAGATTTCAAATATTCTTAATAATTGCACTGCAACTATGGACACTGTGTACACAAATGAAAATATTAATGTCACGTAGCGGTAAGAGATAAGGCACAGCTGGTCATAGGCGGGATTTTGCCACTCAGTGATCGTTTCATAATTTGGTACTTTCATTTATTCGTGAAGCTCCCCTTCGTTGTCTTCAGTTAAGAATAAAATTTACACTGTCTTCTTTCTACAGCCACCTCTAGTGTTTCATTCAGAAGTCATCCCCGCGAAGAAAGCCGGCGGTAAGCCTTGGCAAAAGAAACGCTAGCTGGCTAATTATCCTTCAACTTACGGCCCTTCGGAGGTCTGTTGCAACGCGTACCGGGAAGTCGTTTCTCACTGAACAAGCCGGAGACGTCAATTAGGCTCGGTGGTACGTCATGCGCCTCCGGGGGGAGTTAGAAACACTCGTGAACGCCCGACGCTGGTTCAAGATCTGCAGGTAATCGGTCCCTCTAGCGAGGACAAGCGCCGCACTCACTGGACACCTCCCAGACACTGCAGCACGCAGTCGACTCCTTGCCCGCACTGCAATCTTCTCCACAGTCGCGAAACGACATTCACCTCACACTAAGACCGGCCTCTAATAGGCCAAACGAGCTGGCCACGTGCCATTTACTCAAATTTATGTTTTCGTCCAGTACGTTCAATATCCCGCACACAGGGTGTTTGTAACTGTTATTATTAATGAACAAACAACAGCTGCAGATGCACAAAATTTGATACTGTTTTACGATTACAACCGGGTTCGGCCACTAGATCTTTCACAAGTGGTCAGGAATTCTTAACACAACAGGAGTCTTCACGCGAGATCATTAGACCTCAGAACATTTGAAAATGGGATACAAGCTGTAAGCGGTAGTCCAAAAATCATGGGTGTCCCAGGAGGAATGGTCAATATTCACGGATACGACAGGACACATTTAATGCACATTGTTATTTATCTTCTGTGTTATTCAATACATTGTCAGATTTACTTATACATAAGTTAGCAAACATTGCAACCCGCGTTTTGAAAAGTGTCAATTCATAAATATATAATTTAATACATTCACCTCTAAGCATTACTGCAGAAGTCACATTACAGCTTTTGTACAGTTCACAGTAAATGTTCGGATACCCCACCGTCGACTTCAGTATTAGTGCACTCTGGGGGAGAACATGATGTGTCGCTTGTCTGAGAGCATCTGCACGTTCGCCGGCCAAAGTGGCCGTGCGGTTAAAGGCGCTGCAGTCTGGAACCGCAAGACCGCTATGGTCGCAGGTTCGAATCCTGCCTCGGGCATGGCTGTTTGTGATGTCCTTAGGTTAGTTAGGTTTAACTAGTTCTAAGTTCTAGGGGACTAATGACCTCAGCAGTTGAGTCCCATAGTGCTCAGAGCCATTTGAACCATCTGCACGTTCCCTAACGACGGCAGCAGCGCCCACGATGCGACCGAACAGTTCATTCGCGTATTCGTCTTTCATCTGTACACCTCGGATTTCATTCAACCCCGTAAACAAAAACGTAATGGCCTAAGGTCTGGCGATCTTCGTGATCAGTCAGTTGTCTTACCACAGTCAATCCAGGAACTAGGTTAAGATCATCTGAGATGTTCCCTCACACGTCTGGTACAATGTGGACCGGTTACGTCATACTGGAAATACAGTCCAATCCGCGTGGCCGAAGGAACGTCCCCAAGGTGTTCAACTAATCAAATTTCCAAAAAATGCTAGCTATGCTGTCCCATCATTCGCTCTTCTAAAATGACTGGATCTATAATCCGTTCATCATACGAACAAACCTGATGTAAACAAACACAAACGCAATGATTGGTCAGGAGCCGTAGCACACGTTCACTGGTGTTGTTACGTTCTTGCAAGTAGTAGTATAAAAAATGGCTCTGAGCACTATGGGACTTAACTACTGTGGTCATCAGTTCCCTAGAACTTAGAACTACTTAAACCTAACTAACCTAAGGACATTACACACATCCATGCCCGAGGCAGGATTCGAACCTGCGACCGTAGCAGTCGCGCGGTTCCGCACCGCTAGACCACCGCGGCCGGCAAGTAGTAGTATATTTTATTACTAATTTATATTGTATGTAACTTTAAGATATTCAAATCTATTAACAGCCATCAACGTTTTTGTTAGTCACGCTTTAGCTGTGTAGTTTTTATTTCAAAAATCGTGTACAGTCACAGCCTCTGCAGCGTTACGTTCTGATTGTCGTGCTGTTAATGCGCATTATGAGAATGGCTGAGGCTGCTTTCTGTTCCGTAGTGGAACACGCGCGTGGAACATGGTTAAAAAGTGGTGAGAAATAGGCTGTTCTTAATGTTTTTCACAAATTTACAGAGACAGTTGGCTTCGAAATTTTCCCAAAGTTGGGTACAATGCAGTTATTAACAAACTTCGATTGAAAGTATATCGCAGTAGGGAGTGCAGTGACATGTGAACTAGACGCCATAATTCGTGCGTTGGTTCAAATTCTACGGTATCATTTTTTTTTCCTCGTTCAGTTTGAGATGCCTACGTCCCGTAATAGTAAAACTCATTTTTTAATGAATAATGCACGTCATCTTGTTTCTAATTACATATTCGACGTTAAGTTTCAGTTTCCATTGCAAAGGCAAATTCTTAACTATCGATGTTTTACGAAAGACAGTAAACAAAAATTGCTTAAACTAATAAAACATAACAATTTAATTTTTAAGGCGAAAATGAAAATCCAAATCTTCTCTAATTGGACTATAGCCATCGTTCTAAACCACAGATGTAAACAAGTATCGTAGAGACATGAAAAACGATGATTTTTCAAAAAATGGTTCAAATGGCTCTGAGCACTATGGGACTTAATATCTGAGGTCATCAGTCCCCTAGAACTTAGAACTACTTAAACCTAACTAACCTAAGGACGTCACTCACATCCATGCCCGAGGCAGGATTCGAACCTGCGACCGTAGCGGTCGCGCGGTTCCAGACTGAAGCGCCTAGAACCGCTCGGCCACACTGGCCGGCCGATGATTTTTCACAGCATCGAGCACATCATGCAAATGCTGCATTTTTGCATTTGCTACTGTACCATTACAATATGAACCCAACAGAACTGATCTGGAGCCAAGCTGCGGGAGTTGGCCCGAGAAGTAACAAGACTATTGAGCCAGCAGTCGTACGGGAACTAACGCACGAAGCTTTTTCACACGTCGCTGACGAACACTGGCGGGATATTGAAAGGCTCGTCATTAAAGAAGAGAAAATGGTGCGCCTGATTGGCTTCGTGGATTCTGTTGTTGATAGGCTCGATGATCAACGTAGCAGGCGACACTTACAGAACTTAAATATATTTCACGGATTCAAAAATAGTTCAATTGGCTCTGAGCACTATGGGACTTAACATCTGAGGTCATCAGTCCCCTAGAACTCAGAACTACTTAAACCTAACTAACCTACGGACATCACACACTTCCATGCCCGAGGCAGGATTCGAATCTGCGACCGTAGCGGTCACGCGGTTCCAGACTGAAGCGCCTAGAACCGCTCGGCCACCGAGTCCGGTTTCACGGATTCGGATAAGGAAGGAACTAAGAAATTACCAGACGACTGAGTGTAAGTAATACCTTCAGTGGCTTCAATATTTAACTATACGGAGAAATCTTTCAGTACTCTCTTACGTTACACACAGCTTATTCATGAAAATTACCCTGTGGTTAAGTCAGGAATTTTCATTATTCTTGTTTTTAATTACAATAGTACGTTAGCTAAAAACGATAACATGTTGCGGTTTTCGTCTAGATGTCTAAGGAGCGTATTGTGGGAGATATGCTTAAAAATTAAATGACATCAGAAGCTGTCTTGCTCCTCTGCTTGTCTCTTGTTGCGTGTGAACTGCAGCTGGCCACGTCACTGCAGCCCAAGCTAAACGCGCCGGTAAAGCTGTTGACCCGTACTATCGCTAAGTAGATGTGCGCGTAACGCACAGCACAAAACGTACCCTTATTATTATACTTGACAGTATTCGAGACAGCTTGGCTGCAGTCCTGCGTGAAATGGAAATCCAATGAGGTTCTAGCAAACGCGGAAGAATACATAGTGCAATGTTTACATCAGGTTTATTCTTATGATGAACGGATTATACTGACATGTTACCGACCATGCTCCGCCAGACATTGATCGACACAGGTACTTGAAAACTGGTCTGCACTGTAGCGTGTGGATTTTCTTGAAAATTGGTCTGCACTGTAGCGTGTGGATTTTCTTGCGACAGATTGTTGCTGTTCCTGTACAGGTAGCCGAATTACACGTTCAGAAGAAACATGAGAACTTCGAAGAATACTTGTTTCACGCAATATGCTGAAAACTCTGACAAACGTTCTACACTAAGGAACTCGACGGGTCCGGAAGTGCCGTCGCTATTATTAGATACCAGCAGGAGCACTATCATCGCAGAAGCCGTTGACATATACCATTCACTAGCGCAGATGTGTGCCATTTTAGCCAGTACGTGTCCAAACACAGTTAACCGATGCTTCTCTATGGTATACTCTAAATTCCTCGCATTACTTCACACACAGCACACCATGGACAACTGCGCGCTCAACGAGCTAGTTAAATGACAGGAGCACATCCCGATGACAGACGTTGAAAGCAACGGGGTAGGTACGGCAGAATACAACTTCACACACACGTGCGCATCCCTGGCCCAAAAACAAATGGACGTTAAATACGTTTTATCTCGGAGGCCATTCGGAATACGCCATATGCCCATACGGGGGTTTTTGCTCAAATGACCGTTACTATCATATCCCTGAATACTGACTATTTCTCCTGGGATACATTGCATATTTTAAGCAGCTGGAGCTACTATTTATTATTAAAATCATCAAAATACACTCGTTCTGCTCTTCTACTGCCCTAGAACAAACCGATCCACACGCAGTCAGTGGAGGTACGCAAAGACCTACGGCCACATGGACTGAGCAAGGACACTGAGCGATCACGCATTGCTAGCCATCCTGTGTTGTGCTGCCACAGATACAGTCGCACAGTATGATATGGCATTGATAACTGAAAACCGAACAGACGCAACAGTTATGCTTGATCTGTTACACGAGATTGCTGAAAAGGTTCAAATGGCTCTGAGCACTATGGGACTTAACATCTATGGTCATCAGTCCCCTAGAACTTAGAACTACTGAAACCTAACTAACCTAAGGACATCACACAACACCCAGCCGTCACGAGGCAGAGAAAATCCCTGACCCCGCCGGGAATCGAACCCGGGAACCCGGGCGTGAGAAGCGAGAACGCTACCGCACGACCACGACATGCGGGCTTGCTGAAAAGACTGGGCTAAAAATATCCTATGAAAAAACCGAGTATACAGAACATAATACAGACAAGTTTATGAAAACAAAAGTATGGAAAAATTGAAAGAGTTGATAGATTCAAATACCTGGGGGAGTGGATCCAAGCCAATGGACTGGATAACACAACAAATAAAGAATAAAAAAAGTTATAATTTGCATATAAATTAACACAAAACTACTACAATAAGAAATCAATATCCATACAAGCAAAGATTAAACATAATAATTCAGTTATTAGGACACAAGCAACGTATGGATCAGAGTGCCTAACATTGAATAAGAAAGGCGAATTAAGAGAACTAGAAAAAAGAGAGAGAAAAATATTAAGAAAAATTCTAGGTCCTGAGAAAAACAAGGAAAATAGGTGGATTAAAAGGAGAAATGAAGACCTATACAAAATACAGAAAAGATCACAGATACAATGAGGAAGAGACGGCTAAAATTTTATGGACATTTAAAAAGAATGGAAGAAACACGGATTACAAAGAAAAATTTTAATTGCGTTAGTAAGCTGAAAAAAAAACTGTAGGATGGATAGAAGCAGTAAAGAAAGACGCCAACAAAATGGGTGTTACAGAAGAAATAATATGTGACAGGAATAACTTTAGGCTACTTATAGAAAATGCAAACTATGAAGAAGATGAGCCAAAACCTCGACCCAGGAGAGTGTGGACAGAGGAGCAGAGACGAGCAGTTGGCGAGAAAATGAAGAATTACTGGGAAGAACGGAAGAAAAAGAAACACCATAAGTCTTAAGTTGTATGCGGTCCATAGCTGGCCAAATTCATAAAAAAAATATATATATAAACATGTCTTAAGTAATGGACATCGGTGAAGCAACAAAAGGTGAAAGGTCCTCTATATGCGTAATAAAAAGAACCCTTTGAATTTCGGTTGACAATAAACCATACAAATTTCAAAACTGTCAGTTCAGTTAATCTTACGGATTACAAACGCCAGCAACTTAAATTGGAAGCATCACACGGAGAATGTTGTATCTAAGGCGAACCAAATAGTGCGTTTTATTAGCAAACGTCTAGAATATGCAACAAATCCACTAAAGAGGTTGCCTACACTACGCTTTCCGTCCTCCACTGGTGTTTTGCTGGCTGATATGAGATCCATGCCACATAGGATTGACGGAAGACATCGAGAAATTTCGAAGAATGGGAGCTCGTTTTGTACTATCGCCAAATAAGGGACAGACTGCACGGATATTAAACGTGAGTTGTGGCAATCATTACGACAAACACTTTTTCAATGCAGCGACATCTTTTCAAGAAGTTTGGACCGCCAAATCTCTCCGCCGAATTCGAAAATATTTTTTTGATTCCCACCTACACAGAGAGAAATGAAAATTGCGATAAAATAAAAGTAATCAGAGTTAGCACGGAAAGATGCAGATGTTCGACTTTCCACCGTGTTAGTGGAGGGTGGAACAGTAGACAAATAACCTGGAAGTGGTTCAATGAACTCTCTGCCAAGCATTTGAGAATTACGGAGTAGTCATGTACATGTAGGTACATGGACTCTTTAAGATCTATCTGATAGTGGACTGACGCAGTATATTACGACCCAGTTACGCAATAAACGAAATCATATAGAAAATGCAGCCCAAGAAAGCGATCAAACCACCTCTGACTACTGGCAGGTAAGTTCGTGTAACGTCCAGAGAAACTTCATTTCAGTTCCTACAGTAGGATGAAACCTACCTGTAGACGCTTATTCAAAGTTATGTTGAAGACTTTGGGCATATCACATTCGCAATTCTGAGTTGAATGTGAAGGATAGTCCTTCAATAGGTACTGTTTCTCTGCGACGAAGTATGTCAAAACATGTAACAATCCAGCCACTGCAGAAACGTTACGTATTGCTGGTGCAGTAGGCGTGTTCTAGCTGGAGAGGAGGTGGCGGACACGTTCCCTAAGATGTCGTCGATGGCCGGAGTGCCTGCGCTGACGCACACACGGTCACCATCAGTTATTCAGGCCTCTCCGGGCCAGAGAACACAATGGGAACCGTGAAACAGTAATAAAGGTCTCCGGTGACGCGAGCAATGCCTCCCTTAAGCTGGCAAATGAACTCCGTGAGAGAGCAAACAGCAGGTTCGCTGAAAAAATAATCGTGTCTCTGCTAGTTCTTTCGAATTTTTTTGCATTGCAACATCACGAATACAGCGCACTGCAGACTGCATAAATTATAAAGCACTGAGAATCGGTTAGCACGAGCTGCCACTATGGTCGCGTGTGCAAGGGAATGCCTAAAAAAAAATCGGCTTCGCTGAACAACCTATGCCACTGGTCTGGAGAAGAAAGGTCTACAACCAAGTTCGCCCATACGATAGTTTTTTAACAGCCTACACGTAGATGAATAAATATTTTGCAAGACGAATGGAAACTTGCAAGTGGCTATATATAAGAACGTTCCAGTTCCGACCCTGTTAAAAATCTGCACAATGCCAACTTTTAAATCATTTTCTTTAAAGAAAAACACTGATAACACTTTATTTTTGTCCTTTCCCTGAGAGCTAGGGGGAGCGGCACATCTTTGTCCCCAGTATGTGTGCCCTTGTGCGCAACAGAAAGAACTTACTGAGGATTTGAAAATAGCTCATCCAATGTGACACATCAGAGTCATCGCCATGGCTACGTATTCCATCATCCTGCGAGCGTGCATCGCGAACGGTAGGGTAAGGTTGCTATCAATGAGCCGGTTCCATAAATGGATCATCGCTATATTTTTGTTTGGGCGATAGTGCTGCTACCTAGCTACGTTGAACCGACTTACCAGCTGAGAAATATGCTACCGTCTCCGTTTGAAAGCTGTAGGTTACACTGAAGACCTGATGTTCCTGCAAGACGAAAATTATTTGATGTAGAATCGGTTTTAGATGTTAATGATTTTTGTTTATGGGGCACTCAACGGTGTGGTTATCAGCGCCCGTACAAATTCCCAATATTTTCGCTTTCCAGTCTCGCCATTTCCTAAATGATGACGAAATGATGATGACAACACACGCACAAAGTCCTCGGGACGTCGGGTTTAAGTAGGTTTGTTTATAGTGATAACAGATTATTCCAGTTCTACTTGGCATATAACATTGGTAAGTAAATTTTCTCTACTTTTCGTGGAACATTTACAATTGTATTAATTGTCATAACCTCTTACCTAATGGCGTGCATAGCAGACCTTATGGTGTTGCCACCACTGAACAACTGCTAGCTCCCATGAATGGACCACTGGTCCGGTCATGGAAACACCGTAAAATTATTTGAGGATATCATCTGTACAAAAAAATGGTTCAAATGGCTCTGAGCACTATGGGACTCAACTTCTGAGGTCATCAGTCCCCTAGAACTTATAACTACTTAAACCTAACTAACCTAAGGACATCACACACATCCATGCCCGAGGCAGGATTCGAACCTGCGACCGTAGCGGTCTCGCGGTTCCAGACTGTAGCGCCTAGACCCGCACGGCCACTCCGGCCGGCTCTGTGCAAAGAGTATGGATTTATTTATTTTTCTGTCAACAAATACGCGCACGAGGTCATTCCTGTTCCTCTGATACGTGCATAAATATAATGTAAAGTACAAATCTCGCATATTGTAAATAATAACTGCAGTTAAATATTTAATAGATAATAAATTATTCTAGTGCGTTAAAATTATTCTAACAAGTTGATTTAAAAACAGTGGTTAATTATATTTGCTGCCACACGCACTCGTATTTGTAACGCAGTTCATTCCGATGCAGCCAATGAAGACTTGCCAGTAGTGTGTGTGTGTGTGTGTGTGTGTGTGTGTGTGTGAGAGAGAGAGAGAGAGAGAGAGAGAGAGAGAGAGAGAGAGAGAGAGAGAGAGGGGGGGGGGGGGGGAGACCACCACCACCAACAGTGATGGAAGGGGTGTTATGTTCAACATCACGCTTCGAAATCTCGGCGGGACCGCCAGCACCCACAAAGGGCGTTGGAACTGCTGGACTCAGTTGTTTGGCTGTTCCTTTGGCAGACATTTCTCCTATTCCCAAAGCTGCTACGTCACTGAAGGTGAGATTAAGAAAAGTCACACAAAAAGCTTTACTATTGACAAATTCACCACACAAAGATCGATTAGGATGTAGCGCTGAACCTCCCGCTAACCCAAAGAGAAAGATTTCCTTCAAATGGAGACAAAAGTTCATTGGTCCATTGATGGCAACCTTATCCTATTATTTCTTCTTATGTTATTTCGGCTGACGACCGTACACTCTTACAAGAGAACCTCCCCATCGCACCCCCCTCAGATTTAGTTATAAGTTGGCACAGTGGATAGGCCTTGAAAAACTTAACACAGATCAATTGAGAAAACAGGAAGAAGTTGTGTGGAACAATGAAAAAATAAGCAAAATATACAAACTGAGTAGTTCATGGCAGTATAGGTAATATCCAGGAGACTGGAAACGCAGGAGCGCCGTGGTCTCGTGGTAACGTGAGCAGCTGCGGAACGAAAGGTCCTTGGTTCAAATCTTCCGTCGAGTGAAAATTTTAATTTTTTATTTTCAGTTTACGTGACAAACTCTTATGTTTTCATCACTTTTTTGGGAGTGATTATCACATTCACAAGAAAACCTAAATCGGGCAAGGTAGAAGAATCTTTTTTATCCATTCGCCAAGTGTACAAGTTAGGTGGGTCGACAACATATTCCTGTCATGTGACGCACATGCCGTCACCAGTGTCGTATAGAATATATCAGACGTGTTTTCCTGTGGAGGAATCGAATGACCTATGACCTTGCGATCAAATGTTTTCGGTTCCCATTGGAGACGCACGTCCTTTCGTCTACTAATCGCGCGGTTTTGCGGTGCGGTCGCAAAACACAGACACTAAACTTATTACAGTGAACAGAGACGTCAATGAACGAACGGACGGATCATAACTTTGCGAAAATAAAGTAAATTTTTCACTTGAGGGAAGACTTGAACCATGGACATCTCCTTCCGCAGCTGCTCACGCTACCACGGGACCACGGCGCTGTCGGTCTGCATAATATCGCCTATGTCGCCCATGGAGTACTCAGTTTGTATATTTTGCTTATTTTTTCACAGTTCCACACAACTTCTTCCTGTTTTCTCAATTGATCTGTGTTCAGTTTATCAAGGCCTATCCACTGTGCCAACTTATAACTAAATCTGAGGGGGGTGCGATGGGGAGGTTCCCTTGTTAGAATCTTCGGCACTGAAACGAAGAAGGGCGATTAGAATTTAAATTTCCGTCATTAAAAATAAAGAGAATTTCGGAGTGGGGGAATGAAATCGGGCATGTCATAAAAGTACCATCCCGGCACCTGCTCATGCGGATTAGGTAAACCACTGAAAACCTAAATCTGTGAAATCGGATGGGGAATTGAAAGGTCGTCCTCCCGAATGTGAATCCAGAGTCTTAACACGGCGCCAATCCGCTTGGCCGTTAGCGTCAGAATCAGCGCGGCAGACTGCTAACCGAAGGGGGACCGGATTCGATTACCTGTCGGGTCGGAGATATTTTCCGCTCGTGTACTGGGTGTTGTGTTGTCCTTAACTTCGTATCGTCATAACTGACACGAAAACTGCCTGCATGACAAGTCTAAGCCTATGCAAATTTGTACCAATGTAAGGTTTGATCGTAAGGAATATTCTGAATTGTCGAAAACTCTCTCGTATCGTTTTCCACTGCTAGGATGGCAGTACGGGCATGTATTCAATGCCAATAAATTAAAGACAATTAAAGAAAATAAAAGAAAATCACCTGGCCAGGGGACGGGGGGACGGGACGACGACTGTAGGAAGTACAAGCGAGCAACTACATAGTTGCACGAGCCGGCTGGAGTGGCCGAGCGGTTCTAGGCGCTACAGTCTGGAACAGCGCGACCGCTACGGTAGCAGGTTCGAATCCTACCTCGGGCATGGATGTGTGTGATGTCCTTAGTTAGGTTTAAGTAGTTCTAAGTTTTAGGGGACTGATGATCTCATAAGTTAAGTCCCATAGTGCTCAGTGCCATTTGAGCCATATAGTTGCACGAGTAGCAGGAAATTGAATCTTAAGTTTCCCACTTCACTTATCTTAAGAGTTATTCCCGATTTTTAGAGTCTGCACACGAATGCATCGCAGAATTTGTATTAGCATCTGTTTTCCAGCCGTGGAATGTTCTTCCTGTTATCAAGTCTTCAACTTTCCTCGATATAGATGTAAGGCTTACATATGTAACATCACCTGCTATCAAATCGTGCAAAGTTTGTCCTATGTGACCACTTGTTTTAACCCTCTGAATGTTGTTTCACAAACGGGACGAGGAAACTGACAGCAAATAGTCTACGGGGCACGAGAAACAGCCTAAAAGTCACGTCCTGGCTGCCTGGAGTAACTGGTCGGATCCGTTCAGTCAGTATCGCTGACTAGCGTTCCACACTCAAAATAGCAAGTTTTATGACCCGAAATTGGTTTGTCTGTTACTCCCATAACTTTTCACTAATCCTTTCCTATAGTAAGTGGCCTGTAAGACTAATATAAACAATAACGACAACGTCAAATATAATTGCGCAGTCCCGTGTCGTTTAGAGCCACCACGTCATCTACGCCGATTGTCGTCAAACTGCGGCCCGCGGGCCACATGCGGCCCCAAACAAGTGTTCGTGCTTCCCGTGGTAATCAACAGTATTTTATAATAATAACATGCATTTCGCACTTAACAGCCGAATCCAAAAACATCACCTAACGTTGAATAATTTTCTTGCCCGGAAACAAACAAAAATACTTACAAGGACAGTAGTATTTTAAGATGGGATACATACTAATTATTGTTGGTGAATTCGGCCGTCAGTTAAGTAAACTTGGCGACTTGCCTCATGGGGCATAGGGTAAGAAGCATGGTCACTGTGGCCTTAGCGGATGTGAGATGGAGAATGTTTTACTGTTTATCTTACAGTTCTGACAACCCACTTGCGTGCGCGACACGTACCGATCAGCTAATATGGTATAAATTTTGAC